>NW_026526688.1:47052886-47794761 GCF_024362965.1 Panthera pardus | reverse complement strand
TGTCAACTACAAGGTCCACGTTTATTCAGCCTTTTATATGTTTACTTATATGAAGTAAACTTCTAGTTCCTTATAGTTTCAGAAATGTAATCCCTTCTCCCAGTCTTAATTTGCAATAATAGCTATAAGTAGGTGTCTATAAATAGATATGTACGTATTTAGGTATTTTTTGCGGGGAGAGGGGAGAGAGGTGTCACCTGACTAGTAGTGGTTTGAGCCTCAAGCAAGCCAGCCAGACTGTGTTGTTACAACACACATAAATTCATATTTGTAGCCCTTATCCTCAGAAACTGTGAAGCGGATTAGTAGAATGATGGATCTAAGTGGTGTCTCTATGAGTAAATAGCAGAGTTCCATGCAGGGTGGAAGCATTCAAAAAATGTGGAGCGATGATGACCTTGACAATGATGATGATTTCATCATTGGCCTGAATAAAGTGGTAAATTAGACATAGTATAAGGGCAATGTCTGTGGGCGTGGAGATGTTCAGGTTTGTTTATACGGAAGGACAGAGGGAAAAACCCACAGGGAGCAGTAACAGTACCATTTTACTCAAGAACTTTCAAACTTAATGGGAAAGATAAAATATTTGAAAATGCACTTTAAACATTATTTATAACCCACTTTGTTCCAAAATATATCCTAGCGGGGACACTCATAATTTTTTCTTTCCATTACCCATACATGGACTTTCCATTGTACAGATATTATTAGCAGGATCCGGATATTAGCCTTGGAGCTAGAAGGTCAACCCAAAGCATAAACATGCTGCGTTTTCTGTACTCAAAGGCAGCATTTGCTGATTTTGGCTGTTTACCCCCCAAAACCCAATCTGCTTACTTTGCAGAGGTGGGAGCCTATCTCCATTGTGACCGAGTCCATTTTTAGAAAGTCTCTCCTGATATTCCTGATCTTACTTAGAGAGTGACTCTAAAGAAAGATTCAACTCATTAAGCAGACTTAAGAGATTCTGATTAGTTTTAAGGAAATAACCCCGTTAGATGATCCTTGCACGTGGGAATCATGCTGGACTATTGCTCATCAAAGCCACATTCTTGCTTTCTTTCACTCATGGAATATGCAGAGGACACACTCACATGTAATGAGCAGATCTAATCTTAAAAAGTGTGCTAACAGTTTTGCATACTAACAATAAGATTTATCTCCAGGCTGACAGCTTACAGGTAGTCTTTTATTTTCCAAGGCAAATTTGAAAATTAGCAAATTAAATCACAGTGTTGTTTACATGGTACAGAAGTACCTTGTTTGGGGCGTTGTTCTTTTTCCTTTAATGCATAAGAATATTTTAATAGCTAGAAGAGGACAAAAACCTTCTAGTTCTCTGCTTCTGGCAGTATGCCACTTCCATCTAAAGTGATCAAAGACTGTAACCACCACGTGATAGAGGAAGAGATCTTTTTTAACTAGTAGGGCTTCGTTGTGGTTTTATGAAGCCATAAAACCCTGAAAGCATCATAGGTGAAAATCTGGGGACTGCTGGTCATTTTTATCTTTCAGGATCAAAAGGGAATAACTTCATAAAAATTTCCATCTCCCTTCCCTGGGCACACCAGTATGATGGCAGGATTTGGCTAGCCTAATGGTGACACTCTTATTATGAATACTTTGTCCTCATCATTCAGCCCAGAAAGGTCCTTGATACTGCAAAATCTAGCCATTTGAAGGTTAAAGTAATATGTTCATAATTGCCAAGGACGTAGCTTCTGTGAGCTGGACAGGAGGCTATTGTATTGCCAGTGTCTCTAATGAGGGGAGATAGATGGAAACCATGAAATGAATTCATATTACATGTGCACTTTTCATATTATATTTATGGAACCCCAAATGTATTAACTGAATATGCTTGCTGAAGAGTAAATTAGCTCAATTTCATGGTGAGGATTTCATTTTCTTTTAAATATAAAAAAAAATGCCCAAATTCAAGCTTATAAATGTTCTCAAAACCACTCAGAAAGTCTCTTTGGGATATTAAAAAATTAATTTATAGTGAGAAAAGGGACAAAAATTATCATAAAGTAAAGAACTTAGGTGTACCTACAACTCATAATTTGATAATTCTCCCTACTCCCTCTTAATAAATTTGATATAACTATTCATGCTTTTCCTTAGATCTTAGTGCAGATTATTTGTGCCAATAGACCGAAACATGTGAAACATATCATAACCTGTTGACATGTTTCCAATATTGTCCTTATTAAAAGGGCTGATGGTACTGAATTGGTTTATGATTTTGTCCTTCAGGAGTACAGAATAGTTGTGGGAAATGAGATGTGATTTTAAATTCCATGATCCCACTTCCCATGGTTCACAGTTACTACCAAAAGAGCAAGTTGCTGTCTTAGATACATTCCACACTTGTATCATAGCTCTCTTATATGCAACTCGTGCATAGTGAATTGTTTTGACCATTTTTCTCTTGCCAGTCTCTCTACTAGCTCCTTTCAATATGCCTTTGGTCCATATATTGGCACATGACTTAACATTTTTAAACCTTTCCTGCTCACTGCCTCTACTCCCTTGCTTAGATACTACCCAATTTCCTCTGAGTCCTCAAGATGAAAAGCATTCCCTTCCCATATCGGGACCAGAAAATAAGTTAGACTGGAAATCAGATTTCTCAATATTCTCTGCCTTCTCCAGATCCTTGTTTGTTTTTTTTTTTTTTAATTT
The DNA here is from genome assembly GCF_024362965.1 of Panthera pardus. Lineage (NCBI taxonomy): Eukaryota > Metazoa > Chordata > Mammalia > Carnivora > Felidae > Panthera > Panthera pardus. The sequence goes on along the minus strand of NW_026526688.1, from coordinate 47,792,070 downwards.
CAACTGTATTTAGGCATAACTGACATCTAAAATTGCAAGATATTTAAAGATGTATGTAGTGGTGGTTTGATGTATGTATACATTGTGAAAGGATCCCCCCATCTAGTTAATTAACGCATCCGTCACTTCACACATTTATCTGTTCTGTGTGTGTGAGAACAAATTTTCTCTTAGCAAATTTCACTTATAAGTAGCGTTATCCAACTATATTCACCATGTTATATATTAGCTGTAAGACCTTATTCATCTTATAACTGCAAGTGTGTGTGCCCTTTTACCAACCTTTCCCTATTTTCTTCACCCCTCCCAATTCTTAGCCTCCATTTTTCTACTCTATGTTTCTCTGAATCTGTCCTTAGGAATGTGACCTTTTTTTTTTTTTCTTTAAAGATTCCACATATAAGTGAGTTCATATATTATTTGTCTTTGTCTGGTTTATTTCATTTAGAATAATGCCTTCAAGTTCTATTCATGTTGTCACAAATAGCAGGATATCCTTTCTTATGGTAAAATAATGGTAAAAAAATCCTGTTGTGTATGTGTGTGTGTGTGTGTGTATGTAAAATATTTCACATTTTCTTTATCCATTCATCTGTTGATGGACACTTAAGTTGTATTCTATTTTGAATAATGTTGCAACTCCCTAATGGTTAGTGATGTGATGCATCTTTTTAATGTACCTGTTGGCTCTTGGGTGTTTTGGGGGGAAAAAATGTCTATTCAGGTCCTTTGCCCATTTTTTTAAGTGGATTATTTTGTTTGTTTTTGTCATTGAGCTGAGTTCTTTATATAGTTTGAATATTAACCATTTATATAATTTGCAAATGTTTACTCCCATTCTGTAGGTTGCTTTTCATTTTGTTGGTGGTCTCCTTTGTTTTATGGAAGATTTTTAGCTTGATTTACTCCTCATGATTAACTTTGGCTTTTGTTGCTTGTGCTTTCTGGTGTCAAATCCAAAAAATCATTGCCCAGACCAATGTTAAGGAGTTTACCCTCTGTTTTCCTCTAGGAGTTTTATGGTTTTAGTTTTTATGTTCAAGTCTTTAATCCATTCTGAATTAATTTTGTGTAAGATATGGATCCAGATTTATTTTTTTGCATGTGGCTGTCCAGGTTCCTGGCACTATTTTTTGGAAAGTCTGTCCTTTTCCTATTAAGTATTCTTGCCTCATTTGTCACAAATTAATTGACCATATATATGCATGGGTTTGTTTCTAGCCTTTCTATCTTGTTTCATTGATCTATGTATCTGTTTTTATGCCAATACCATGCTGTGTTGATTACTATAGCTTTGTAATACAGTTTGAAATCAGTAAGTATAATCCCTACAGCTTTGTTCTTCTGCCTCAAGGTTTCTTTAGCTATTCAAGGTCTTTTATGGTTCTATATAAATTTTAGAATTGTTTTTGTGAAAAATTACACAAAATGTGGAATTTTTATAGGGATTGCACTGAATCTATAGATTGCTTTGTGTAGAATGGATGTTTTAACAATCTTAATACTTCCAATCCATGAACATAGAATATCTTTCCATCTTCAGTTTCAGTGCAGTAATCTTCTACTTCCTTGGTTAAATTTATTTTTAGGTATTTTATCCCAGATCCTTGTTTACCCACTTTATTTAACCAAAACACATAGTCACAATTCAGATTATATATCACTTCAAACTGTTTTACTTCAAGAACTTTGTCTGGAATTTGCATCCACTGTATCCACTCCTTCACTTTCACTAGGTTTAATTTCACCCTTAACAGGACCCCTGGTCTGTCCTTCTTTCCCAATTAACTTAAGCTGCCAATCAATTGGGGCTGTATGTGATCTCCTAACTTCTTACAACTTTGCTCTACCAAATCAACTACATTTTACTGGTGCTCAATTAGTCTTTCTCTGTTCTCACCTCACTTGGTCCCATTATAGAACAAAACTCAATGGTCCATTTTCTCTTTTTCTGCTACCTGATGCAGAAATTAAACTGGGTGTTTATTAGCATAACTTTAATTAAATATGACTTAAGTCACTCAGGACCAGTAATGCTTATCCTAAATCTCACTAAGTGTATTATTCTTCCGACTTAATGTACCCATTCTCTATGATGGCTGTTTAGTCCTTTGTCTTTTTAAAACCACATCCTTTGCCTCTTACCCTCCTTACTGTTTAACAGTTAACTTCAGCATGGCCTCCTTCAATTCTCCTTCACCACTCTTACCTTCCTACATCTTGACCCATTCTTTCCTTATTTTTTTTCCTAGGCTTGAGCAAGAAGTTATAAACCCCTTCCTCAGATTAAAAGTTTAATGGGCACTCATCAATTATTCCCTTTCTGTATTAAATCTTCAGGTATAAATTTGTAAACATAGCTATCTTGAGCCATAAATATACTTAAGAATGTTGTATTTTAAATAAGTAACTTTCCATTAAGCTCTCTTTTAATTTTATATTGTCTTTACTTGGAAACTTCTAGATAAACCACTTCAGGAAAGTACTGTGTCATTCTCACATCATCAAGTTACCTGCTGATCTGTCCATACACTCTGCCTTCTCCTATGTCATGTGACTCTTCCTGTTTTGCCCTGAATCTCATACTCACATCCCTGTGTAAGGCAGTCAATGGAAAAATTATCTCCTTTTCTGCATTAACATTTTTCCTGTCGGTTAGATCATATTCTCCAAATTATGCCATTATAAAATAAAGCCCATTTTAAGAAAACAGTGTATTTCCTTGTCCCACTTCCTTTCCTTCCCAGCTACCATTCGGGTTTTTTTCTCCTTTACTTAGAATTAGGAAGCATTGCCTAGCTTTGTAATATCACTTCTTTCATTTATTTTTCATTTTTTATTTTTTTATTAACTTGTTTTATTTTTTATTTTTTAAAATTTACATCCAAATTTGTTAGCATGTAGTGCAAAAATGATTTCAGGAGTAGATTCCCTAATGCCCCCTACCCATTTAGCCCATCCCCCCTCCCACAATTCCTCCAGCAACCCTGTTTGTTCTTCATATTTATGAGTCTCTTCTTATTTGTCCCCCTCCCTGTTATATTATTTTTGTTTCCCTTCCCTTATGTTCATCTGTTTTGTCTCATAAAGTCCTCATATGAGTGAAGTCATATGATTTTTGTCTTTCTCTGACTGACTAATTTCACTTAGCATAATACCCTCCAGTTCCATCCATGTAGTTGCAAATGGCAAGATTTCATTCTCTTTGACTGCCGAGTAATGCTCCATTGTATATAGATACCACATCTTCTGTATCCATTCATCCATCAATGGACATTTGGGCTCTTTCCATTCTTTGGCTATCATTGATAGTGCTGCTGTAAACATGGGTGCATGTGTCCCTTTGAAACAGCACACCTGTATCCCTTGGGTAAATGCCTAGTAGTGTAATTGCTGGGTGGTAGGGTACTTCTATTTTTAGTTTTTTGAGGAAACTCCATACTGTTTTCCAGACTGGCTGCACCAGCTTACATTCCCAACATCACTTCTTTTTTTTAATAATTAATTAATTACTTTAATTTTAGTCTTAATTCCAGGGTAGTTAACACAGTGTTATATTAGTTTCAGGTATACCATATGGTGATTCAACACTACCATATAGGACTCAGTGCTCATCAAGATAAGGGTACTCTCCATCCTCTCACCGTTTCTCCCATCCCCCCACCTCCTTCCTCTGGCAACCATCTGTTTGTTCTCTCTAGTTTTGAGGGTTTTTTTTGGTGTGTTTCTCTTTTTTTTCTTTTTTTTCCTTTGTTCATTTGTTTCTTAAATTCCATATATGAGTGGTATCGTATGATATCTGTCTTTCTCTGACCAACTTATTTCATTTAGCCTTATATCCTCCAGATCCATCTGTGTCATAGCAAATGGAAAAACATTTCATTCTTTTTTTATGGCTGAGTAATAGACTTTAAAATAAAGACTGTAGCAAGAGATAAAGAAGGACACTATATAATAATAAAGGGGACAATCCAACAAGAAGATATAAGAGTTGTAGGTATTTATGCACCTAACATGAGCGTCTAAATATGTGAAACAGTTAATAACATACATTCAAGAACTAATAGATAGTAATACAATAGTTGTAGGGGACTTTAACACACCAGTTACATCAATGGGCAGATCATCTAAACAGGACATCAACAAAGAAACAGTAACATTGAATGATACACCGGACCAGATGAACTTAACAGATATATTCAGATCATTCCATCCTAGAGCAGCAGAATACACATTTTTTTTTTCAAGTGAGCATGAAACATTCTCCAGAATAGTTCACATATTAGCCTACAAAACAAACCTCAACAAGTTCAAGAAGATCGAAGTCATACCATGCATCTTTTCTGACCATAACACTGTGAAACTAGAAGTCACCCACAAGAAAAAATCTGGAAAGAACACACATGCATGGAGGTTGAATAACATGGCACTAAACAATGAATGGATCAACCAAGAAATCAAAGAAGAAATAAAAAATCACATGAAGACAAATGAAAGTGAAAACACAAACCATTTTGTTACCACCCACTGTTTCCCCAGCCAACTCTAATTGGGCTTCTGTCCTTACTACTTTCATTAGTTAGCTCAGGGAGCCTTAACAAAATTACATGGACTGAGTGGTTTAAACAACTGACATTTATTTTCTCACAGATCTGGAGGCTAGAAGTCCATGACAAATTGCTGGGAAAATTGTTTTTGATGATTTCCTAGGTTATAGATGGTCACCTTCACTGGTATTCTAATGCTGCCTTTCTCTTGTTGATGTGAGGACAGAGGGAGGGAGGGGAAAGAAAGAGAAAAAGAGAAAGAGAGAGGACTTCTGCCTCTTCTTCTTGTAAGAACACCCATTGTATTTGTTCTCAGTTTTTAAGAGTCTCTTATGTTTTGGCTCCAAAAAAAGAAAAAAAAAAAAAGCACCCATTCTATTGAATTAGTGTCCCATCCCTATTACCTCATTTAACTATAATTTTCTCCATAAAGGCCTAATCTCCAAATACAGTTACATTGGGAGTTGGAGCTTCAACATATAAATTGTGGGGGTGGGGACACAATTTTTTCCATAACAGAATATTATTGGAATGGTTCTTCTGACCATCACCCACAGTTTCCATTTTCATATTCTGATGTTTGGCTCTCTGTTATTGCTTTATTTCACTTATTCTTATCATTTAACATAATTGACTGCTCTGTCCTTTCTGAAGCAGTTGATTACCTTGTATTTCATTTTATTAAGATGTTTTATTTCTTAAAATGTCACCTGTGTGCCTGTATTATAATAAATTGACTTTAACCAAAGCCACAAAGTAATTACTCGGCAATTTTTTTTTCCGCATCATTTTCATCGTGAATCTTCTTGGTATCCTGCCAGTATGTGACACCACAGATCAGAGGTTTACAAAGTAGGATCCATGTACCGTAGGTGGTGGTCAAGATGATCCATGGGTGCAGAAAAAATATATAAAACTTTAATATACATTTATTTTTACCTTGAAAAAAATTAAGCATTGCAAATTAATTATTTAGATTTAATCAGTACTCTCATCAGTTTCATGTCATGTTAGATTAGGAGTGTCCTGAGGGAAAAGTGAGTACTCCATAGGTGGTCAGTGGTATTCATCTTATTCAGACATTTTTAACATATTGAGAAGCAGTTTAATTAAAGTGTTATCAGTTAAATGGATTTAAGCAGGCTATAAATTTTTAGTTTTAGAATCTTGGCAATACAAACCCCATGAAGGAAATGCTAACATTTTTCACAATAAGCAAAACCAAAATGACTTATTTTTCAGAAAATAAAATTTGTTTAATGGAGAGATTATTTTTAAAATGAATGGGAAATGTTTTCATAATGAAATGACTTAAGTTACGAAAAAAGATGCAAATGTGCCAAAAAATAACTTGGAAAAAGAGTTTTTAACCATATTTATAAATCTTCTCAATGAAAAGTTTCAGTGTTAAGAATCATAATGCGTAAATGGGATTAGAAATCAAATGTCATGATTTTACTAAGGATAGCTAATAATTCAGTTTTAAAATTGGGTCTTATGCATCTGTCAGTTAACTTCTTCACATATGAAAGCCATTGAGACCAAGAATCATTAAGCATAATTCATATCAAAGTCTCAGCTGACTTTTTGTGTTTAACACCAACAAACTGCCCCTCAAATTCATATAGAAATTGAAAACATCTAGAATAGCCAGAAAAAAAAATCTTGGAAAAAGGACAGAATTAGAAGACTCACACTTCCTGATTTCAGAACTTACCACACAATCAAGATAGCGTTAAGGATAGACATATAGATCAATGAATAGAAATGAGTCCAGAAATGAGGCTTTGAATTTATATTCAACTGATTTTTGATAAAAGTGCCAGGGGCATTGAATGGGGAAAGAATTATCTTTTGAACAAACAGTTCTGGGGCAACTTGATATCGACATGCAGAAAATGAAATTGAACCCCTACTATTCACTACACACAAAAATTAGAAAGGATTACATACCTAAATGTAAGAGCAAAGAGTACAAAAAACTTAAAGTATACAAGTAAATCTTCATGACTGGGCTAGATACAACACCAAAAACACAGGGGACAAAAAAAATTAAATAAATTGGACCTCATCATAATTAAAACTATTCTGTTGTAATAATGCCATCAATAAAGTACAAAAACAAATTCACAGAATGGGAGAAAATGTGTGCAAATCCAAAGAAAACCACAGAATAGGAAAAAATGTTTGCAAATCCTGTCTTATGAGGGACTTGAATCCAAAATAGACAAAGAACTCTTACAATTCAATAATAAAAACAAATAACCCAATTTAAAATAGGCAATGGATTTAAGTAGATACTTCTTCAAAGGAGATACACAAGCAATGGCCAATAAATACATGAAAAGATGATCAACATTATTGGTGATGCAGGAAATGCCAATTGCAACCACAGTGCAACACCACCTCACATTCACTAGGAGGTTATAATCAAAAAGACAGATAAATGTTATTTCGGAAGTAAGGGAGGTGAAGAAATTGGAATCCTCATACATGGCTGGTGTTACACAGCCAATGTTAACATACAGTGGTGCAGCCAGTTTGTAAAAAACTCTGATAGTTCCTCAAAATGTTAAACATGGAGTTCTCATATGACTCAGAAATTCTGTGCTAGATCTATGTCTCCATACATGCATACATATATGCTATATATATTTGTACTTAAGAGAAAAGAAACGTGCCCATATAAAAACTTGCACATGAACATTTTATAACAGCATTATTCATCGTAGCCAAACAATGGAAGCAGCACAAATGTCCATAAACTGGTGAATAACAAATAAAATGCAGCACTCCAGGGAATACTATGGAAAAAATAACAAAGCATGACTACTGATACTTACTACAAAATGGATAAGCTTTAAAAGCATTATGTTAAGTCAAAGAAACCAGTCACAAAAGAGTATATATGATCCCATTTACATTAGATGTCTAGATTAGGCAAATCTATAGAGGCAAAAAGTAGATTAGTGTTTGCCTAGAACTACAAGTATAGGTGAGAAAACCACAATTTCTTTTAAGGAGAACAGAAAGATTCTAAAATCAATTGTGATGATAGTCACAAAACCCTCTAAAGATAAGAAAAAAAAAATATTCAATTGTTCACCTTCATGAGCGATTTCTATAATTTGTCAATTATATCTCAGTAAATTATTAACAAAACAACCCAGAAGCAAATAAATTGAACTTCAGATATTTGAAGTACCTTGCACTGTTGTCATTAAAGTCGTATTATAAAAGATATAAGAGCAATACTTTCATTGATAAACAACATAAAATTAAACATGAAAGAGTGTTCATTTTATATCTATTTCATTTTTAAAGGTCTATTGAAAATCTGTAAAAGGCACATAGCATGTTAAACATCAGAACATGTGTTCACTCTCTTTTGGGATAAAAAAAATCACTGCACAGTGTTAAAGCCTATTCTCTTTTCTTCAGTGTCTTACCTCACCAACTGTTAGGAAATCTCTGTTCTGACTCATGTCCCCATGTAGGGTGAATCCCACTTTACTAACATGCTTGCCCTCTAACCACATCCCCTTTCTCTGTCTTTCACAAGGGAAGAGATCAGAGTTATCCTTTGGACGAGTTTTGGAGAGGGACTTACAACCATTACGAAGCTTCTTCTGGAATTTTGGGTTTTCTTATCCATGGAGAAAGTGAATTTTGGTTCTCGGCCATGTGACATAGGACTCATTCAAGAGTTGTAAAAAAGAAGGAGGTTAGGTTTATAACTGAGGTGAACTACTAGAAAGTGTATTGTAGCACCCATTAAATACATATCATACAATCTAGTTTTTATCTATTCTAAGACTGGTATGTTCGTGATTCTCAGCTCTACCTGTGCAAAATGAATTCATTGTACATGAATGCTCATGGCAGTATCATTTGTAATAGTCCCAAGCTGGAAACAATCAAAATACACATCAATATTTGGGCAAAATAATTGTGTTATATTCATACAACAAATATTACTCAGCAATAAAAGGCAATAAACTTTTTTTAAGTTTATTTATTTTGAGAGAGAGAGAACATGCATGTGAGCTGGGAAAGGGGCAGAGAGAGAGAGGGAGAGAGAGAATCTTAAGCAGGTTCCATGCCCAGCAAGGGCCCAACATGGGAGTCAACCTCATGAACCTTGAGATCATGACTTGAGCTGAAATTGCTCAAGTAGCAATTAATCAGTAGCTTAACCAACTGAGCCACCCAGATGTCCCTAAGGCAATAAACTCTTGATATATGCAATATCATGAATGCATCTCAAGATAATTATGTGGAGTGAGAGAAGACAGACGAATTGTATATTCTATATGATTCAATTTGTTTAAAATTCTAGAAATTCTGAGTAGCTTAGAAAATTCTAACTAGCCTAATTAGAAATCAGGTAAATGGTTGCCTGGGAGAAGGGGGCATAGGAAGTGTCTGATGACAAAGATTACAAAAGGCAAGCGTACTTTAGGGGTTAATGGATATGTTGAATATCTTGATTATGGTGATTGTTTCATAGATATCTACATATATCTATATCTATATATCTATATCTATATGAAACAGATATGTGTTATATACATATATATGTATATAATGTACACATATGTGTATAATCACAAACACACATTAAAATGTGTCAAACTGTGTCCTTTAATTAGGTAGAGTTTATATCCATCATTTATACCTCATTAAAGCTGTTAAAAATATTTATCATAGGATTTTGTAATAGTGACATTGGCAGAAGATTCAGTGCCAGATTGGAGTGAGTTCAAGACAGACTGAGAGGAGAGAAAGTAAAGACAGTGCATACAGTTGTGAATGGTTAATTGACAACTGGTTCTCCTCTTTTCTGGACACAGAGGAAGACGCCTCCTCCTTGTCTCCTTGTGCTTAAGCAGAGCCATATGAAGTGTCTTAGCTAGTGAACTGTGTGACAAAGTAACAGGCATTGCTTACTAGTGAAGGCTCTCAATGTTGATTCTTGAACTTGACTCTCTTCTTCTCCTTCCTTGAAAGTGGAAGCACTTTTCCAGGTGTAATAGATCACAACATCTTTGCTTGCTTGACTGACTGACATTTGATGCACAGAACTGTTGCTTGCCCCATACAAGATTTTAAAGGAATTAAAAATAAATTATTGGTGTGCTAAGCCACTGAGACCTGGAGGTTCTGGTCCGTCTCTAGTGATGTGATAGTGGTTTCAGGAAGTTTTGCTCTCAAGGGTAGCAGAAGAAAGAGGATGCATAATCATGGATGGTCATTTTTATGAGATGGGAAGGGTTAGGACATTTTTGCACAAAGGTTCATGAATAAGTAACAAGTTATAAAATTTAATTAGGGCTATTATTCCACACATCAATTATTTGCAAAGAAATACAGCCAACCAACCAAACACCCAGACAACCAAACAAAAAACCTTTCCTCTAGGCAAATGACTTTCAGCTTTCACTTGCCCACTCAGCTAGCCATTGCTTTATAGTGAATGAATGACGTGATCATACATGGTGGCCCTGTGTCCAGATCATAAGGATGACATTTGGCGTTAGGAGAAAGAATAATTCACCTATTAAAATAGAATATAGAAAACAATAGAATGTAGGGGAACAGTAGTCAATTGGTAGAGTTACTGAGAAATGGGGAGATTTATTTGTGGGAGATCTAATTATTTCATTCTGTAAATATTCGCTGATTTCCGTGTGTCAGGAAGTATTCTAACAGCTTGGGGTGCAGAAGTGAAAAACCAAAAGGCAGAAGCAACCCTGCCTTCATGGAGCCTACATTCTATTGTGGGAGGGAGAGACTGGTGAAAATCAAAACAAAATAGTAACTTTGCATTATGTAAGAATTCATAGTACTGCAGAAAGAAAGAAGTTAAAGAGTGAGAGAGAAAAAAAGTGTGGAGAAAAAACAAGGAATATGGACATTTCCTTCCGGATGGCTATTCTCAGTGAAATAAGAAGCAAAATCATCAGGACATATGTTTAAAATTTGATTTACAGAATAAGATATGAAATAGCGATCTGGGAATGTGGGGGCGTAAATTGTTTTGGGAAATGTGGGATTGCCAGGCAGCACGGAGGAACCACTTGAGATTTCAGGTAATAAAATTGAAATAAATCCAATCAATATGATGCCTATTTTTTTCTCCAGCCATCTTCAGCTGAATGGGTACAGACAGTGAACGTGGGATAAATGGATTGGATTTGACCTATATTTTGGGTCATTTAATTCTTCCAATCACCTGGACTATAAACCTCAGGAACATTTAGCCTCAGGTTTGTATATACTTTTCATATCTAATCATTCACTAAGTTGATTCAATTATTCATTAATTTGTTCAGCTAATGTGTATCGATCACTTCTATTGCTCGTAGCACTTTGGCAAACATGAAATGATTCCTCACCCTCAGGAAATATCAGCATCCTATAACATAATACAATGACACAACATAACACAACATAATATGAAAACCTATTGGAGAAGCCAGCTGTGCACCATGCAGCATAAGCACTGTAAAACAGGAATATTCTACAGTAGCCCAAAGGAGGGTTGGTAGTTTGTGTAGTAAAGGAAAACATTTATTTATTTTTTTTAATTTTAGAGCAAGCAGGGGACAGAGGCAAAGGAAGAGAGAGAGAGAGAGAGAGAGAGAGAGAGAGAGAATCTGAAGCAGGATCCATACTCAGCATGGAGCCCAATGTTGGGCTTGATCCACAATCCAGGGATCATGACCTGAGTCAAAATCAAGAGTCGGACACTCAACCGACTGAGCCACCCAGGTGCCCAAGTAAGAAAAACTTCTTAGGATGTATCTTGAAGGACCTTCATGAATTAGCTCAGAGAAGACATGTAGTTAAAAAGCACATAGTAGTGGGAGAGCATAGTGTGTTTAAGGAACTGAAGTAGTTCAGCTTGAAAGGGTCAAGGTTTCTGGGTGAGGAGTGTCAATCAATGAGGAAATGAGAAGGGAGAGATAAACTGAAACCAAATCATGAAGAAACACATCCCATGTTAACAGGTTGGGATTTTATCAAGAAAGGGAGAGGGGGCTCTTAAGGGTTAAGTGAGGCACTGACATGAGCACAATTACGGTTTTAGAAAAACCACTCTGACAATCTTATAGACGATGCGTTGAAGAAGGCAAGACTTCAGGCGGGACGACTCAGGGTTAACCTGGTAGTCACTTTAAGTTTTTCAAGGACACATTTTCTATTTACAGACTAGTTTTTGAAATTCTTGGCTTCAACTATATATTCCACTTTGTCTTTGCTCTGTATAATTTTACAGCCACCAACTTAGGTACATTTTTGTTCTCATGCCAATCCTTGAGGATAATGTACACCACCACCTTTTCAGTTATGCTCCTCTGTTCCTTCAGAGCTTGTTTCTCTTTCCCATATTTGTAATTCATCCTTGAACTTACTACCTCCAGACAGACCTGAAACGTCCTCCCTTTGGGGCTTGTCCTTACTCATGGATGAAATTAAATTAGAACCTAAAAGAATAGGACTAAAATGAAAAGTATTTCTGTTATGTTTAGGAGATGTAATTGTTATGAAATAATAGATATACTTGACATGGTGATATACTAGGTATGGAGGATAATTGAAAAAAAACAGAGAATAAAGACTGATTTCCAAAATTTGATTTGAATAGCTAAATGTATACATGATTAACACTGGAATACAGACTGTAAGAGGGATGGGGACAAGTTTTCAAGGGGAGGAGATAGTTTGTAGTTAAACATCTCTGTAAGAGGATGGTTAATAAATAGTTCAATATACAAGTTGGGCTCAGCAGGAAAGTCTGGCTTCAGGGGAAAGCTGTGTGTGCCATATACACAGAAGCAGTCTGAAGGCCACAAGCTGCCACGGAGTCAGCCAAGAAGTTGGCCAAGGTCAGCAACCTTGGCAATAATATCATTAAGGAGTAGATGAAGGAAATAGCTCATGGGGAAGGCTGAGAAAAAGAATTGAAGATGGAGAAACAAAAACCAGGAAAGGGTGTTACAGAAACCAGAGTAGGAGGGACCAGTCAACAATGCCTAAACAACTCAAAGACTCCACCTCCTCAATGCCTCTGACATCAGTTTTCTCTTTTCCATTCCTTTTGGTTCTGCTCCTATTGATGAGATTGTTCAATTGCTAGTATTTGTCTCTCAAGCTGTGAGTGGTTCTTGAATTCATCCTTCACACTTGTCAGAGTTATCTTCTGAACAAATCAGTTCATGTTGTTTTTTTCCTGTCCAGTTACCTAAAACTTCCAAACACGGACAATCAAGATTAACCTTTTTACCTGATGTCCAAAGCCTTCCATGTGGTGCCCCCACCAGGTCCTTCTAACTTTATTGTCTTTCAAGCACTTCCTTTAATCCTTTTGTTCCATTCATGGCTGATCACTAACCTTCCTGGACTGTGCAGGCACTTCTGACCCTCCCTGACTTTGCACATAACCTACAATTACCCGGATACTCCTCTACATCTATGCCAAACATCTTCTTTTCATCCAAGACTTAACTCATGTGTTGTGTGAAGCCCTTTCTGAGCCCATTGTTTATTAATACTTTGTTTTTCTACAATGTAGACACTTTATGTATCTATTTCACACTTATTTCATTCCATTTTCTTCTATAGGAAGTTTCCTACTTACACATTCATTAGTTACACTGTGTTTTGATCCTGGTATTTTCTGCCTTGGAACGATCTTCCATATTTTGCATCCTTGTCATGTATTTTTTAAAATAGTTGATTCCTGAACTCTGAATTGGTTTGGGCCATATTAAAAATAATTTTTTATAGATGTGTTTGTGGGTGTCTGTGGGTGTGTGTGGGGGTGTGCATGTACATACACATATGAGCGTGCATGCTTGCAGAGGCATATAGATCAATGGCAACTTGCTCATTTTGTCCCAAAAGTACTTACAAGTTTTAAGTAATTCATCTTACTAGAATCTAAGGGGCTTCATATTCCAGTTGTTAAATGTAGCATTTGATACTTGGTACTGAGAGTACAGATGCTAACTGAAATTCTCCTTCTACTGAAGAGAAACTGAGGCCCAATGAGATGTAATAATTCACTCCTGATGATACAGATTCCAGCTGTACACCCTGGAACTTTTCCAAATCACTCAATACCATCTCTAATTTGATTCAGTTATGAGGAATTATACATTTGTGGCTTTTAAGAATGTCAGGACAGGGAGGTGCTTATGGATCATCTAGTAATAATGCCCATGTTTATAGATTTTCCACCTGGCACTGTGCTAGGCACTTTATAAACATTATGGTGAATACTCACTATGACCTTGTGAAGTGGGTGTTCTTACCCTCATTTTAATGAGCTAGTTATTCTTAACAGGATGAAATAACTTACCCGCAATCACTGCTAGCAAACGGCAGAGCTAAATTTCAAGTGCATGTCTGTGTGACTCAAAGTCCGTTGTCTTAACCACTTAGATAAATACATTAGTTGGCTCTTGGCTACTGTACATGATGAGAAGAAAATGGTACTCATTTTCAAACTGGTTCTGGGGAATTTCATCCATAGTGGGTCAAAAAGAAGTTATCATAAGGAACCTATGTAAAGGATTTTTTGCTTAACTCTCCACACATTTTTCCAACTATGATTTTGGTTTATTTTATTACCCAGTTGTCCATCCACCCAAATTGCATCGAGTGCCTACTATGAGTCAGCTGCTGTTGTCAATACTCTGGGGATACTGTCATGAACGAGACAAGAAAGATCACTTCCCTCACAGAGCTTACATTTTAGTAAGGGTGAGGCAGAAAGCAAACAACAATTATGATGAATGAACTAATCATATAGTACATTAGAATAGGATTAGTGCTATGGAAATGTTTTATTTTATTTTTTTGTTTTTAATATTTATCTATTTTTGAGAGAGTGCGAGCAGGGGAGAGGCAGAGAGAAAGAGGGAGACACAGAATCCAAATCAGGCTCTAGGCTCTGTCTGAGCTGTCAGCACAGAGACTGACGCAGGGCTCGAACCCACAAGCTGAGAGAATCATGACCTCAGCCGAAGTCAGACACTTAACCGACCAAGGCACCCAGGCGCCCTGGAAATGTTTTAACCATTAGAAAAATCTATAAGAATTAGGAGATGGGAGAATGTATAGTTTGCAAATTGAAATCATGGACTTGGTGGAAGACCATTCCCAGCAGAGGGAGCAGCCAGTGCAAAGGTCCGGCTGTGCATCGGAGGGACGGCAAGACCCATGTGCTGGGCACAGGGTGAGCAAGGGTTGGAATGTTAAGAGAGGAGATCTGAGAGATGCTGGAAGAAGGTAGAAGTCTCTGCTGGATAAGAGCAGATGTATTTTCCTGTGCTCCTATTTTTTCTTAATCTGTTACCCTTTGCTTTGGCTTCTGCCCTTTTTTCAGTTTGGTGTAGAAAATTGATTGTCTCATATAGTGGCTTTCTGGCCATAAACCATTATTCTGCTTATTTGCATAAGTGGGAATCTCACCTTTATGGCTGTTGGCTACCATAGTGGGGTCTGAGTAAACTGGGGAATCTGCTCCCTGCCCTTACCACCACTGTCCGTTGAATCAAGGTCAGAACAGAAGAGTGGAGAGCTGAGTTCAGATCAGTCCCTGAGCTCTGTCCAAACCTTGTCTTTTCTTTGGGTTGATGCTAACCTTCCGAAGGAGAGGGTCCCTGGTAAAACTCGTGGGTCTTTACCACAGGGAGTAATGAAAAGATCTGAGACTAACAAATATAATTTTCTAAAATTTCTCCCAAATTACTATGGAGTCCACTCTACTACTGACCTGAACACCAGTCAAATACTTGGTGACTGGGTAATGCACAGTAAAATCCTGTGATTTAAATCTTAAATTCTAAATTTCAAAGCTCATAAACTCTTAGTATTAGAGAAAATAAAAAAAAAAGCTGCCACTCTGCCCTTGAATTTCCACTCCAAATAAGCACTGCTTTCTCAAAGGGTGAATAGCTCCACTGCATGTTAGAACTTAATTTAATTTAATTTAATTTAATTTAATTTAATTTAATTATTATTTTATTTTATTTTATTTTATTTTATTTTATTTTATTTTATTTTATTTTATATTTATCTTGTCTTATTTTATTTTTTGCCTCTAACACAAAGCATGACAACTTCTTCCTCATGAATAACTAATGGCCGGAGAAAGTCTCAGAAAACATTCCACTGATTAGCATCTCCGAGTAAAACACAGGTTTTAAATCCTGGCTAGGCTTCTCCCCTGATTATCTTTGGGAGAAAGAAAACACAAAGCATCCAGAGGAGAGATTTTAAGTTTATTCCCTCTTTTTGTACTCATAATAAAGACTTACTTTCCAAACCAATCAGCAGCTCATTGGCTGGAACCCAGGGCTGGCTCATAGAAAATTCAAGTCTGAAATGGACAGTGGGAAGCTGTCTTTTTGTGCAATATCTCAAGAAAAGTAAAACAGATTTGATCATTATGAAGCCTGTGTCACCTCATCACTAAGCAGTGCTCCCAGACACCCTTGCCATTTTATGAGTGCTGAGAGCTGCTAACATGACAGTCCTTGTGTCAACTTGCAATGACCATCAGTCACCCTGGATACCTCCTTAGCGGTCTTGAACAACTCTGTTCTTTTTTTTTCCTGTAAATAGAACAGGAAAGCATTCAGTTTTAACTAACATTTACTAAATCCTCATTCTGTGCCTAATTCCATGCTAGATGCTTCTGGGGCCAAATGTGGAAGCCTGGGAGCAGAGGAAAGAGCTGCCCCAGAGTATGGTCAGACTTAGAACAGAATGAATTTTCCACAGAGGAAAAATGGACTTAGAAATCAAAGCCTTCAAAATATTGCACTTATTTATGCTGACAAAATATTCAAAGAGCCAGCATGAAAATTTGCTCTAATGGACGAGGAAAAGAAAACTTAATAAAATCCATTTAATCTCTCTGATTAAGCTAAAATGCTAGTTGAAGTTGATTGTCTTATTTGGCACCTAAGTATGTGAATTTTTTTTTTCTTTTGCAAATTAGTAGTGGTAGCAGGACCATGCAGAGCATCTGACAAGATGAGGATTTTAGCAGAAACTTTATTTTACTGGACTAAGTAGTGACTGGGCCAAAAAAAAAAAAATATAAAAAAAAATGGAATGAGGGATTTTAAATAATATCCCAGATACTGGTAAAATAATTAAGCTCTGGTTGACAGTACTTGAATGATGTGTTACTAAGGCAGGTATCTTAAGTGAGTAGAAAAATGTTCCCAGAGGTTACCAGAAGTCTCTAAAGTCTCTAAACAGAGACTTCCTCCCCGCCCCCTTTGATCCCTTTACAGATTTTCTACACCTTCCTAAAGAAATTGACTCCATCAGGATGATTAAAAATTATGGAGGAATGGAAGGCAGTGGTCTAAGGGCCTCGATGAGCAAGTGGTCAACACAAATATTTGGTCACTTCATGAGGAAAAGCTGCCATGGTTGATGGTGTCACAGTCAGTGCTTGGTAAGAATATGAAGCAGTTGAACTTCATCTCAAAGACAGCTATGGTATCATGGAGACTATTGGGTCAGAAGCCAGGAACCTTAGGTCAAGTGCAACTGTTGCTACTTCCTGGCTATGTGACAACTGCAAATCACTTATCTTTTCTGGCTCATTGGTGTAGTGGGATTAGTATTTTTGAGTTCTCTTAGTGAACATGATTTCATGATTAATAAAGAAAAAAATTACACTAAATAGCACTAAAATTAAATTAAATAACACTAAATGAGAACTATGAATGCTATTTCTTTTTTTTTTAAACAATTTTTTTAATGTTTATTTTTGAGACAGAAAGAGACAGAGCATGAGAGGGGGAGGGGCAGAGAGAGGGGGAGACCCAGAATCCAAAGCAGGCTCCGGGCTCCGAGCTGTCAGCACAGAGCCCGACGTGGGCCTTGAACTCACCAACCATGAGATCATGACCTGAGCCGAAGTCAGATGCTCAGCTGACCTAGCCACCCAGGCGCCCCTATGAATGCTATTTCTACTTTGGTCCCCCATGAAGACCTTTCCTCATCTCATATTGGTGGGTATCTGTCACCTGTCCCCTTGTTGGCTGTTCGAGTGTGTCTCCCCACCTCACCCTATATCAGGGCCTAGACATCAAACGAAGTATGCTGAATGGAGAGAAGTCTGGGACTTTGAGAACAGTAACGAGGTATGTCTAGGGACAGAAGGATCTGATTTGAACATCCCTCAAATCATTGGCTTCTACGAGGTATGTTCTTTATGGTGCCTTTTGCTTTGTTTCCTTCAGTGAGCTATGGTCCAAAATTTTCATGTGGTACAATGGAATGAGCACTGTAACTACACCACTAAAGCCTTTTCTGGGATGCCTGGTGGCTCAGTTGGTTAAATATCCGACTCTTGACTTCAACTCAGGTCATGATCTCACAGTTCCTGAGATCGAGCCCCGAGTCAAGCTCTGTGCTGACATTCTCTCTCTCCTCTCTCTCTGCCCTTCCCCTGCTCTCTCTCTCTCTCTCAAATCAACATTAAAAACAAAAATAAAAACTTTTCAGCAACTCCCAGTTGTTATTAGAATAACATCCAAACCCTTAGCATAGCATGACTTCACTTTCCCCACTGACCCACTCGTTCTGTGTTACAGCTATTCCAGACATAAGGAAATTAATTTTCTTGTACTCCTCCCCACCCTGTCAATCAATTCCATGCCTTCATTCTTTTATTGTCAGAGACAAGAAAAGATGGAGCAAGAATAACTAAATGCTCATTCACATTCCGTTTCCTCTTTGCTTACACTCACTCAGAGTTGGTGGTAACTCTTCTGTCCCAACTCATGAGACTTCATTGCTTTTTGCTTTGCTCTGTTGTTCACTTTGGCCTAGTGCCTAGCACAATGCCTGCCAAATGAACTCACTAATTCACCATATTATTGAATTGAACTGAATTGAATTGAACTGAATTGACAGGGAAACAGGAGACCACAGTGCTTTGATCATTTTGATATTATAACTTGGACTAATGTTTTTTAGCCTCAATATTGTAATCTGTAAAATAGAAATTTGATTATATGATCTTTTTAAATATGATATTTGGGTTTCTAGAAATGTTCTCCCCCAAATAAAACAGCATCCATGGAAGGGAATTCAGCTATGTCTTTAATAGCAATCTGCAAAAATTACAGGCTGAGAGTCAAATTGTGTAGAGCATTAACACAGAAAGGAGATTTTATATGTTGATGTCTCAAGAGATGATCATACAGTGTTGACTCTTGATATTTAGGAAATGCCCATATTATCATAATAATGATTAAATTCTCATTTTCACGATGACTCTATTTACATTTCATGATCTTGCCGTCTGCCTTGGTCAATCTTCACACATGCAATTTATTGTATGCTCGAATTAACTGTAGGAGGACTCTCTTTCTCAGTTTGAAAGTTGATTTGCCAAATCCTCTTCAGATGACTTCTGAGTCTCATTGGTGGGGAGAAAAATGAGAAAGAAAAATAGACATATTTATTGTTAAAGGAGAGAATAAATCTACCCAGGATCGAGATGCTATTAATATTCTGAACCACATGGTCAAACAAAGTTATGTTTCCTATACAGGAGAGCAAGCTGTAGGGTAATAAACAAGACTTTCTGTGGCTTCATTTTTCCAGCTGTTTTTGGAAATACTTGACATTTAACAACACGCACTCGGCTGTTCGACAGAAATTGGAATTATCACATCTCTCCAGCAACTGTCCACAAGGCAGGTCTCACCCCTCACTGCTGCCAGATGTCTTCTTGAGCCTAGAGTAGAATTCCCTGCAGAGGAAATTTCAAGTGCAATGAAAATAAGGCGGGGAGGACATTTAAAGCAATGGCAAGAAATAGCTCTTAAATGCAGCAATTTTCTAGGCTCTGCCTTATTCTTCTGATGAGGAAGAAAGAAAGAAAAAAATCAGTGTTATTCTGACACCTCAGTCATCTCTCCTCCCCTCATCTCACAAAAGGAATAATCTTTAACAAATAGAAGATGGTTTTTGTCATTGTCATCCTTGCCAAGCTCAGGAGTTCTCCTCATTGATAGGAAGGTTAGAAACTCAGCTCTCCGTTGGAGGGAATGTGAAAATGAGATGTGGGGAGCTTATTTAGCAATTGCTTCCCCCCCCCCACCCCCCCCCCCCACTTTTCTTTGCTGAAATCCAAAAACTCTGGAACAATGCCATTGCTAAGCAACAGATCAGACATTTCCTTTCAAGAGTCAGGTGAAGGGGAAGGTGTAATGCCTGCTCAATCAGGACTCAGGAGGATGCATTAGCCCTCTGCTCAGCAGGGTGTGGGCTGTGGGTGACCCTTTCCTTGTGCTCTGCGCTCTTTCTTGACATGTGGGGTGGGCACAGGAGGCAAAGTTTCTGAACCCAGGGGTGTCATTATGATTGTAAACTTGCCTAGGCCATTTCACATCACTAGACCTTAGTTTTCTAGCAGGTAGAAGAATATAATTGGACTAGATTAGGATTTCTCAAATTTTACTTGCATCAGAATGATCTGAAGAAGATATTCTTGTATTCTCTGACTCAGTGGATTTAGAGACTGTCCAGGTATCTGTATTTTTAAACCATCTGCTAATGATTTTGATATAAAGCAAAGACTGGATCAATTGGACTAACCAGTTTCTAAGAATCCTTTCTTTCCTGACATTCTCTGAGTCTATAAATCTGGATTAAATGTGTTCCAAATGATTCATCAGACAAAAATGAAGTGAATGACTCCTTAGGAAAATCCTATTGTCACAAACCAGGAAAGCTTTGTATATTTCCTGCACTCCATTTTGTTTAACTTCCTAGTTGCCCAAGCAATAGCATGGTCTGACTTCTCAGGTTCTTGAAGTTATTTGCAACTCTTTCTCTTTTGTGTCCCAGGTACCATTACTACTAGTAACAATAACATTAGGTAAGACTAACCTAGCCCATATTTTGTGCTAGGAATTTTTATGTCTTTTATATTGACTAATCTAACCTTCCAACAACTTGATACAATTGGTATCATTATTAACCCTTTTTATAGATGAGGCACAGAGGAAATGAGGCACAGAGAGCTTAAGTAATTTAGTCAAGTCCCCGCAGCTAATACTAGACTAAGCTAGAATTTGAACCCAGTCAGTCTAGTCAGATGTTCACACATAAGCTGAATCTAGTTTACTGGTGCAGTTTTGCTATTTACCTAATTTATGGTTCCGTCTTGATTTATTCTTATCTTTTAATCCCTGCTAGCAAATCCCTAATTTATGTTGATGTCAATTCACCATAAATAACTTCAAGGATTTACTAGCACCTTAAAATGTGAGAGAGTCATGCTGCAGTGTGTGATAATAAAGGTCTCTGCTTTCAAGGAATTATATAATCTCTTTTATAAATGTGCAGGTTTTCTTAATTCTGGTCTGTCTGAAATCATTTTCTGCAAGTGGCTTTGACCATGACTTTGCTCACGTCAAGAGCACAAATTTGCTACCAAATTCCCAATGCTTCCAGTTACACTCTATGTGCCAATATTTAAAAACACTTTATCCCCTAGTTCCATTATATCTTGGAGTCTTTTGGCTGAGCTTTCATACAAAGCAGTCACAATATCACAGAGAAATGTTACCTGTATATAAATATTCTAAATCAACCTTTTCCATCTTTGAAAATCCTGTTTAGAATTCATATTTGCTAGGAAATCCTAAATCAAATTAAGCAAAATTGATTTCCAAAGCGTTTATAACTCCCAAAAGGATATTTTGCAAGTGCGATTGTAGATGTGTTTGAATAGATCTGTGGAACAGTTTCACACATAGATAATATTCAGAATTTATATAAGAAAGCTGCATTTAATTCTAGACTTAGTTGAATCTGATATCATAAAATCAATTGTGTGTCAAACATAATTCTAAAAATGTTAAAAACATAATTCTTATGTAAGTAAATAGTGATCATCTGTCATATTTTTATTTAATTCATTAATGATGGAACCAGCCATTTGGAAAATCTGATTCAAACACTATATAAAAGAAATGGGATTTTATATGTTCAGTGAAATAAAAAAGGAACACTGATCTAAATTTCTGACACTAGATTTTAAACTGGTCCATATGTTACATTGCAAAACAATCACAGACTTCATCCTTCCTAGTTACAAAAAATAAAGTCACCTTGTTTTATCATTGTTCTAAAAGTTAACCTCTAGCTTTATGGAGTTATAAAATATCTGAGCCATGATCAATTATAAATATTATGTCAAACATAGAATCCCCAAGACAGTCCGTGGGCCCTTAAGTAAAATGTTGGACAGGGCTCCAGCATGATATTAAATTTTTACACGGTCAATGCTTTGCTTCATTTTCAAATTTAGAATAACTTGAATATATATTTATTTCCTAGAATCCATCATGCGTTCAGAAATTTGGCTCATTTTGGTGGGTAACAATTATTTTCAGTGTTCAGGTTAACATTATGGGGGTAGATCTTCTCCCTAGGAAAAGTTACTGTAGATCAGGAGAGACTGCATCAGTACAGGTGAGACTGAATCCATGAGCCCATGAGGAAGTACTGTTCTAGTCCAGGCAAGTGATGATAAATGTTTAACCAGGGAAAGCAGTAACTGGTAAATAAATATTAAGTAAATAAAAATCTCTAAGTTAACTTTAAACCCAATGGCAAGAATAAATGAATAAAATATTGATTTGGTGGCCAGTTCTTTTAAAAGTATTCTGGAATTTGAGACTATTTTCTTCTCACTTGTTTTCATCATCTGTTATTACGTTCACTACTTTGTTAGTGGCCTTGAATACTAGGGCACTAATACTGTCTTCGCCATTTATGACTTGTGACTGCACGCGCTATTCCCTCTGCCTGGAATGTTCTTCCCTCAGACACCCACTTGGCTTCGTTGCGCACTTCCTTCAGGTTTCTGGTCACGTGGCATCTCTTCGGAGACACTTCCCGTGACCACATTCTCCGAACTCGCAGTCTCACTCTCGGTACTTCTTATCCTGTTTGACTTTCTTCAGAGCTACAATATTTCTTTATTTATATTTAAAAGAAACTTTACTTTTTAGACTATCTTGGCAAAATTAAGCGAAAAGTACAGAGTTCTCATAAACCTTTTGCGCACACCCCGTCACTTTCCGCCCCACCAACATTCCACACCAGAGTGACAACAATGGTCAAAATCAGTTAACTCACACACCTATCATTATTAGTCCAAGTCCATAATTTATATTGGGGTTTGCTGTTGGTGTTGTAAATTCTGTGGGTTGTGACGTGTATAATGACACATATCCATCGTTACAGTGTCATACAGAAAGTATCACTGCTCTAAAAATCTGCGTTCCATCTATACATCCCTCCTTTCCACTTAATCTCCCTAGCAACCACTGATTTTTTTTTTAAATCATTTTGGGAATAAAAAGAACTTTCCAGAACCTTTATTTGACTTTCTCAAAGAATGGTAAAATCTTAAGTATACAAACTATATTGCATACAAACCTTTTAACCCCTGAGCACCTAATCAAAATGTTTTTGTCATAGTAGAGTTATACAGACTTGCTGATTTATCAGTGGATTGATTGGCTTGGGGAAATAGAGAAAGAAAAGGAGCCCATTCACAGTGACAGAGGAAGCACAGAAAGGGCAGCTGATTCCTCCATCGTTATTGTTGCTTATTTTCTTATTTTGAAGTGTTTTGTTTAATTCACCCAACCCCTTGTTGCTTTTGAATGGAACAAGAGTAGATGTATATGATGGCTGATAGGCTGTGTGTTCCAAGGATTCATATTAGAATTTGCTCTAATGTCTGAAATAACTCAGAAGCCTGACTTGTACACACCTGCAGAGTTAAGCATGTCTGAATTGCTTCTGCTAATGTTTCCAGGAAGCTAACTTCCATGCCAGGTACATGAATTGTTGCCTGGCAACGTCAGGACTCAAGCTTCAACTGCACTCAGGAGGCACTTTTCTGATGTGGGTCCATGGGTATTTTGGGAACTCACCTCAGAACACTGTGACCTGGTATCCATAGTCAAAGCAAAATGGAAGATGGGGACAATCTTCCAGAATATTCTTAATATAATCCTATGACTCTACTTACCCCAAATCATTAAACTTTTGAAATAGAAATCCTCATTTTGATGCGTTTTATCATCAGCAAAACTGTGACGATTCAATGAGTGTGGAGAATCCACTTGTTTTCCAGCCTCAACTAGAGTACTGATGTTTTGATTGCGTAATAAATTCTAGAGATTAGAAACTTGCTTCTTTCCATAGCTGGAGCTATTTGCCCCGCAACTGCGTGCTGAATATACTGGTAGCCAACAGCTTTGTTGCACCTACATGAGCAGAGAATGTGTTAAGCCCCTCACATAGAAGAGCTCATTTAATCATCACAAGGATCATAAAAAATAGGTAAAATTATTTTATTGCACAGGTGAGAAAACGGAAACACAGGAAGATTAGGTAACTCTGGGAGATGTCGCAAGGTGACGGTTAATGGTTAAAAACTGGGATTTGGGCCCGTGCTGTCTGACTCTAGATTTTGTTTCCTGAAGGCTCAGGAGCCAATTTTGACCTCAACAAGGGTTTAAGAAATTCTAAACTGACGCATCAGTGGATTCAGTGAATTTGTTTGTTACTTGGCAAGCTCTAACCTTGTGGCCTAACCTTGACAATTGGATTTCTGTATTATTCCTAAGGCCAAATCCCTATCTCCCAGGAGCATTCTGTTTTCCAGATCTTGGCTCCTCCCAGTCTAAAGGTGATACTTCTTTACGAGTTAGAAAACAAATATCCCTTTTCATAATTAGTTCACTCATTCACCACTCTACTTGTTTCTTCCTATCACTTGCCAGCCATGTGCTTTTTAAGGGGTGGGGGAAAGAGTTCGGGGCAAAATGAACAATGCAACACATAGGGAGATTAACAAATATTTATTGAGTGCTTACTATGTGTTGGGCAGTGTTCTGGGTGATGAGAATAGTGGTCAAAGTAAAGTTTCTCCTCCCATGAAACTTACACTCCAGTCGGGGAGACAGATAAAGACAAATACATGTCCTACTATATAACAATATGTGTTAAAGTCTGAATGTGGTCAAAGCAAAGTTTCTCCTCCCATGAAACTTACACTCCAGTCGGGGAGACAGATAAAGACAAATACATGTCGTACTATATAACAATATGTGTTAAAGTCTGAATTGTGAGGAAGCCAACTAAAGATGGTAAAGAGAAAAATAGTAATGAAAGGGTGATTTTTTTTTTTAACTACAAAAAGCTCAGGAAGGCATCCCTGATAGGATAACGCTTGAAGCAATAGCACCAGGAGAGAGACGAGGCCCTGCCGGTAGCTGAGGCTGTGCACTGTGCAACTTGGAAGAGCAATAGCACATGCTCTGTGGCAGAAGGGGGCAGAAGGGTATACCAAGGAGACCACCGTGTCCGAAGAGAAGGAGTTAGTGGAAGAATCATAGAAGGTGAAGGGAGGGAGGTGGCCAGGGCGTGGCTGCCGCGGGAATTTGTGGGCCAAGTAAGAACTTGGGCGAGGTTGTGGTAAGAATGCAGCGCAAATTGTTGACTTACTGATGTTATTTATTAAAGTGTATAAATTACCTCATTTACACATTATCAAAACCTCATTCATCCTCGTAGAATCGTAGAATATTAAAGATAGAAACGATACCCACATTACCGTTACAGTCATAAATCTTGTACCTGATTCTCGCATGCAATGTCAAAAAAACAGCAACAGCAGTAACAACTTAAGTGCTTAGTGAGGGCTTGCATATTAATCATTGTGCAGGAGATTTTGTGCACATTGTTTTCACCTCTGTAATCTCATAGAAGTAATGTAGCATCACTGCCAGGGTGCCATCCAGCTCTGTTTGCATAATGCCAAGGAGGGGAACTCACCATGTCAGGACAGGATGGACAAGGAGAATGTGCTCTGTGGTGCTGTGAGTCATTATGCCTTCTGTTGGCCCCTTTCATTCCCCTTCTATTCTTACTTTGTGAAGTGTGTGTGTGTGTGTGTGTGTGTGTGTGTGTGTGTGTGTGCAAGTACTCATACAGGTGTATTTGTTTTCTTCCCTAAATAGATGTGATCAGGTGACCAGGGGCGGTCAACCAGGGGTGGTTCCTTCAGTTGAGCTGCCGACTCTTGGTTTTGGCTGAGGTCATGATCTCATGGTTGTGGGATTGAGCCCCATGCCGGTCTCTGTGCTGAGTATGGAGCCTGCTTGGGATTCTCTCTCTCCTTCTTCCTCAACCCCTCCCCTCCTCATTCTCCCTCCCTCCCTCCCTCCCTCTCTCTCTGTCTCAAAAGCAAAAACAAAAGGTGTGACTGACATGACCATTAGGGAAGTTTGAATAGGAAAGGTGAATGTGTCATGATGAAGTTAGAGTCTGGCAACCTCTTAGCATCATAGGTCCAGTTTATATTTTCCAAGGTCAAGTGTAAACTTCTTAGTCTTCAAAGCTTAGAAACATCAGGACATGCATTTTATTAATGTTTATTTATTTATTTATTTTGAGAGAGAAGGGATGGAGGAGGAACAGAAAAAGAGGGAGAGAGAGAATCCCAGACAGGCTCCACACTGTCAGCACAGAGCCCTACATGGGGTTTGACCCTCATGAACCGTGAGATCATGACCTGAGCCAAAATAAAGATCTGGACGCTTAGCTCACTGAGCCTCCCAGGCGTCCTGCACTGCTTAATCAGAGGCAGATTCATATTAACCAGGGTCACAGATACTAAGGTACAAAATCAGAAAATCCATTTCTCTATGCACACTGAGAACTGAGAATTCTGGGTGGGCTGGAACTCGACTTGTTCCTGCAATGCATCATTTTCCGTCTTCAGGCATGCAACATGAGAAGTCAAGAGTATAAGGAGATAGTATGGAATCAGAATAAAATTGTTAGATCGTTTACATTTTTACTGATATCCAGCTAAGATGCTCAGATGAGCACTGCCGATATTTGCTTAAGTATTTCTTCCTTTTCCCGGGTTTTATGACTGAACTTATTTTTTCTTAACGTAGCACAACAATCACAGGGATCCCATATGGCCTATTTCCTACATGATAACACTTTAAAAATACCACAGTCTAGCAAGGGTAATTAAAAACCAATTCCAGCCTTTACTTGTAGCTTTCAATGAACATTAATGAGGATCCAATTCTTAACCCACAGTAGGAATCCACAACAAAGAATTCCTTTTTGACCCCTCCTCTTCAGTGCTCTCACAAACTGCAGGTGCCTTGAATCTCCTATTATCTAATTATTTTCAGCCCTCTCCATGAACTACCTCCAGACGTCCTATCTGTGGGGAATCAGCCTTCCTCCACCCCCAGCATCCCGCAGCGCCCCCTCTCTGAGAGAGGCTGTTTATATTTTAGTCCTCCTCACCAGCTGTGCCAGCTTGTGCTCAGAGGATTGGAGACACCAGCCACTCTCTGGGTCCCAGTCTCCCTCAGTCTGCAACGAGCGAAGCTTACAAGATCTCCCTGGGAATGTACGTCTTCTCACACTCAGCCTGCTTTTCTCAGAAGAAATTCGAATACAGAGTTCTCAAGGATAAGTTCTGATAAATAAAATTTTCCACCTTGTTATATCTATACGGAGCATCACACGCCATAAGGTAACTGAGTATCAGGTCCAGGTCACTTCAAGATGATCATGTTTATCTCTGCTCTGACCCATTATCGATAGCTAATATAATTAAAGTGCTTAAGACAAACACTGTTTTCTTTATATTCAAGTTCTTGAACGACATCTCACGGTAGCTCCTGGATCTTTGGGCACCGTACTCATCCAAAGGGTCAGTTAATATTTTCACAACACTTAGGTACTTACCACCCTCAGGCTCTATTTCAGTTGTATAGTCATTAAAACAGCCAAGAAAGTAATTCCCAAGTGCCTGAAATCTTGCTTAAAAGTGCTGTGGCAACAATGGGGTGCCTGGGTGGCACCGTGGGTCGAGCAGCCAGCTCTTGATTTCCACTCAGGTCACAATCTCACAGTTCACGAGACTGAGCCCCACTTCCGGCTTCAACTGCTGACAGTGCAGCAGGGCCTGCTTACGATTCTTTCTCACCCTATCTGCCCCTCCCTCGCTCGCTCTCTCTCAAAATGAATAAATAAACATTTTTTAAAAAGTCCTGTGGCAGCCAGTAAATCCATTTGTAACCTTTTCTTTTAGTTAGCTGCCAGATCCAGTCAAGTCATGTGCCAACATACTTTTTTCAAAAAGGAGAATTGTATCAGGTTGCTATCACAAAGCCAGATATTGAGGGACAACACACAATCTTCATAGGTAACGATTCACTCATTGGAACTATTTTCATGAGAAATATTTAATGTATTGAGATTTAAAAAAAAATAATGTTTATTTTTGAGAGAGAGAGAGAGCAAACATGAGTGGGATTGGGGCCCAGAGAGAGGGAGACACAGAATCCGAAGCAGGCTCCAGGCTCTGAGCTGTCAGCACAGAGCCCAATGTGGGGTTCAATCTCACAAAGCGTGAGATCGCAGCCTGAGCCAAAATCAAGAGCTGGATGCTTAACCAGCCACCCAGGCACCCCTAGCTTTGTGCTTTTATTTTCCAGTTCAACCCTTCTTCAAATGCTACCTCAGTCTGTACTGCCTTCCTCCCACCCTTTTAGTTTATGGATCTAGCTTAGCCCTCAGAAACCTTCAACTGCATGCAAGTCTCTATGGCCAATCACCCACTAAATTCTCCCTAGTAACGCCAAGTGGACATAAAAAGGAATTTTAATTAAAGGTAAATTTTGTGTGAATAAGAATGCTTTTACCATATAAATCGTACACTCAGTGGAACACATAGCCCATTTATAAGTTTAAAAAAAAAAAGGATTTATCACTTGGGGCCCTTAGATTGAAATAAAAATTATGTTCATTACATTTAGCTCCCACAGTTCTTTTACCTATTACTTCTTGAACTGGTTGTAATTCCAGGAGAATCTCAAAATCTGTAGGGTCATCAGACATCATCTTGTGAAATTTTTTGCTTATGCATAAAGCTCTACTTCAAAATTCCCGGCAACTAGATGCCTATTTATTTTTTTTTTTTTCTGAACACTCCTCGTGTAGCTTCTGTCTCTGAAGAGCCAATTTTGCACTCAGCAAAAAATTATAATCATGTTAATAAAGATATTAATCCAAAAGAATGATTGCCAAAGAGGTGATGGTGTTGATCACATATAATTCACACTTAACTTAGATGCATTATTCTCTTTGGATGATGCAGGCACCAGAGGGAGTGGGGAAAGATTTCTCAAGTCCTGACATGAAATATGAAGCTTAAGAGGCATCAGATAGCATTCATCATTGAAAACCAATAGCCTCGGCAGGTAAACACATACACAAACCAAACTGCCTTTTACCTGGATAGCTTAAAATATTGGTTCATAAGAATAATCAATATTTTAGCCATTAACCCTAATTGTGATCCACACTGGCCTATCAATTCCAAACTCTGAATTATTATCCCATGACCCTAGAATTCGTTGGCAAACTGGGAGTAACCAGAGATAATTATTATTTCTCCTAAATAAAAGCGTATCCAATACTGCAGTGGCTACCTTCCTAGAAGTTATAAAATCAGCAATGAATTCAAATTAGAGAGGCAGAGTATGGCTCTCAAACACAGAAGACGACAGCATCATGATAGCAGAGAGGGCCCCACAGACATGTGCACACAGATGCACACACACTCAAGCTTGCAACGGTTAAAATAAATGCGTATCAAAGACAGTTCAGTCTGAAGGCTGCATGTCAGCGGGGAGATGAGCTGCGCCACCCGCCTTAACTGTCTGGGGCCTGCTACCTGTGATTCCTCATTCCTTGGTGAAATGGGGTCATGGTCAAGGCCTTCCTCTCTTCCTCGGAGGAGCGTGTACTCCCCCTCCCCCCCCCCCCCCCCCCCCCCCCCCGCTTTGGAATGGCGGGAAGGATACGGAGGTATAGGTGCAAAGGCCCATGTTCCAGCTGTTGTGTCATCTGTGGGCTGTCTTGTAGAGGAATTACGACCCACAACATCAGAGGAAGGATGTGAGCCTGACTCGAGATTTGCATAAACTGAACATTAGCAAGTCCTAATATTTAAAGTGGGATAACTAAGTAAAAACTCTCTCCAAGCTGTTTGACAGCCTTATGAATATGCAGATAAGGAACCAAAGACCGGCTTCCAGTGGTCTGCGGTAAATACATAGGCAGAAATGTGCAGCCAGTGCAGAGGGTTTAAGTGTGCACCGTGTTTTCTTCTAAGTACAACACTTAGAGGCGAGTTTTATTACAATGCACTGAATCTATTGAGCATTCAAATCAGCTGATAGTATTTTTAAATCACAGTTATTTTGGCATTTCCTATTGAAAGCAATAGGAGAACAACCAGAAGTAATAAATTTGCTTGTGAAAAGCAGCCTGGCTAGTCATTGTTGTACATTGTTGTAACTGGGACAAAATTAGGCAATCGATTAATAGATGTATCGCCTTTATTGTCAGCAATGGCCAGCTTTTCCTGTTTATTTTAAGCGTGCTTATACATGGAATTGCTTACCTTTTAATCATCGCTGCATGGGCATGTACTTGAACCAAACTATATCCACCACAGGACAAGGCTCAGGCTGTATGAATGAAAGGCACGCCTTTCTACACCCTGGATTTACGGCACATACTTAGTTCAATGTGTTGACAGACAAATTCCAGGAAAAACATTAGTTTTAAATGCAGCACACCCACACTTACTCTCTACCCCTAAAATGTGTGTGTGGCGGGGGTTAGAGAGGGGAAAAGAAGACTCTTGATTAGTTTTCATATTCTTTGCTAAGCATTCGCTTTACAAAATATGTGTGTCTGCGCGTGCGCACACGTGCCTGCGCCCGTGTATTTCACTATTTGGGAGTGGGTGGGCAGCACGTTTTAAGTATCCTTCTTAGTTTTGGATTTAATGAGTTTGACTAACATATCCATAATTATCTTTCTTCTCTGAAGGCATTTGATTCCCTATTTTCTCCCCCAGTGCTAGGATAGCTGCACAGTTACATTGCTTCATACGTGCTTTGTCCCGAATAAACCATACAGAACTACCATGTCTCTGTCTTTAAAATGCAAAACAAATTTGAAAATTTAATATGAAACCAAAGGAGAAATCTCTTTCTAAGGGGATGAAATAGGAATTGCGTGTATTTGAGATTGCAAGAAAGAAGAATTGCTTGTGTAGTTTATCACTGAGTTTTGACAAAGGAAAAAAGAGAAAAAAATAAGGTGAGCAGAGGCCTGAAACCCGTGTGTGTGTTTGGGTGGGGGTGGGGTGTCTCAAATTCATATGGGTCTTTGTGGCTTGTGTCGTTGAGGCAGGCTGTAGGGGTGTGCTTAGTGCTTTAATTCTTGGACTAAAGGCACTATAAACTACAACCAGGGAACAGAGCTTAAAAGAAAGATTGGACTCATTTCCTGGGTGGAAATAAAAGTTCTTCTCCTCTCCCCCCCCCTCTACTCTTGAATTTTCAGTGGTGCGGTGACTTCGAGATCAGGGAAGTTCAACAACCAAGTGACAGGATGCTGGATCTGTGTCAGAGTCCAGAGAGGACATGTTTCCCCCCCGACCCCTGCTCTGTGCTTACACCTCTCATTATTTTCTTGATAATACTATGTGATCACACGTCCAAGGTTGCAGAAATCCCACACAGTACACAGCTCTGCTGCCTCCTGTGAGTGCCTAGAAACGCGCCGTATCTGAGCCAAGGATATTCAGACCTGGATGTTCACCTGGACACTGTTTCCTCTGCTGGGTGCTCCTGTCACCCTCTCCCCTGTGCATGCCTCCTGGCCCAGGCTTCTCTGGTGTCTACCATTTTTATGACTGGCTGTATTACCCTATTCTGCCACACAAATTGGATCTTAAGACTTTTCCTTTGTGCCTGCCTCTTCCTCCCCTCCATCCCTACCTTCATATCTCATATCCCACCGATTCTGCTTCCAAAAACACCCCTGAGTATGTTTCAGTTCCTTGAAGTCGTCCTCTCTCCCTCCCAACCTCCACACACAGACTTTCCTACCCTTGGAATGCGGTTCATCCCATGTTCCCACACAACCTCCTCACGCACATTCTCACCCACAAACCTCTTTCTCATCCTTCACCTCCAAGTTGAGATGACACTCAAAAACACGCAGAGTTAGCTCCAGAACTAGACCAACTGGCTTCACAATCTGACACTCATTTACCAGCTATGAGTCCTGTGACACAACTTTGGCCTCCCTTTGCTTTACGTTTTTCTATTGTGAAAGTGGAGAGATCAATAATACCAGCATGAGTGAGTTGCTATGAATGTTAAATGAGCTAGTCTCTTCCTACTCTGTTCCATGGAAGGGAGATACATGCAAAGTGACCGCTGATGGCCGAAGAAGGCTTAAGACTGAATAAAAAGTCCAGCAAGTCCAGGTTGATGAGAAAAAGTTTATTAACACCTGCTTTTATAGCCCTGGAGGCTGAGAGTACATGCTGGTGACCACCCAAGAGGAGAATGTTTAAGAATAGGTGTTTGTCAGTCATATCCCCAAGGATGTTATACCTAGAAGGCATACTTAAAGGTGTGGTTAAACAAAATGACAGAATGTGGAAATCTGTGCTCAAGAAGGTTTCAGGTCACAGAATGGTCTTCATGGTGGATTTGTCTAAGATGGTGTTAGTCTGGTTCATGCACACTCAGTAAATAATCCCCAGGCCAGTAGTGATAGCATCAGCAGGGGGCTTGTAGAAATGTCAAATGATGGATCCACCCTCGTAGTCAGTGTATCCCAATCTGCATCTTAATAAGATTCTCGGGGGCTTCATATATACATTATATATGCACACTGAATTAATCCATATGAGGAACTGAGAACAAAGCCTGGTGATTTAATGTAACCTATCATCACCATCTTCATTGTTTTCATTCCAAATCCCTCATCTATGTTTTCTATTACACATTTTTATTGGCTCTGTACTTCCAGTGTTATTATATTTCTGACATTTTATGGTAAATGTTTATTTAAAAATGTGCTTCTTCCATGAAGCTATATGGCCTGGAAGTCAGTATTCATTTTTTAACTGTCGTATTTCTAGAACCTAACATACTGCCTGGCAAATAATAGTTGCTCACTAAATGTCAGTCAAATGGGTAAGTCCCACGTTGGACTCCGTCGTATTCTTGTGATAGAATCCTAATCCAAATTAATCCTCCCCCCCCACCCATAGGCAATTTTAATACCCTCTTATCAAGGATTTCTGCTTTTAATCTCTGTCTACTTCAATCTATTCATGAAGTTATAGGAAATTGGGTATTCCCTCCCCATCACCCGCCCACCATGACTCACCAGATGGGTACCTGAGCATCCATCTGCATCAGCAATACTGGACCACAGGGGAAGGGTTTCAGAGAAAAATGGCATGGTTATGCTGCTAGAAGAGAATGAGCCAAATCTATCCCTTGGCTTGCCCTCAGCACCTACGTGGATGAGAAGCCTATTCATGAGTTTCCCTAGGCCTTGAATTAGGGTTCTAGAGAGTAGATGATGGGGGTGGGGGGCCACACGTGTTGGTCAGGGCTGTTGCCTTCTGAGATAGAGAGGTAAGCGCACCTGAGGAAGGTATGCATGATGCTGCCGGCTCAGAGTCCAGGGGTGGTGCACCCCAAATATTTGTTCATGGGGATACCGAGGAGCCGAGAGGGATGTGCAGGCTGCATCTGCTCTAGGTGTTCCCTAGACCCTCCACCTACTTGTGCACAAACCAGATCAGGAATGATGTGATAACCAAGTTATGGTGGACTAAGGAACTCACTACCACCGAGGGTGATCATGGTAGCGATCCTACCTCCCGCTGGGGTTTTGGCTTGTGCAGAATAGAATATCAGAAGGAGGAGAGAGAGGGATGGAAAGTATGTCACACACCCATCTGCCAACCAGGGGCTCACTGCTGGTGTGTGGATGCTCATTTTGGGTTCTCAGACCTGATCTTGATGAAGGCTACTAAGATGTATATGGGATTGAATATTTACCCTCAAATTTTGCATCATTAACATGGATTAAACTACAAATCACCAAAACTCTTGGAGCAAACACTAATAATGTGCAGCTCTAACATTCTCTTCTGCTGTTTCCTCCCTTTACCCATTATCTTTTGTCATAGAGCACGGAAGGGTGGGCAGTTGACAAAACTAAGCTGATGACAATCATTTTGAAAAATTAAAAACGTTCCATGTTTGTGCATTATTCTGCTGAGGGTCTTCAATCAAATTTATAATAAAATCATGAAAGGTATGAAGATCAGTTGTTCCAAATTAATCTAATGATTTCCTGCCACCTTCTTACTTTGGGGGTATAAATTAGATTTTTATTATACATGACATTTAAAGTCATTGCAGGGGGAAGATTGGGAGGATCCTCTTCCTCAGATTTTGATCAGAAGGTGATTGGCTTTTTCATGAATCTTGAGCTACTGTTTGATCTCTGCCTTCTTTCCCCACAAAAAGTTGATGAAGTGGTAATACGCATTAATAGCCATCCATTATATTAATATCTCCTTCATCTGAAGCAATTCTCCGCTCATCACTATATGATCCTCAAAACCCTTCTCTAGGATTGTTACTTTTATTTCCATTCCCTTAAAGGAAATTGGGACCCGGGAAATTCTAGAGACTTAAAGCTCTCCTAGGTGGTCAGCGGAAGAGGGGAATTAGAAGCCAGTTCTTGGCCCAGGAAGCAATGACGACATGTACATAGTGATGAAAAATGAAATCCATCTTTGGCAGAGTCAGTGCCCATGAGTGCCAGGAACATGGAGGAAGACGGGTTTCCTATCCCGTTTGCAACAGTCAGAGCTAGGAACTAGTTAGCACTGGTGGAATGTAGGGAAATATATGAATGTCAGTGGAAGTCTATGTCATGTATCACCCTTGATATCCCCCCCCCCCACTTTTCTTTCTTTGCTTCTCAGCCAAACACAGAGAATGCACAGAGGAGAGTTTTCAAGGCCTCGAAGGGTTGTGACTGCACCACATGGAAGGCAGCCTGGACTCTAGATTCCCCTCACTTAGACCAGAGCCTCCCCCAAATCCCCTTAAACACAAGCATCTCCACTATACTTTGAATGAGTCAGATTTTTTTTTTAAATTAAACCACTGAGAGTTTAGGGTTATTTACTACAGAATTTAGCAAACTCCTGGCTAATTCAGGTATTGAGCCCAAAGTAATTTTGTCTCTGAATTAGTCTCAGAAGAGAGAATTCCAGTTTTCTCCCTGATTCAAATTGTTACTTCCTGATTTATGGAAATGTCTTTCCTTGTGATATACAATGAGTTAATGAACTCTGAATAATAATACACTGAGATCCAAAAAGTGCTTGTGGTTTGATTTTTTTTTTTATATTCAAAAAATCCATTTGAAGAAAAAAGTAACGGGAAAACACTTCTCTAATTGTAAGGAGAAGTACATAATTTAGTTGTACTGAAATAGGGAGGTGAGTCTAGGGTTCTTGCAAAGCATGTTAGAATAGAAATTTAGCAGGAAGCAGCACTGATACATGAGGTGTAAAAACCAAAGGGCAGGGATTAATTATGTCTGTGAGATATTCTAGAAAGCTGTTAATCCATTGTTTTTTCACCTGTTGTCAGAGCAACCACTAGAGATGAGTGGCCTGCCAATAATAATCAGAGGCCAGTGGAGCCAGGTCATGAACTCTTACAACTGACAAATGTAAGAGCTCCGAATGGGGAAAAAAAAAAAAGCTTTTTGATGCTGAGAATAGCAAGACGATTTAAGTGGGGACAGCAGCTCTTCTTGACAGAAGACAGCTGGCAATATGTCATCAGATGCAAGGCCTTGTCACTTTTCTCGGGGGGAATGCTGAACAATAACTCTGGTGTAAATTTGATTGTCCCCGGAGCCATGGAAGTGGCCTTGTGGTCTTGTGATCATAAACATGAGAATTTAGTATCTTTATTGAAAGTAAGATGTCTAATTGCACACTAAAAATTAAATATCTCTTTCTTCAATGATGGTACAAAAATAAAGGAGTGTAGTAATACCAAAGGACAGAAACAACACCAGGAAAGAGGACAGTTATGGAGTGACGGGGTGGGGGGGGGGGTAGTGGTGGAGGAGAAAAGTACTCAGGAGAGAGAAAGAGAAATCTGCAAGAAGAGCAGAGCTGTAGTGAAAGTAAAGTAATAAAGAGGATGATATTACAAAAACAGATATAACAGATGGATACAGACTATCACAATGGTTCATCAGGGAGGAAAGTCAATTGAAATGTATCAACAGAAATATGAAGTCGGCTATATCAGTGAAAGGACAAGGGTTTTCTCGTGGTTATTGGACCAAATGAGTGAGATTCAGGCAGCAAGACCATAAAAAAAAGGATAGTCGAAACTAATAAAATTTGAAAACTACATTCAAATATGCAGCTACATTCTTCTTAGAAAACATCATTAATTAACATAGATTTAAAGAACATAAAAAGAAAGGTCTGACTACTACTGCTGTAAATTCATATAGAAACCTACTGTTTAAAAGAACTTTAACACCATCATCTAATATAATCTATCCATTCATTCATAACAGACCACAAAGGCATTAATTATATGTATAATGCATTATGTGTATCATATGTGTACAATGTATATATTATGCACTATATAATATATAATAGTTACAGTTTATATTTTTCAATGATAGATATATATACATTGTACTTATTTTTATATTTTACAACATATGTACATTGTATATACATTATATAAAGCATGCTATGGGTATATGTAATATAGAGATATACTATATATTGTATTTATAAAATGTACACAATGTTCATATTATATATAACATATATTAAGGTATTATAACTATAATAAGCATATATAATGTATATAATATGTAAAACAGATGAAGACTCAGCTCAGAGTTAACTACCTTTCCATGTTCACACAGTAATCTATGGAATTTGGATTCAGACTCCAGATTTGATACCCTTTCACAATAGCCCTCCAACAAGAGGGTTATTAGACTTTTCTTTTAGTTATTCACTTACTTAAATTTCTCTGTTTATTACATTTCTGTTCGAGAAGTGAGGCTCATAGTGCCTGACTTGAATGCACATTTTCACTATTACAAATAGCTAAGCCTGTTCAACTTTGGAAGTGATCTGGGGATAAAGTAGGTTCCATCTGCTTTAGTCCAGTGTTTCTGAAGTTTGTCCAGTCACTAGATGACCCATGGAGTTAATTACAGATTTTCGGTCCTGGGACCATGAACCCCATCATCCCCATGAAAGGTGTCTGTGGAGCTGGGTATTAAACAAAGCACCACAGCTGATTTTTAGTATCAAGGAAGTTTAAGAAATAGTGATGAAACCCTTGCCTTTCAGAGAACATGTCCGAATCTCCAAGTGGCCAAGAAAGATGAAAAAAATATAAATTTTTAATGATCTTAGCATTTCTAGCTTGGAATGAATGAATATTATATCATTTATTGATTCATGACAAGAACAAGATATGAGGGCTCATGATTAAACGTAATATCCAGATGTGAGTCTACAATTGTCTTTAATAACAGTGGTTTATGATGTTGGGCTTCAAAACCTTTTTTTTTCCTATTGGCATTTCTGTCAATCTTGGCTTTCATTGGCATCTCACTTTCTCTTGTGTTTTCTTCAGTGGAAACAGAAGCACCTGGAAGTCTTAGATTTAATTCACTTTATATGAACAAATCTCCACCTGTCTTGCCTGCTTACTTAATATAAAAAAACCTATTTTAATAATATTAATATTTCTTTTAATAAAATGCACCAAAAGAAATTTCTCCTTTTGATGTTTATTTATTTTTGAGAGAGAGAGAGAGAGAAACAGCACAAGCAGGGGAGGGGCAGAGAGAGACACACACACAGAATCTGAAGCAGGCTCCAGGCTCCAAGCTGTCAGCACAGAGCCCGACACAGGGCTCGAACCCATGAACTGTGAAATCATGACTTGAGCTGAAGTCGGATGCTCAACAGACTGAGCCACCCTGGCGCCCCAAGAAATTTTTCCTTTTGGCTCAGAGGATGAACTGAGGGTCTGGGAGCAGTGTCTTTGGTGACTGTCATGGTTGCTGTTTTGCATGTGGTCCCTGACTCTGAGGGCATATGGTGGTGCAGGAATCTCTTCTAATGTTTCTGAATAACCAGAAAATATTTGTTATACTGTATCAACAGTCTGGCACTGTCATTGCCTTAAGAGTCCACATGTATCTCAACTATTCTTTGCTATGGTTAGGGAATAAAGCAACATTGAGATTTTTATTTTATTTTATCTGCTTTGTAGAGAGCCACTTAATATACAATAAAATTTACATATTTAATGCATATAACTTGATGAGGTTTGAAATATATCCATTTATAAAACTACCACCATAATCAAGATAACAAATATTTCCATGACCGCTAAGAGTTTCTCATGCTGTTTGTAACCTATCATTCCCTCCACTTCCGTTTCGAGGAAACCCTTGGTCTGCCTTCTTTCGCTGTAGACTAGTTTGCACTGTAGACTGGAATCCCAAAGCAGGCACTGCTCTGTCAGTGTAGAGCCCCATGCCAGGCTCGATCTCACCAACCATGAGATCATGACCTGAATTGAAATCAAGAATTAGATACTCAAGCAACTGGGCCACCCAGGTGCCCCTGTGGTAGATGTATATTAATTTATTAAGAAATTGCCAGGTGGAGGTCATGATCTAATGGTTCATGAGTTCAAGCCCCACTTTGGGCTGTCTGCTGTCAGCACAGAACATGCTTTGGATCCTCTGTACTTATCTCTCTCTGCCCCTCCCATGCTCATGCACAGTGCAATCTTTCTCTCTCTCTCAAAAATAAACAAACATTAAAAAAAAAAAAAGAAATTGCCAGATTGTTTCCCAAAATGTTTCCCATTCAAGTTCCCATCAGTAGTACATAAGAGCTTCATTATCTCCACATCCTCAACAGTAATGGATATAGTCAGTCTTTTTAATTTTAGCCAATCAAAAGAGTGCCTAGTAGTGTTACAGTGGTTTTGATTTGCATTTCTCCTATGACTAATAATTTTGAACATCTTTTCAGGTGCTACATGTGATTCCTCAGTCTTCTTGACAAAGTGTCATAAAATCTAGTGTCCATTATCGTGTTGAATTCTGAGAGCTTACATTCAAGATCCAAGTACTCTGTTTGCAAAATATTTTCTCTCCATCTGTGTTGTGCCTTTTCGTTTTCTTCACATTACATTTGAATAGCTCAAGTTTTAAATTTTGATGAAGTTCAGCTTATGAAACTTCCTTTTATAGCTCATGGTTTTTGTTTCTATTTCTTAATCTTTGCCTAACGTAAGATCATTACAATAAAATTTTTCTCCTATGTTTTTTTTCTATGCTTATTGTTTTCATGACTCATGTATCTTATCTATGATCCATTTTAAATTACTTTTTGTATGCACTTTGAGGCAAGGGTCAAAGTTATTTTGTTTTTTAAGTGGTTATCCAAATGATCCAGTTCTGGTTTAAGCAGTAATATTCCATTTTCTGAATTGGTGTAGCTTTATATTGAATATTAAATCCTGTAGTTTAAATAAAATAATGTGGTCAGTTTTTCTTTGTAATTATTTTGGCTATTCTAAATCCTTTCAATTTCCATATACATTTAGAGTCAGCTTTTCAATTTCTACAAAATAATCTATGGACAATTGGGAGTTTTTAGTAGATTTTATTTGTTTATTTATTTAAATTTATTTATCTTGAGGTGGAGGGAGGGACAGAGAGAGAAGGAGAGCAAATCCCAAGCAGGGTCCACACTCAGCATGGAGCCTGACACAGGGCTTGATCCCAGCACCCTGGAATCATAACCATGCCGAAGTCAAGAGTCAGACGCTCAACTGACTGAGCCACCCAGGTCCCCCTAATAGATTTTATTTTTAGAACAATTTTAGATTTACAGAAAAAATTGAGAAGATGGTACAGAGTTCTCCTATACCTCACTCACAGTTTACATTGGTTATAATTAATGTAAAAACATTGAAAAATTATTATTAACTGAAGTCCATAGTTATTTTGATTTCCATAGTTTTCACTTTGTGTCTTTTTTTCTGTTCCAGAATCTCATCCAGAATCCAATGTGTTGTCATTTCTCCTTAGGCCGTGACAGTTTCTTAGATTTTCCTTCTCTTTGATAACATTTAAAGTTTTCAGGAGTACTGGTCAAATCTTTGGTAGAATGCCCCCACTATTGAAATTTGTCTGATTTCATGTTGATTATGGAGGGATTATAAGATTTTGAGAAGAAAACTATGGAGGTGAAATTCCATTTTAATTACATCATACCAAGGGTCTACGATTTATAGCTGTTGATGTTGACCTTGATTATGAGGGTTAAAAGTATTTTTCAGATTTCTCTACTATCAAGTTATTCTTTTATTTTTTTCTTCCCACTTTCCTTCCAAAATGTACAATTTGGAAGGAAGTCTCTATGGGTAGCCCACACTTAAGGAGTGGGGAGTTATACTCCAGCATTTTGAAAGCTGTATATAAACATGAATAATTTGGAATTTTTATTAACAGAAGATTTGTCTCATCTCTCCCATTTATTAATTCAGTTATTATGGATTCATGCATATTTATTTTATAACTTGGGCTGTAATCCAGTAATACTTTACATTTTGTTCAACTTGTACGTGGATTATTTTTTCTTTTTCAAACATGTTCTATTTTGGTAATACATGTACACTTGAAAAAATGTATACTCTGCTGTTTGGGGGTAAGTGTTCCATAAATGTCACTTACGGCAAGTTTTTCATTGATGGTCTATCAATTATTGAGAGAGAGGTGTTGAATCTTCATTGATTTCTCCTCAATGTTTTATCAGATTTTGCATTATATGTATTGAAACTACGTTATCAGTAGCATAAACATTTAAGATCATTATATCCTCATGCATCAATCATTTATTACTATGAAATGACTCTATTCCTTGTGAAATTCTTGCTCTGAAAACTACTTCTTCTGATAATATTAATATCAGATTATTAATTAATATTAATAGCCACTGAAATTTTCTTTGATAATTGTAAGCATGGTATATTCTATTTTATCCATCTTCTTCCTTTCAATCTATCTATAACTTTATAATTAAAATTGTATTTGTACTGACAGTATATAATTGAGTATTTTACATCCAATGTGATCATGTCTGTGTTCTCACTGATATGTGTAATCAACTTATTTTATTATTTAATTTGTTTTAAAACATAGTATCTTTCTTTTTCTCTTGCTGCTTGTAAGATTTTCTCTTTGTTACTGATTTTAAACATATTCTTTATTATGTCTTAGTGTTGTTTCACCATATTTCATAATATTTCTTTTACTTAGAATTTCTTGAAACTCTTGCAACCATCAATTTCTAGATTATATTAAATTTGGGGAAAAATTGTTCATTTAGTCTTCAGATACGTTGTTCTTACCCTCCATCTGTCTCATCTTTATATAGGAATTTTGTGAAATTTTTGCACAGTTCAGTGATGCTCACTTAATTTTCTCTTTCTTTTGGGCAGTTTCTATTTTTATGTATTCAAATTAGTCATTTCCCTTGTAGTGTCTAATATGCTGTCAATTGTATACAGTGTATTTTTCATGTCAGATATTACGTTTTATATTTATATTTATATATTTTATCTCTAG
The DNA here is from genome assembly GCF_024362965.1 of Panthera pardus. Taxonomy (NCBI): domain Eukaryota; kingdom Metazoa; phylum Chordata; class Mammalia; order Carnivora; family Felidae; genus Panthera; species Panthera pardus. The sequence continues at coordinate 47,750,782 of NW_026526688.1, read as the reverse complement.
ATTCTGCTTTGAGTCTGTATTGTATCTTCTGTTTCTTATCTATCATAGTTCTTGAACATATGGTATATGTTCAAATGTATGTAGATAAATGCATGTAACAGCTCTTTGAAAATGGCCTTGACTATTCTATCAGTGTAATCATGGATTGATTTCTACTGACTAGTCATGTTCCCCTTTGTAACTTGTACTTTCTTGCTTCTTGCGTATCTGGTAATATTTTTATTAAATGCCAAGTTGTGTGAATTTTACATTTGTGTGCAGCACTTTTTAATATTCTTTTTAATATTTTAGGGGCTTTGTTTTGGAACGTAGTTAAGTTTCTTTGAAATGATTTGATCCTTTTGTGGTAGCTATAAGCTTTGCTAGGTAGGTCCAGGATAGGGTTTAATTGATAGCTAATTAGGTTTTTTATTGAGCCATATTTTTCTGAGAACTGTGCGGAATGTCCATGTGTTAGGAGCTCTTTGTGCTCTGGCTGGTGGGATTTGTGTGATCACTTTGGGTGGTTTTGCTTGTTTCTTACCAGCGATTCTCCATTTATACGCATGTGCTGATTACTATTCAACTAAAGACATGAGGGAAACATTGGGAAACTCTTCAAAACACTTTCTTTTCCTATAAAACTGGCTTCTTCCATTCTCTGTCCCACATGTTCTCATCCTGTTGGCCTTCTCAAACTTTAAATCCTGTCTCTTTCATCCTGGGAGAAAGGCCAAACTTGGATCCCTCTTCTTTATGCTGCTGCTTGGAAACTCTCAACACTAGGCTGTGTCATCACAGGGCTCCTTGTCCTCTGGCTCGATCTCTGTCACTGCCTTTTCCAAATTATTCCAGCAGTGTTATTTCATATTTTTGTCCAGCTTTCATGTTGTTGAAAGCAGACGGGTCAGCTTGGTGCTTGCTACTTGGCCATGGTGAGCACCAGAAGTCCCTGCTTACAAACTTTTAACTACATAAAGCAGACGTGTTGTTCACCTTTATCTTTCCTGTCTTCTTTTCATTAAGTCCTGTACTTTTTAAAGCTTAGACACTTGTCTGAATTAGTAACATTCCACAGGAATAGAGTTGAGCCCATGACAGAAGTAGGTTGGTGTTGACCTAATAGTTGGGCATTTCCCTATGAAATTCAGAACCAGAAGAGAACTATTGAGGACAGGAATTACTCCTGGTGGCATAATAAAGTGAGGTCTTTATTGTAAAGTTATCAAAACCCTCTGTGTATCATGAATGGGCCCCATGGACTCTCAGTGATAGTACCATGTCACAGGTAAAACACCTACGTCCAGACCAGCTGAAATGGTGCAGTTTTTCAACAGCATGTTCTACATCTTCAGAATACAAAATGATTGTATGGCTCATATAGGTACCACCCTTTATTGGAATGAGCATATCTGTAGTGCGCATAATTAATTATTTTGCTTGTGTCATTGAATATATATTGAAGTTTTCCAAGTAGATGAATTTCCTGGGCAACGGGCTATCTATGGCCCACTCAAAATCAGACTTCTGGGTGAGGGAATCTGTTTATTGAAATGAAAGTCCCCCTGTGGAAGAATTTGTGAGTTCACCAAAATTCAGTTTCCTCTTCTTTTTAGACCACAGGAAACTTACAAAAGTCTGCTACCCATAGATAAGATGGCTGTTCCTCCCAATCCACATGAGCCTGAACTTAGATTTCAGTTAGACTGAAGAAAAGGCACATAAAATTGTGTCTCCTCCTGAAAAAAAAAAAAAAAAAACAAAACAACAAAACACTGGTTCACTAGCTATGACAATGGTCTTGGGAAGCTTGAGATGGAGTTCTCAGACATCCCCATTACCCTAATAAAATTATATATAGTGTCTGATCCACAACCTCCACTAAGACATCATTAGGTATCATTAGGTATCTAATGATAAGAACCCAGTGTGCCTTCTGTTTTAGTTTTCTATTGCTTCTACAATAAATGTCTACAAATTTCACAGTTTAATACTGTACTGAATGAGTGTCTCACAATTCTAGAATCGGAAGTCTAGTGGATTCAACAGAGTTCTCTGCTTTAGGTTTGACTAGGCTAATCTATTTATTTATTTATTTTTAATGCTTATTTATTTTGAGAGAGAGCATGTGCACACACATGTGCACGCAGGGGAGGGACAGAGAGAGAGGGAGATAGAGATAGCGAATCCCAAGCAGGCTCTGTGCTGTCAGTGTGTGGAGCCTTAAGCAGGGCTCAATCCCACCTACCATGAGATCACGACCTGAGCGAAAATCAAGAGCTGAATGCTTAACTGCCTGAGCCACCCAGGCACCTCTTGACTAGGCTCATTTAAAGCGTAAGCTGGCATAGATTCCTATATGGAGGCTCTGACAAAAAATATACTTTCACGTTTATTAAGCTTGGTGGCAGAATTGGGCTTTACCTAGTCCTAGGAATGAGGTTCCCCCTGTTGTCAGTCAGGCATTGTTCTCAGGGTCTAAAGGCCATCCGCATTCTTTGGCTTATGGCCCCTTTGTCCAACTTCAAGACCAGCAATGACAAGTTGAAGCTCTCCTGGTCTACCTTATCTCTCCCTCCGCATTTCTTCCCTGCTTTCAGCCAGAGAAGGTTCTCAGCTTTCAAAGACCCATGTGAATAGATTGGCAACACACAGATAATCTAGGATTGTCTTCTTATGTCTGTAAACTTAATTTCAGCTGCAACATTCCCTTTTTCATATTATGTAGCATTCCCAAGTTTTAAGGGTTAGAGAGTGGATACTTGGGCAGGGGGATTTTTTTCTTTAAATTTTTTATTGTGCTGATTACACCTTTCTTCACAGTTTACTTCAGCCACAATCAGACTTTTGTCCCCATTAGATTGTATATCTCCTAATGTAACCTAAAATCTCTCATTTCTTCTCCTTTTGGAAATCCTACTGTGCCCTCTAGATTTTTTGATGAGGTATTATCAATATGTCCGACTGATTTAAAATATTGCTTGACTGATTTCTATATCTTGCTTTAAATGAACCTGGATATCACTTGAGTAAACTCCTCCCATTAGGCTCTTGAAGGGTGCCTATTTTCTTTTTGTCCATTACAAGCCTCCCCTGACCAAAAATTAATGTTCGACTATCTTGTTCCATGCTGCCAATGACAAACCATTCTTCCCTTTTTCTCCCTGAAACATCGCTGGGCATTTAAAGTATATGATATAAGGTTATATATCCACTACTTCTGTTTTCTATAATCATCTACCATGATCTTGATCACTTTTCTTCATTTATTGAAGATGTTAGCATCTGGAATACTACCTTCTTTACATATTTTTCCTAACATCAGTATGAGATATCCATGTAGAGAATCAATCTAATACACTGGACTCTCAGTCCCTTGAACTCCTCTCTCTTTACAACCTTGTCTCCCCTTCAACTTGACTACTTGACTTTCAGGGTCAAACAGTATCTTTCTTTCTTTTTTTTTTTTCCTGTTTTAATCATTTATTATTATTTTTTAATTTTTTTAATCTTTATTTATTTATTTATTTATTATTTTTTTTAAATTTTTTAATATATGAAATTTACTGTCAAATTGGTTTCCATACAACACCCAGTGCTCATCCCAAAAGGTGCCCTCCTAAACAGTATCTTTCTAAATTAGCAATAACTATACTACTCCCAGATCGCAATATCAACTGTCCTTCTCCTTCCCTACCAACTTATATCCAATCCACTCCTGGTATTACCCCAGTCTGACAATGCTATAATTGCAGTGGAATCTATGATTCATGAGTCTCACTACTGTTTAGCTGATCATCACACTTGGTGTTCTCAGTTCCTCCTTTACTCCCGTTGGATTCCATGTATTGTCATCCCTGCATATGCCTCAACTACATACCTTTACTTCCTCCATTGTGCTCAGCTAGCAAAACCCTACTCATGATTAAATCTACCTGCTTTCAGACTATACTTTAAACAGGTGATTTTTTTTTGAAGCAGTGACCTATGCTGCTGACCTATTTCCAACAAAATTTAACAGAAACCTCAGGGCTCCCAGACGACTAACTACATTTTTCAATTCAGTTCATTCTCTGAAGTGATCATTTCTCATTTCTCCTTAAATTCAGCAATGTCTCCTGTTTCTCTAATCCAAATACTCATGACAATTTTTGTTTTAATGAGAAAATAGAAGCATCTAGAAGAAAATAACTATATATGCCTATTAAGAAATCTATCAGACTTCTATACCAAAAATTTTACTTTTTTTCCTCTTAACTGTAGGTAAATTATCCTTGCTTTCATCCAAGATTAACATCTTTCCCACCATCTACTCTCACATATTTAAGGGCTTCTTTTTCTGAAATTATTTTCTTTCTTTCTTTTCTTTCTTTCTTTCTTTCTTTCTTTCTTTCTTTCTTTCTTTCTTTCTTTCTTCTCTCTCTCTCTCTCTCTCTCTCTCTCTCTCTCTCTCTCTCTCTATTTCACCACTTTTGTTTTCCTCTCTCTACTGGATATTTTCCCTTAGTACACCAAGAAGCTACCATAATTTTAGATCTAAATTGTTCCCTTTAACCCATATCTCACTTTCCCATTTCACTGCTCCTCTTTACAGGAAAGTTTCTCAAAAGAGTTGCTGAAATTTGCTGCCTTTTCTCTCATTATGACTTAAAACCCTTGAATCATATTTTACCCCCAAGTCCTCCACGGAAACTGCCCTTAATGAAGTCATTGCATCTACATTACAAATTTATGATCACTTTACAGTTCACATCTTGGTTAGTCTTAGTGTTGTTTGACACAGCTGTTCAGTTTATGCATCCTGGAAAGCCTTCATGCCTTGGCTTCTAAAACGTCACACTCTGAAGTTTGCTAATTCGTTGACAGCTCATTCTTAGTCTTCTTTGGCATCCTGCTCTTTATCTCAATCTCTAAATGTTTGAGTGAGGATTCAATCCTCAGATTCTCTTATTTCTCTATCTACACTTACTTGCTAAGTGATCTCATTCAGCCTGGTGGTTATAAATACATATGCCTGAGGATGGTTCAAAATTATACACTTCTGTCCTTGCCTGCATCTCTGAACTCCTTATTTTATTTTTATATTACCACATGTTCAAAAATTCCCCTTGGATATTAAATAAACAACTCAAAATTTTCAGGAACTAAAATGAACCCTTGTTTCCCATGGCAGATAAACACTTTTCCACCATGGATTCCCATTACAATAACTATGACTTTCATTCCCTTGAAGGTTCAGACCACATGATTCCTTGATTATTTCTGAGAATCTCTGTGGTATGAGTTTTCCCAATTCAAGATGGAGATATTAGGCTATGGTATCCATAATTAATAAATGTGGGGTTTTTTCCTTCCATTTTTTGGTGTCCTCCCACCCAAGTCAATTCTGAACTTGTCCTAGATTATTCTTAAGCCACCAGTTATCTTGAAAAATTTAATTGTTCTTGTGTTGTCTGGAGGAGAATACCTCAAATCTTAGTCTTGAAGATCTATTTCATGCCAAGCTTCCCTGCAAATTTTATCTCCCACTCCTGTATTTTACAAGCCCTCTCTCTATTTCTACAAAATGTTGATGCATTTATGCTTTGAAGTCTTCTGGTATCCTGCTCTGTTCGTGTTATTTTCTTCTATCCTTCAAAGGCTCTATCAGTCTAGATTATATTATTAATTTTCCTTATAAATATAGCCTTTTAAGTTCCATCTACTATCATGTATCCTCTATTAAAATTTCTCAGATGTCTTCTGACTTCCAAAGACATTAATTTCCTTCGTCTGAGCTTTTCTACAGCTGCATAATACTCATAAAGTGCCTAATACATTATAATTGTTATATGCCTACTGAGGTTCTAAAATTTTTAATTGCCTAAGTAATTGCAGGTGAAGTTATGGCTGATAATTCTTTGCATTGCCTAACACAACACATTTACATCTATTAGATACGAAATCACTGTTGGAAAAAAATTAGTCGTAGACATCACTAATCTCTAAATGAAAAGATTTTACTCCCATAAATACAGCAATTATTCTAAGGTTAGGGATCACAAAGTACATTAACTAGAGTGCAGCCATAAGAAGGAAAGCACACCAGGTATTTTAATAGAAAGTGTTAAAAAAATAATACTGTTGACCTAGTATTAAAATCTGAACATTCCAAAGGGACCACTTTCCAAAGGGAAACTTTAGAGTTTCACACAGTTAACAAGTGCAGGAAGTAGTTTTTGTACTGGAGGAAAAGGGAAGAAGTTGAAATTATTAAAATGTAGAAGCTTGGTGGAGGATTCCTGAGCGCTAAAGCACACTCGATGGAGTCTGTGCAGTGGGTGTAGCTGTGTCTCTTCAATCAGACGGGAGTCACAGCTGCTGGGGTATAGACCTCTTTGGAGGGACGATGAGCTGGCTTGTGCGGATGTACTTGCTGGGTCATGAGGCCGATTCTCCAAAACAACAACAACAAAAACCAAACCAATAGAAAACAGTGCCAACTCGAATCAATTTGTTGCTATGAACAAATCATCCTCGCTGGCGTGAAATAACTCCTGGAAGGGCACTCTCACAACTGGTAGCAAATGAAACATAACAAACAGGAAAAGGGAGTGAATGACAAAAAGTATACCCTCTGCCTGCTTCTTATTGACAAAGCCTAAAAAAGAGAAGTTGGGGAAGCTTGAACGTGGATGGCAGAGTCCTAGTCCCAGCATCACAGAGCAGAGTATAGAACAGTGAGTTTGAAATGGAAATAATAGCTTCATTACTGACACACTCAGACACCTTTTTAGGTCCAAATGCTGACTCCTTTTACAAACTGCACTGAGTGAGAAGTGTAAAATTAGCAAAAGGAAATCACTTAAAATAGATGGATGTCTTATAACATTTAGTGATGTTTCAAAAATATCCTTGTTTGAAAATACCAAGGTGCATGTGTTAGGAAGGACAAGTGAGAAAAACACTGATCTTCTGAGAAAGCTCTTTGAAATGAAAACATAATATAATAAAATAATTTTAGACACTTTTCACTGAATACCCTTTGGATCAACAATGGACCAATTGAATGGATTTTGTTCTTTCTTTTCTTTCTTTCTTTCTTTCTTTCTTTCTTTCTTTCTTCCTTCCTTCCTTCTTTCTTTCTTTTGCATCTAAGTCATTCTTCTTTATTTGAGTTCTGTCACTGAAGTCTGTGCTAGTCATGTATTCTCAACTGTTTACTGCAGCTATCCTTTGCAATATTTTCTTACACAACTGATCCACCCAAGAGGAGCAAGTGTATTATAACAAATCCCTCTGAGACTTGCTCAGAAATCCTCTGGTTGAAAGAAAAATATATGCACTGGACTGTATTTCTTCTGAACTGAATTCCTAAGACTTGTCTGTACGGTCTGGGGAATTGTGAGAGGTGCCACTAGTAAGTCAGGAAGATTTGCAAACCAAGGAACAAAAGATCCTATTAGATTAAAAAAAAAAAAAAAGTATCTTGTGGCTTTTAGTTCTCTGTCCTGATTCAGGTTTATCAGGGAAATGTCACATTGTGGCTGACTTAATACTGTTCAAATGAAATTTGCATATCATTTCTCTTTCAAGAAGACATGAAAAGGATGAGACTGAGAAACATAAATATGATATTTTTTATTAAACCAAATATACTAGTTTCCCTTGAATTATTTCAAATAAAAAAAACTAACAGGAAAGCATTTTGTATCTTCCAAATCTCTTGAAACCATGTTAGAGGATCCCAAGTGAAGGGTTTGCACAATGGCATTGAGTCTATCATGATTGACACAGATGAAATTCTCAGTGCTTAGTAAGAATATTATATAGGAAATTATTCATTCATTCATCAAATATTAAACGAATGCCTACTATTCACGAGTCATTGAAACAAGTAACTTAAGGCATTTTTTCTCGAATCCAAAGTAACTTAAGGCATTTTTTCTCGAATCCAAAAAGGAAAATCTTTTCTACTTAGTTCTTATTCCATATGATCTTTCAACTTTGACATATACTAAGGAAATAAACCCAGAAAAAGAACACTAAGAATTTCAGATGAGAGATCATGTCTACTAAGTAATTAACTTTTTGATTTGTTCTGAGGTCCGTAATGCCCACTCGTATATCCCCAGTTGTTAGTTACACATTTTGCTGCTCATTAGAATAAAATAACTAAGCTTTTCTTGCCTCCCTTGCAAACATGAGGATCATTTTGTCAAGTTCTTGGCAATGAGATGTTATCAGAAATGTTGCATGAGGCTTGTGGGTAATCTTAAAGAAAACTGCATTGTTTGGAATAGTGTTCTTTTGCCATTTTACCTTTTCTTCTTTTGGCCTCAAACTCAAGGCAGGCAGCTTAGACTTTGACATGAACTTGAAAAACCCCAATGCTAGGTGGATGAAACAGATGATCAGGGAGCCTCCAAATATTAGCCTGTACTAATTAATCTACTTGACCTAACAAAAGAATTAAGTCATATTCTGTTTGAATTACTGTTGTTTTGCATGATTCTCTAACATGCACACCTAGTACTGATTGAAAAAATTATCTTCATTTTTCTCTGTAAGAAAAAAAAACTATTGGTTGATTTTCATTCTTTTAATGCTATCCTTAAAATTTAAATACAATTTTTTAATCTAAATTTTCTCTTTTTTTAAAGAAAGTTTTTTTTTAAGTTTATTTATTTATTTTGAAAGAGAATGAGAGAGCGAGCATGAGCAGGGGAGGGTCAGAGAGAGAATCCCAAGCAGGTCTGATGGGGGGCTTGATCTCACAAACTGTGACATCGTGACCTGAGCTGAAATCAAGAGTTGGACACTTACTCGCTTACTCAACTGAGCCACCCAAGTGCCCCTTCTAACTTTTCTAATAAATTATTCAGAACTTTTATTCTTTCACAGATGACAAGGTATTAGCATGATTTACCCAGTAAACAAAAAGCCCTCTCTGTCTTTTTAATGTTGTTAGAGTTTTGTTTCTACCATTTTATTATAAATATATACATTTTTATTAATTTAACAATTGGTGATTAATTACATTTATCAAAATATGTATTGATTTCCATGTCCACTACTGTTTCTTGAATGTTCACCTTCCTTCTTAGTTCAAATTTCTTTGGACTTTTTCCTTGCTATTTGTATAACTTAAAAACGTTTTTATTATCACCATCTCTTGAAAAATAGTTTGGCTCAATATAGAATTTTAGGTTCAGAGTTAATTATTCATTGAAATCATAGGTAAGATATCACTTTATTTCCTTCTGGAGTCTATCGTTGCTAAGGAGACACTTTGGTCAGGCTGCAGCTCGTTTGCCTTAGTCTGTCTCTCTCCACCTTTTCTCTATGATTTCTTCTCCTTGTAGATATTCTCCAACCCACAACAGTGAAACTAAGGATGAACTTATTTTTACTTACCTATCTTGATTCCTGGAAGATTATTTTTTGTTGTTTTGTTGTTTGCCTGTATGTGTGTGTGTGTGTGTGTGTTGTTTTGTTGTTTGTGTTTGTGTGTGTGTGGTTAAAGTGTGTGGAGTCATATATTCAATTCTGAAAAGTTCTCAAGTATTATCTCCTCACTGATATTTCTTTGGCTGTTTTTTGTTGTTTTGGTGTGTGTGTGTGTGTGTGTGTATGTGTGTGTGTGTGTGTGGTTTAAGTGTGAAGGGTCATATATTCAATTCCAAAGAATTCTCAAGTATTATCTCCTCACTGGTATTTTTTGGGTTGTATATTCTGGATGTCCCAATAGTTATCTGCTGAAGTTGAGTTGCTTTTTGTATATAGTATAAACTTTGGTTCAAAATTGAATGATTTGAATAAAATTTTTCAATTATTTAAGCACTGAATGTTGATATACATGATTTCTCTACTGAATTACCTTTGTGTTTTCTTCAAAATCGAGTTCTCCGTATAGGTGTGAGTCAGTTTCTGGATTCCCTTTTCTTTTCCATTAATTTTTTTTTCTATCATTAAACCAATATCAACTGTGTTTTATTACTGTAATTTTATAATAATTCCTTTATAATAACAGGTAATGTTAGCCCTCCAACTTTGCTTTTCTTTTAAAAGTTTACTTTAGTTATTGTCTGTCTTTGCCTTTTATTTGGGTTTTAGAATACTTATGTCAATTTATACCAAAAATTCTGCTGAGATTTTGATGGAGATTACATTGATACTATAGATCAGTTTGGGAAAAAGTGATACAATAATATTGATTGTTCTGAGCCATGAAAACAAGTGTAGTTCTCAAACTTTATTAGATTTTTAAAAGTTTGTTTCACCAATGTTTTATAAGTATATAAAAAGTCTTATGTATATTTAGTCATATTTATCCCTAAGTATTTAATGTACTGGATCATAATATAAATGGTATTTTTTTATTTCAATTTCTAACTGTTCAGTTTAAGTATATAGAGATACAATTGCTTTTTGTATATTTATCTTGTACCTTGCACCCTTGCTAAACTCATGTATTAGTTCTAGCAGCTTTATTTATAGATTATATTCTATTTTCCACATAGCCAATCTTGTAATTTGTGAATAAAGGCAATTTTATATCTTCCCCTCCAAACTGGATGGTTTTATTACTTTTTCTTGACTTGTTACACTGGCCAGAACATGTAGTACACTGTTAAGTATAGGTTTTGGGAGAAGATATCCTTGTCTTAATCCTAATCTCAGGGGGGAAACACTCTGACTTTCATTATCAAACATAATGTTCCTTGTAAATTTTTTTGTATATGTTCTTTAGTAGATTGAAGAAGTTCCCTTCTGTTCCTAGTTGGCTAAGAGTTTTTATTAGGAATAAATGTTGGACATTGTCAAATGCTTGCTCTGAGAAAGCATCTATTGAGATGATAATATGGTTGACTTTTTTAGTTTGTTAATACAGTAAATTGAATGAATGTCAAATGAGAAACAGCTGTAATCTGGTATAAACTCCATTTAATCATTGTATTACTTTCCTATTGCTGCTCTGACAGATTAGCACAAATTCACTGAAAGGTTAGAAATCCTAAAATCAAGTTGTTGGCAAAGCTACATTCCTTCTGAAGATTGTAGGGGTAAAAAAAACTGTCTAGCCTTTTCCAGCCTGTAGAGTCTTGCCTGCATTTCTTGGTTCATGCCCTTCTGTGTTTAAAACCAGCCACATAGTATTTTCAAATCTCAATCTCTCTTTCTCCCCCTGTTGGCAGGGCTGCTTTCCTTCTGGAGATTCTAGGGGAGAAAAAATTCTGCTAACCACTGTCATCTTGTATTCTCTTTTATATAATTAAACTTTTTATAGGCTTGATAAATTTTGATAAATTTAGTTTCGATATTTTAATCTACATTTATAGGAAATACTGATATTCAGTTTTCCATTCTTATAAAGTCTTTGCTTGGTTTTGGTATTAGGGTAATGTTGACCACATAGAATGATTTGCAAAGTATTCTCTCCCTAATTTTCAGGAAGAGTTTACATAGCATTTGTATTATTTCTTTCTTTAAGGTTTGGTAGAATTCAGTAGTGAGGTTACTGGTGCTTGGAATTACGTTTGTGAGAAGATTTTCAACTACCAATTCAAATTCTTTAACAGATACAAGGCTACTCAGACTATTTATGTTTAAATAAACTTTTATAGTTGGTATTTCTCAAGGAATTTATCCATTTCATCTAAAGAGTTGAGTTTGAGATAAAGCTACTTATGATATTCTCTTATTCTCCTTTTAATATCTGTAGAACCTCCAATGTTATCAGCTCTTTCATTCCTGACATTGTTTATCTGTGTCTTGTCCCTCTTTTCCTAATCAGACAGGCTAGAACTTATCAATTTTATAGATCTTCTCAAAGATCCAGCTTTCATTTTTATTTATTTTCTCTATTATACCTCTATTTCATTGATTTCTACCCTGATTATTATTATTATTTATTTGTTCTGTTTCTTCACATTTAATTTGTTCTTCTTCCATTGTCTTAAAGTAGAAGAAAGCCTGATGTTATTTTCTGATATAGTCACTTAGTGCAGGAGATCTCACCTAACCACTGCTTTAATAGCATTCTACAAATTTTGATACATGCTTTTTCCATTCTCATTCAATAGAAAATATTTTCTAACTTTCATTTTCTTTCTTCTTTGGCCCAGAAGTTATTTAAAAGTATGTTATTTAGTTTTCAAGTATTGGGGGAGTTTAAAGAGATTTTTCTCTTATTGATGTCTATGTAATTCCATTGTAGTGAAAGAAGATACTTTGACTTGAAATCTTTTACCTTTATTGAGATTTGTTTTACAGCATAGAATACGGTTTATTATAGTGTATATTTAAAATGCATCTGCAGTCTGGTGTATTGGGTTGAAGTATTCTATAAATTTCAATTAGATTGTTATTGGGTATTTAAGTCTTCCAGTTTTGTACTGAACTTTTAGCTGCTTGTTCTAACAGTTACTAAGAAAGAGGTATTGAAATCTCTACCTCTAATTGTGGATTTCTCTATCACTGAAATTTTATCAGTTCTTTTCCTTCATGTATTTTGAAGCCATTATTAGACACATGATTGTTAGGATTGTTATATCCTCTTTATGGATTTACTCCTTTATTAGTATGACACAGACTTCTTTATCTCTGTTAATATTCTTTCTTCTGGAACCTACTTTGTCTGATATTAATACAGTCACTCTACTTTCTTTGGTTAGTGATAACATGGTGTATCTTCTATCCTTTTGCTTGTAAATTATTTGTGCTTTTACCTTTTAAATGTTTCTTGTAGTTGGCATATAATTAAAGTCTTGCTTTTGTATCCAATATGATAATATTTATCTTTTAATTTAGATAGTTAGACCACTCACATTTAATGTATTTATTGACATTTTCTGAATGAAGTCTATCTTCTCTTTGTCCCTAATGAGAAATCTGTTCTTTTTACCGTTTCCTTTTTTTTCTGCCTCATCTTGCATTAATCCGGTATTTGTTATGATTCCATTTTATATCCTTTATTGGCTTATTGGCTATATTTAATTACTTTATCATTTTACTCTTTGCTTTACAGTGTATAATACATATTTTAAATTTTTCACATTTATCTTCAGAATTATTTTACTTCATGTATAGCAATAGAAACATGTTTAAAATATAGTTCCATTTCTCCTCACCCTGAATTTGCTACTGTTGTCAAATATTTTACTTTTCTGCATGTAATGAACTGTTCATATGTTATAAACTTCACATTACATTATTATTCTTTTTTTTTTAACTTTTTTTTTTATTTATTTTTGAGACAGAGAGAGACAGAGCATGAACGGGGGAGGGTCAGAGAGAGAGGGAGACACAGAATCGGAAGCAGGCTCTAGGCTCTGAGCCATCAGCCCAGAGCCTGACGCGGGGCTCGAACTCACAGACCGCGAGATCGTGACCTGAGCTGAAGTCGGACGCTTAACCGACTAAGCCACCCAGGCGCCCCTATTATTCATTTTTAAACAATTACCTGTTCAAGATATTTAAACAGTATGGTTACAGTCTTGTATATTTAATCATATAGTTGCCGTATCTAGTGCATATAGTTCCTTTGTGTAGCTCCACTTTGCCGTGTCGTATCATTTTTCCTTCTGCCTGAAGAATTACCTTTTTAAAAAAATTTTTTTTAACGTTTATTTATTTTTGAGACAGAGAGAGACAGAGCATGAACGGGGGAGGGTCAGAGAGAGGGAGACACAGAATCCGAAACAGGCTCCAGGCTCTGAGCTGTCAGCACAGTGCCTGACACGGGGCTTGAACCCATGACTGCCAGATCATGACCCGAGCTGAAGTCGGCTGCTTAACCGACTGAGCCACCCAGGCGCCCCTGAAGAATTACCTTTAATATTACTTATAGTGCACATTTGCCACTCAATTATTCTTTTAGCTTTAGTGTACTTGAAAAAGTCCTTATTTTGACTTAATTTTCCAAGATATTTTTGTTGGGTATAGAATAATAGGCTAACAGGATTTTCTGTTATTGTTGTTTCCAAATTATAAAAATATTGCTTCACTATTTCTTTTTTTTTCTGAAGAAAAATCTGTAATCATCCTTATCTTTGATCATATATCACTAAGGTGTCTTATTTTCTCTGAATGCTCTTAAGATTTTCTTTTTGTCATTGGTTTGAGCGATTTTATCTGATATGCATTCGTATAGATTTTCCCATGTTTCCTGTGCTGGGGAATCATTAAACTTCTTAAATCTGTTGATTTATACTTTTCATAAAATTTGGGAAAATTGGCAATTATTTTTCAAATATTTTTGTGACCTTGCCCCCACATTGATTCCAATCATATGTAAGTTTGGGTACTTGAAGTCATGCCAGATGTCATGTGTAATCTTGTCATTTTTTAAAGTTATTTTCTTTCTCCTTTTTATTTTGGACAGTTTGTATTGCTGTGCCTTAAGGTTCATTTTTTTTATTCTACACCATCTAATTGGCTAAGAATTCCATTGAGTGTATTTTGCATTTCACACGGTTTTCACCTCTCATGTTCAATGTATATCTTTCTGAAATATTTTTTATATTTTTACTTGGGATTTTTTTAGTATGTAGGGTACAGTTGTAATACTTGTTTTAATATATTTCTCTGCTATTTATAGCATATGCACGAGTGCTGGGTCAGTTTTGATGACTCTTGATTTTTCTCTTCAATAGGTTGTAAGTTCCTGTTTCTCAGCATGCCTGCTAATTTTTGATGAATGTCATCCTTTGTGTGGATTTTATCTTTTTGGATGCTGGATCTGTCTATATTCCTTTAGCTGTTTTGGAACTTTGTTCTTAAGTTACTTGGAAAGAGTAATCTTTCCTTTCATGTCTGATTTACTAGGCATTGCTAGTGGTCGAATTTTGCCTCACTACTAAAGCAGGATGCTTCTGAGGGTTCTATCCAGTACTCCATAAATTTTAATGTTTTCCAGTCTGTCTGGCGGGGACACTGTGAGCACCAAGTACTCATTTCCTCTGATCCTTTTGAGTGGCTCTTTCTCTGGCCTTGAGTATTTTCCTCATACATGTGGCATATGTGCCGATCAGTAATTGGCTCCCTACCTGAGATGTCTGCTAGTATTTTGCTACATACCTGAGAGGGACCAACATAGTTTTGTCTGCACACTTCTCTTTTCTCTGGTGCTTTATCCCATACACTGTACTTTTGTTTCACTGGATTTTTAACTTCATCTTCTCAGGTTAAGAAATCCAGTGGAATCTAAGCTTCCCTCTCCCTGTGCTATAGCCTGACAACTCTATCAGATCAGTAAGCTGGGACATTCATAGGGTTCACTTCATTTTTTTTTTTCCATCCCTCTGAGATCAAATTCTTTCAATGGTTCTCATAAAGCCCTATGATTTCTTGATAAAACATATAAATTCATTATACATTTTTACCTAGGAAGCACCCTGGGCTCAGATAATTTGCTTTCTCTCTTACTACTAGTGTGATTACAAAAGCACTTTCCACTAGTTTACTTTGTCTTCAACAGAATGGATGGACTAGAACTATCTCTAAATGTTGTCTTATCTCTAGGAACTCTTGATTGAAAAACTGTCTCTGTGAGCTGGTGAGATAGAACAATATCCTTCTCTGGTTTTGCGTATGCTGATCAGCATTATATTGTGCATTCATATACAGATATTACAAAATTTTACCTCATAGTATTTTTATTTATGTATTTATGTATTTATTTACTATTTTTTAATGTTTATTTTTAAGAGAGAGACAGAGTGTGAGTGGGGGAGGAGCAGAGAGAAAGGGAGACACAGAATCTGAAGCAGGCTCCAGGCTCTGAATTGTCAGCACGGAGCCCATTGCAGGGCTAAAACCCATGAACTGTGAGATCATGAGCTGAGCCGAAGTTGGAGGCTTAACTGACTGAGCCACCTGGGTGTCCCTGTTTTTATTATTTTTAATTAAAGTTTGATGTCATAGTTTTAAAACATGTATTACACTCTTTATAAAACCTTGTAATATATGGTCTAAAACCAAAAGAAAATATTGCAGAAATGTGCCATTTACTCCAGTTCCTTCAGTCAGTCTCCAAAACTTGTGTATCTCAGGCAGATAGAGATAAGTCATTGGCCAGCTTTGGGCTCATATCGCAATGCACCTCATCAACTATTTATAATTGATGTCTGACAGCATATGCAGAAGAATGAAACTAGACTGCTTTCTTACACCATTCACAAAAATAAAATCAAAATGGATGAAGGGCCTGAATGTGAGACAGGAAACCATCAAAACCCCAGAGGAGAAAGCAGGAAAAAACCTCTCTGACCTCAGCCGCAGCAATTTCTTGCTTGACACATCTCCAAAGGCAAGGAAATTAAAAGCGAAAATGAACTATTGGGACCTCATCAAGATAAAAAAAACTTTTGCACTGCAAAGGAAACAATCGACAAAACTAAAAGGCAACTGATGGAATGGGAAAAGATATTTACAAATGACATATTGGATAAAGGGCTAGTATCCAAAATCTATAAAGAACTCACCAAACTCCACACCCAAAAAACAAATAATCCAGTGAAGAAATGGGCAGAAGACATGAATAGATACTTTTCTAAAGAAGACATCCAGATGGCCAACAGGCACATGAAAAGATGCTCAATGTCACTCCTCATCAGGGAAATACAAATCAAAACCACACTGAGATACTACCTCATGCCGGTCAGAATGGCTAAAATGAACAAATCAGGAGACTATAGATGCTGGAGAGGATGTGGAGAAATGGGAACCCTCTTGCACTGTTGGTGGGAATGCAAACTGGTACAGCCACTCTGGAAAACAGTGTGGAGGTTCCTCAGAAAATTAAAAATAGATTTACCCTAGGACCCAGCAATAGCACTGCTAGGAATTTACCCAAGGGATACAGGAGTGCTGATGCATAAGGGCACTTGTACCCCAATGTTTATAGCAGCACTTTCAACAATAGCCAAATTATGGAAAGAGCATAAATGTACATCAACTGACAAATGGATAAAGAAGATATGGTTTATATATACAATGGAATACTACTTGGCAATGAGAAAGAATGAAATCTGGCCATTTGTAGCAACGTGGATAGAACTGGAGAGTGTTATGCTAAGTGAAATAAGTCAGGCAGAGAAAGACAGATTCCATACATTTTCACTCATATGTGTATCCTGAGAAACTTAACAGAATACCAGGGGGAAGGAGAAGTGGTTAAAAAAAAAGTTACAGAGAGGGAAGGAGGCAAACCATAAGAGACTCTTGAATATTGAGAACAAACTGAGGGTTGATAGGGGGTGGGGGACAGGGGAAAGTGGGTGATGGGCATTGAGGAGGGCACCTGCTGGGATGAGCACTGGGTGTTTGTTGTATGGAAACCAATTTGACAAATTATATATATAAAATCGGTGTCTGAGAACAAGTCTAGAAAAAGGAGATCCAGAACCAAATTTAACATTTTGCTACATTTGTTTATTTTCTTAATTGTTTACAATCAAAGGGAATTGTTTACAATCTGAAATTTTGAGAACCAGAAGGGAAAAGACATGTTTGAAATACTAAACTTCAATAAATCTAGGTGCACAGATGAGCAGATCGGCAGCACAGCTCCACTGCAATTCAAGGAAATTAAAATTTGCATGCAGGATCTGAGACAGTGTGCCATTTCTGAAGGTCAGGCACCGCCTGTAATGTGTAAACATAGAAGTGCAAACTTCAGCTTCATTAGTTCTTCATTGAGGATCTTCATTTCTGGTCCCCCAAAGAAAATGTGCTTTTAATAATTGTAATATTACTGACCATTCCCAACAGCCTGTTGATTGATTATATAACCTTTCACTCGGCTGTAGCATTGAGTGCCTTCAGCCTGGGTCTTGGACACCAATTCAATTCAATGAGAGGAAAGCATAGGGGTTGACCTCTGGAATAAGAAGTGTAAAACATTTGGGTTACTGGGAATGCCTGTACTCCAAAAAAGATTTTTAAAGAGCAATTAACTATTGATCAAGGGTAAAAAGAAAAACACAGAAGGAAGAGAACTTTCTCTGTGGGATCCTAGCTACTGGGTAACAAAATCCTGATTTTTGACTTGTAGATATTCAGATGTGAATTTGGAAAGGAGAAAGAGTTCTTTTATTTTTTTTTCTCCAGATTTTTATTTGAATTTTGTTTTGGTTGACATACGGTATAATATTAGTTTCAGGAGTACAATATAGCGACCCAACACTTCTATACAAGACCCAGTGCTCATCACAACAAGTGTACTCAATCTCCATCACCCATTTAACCCATTCCCCCCTCCCCCACATCCCCTCTGGTAACCACCAGTTTGTTCTCTACAGTTAAGACTGTTTCTTGCTTTGCTTCTCTTCCCCTCTTCATGTTTATCTGTTTTGTTTCTTAAATTCCATATATAAGTGAAATCATATGGTTTTTGTCTTTCTCTGACTGACTTACTTCGCTTAGCATAATACTTTCTAACTCCGTCCATATCATTGCAAATGGCAAGATTTGGTTTTTACCTGAAGGGAAATTATCACAGAACATGTATCATTTGGAAGGCCAGACAGAAATTAAGCATAAAACTTGTAACAACTGAAGAGCTAAAAAAAGTTTTCCTGCAATGGTGATTATTGGTTGGAGGAAGAACTGATTGAAATAACTGAAAGAACTTGTAATATAACAAATTAGAGGAGTTGTTTTAGTCAAGGCATTTAGGATCTGTCGTCCTCTAACATAAATAAAAAGAGAAAAATACATAAGGAGACACTAATATTTTATTCCTTTTAAACTTTTAAACTTGCTCTTAGTTCTATTTATCTTGTACTTTTCATATCTTATGGAAATCAGTGATTAATTTTTTTCTGTTTTATCAGAGATAGTTTTGAATAGAGAATAATATCAAACATACATAGTATTCTAGCTTTAAAACAGAGCTGTCCATGCATTGATTAGAGTTTTCTGCTGAACCTAAGTTACCCTAAGTAGCACCTCTCCACTACAGTGATAGCAACTGGGATTGCAGAATACATTTTTCGGGTAAGAGAAGGGAAGAACAATCAGATACTAGGTTTGTTTTGTGAACCTAATCTCATTTGTTAATGTAAAAAAGTTTTTTTATGCTTCAGAATCAAGCTTTTTATTTTGAGAGGAGGTATTTAAGAGATTTAGAAGAACTTAGCATCTACACCTGGGAATTCCTTCTCAGTACTTCTTGGGAATTTTATATGTTTTTAGTAATCCTGTATTCTGAGACAAATCAATTCAGAAATCAGGAAATGGGAAAATATAATTTCCTGTAAGAATAAAAAGTAAACTATCAACATAGAAATGTTAATGCTTTGAAAATACCCACTCATGTCAAATTGAAAGGAGAGCAAAAAAAAAAAAAAAAAAAAAAAAAAAAAAAAAAAAATGCCAGCAGGAGAAGTTAAAGGTTGTAGCCAACATTTCTGGAAATTAGGAAAGAAGTTGGCAGGACAGAAGTGGTCATGACTCATAGCCATTGACACATTGTAAGCATGTATTGTGCCTTGTCTTCTGCTAACAGTGATATGTTCATTCTTGCAAATAACATACATATTAATAAGTTTATACTCATAGTATTCTTTATACTAATCCTAAAAATGATGTTCCAGGAACTAATAAGCTTGGAAGCAAAAATAAGCTTTAAATTAACAATTTAACATGTGGTTATGTGCAGTGATATTATCCTTGCAAAAAATACTCATGTTGTGTTGTTTGAATATCATGCAAAACGTTCACTGGCATTCTTCAGTTTTGAATGTTTGATACAGACTACTGTTCTTTGTAGACGCATGAACAGAAAGCATGCAAAGGAAAAACGTGTGCATGAAATTAAAAATTAATGTAAAATCTCAATTGGCAAAAATAATATCAATTTTATCAACCCAAATCAAAGCAAGCAAACAAAATATCTTAATCAAAAATTTAAAAGAGCATATATGAAACAACTTGTAATGCTAATATCCATTAAGCTGTTTTGGACACTAAATAATTCTACTGATTTCATTGCAAACTGAAAGACATTTTTCTATATCAAAAAGTTTTGTCAAGATGAAAACTATAGCATAGGGCAATCAGTGCTTTGAATGTTTTAAAATTTCATTTTAAGAATGATAAATTTTTCTGATGTTATTTTTCAATTTGTAAAATGATTTGTAGTTGGCATTTTAGAATGATGTTCCCTTCTTTTAAATTTTTCTGTTATAAATTATCTGTATCCAGTACTAATTACTTGTACATGGTATTAAAATTCATTATCTTCTCAAAATACTTTTGTTGATAACAAAAAATAAATCATACATTTATTAATAGTTTTCATGTTAATAGAAAAAACTGAATCATGTCATAGAAACTTTCTATCACAGTAAAATGATTCATTCTGTATTATTAGGATCAATCATTTTTAAAAACTACACATAAAATATTACAAAATTAGAGAATAACATGATTTTGGAGATTTCTGAAGAAGTCACTGGAATTTTTATTTCTTCTTCTAAAGTCCCAAGGATTAATGCTTGTTAA
Source organism: Panthera pardus (assembly GCF_024362965.1). Taxonomy (NCBI): domain Eukaryota; kingdom Metazoa; phylum Chordata; class Mammalia; order Carnivora; family Felidae; genus Panthera; species Panthera pardus. The sequence goes on along the minus strand of NW_026526688.1, from coordinate 47,730,313 downwards.
AGATTTGCAAACACTAAGAAATTTTAATTGTAACTTATTATTTTTTTTTAATCTGACCAACTTCTCCATTGTCCAATAATAGTGCTCTGGCCTTCATTTGAAGACTTGCTTCTCCTGTTCACCCATGCCATGTTGTTCCAGTATGAATTAAATTCCTACTCTCTACGGCTACAAAGCTGGTCATGACATCCTGGCTTGGCTACTCAGAGTTCTTCTGTGGCATTTCCTGAACTAAAGGCAGAGGCATAGTTTCTCTTTCAACTTCTGTGTTGTGCTATAGTACCTAAGTAAGCTCAGAGTTCTGGCAGTCATGGCCACTGGCCATGAAGAAAAATCTGGAGAGAGAGGTCAACACAGTGACAAAAGCTGTGACAAGAAACTGAAAAAGAGAGAATATGGAATCAGACCCCAAATTTATACTATTTGAGATTACAGATTCTGTTGAGCATAAGACCACTTGTACCCCTTACTTTGTGAGGTGTGATAGTAAATGTCTCTTTTCTATTCTTTCACTGAATTGAAGCTTGTTTGAGTTGAGTTTCTGTCATTTGTGGGCAAAAAAGACCTAACAGAATGTCTCAGTCTAATCTGGCTGTCATAACAAAACACCATAGACTGGGTGACTTACAAAATAGGGATTTATTTCTCATAGTTTTGGAGGCTGAGGAGTCCAAGATCAGCGTCCTGGCAGATTTGGATCTTGGTTCCTCCATGTATAAGGGCACTAATCCCATCCTGAGAGCTCCTCATGACCTCATCTAAACGTAATTGCTTCCCAAAGGCCCCTACCTCCTAATACAATCACATCTGGGGTCAAGGCTTCAACCTACACATTTTGAGGGAACACAAACATTCAGTTCCCTCTAATATTAAGCACTTCTCTTTTACAAAGATAACTTTTTGCCTACTCAGGGCCCAATGGATTTATGGTTTGTAAGTAATACTTTTCTAAATTAAATGCTTTGTCAATACATTAGTAAACAATTTCTCTCTATTTTGATTCACAGATTTGCTAATCTTGCCTGGCCTTTCCCAGTACTCTTGGTCATATTTGTAATATAGGAAATGTTACTTTTATCATACAATTTTACTCATATTTTTAATTAAACAAAACCAATATTGATTTAGTTTTCCACATTAAAAACGAGAAAAAATTTAGCTTATTACCTTCTACAGTACATGTTGCCATGTGCTTTTTAAGTCGTTTACCAGGTAAAGTCTTTTCATTTGGGATTTTATGCACCACTTACTTGCAATGATTATGATACAATGTATTGAATTTTCTTTACTTCCCTTTCCTTTTGAATTTGGGTGAAAAAGGTAATAGTTATACTCTGCTTCATGACCCATTATAACCTTGTTCCCTGCAAGTAGTCTCATTTTATTAATTCCCTTTTATCTACATTCCTCACTCTTTCTACTTCCCTCACCATAGGCAATGATTTTAATGCATTTAATATGGAACATTTTGTTTATAGGTGTGTCAAATATGACACATGTCTCCTACAATTACTCCTTTCTTGAATTTTGCCCACTTGTTACATGTCAGTCTTTACTGCAGCCCACTGAGTCCAAGAGTAGCCTTATGTCTCCTCCACCCGAGGCTTAGGATTTTTCATCTCTCCCACCACACCACAAAGCACCACACCATGAGGCATGGGGTCTGACTTCCTGAGGGGCCAACTTTCTGCCTCAACCTTAAGCAAAGTAGAATTATTTCCCTGTGGTGTGTATTTTGACCAATGGAGACACAAGATGAGAGAAATATCCCATCTCTATACCAAACTCCCATTAACTCATCCAAGGCACAATTTTTCCATGGAGTCTATCCAGAAATGTCTCATGTGGCCAAGCATATGTACAAGAAACATGAGAGAGGAGCTGTGTCTTTTTGTAGCTCATCATAGATCAGTGGCCAGAACAGTAACACATCACCCTGCTTTAGAATCGTATCCTTCCTCACCTCACTTCTGTTTTCTCTGGGATAGTACCTTCCAATAAAGAACTAGCACTTACAACTTGCTTCTGACTCTGTTTTACAAGATTCTCAAACCGAGATAGTATGAATTATGCATTCTTGCAAACTATGAATTGTTATTTTGTGTGCATGAAATTTTATTTACATAATGGTATTCTGTTTCTTTTTTTTTCTCACTCAAACTTGACTTTTAAGATCCATCCATGTTGCTATATCTACATATTTCCTATTGCCTCCAACTACTGCATAGTACTCTGGTTTGCCTCTGCTACATTTTATACATAAACTTTTCTGATGATAGATAACTAGGTTTCTTCCTCCAAATGCTTGCCACCACAAATAACACTGATAAACATCCTTAAACTTGTCCCTTCATCTGTCTATAAAATTTCTCCATAGGGGCGCCTGGGTGGCTCAGTCGGTTGAGCGGCTGACTTCAGCTCAGGTCATGATCTTGCAGTCCGTGAGTTCGAGCCCCGCGTTGGGCTCTGTGCTGACAGCTCAGAGCCTGGAGCCTGTTTCAGATTCTGTGTCTCCCTCTCTCTGACCCTCCCCTGTTAATGCTCTGTTTCTCCCTGTCTCAAAAATAAATAAAAACGTTAAAAAAAAATTAAAAAAAATTTTTTCTCCATAGGTGTATATAGGAGTAGAATTCTACAGAATTACTAAAATTCCAATTCTGTATGTAGTTCAATGACTATTAACACAGTGTTCCCCACATTGCCTGATGGAGGCATCAGTGTATATTCCCACTGGCAACGTAGGGGACTTCCAGCAGTCACACATCTCTGCCAGCTCTGGAGAGTATCAAGCTTTCAAATATGAAGTGATATTTCATTGTTGGTTTTATTTACATTTTTCTTACTGTTAATGAGACTGCATATTTTATATTAACATGTTAGCCATCTGGGTTTCCTCATATGAATTGCCCCTTCATATATTTTTATATTTTACTGAATTATTCTATTGAGGTACCATATTTCACGTTGGTGTGCAGAGTTGTTTCATCTCTTTCATCAGTTTTATATACAACATCCACTGGTATCTATCCATAAACTTTATTCAAGGCTTCCTTTATTGAACAGAAGAAATATGCATTTAATATTCATTAATGGTTTTTGGTGGTGTGATAGCTAACTTTTTTAAAAAAATTTTTTAATGTTTATTTTTGAGGGAGAGAGAGAGAGAGAGAGAGGGAGAGTGAGTGGGGAAGGGGCAGAGAAAGAGGGAGACATAGACTCCAAAGATGGTTCCAGGCACTGAGCTGTCAGCGCGGAGCCCGACACAGGGCTTGAACTCACGGACCACGAGATCATGACCTGAGCAGAAGTCAGTCACTTAACCAACTGAGCCACTCAGGCACCCTTAACTTTTTAAAAACTCTATACTATTGTATGAATAAACCATAGTTGTTTATTAAGTTACATATTGAAGCACATCAGTTTTTTTGCAATTATAAATAAAGTTGCTAAAATATTAGTGAAAAGGTTTTTGTGTGGGCATAAATTTCTTTTTTTTTTTTTTTAGTTTATTTATTTTTTGAGAAAGAGAGAGAGAAAGAGAGAGCATGAGTGGGAGAGGGGCAGACAAGCCAACAGCACAGAGCCCAGTGCAGGGCTTGAACCCACAAACTGTGAAATCATGACCTGAGCCAAAATCAAGAGTGGGATGCTTAACTGACTGAGCCACCCAGGCTGTGGGTATAAATTCTTAAATCAATTATGTAAATACCTAGGAGTGTGATTACTGGATCATGTAGAAAGACTTAGCTTTGTAAAAAATAATCAAACCATCTTTCAAAGTGGCTGTACCATTTTGTATTTCTATCAGCAATGAATGAGAATTCTTGACCTGCACCCATGCGAGGAATTTGTATTATAAGATTTTTTGGATATTAATAATTGTACTAGTTTGTAGTTACATCTCATTTTTGCTTTAATTGGTAAATCTTTAATGTCACAAGATGTTGAATATCTTTTCATATATTTGTCATTTGTTTATTTTTTTGGATGAGTTATCTGTTCAGATCTTTTGCCCACTTTTGAATTGGGTTGTTTGTTTTCTTATTGTTGAGTTTTAAAAGTTCTTTGCATGTTTTGGATACAACTCCTGTATCAGGTACGTTTTGCAAATATTTTCACACTGTGCCTTGACTTTTCATTCACTTAATATAGTCTTTCATAGAGCAGTTTTGTTTGTTTTTTTTTTTTTTTTACTTTTAGTAAGTCCAATTTATCAGTTTCCACTTTCATGTATCATACTTTTGATGTTGTATCTAAAATTACATCACCAATGTAAAGTCATCTATATTTTCTCCTATTTTCCTCTAGAAATGTTACAGTTTTGCATTTTACATTTAGGTATATGATTGACATTAGTTAATTTAAAAAAATTGTTTTTAATGTTTTATTTTTGAGAGACAGAGACAGCATGAGTGGGGGAGGAGCAGAGAGAGAGGGAGACACAGAATCCGAAGCAGGCTCCGAGCTGTCAGCACAGAGCCCGACGCAGGGCTCAAACCCACAAACTGTGAGATCACGACCTGAGCCAAAGTCAGACACCTAACCTACTGAGCCACCCAGGCACCCCTGACATTAATTTTTATTCATATATATAAAGTTTGTGTCTACATTCATGTTTTTGCATATGATTGTCCATTTCCAGCACCATTTATTGAAAAGATGGTCCTTTCTCTATTGAATTTCTTTTGGACTATGTCAAAGAATAGCTTACTATATTTGTATGCATCTATATCTGATTGCTCCATTATGTTCCATTGACCTATACGTCTGATTTTGCACCAAAATAGCACTATTTGGATAAATCTAGTTGTATAGTAAGGCTTGAAGTCAGGTCATCCTTCTATCTTTTTCTTCTTTTCAATATTCTGAGTATTCTAGATCTTTTGCTTTTCCATATCAACTTTAGAGTTAGTGTGTCAATATGTACAAAATAAATAACATTTCACTGTCACTGTTTCTTTTTTTAATTTTTTTTAATGTTTATTCATTTTTGAGAGACACAGAGAGATAGATTGTGAATGGGGGAAGGGCAGAGAGAGAGGGAGACACAGAATCTGAAGCAGGATACAGGCCCTGAGCTGTCAGCACAGAGCCCAACGTGGGGCTTGAACTCACAAACCCTGAGATCAGACCTGAGCCAAAGTCGGACATTTAACTGACAGATCAGACCAGGCACCCCACAACTGGCACTGTTTTAAATCTATAGATAAGATTGGTAGAATTGAATCTTACCAGTATTGAGTTTTACAATCCATGGAAACAAAAATACGCCCCATTTATTTAGAACTTTGGTTTCTTTCATCAGAGATTTGTAGTTTTCCATATTTAAATCCTGTATATATCTTGTTAGATTTATAGCTAAATTTTCATTTTGGGGTGCTATTGTTAATGGCATTTTTATTTTATATTATAATTTTTCAATGCAATTAAGTAGGAAAGCAATTAATTTTTCAATATTAATCTTGTGTCCTGTGTTTGTGATATTTACTATTTAAGTACTTTTTTGTTGATTCTTTGGGAATTTCTACATACACAATCATGCCATCTGTGAATAAAGGCAGTTTTCTTTTTAGTGTATATACATTTTATTTCCTCTACTTGTCTTTTTACATTAGTTAGAATTTCTGCTAAGATTAAAGTAGAAATGGTAAAAAATAAAAATCCTTGCGTCTTAAGTGAAAAACATTCAGGTTCTCACCATTAAATTTTAAAGTTAGTTGTAGATTTTTTGTACGTGTTTCTTATTGGTTAATAAGTTTCTTCTCTAGGGACTCAGTCGGTGAAGCATTGGACTCTTGATTTCTGCTCATTTCATGATCTCATGATTCTGTACCTGAGTTTGAGCCCTGTGGGGAGCCTGCTTGGGATTTCTCTCCTTTGCCTTCTGCCCCTCACCCCCTCACACATGCTGGTGTATGCTCTCTCTTAAAATAAGTAAACCTAAAAAAAAATGTTTCCCCTCTATTTCTCCTCTATTTCTAGTTTGATGAGAATTTTTGCTATGAATGGATATTTGATTTTATCAAAATTTTTGATCTATTGATATGATCATAATTTATTTTTCTTTAGTCTCTTGATGGGGTAGATTATATTGATTTTCTAATATTGAGCCATCTTTGCATACCTAATATAAATTGATTCTGGTATAAATTATTTTTATACATTATTGGATTCAACTTACTAATATTTTGTTATAGATTTTGTACGCACGTTTATGTTTAGTTTCCCTTTTGTATAATGTCTGCTTTTAGGTTTGGTATTAACACAATGCTGACCTTCTAGAATGCTTTTATTTTCTAGATGAGATATATTTATTAGAATCATTAGAATTAAAATCATTTATTCTTTAAATGTTTGGTAGAATTTACCAGTAAGCCCATCTGAGTTTGATGTTTTCTGTTTTGGATTTAATTTCCTTCACAGATACTGGTTTACTAAAATGGTCTTCTCCTTGTATGGATTTTACCTATTTCTAGCTTTAAAAAAAAAATGATCCATGTAATATAAATTACCAAATTTGGGAGCATCGAGTTTCTCATAGTATTCTTTGTTATCTTTTAAATGTCAATGGGAACACTGCAGTTCTGTTATTTATGGTATTTTACATTTGTGTCATCAGTCTTATTCTCTTGTTAGCCTGACTAGATGTTTTCCAGTTAATATTATCTTTTCAAGACTCATAAAGGTAATAGGCCCACGGCACAGATCCAGCTTTTGTCTTCAGTGATTTTTCTCTATTGTTTCCCTGCTTTCAATCTCATTGGTCTCTGCTTTAATTTTTATTATTTCTTTTCTACTTGCTTTAGACTTAAATGTTCTTTCTCCATATTCCTAATGTAGAAGCTAAGGTATTGATTTTAGGTATTTCCAATACATACATTTAATGCTACCCATTCCCCTCTAAATAATTTTTGTAAATTGTATTTTCATTTTCCTTTACTTGTGAAATATTAAATATTTTTGAGACCTCTGTAGTGATGTGTTATTTAGAAATGTGTTGTTTAATTCTAAATTATTTGGGGGATAGTTCATCTGTCTTTCTGTTACTGATTTCTAGTTGAATTCCATTGTGGTCTGAGAATTTATTTTGATGATTTCTACTTTTTAAGTTTGTTATGTGTCTTGTGTGGCTCAGTATGTGGTCTCCCCTGGTGAATGTTCTATATCTGTTAGATATAGAATTTTAGCTCATTCTTCTGTTTATTGGATGGAGTATTCTACAAATGTCAACTGAAACAAGTTGATTGATAGTACAGTTCAGATCAACTGTATCCTAACTGATTTTAAGCCTGCTGATCTGTCAATTGCTGAAAGAGAGGTATTAGAGTTTCTAAATTATTAGATTTCTGTATTTCTTCTTTCAATTCTAACAGTTGTTGCCTGACATATTTTTGATGTTCTGTTTTTAGATGTATAGATGATTGGATTGTTGTGTCTTTCTTCATGGATAATTGACTACCCTACCATTATGTAATGCTCTTTTTTATCCCTCATAACTATTCTTGTTCTGGAGTGTGTTTTTTGCAAAAGGCATATAATAGTTACCCAGATTTCTTTGGATTACTATTAACATGGCATATTTTTCTCCATCAAAAACCCATTTAAAGTATTTGTTTTTAATAGAAGATAGTTAGATTCCAGTTTTCGTTGTTGTTTTAATCCACTCCTGCCACCTCCATCTTTTAATTTGTGTATTTCGAGTATGGACTATAAAGTGATCATTGATATAGTTGGTGTGTTAGTCTGCTTGAGCTACCATTATAAAATACCACAAACTGGGTGGGCTGCAATAACACGCATTTATTTGCTCACAGTACTGAGGTGGAAAAGTCCAAGATCAAGATTCCAGCAAGGTTTAGCTTCTGATGAGAACTCTTTGCCTTCAGATGGCAGTTTTGTCGTCACATGGCTTTTCATCTGAGCATGCGTGCTCTCTCTGATGTGTTTTACTATAAGGACACTAATCCCGTCAGATCAGGGCCACACCTTCATGACCTCTGTTTACTTTAATTTCCTCCTAAAAGCCCCATTTCCAAATATAGTCATAATGGGGATTAGGGCTTCAACATATGAGAATTAGGGTATACAATTCAGTCTCTAGCATTTAAATTATTATCCATGATGTCTGCCTTTGTTTTCCATTACTACAGTTCTTTCTTTTTTCTCTGTAGTCAATGCTGCCACCTCTTTCCTGTTTTCATTGGTTTCATTTTACCATTTTATATAGTTCCATTTTGTCTCCACTCTTAGCATATCAAAATGCTTGTTTTTTAAAAGAAATCATTAATCACTGCTCTAGAGTTTCCAATACAAATTTTAAATTAATATAAGTCCACCTTCACATAATGCTATAGCACTTTGTTTCTGATCTAGGAAACTTATAACAGCATTTCCAAGCCCTATTTCCTATGCCTATGATACTGCTATAATTTATTTCACTTACATATATGCTTGTAACACTTATCTTCAAAATTGGGGCGCCTGGGTGGCTCAGTTGGTTAAGTGTCCAACTTTAGGTCAAGTCATGATCTTGCGGTCCGTGAGTTCAAGCGCTGTGTCAGGCCCTGTGCTGACAGCTCAGAGCCTGGAGCCTGCGTCAGCTTCTGTGTCTCCCTCTCTCTCTGCCCCTCCCCCCTCACACTCTGTTTCTCTCTCTCTCTCAAAAATAAATAAACGTTAAAAATTTTTTAAAAATAAGATCATTTAATAAGAAGAAAGCAAAAAAGCCGCACCTGGGTGGCTCAGTTGGTTAAGAGTCCAACTCTTGGTTTTGGTTCAGGTCATGATCTCACCATTTGTGAATTCAAGCCTCGCGTTGGGCTCTGTGTGGACAGCTCATAACCTGGAGCCTGCTTCTGATTCTCTCTCCCTATCTTTCTGCTCCTCCCCTGTTCAGACTTTGTCCCTCTCTCTCAAAAATAAATGAATATTAAAAAAAATTTAAAAAAAAGAAGAAAGCAAAAGAAATTATTTTACCTTCATTGATTCCTTTTCTAATCCTCTTAAATTTTAAATGTAGATCTGACTTTCTGATCTATATCATTTCCTTCTCCCTGAAGAAATTGCTTTTAACACTTCTTTCAGGTGTTTCAGGTAGGTCTTCAGATGGTGCATTTCCTCAGTTATTGTTTCGTGAAAAAGTTCTTATTTCTCCTTCATTTCAAAGAATAATTTCATTTGATCTAGAATTCTAACTTGTTCTTTTATTTCCCCCCTAAGTGGGAAATCTTTTACTCTATTCTCTTGATTGCACTGATTCCAATGAGAGGCCTGCTATAATTCATATTCTTATTATTTTATTTATAATATGTTATATTCCCCCTCACTTACTTCAAGAATTTCCTTGTCTTTGGGGGTGCCTGGGTGGCTCAGACAATTAAGTGTCCAACTCTTGGTTTCAGCCCACGTCATGATCTCATGGTTTCATGGGTTTGAGCCCTATGTCGGGCTCCACATTGACACTGCAGAACCTGCTTAGGATTCTCTGCCCCTCCCCCACTCACACTATCTCCATGTCTCAAAATAAATAAACAAACTTAAAAAAAAAAGAATTTCTTTGTCTTTGTTTCATGCAATGTTAACATACTATATCTAGGTATAGATTTTTGTTTTGTTTTGTGTTGGTGTGGGTATTTAACTTGGTTGGTATGCTCCAAGCTTTCTAGATCTGTAGTTTGATGTCTGTCATGAGTTTTGTAAAATTCTCAGTCATTATTTCTTTAAACATTTTCTCTGCTTTGTTTTTACTTTCTTCTCTTCTGATATAATTATATGTATGGTATACTTTTTGGCATTGTCCATACTTCTTTGCTGTTCTCTTCTGTTTTCACCATTCTTTTCTTCTTCTCTTTACATTTCAGATTAAGAAGTTTCTGTTGACCTATTTTCAAGCTCACTCTTTCTTTCCTAAGCTGTCTTGTGTCCTGATGAGCCTATAAAAGACATTTTTCATTTCTTTTAGTGTTTTTTTTCCTCAGAATTTCTTTTTTATTCTTTTTTCCAGCTTCCATCTTTCTGTCTACATTATCCAGCTATTTATGTATGCTGTCTACTTTTGCCATTAGAACCCATGATACCTAATTTTATATGTCAAATTGGCTAAGCCATAGTAGCCCGATATTTGGTCAAATACCAATCTAGATGTCACTGTGAATGCATTTTTAATGCAATTATGGATTAAAAGAAAGATTAAGGATTAGAGATTTTTGAATCAGTAGACTTTGAATAAAGCAGATTACTCTCCATAATGTGGATGGGTTTTATTTAATCAGTTGAAGGCATTAAAAATAAATACTGAGATCCACCCAGAGAATAGGGAATTCTGCCTTCAGACTGCCTTCAGGCTCATGCTGCAAATCTTTCCTGAGTCTCCTGTCTACTGGCCTGCCCTATAGATTCTGAATTTGCCAGCTGCCACAATCATGTGAACCAATTCCTTAAAATAGATCCACCCACCCCCCAACACACACCCTATTAATTCTACTTCCCTGGAGAACACTGACTCTACAGAGCCCCTAACATACAAATCATAGTTATTTTAAGTTTCTAACCAATAATTCCAACAGTTATGTTATATGTATGTCTAGTTCTGATGTTTGTTATATCTCTTCAGATATTTCTTTAATTGCATTTTCCTAAGCTTTGATATTTTATGTTGAAAACTGGTCATAGGGGCCCCTGGGTGGCTCAGTTGGTTAAGCGTCTGACTCTCCATTTCGGCTCAGGTCATGCCCTTGCAGTTTCCTGAGTTCAAGCCTCACATCGGGCTCTGCGCTGACAGTGCAGAGCCTGCTTGGGATTCTCTCTCTCTCCCTCCCTCCCTCCCTCCCTCCCTCCCTCCCTCCCTCACTATCCCTCTCTTTCTCTCTGTCCCTTCCCTACTCACACTGTCTCTGTCTGAAAACAAATAAATAAACTTAAAAAATTAAAAAAAGAAAAGAAAATTGGTCATGTATCAGGTATCAGGTAATAGGCCTTCAGTGTGTAGAGGTTAATTTAGCTGAGTTGTGCTGTATAGTACATTTGCTGTAGCTCTAGGGACCAGAGAATTCACATTTCTTGAGTGTGCTTGTTTTTGTCTCCCCTCCTTGATGCTCTTCCTCAGATAGATCTGCATCTTGCAGCTCTTTCAACTGTAATCCACTGTTATTGTTCTAGAATCCTTTTGGTCTGGTTGTAAAGTTGTGGAGGAGGGAACAAGTTCTATGATCTTATCATAAAATCTTAAGATAAAATCCCAGTCCTTTAGTGGTCCTGTGTCAGTGGTATGGCTCCACTCTGCTTAGGTGAGACAAGAAGGCTGTAAGGGAACTTGAGTATTAGGAGAACTCTTTCCTTAATGGAATAAAGCTGTTAAAATCTTTTCTCTTGGAAAATATGATTTTGTTATGGATGTCTCCACTCCAGCCAATGCCATTTTTCTCTTTGGAACCAGATAAAATCTCTCGCCATTTCAATGTGAAAATCTGATAGGTATAATGTAGATAAAACCCAAGAAAGTGTTGGGACTCTTCTAATGCTGCAGGCTCCCCAGAAGTTTTTTACTTTGATGCTAGTCTACACTTAGTCCCCAGCGATTTGTCAAAATTACCCTTTCAAGTGTTCCTACTAGCTTATGCTCCAATGGTTTCTGCTCCAGATAAGTCACTATCAGCTGTGGCTTTCTGAGTCTGCCTTTCTCTGTAGATTTTGTGGTGGCAGGTTACCCTCCAATTTCAGTTCCCTGATAGGTCTAAGAAGAGCCATTGATGGATCTGGGTCAGCCTTTTCTTGTAAGATTGGGAGTGACAGCTCCCAAGCTTTTTTACATTTCAGAGCTGAATCCAGAAGTCTCCTCTGCTTACTTTTATTTTTCTTGTTCCTTCAGCTTCTGAGAAAGATGAATTGAGGTTTTTAGCTGAACTTATTGATCTATATATTTTTCTGTAGTTCTGTCAATTGTTCAATATAATTTGAGGCTGTACCATGAGATTATGTTCACAGTGGTATATTTCTTTGTGACTGTATATCACATCATTCATTGCCTCTTATGATATTTTTCATTCTTAATTTTATTTTGACAGAATATAAGACTTCTGGCACATTGCCCTCATACAGTTTTTTAGTTAGTTTTCAAACTTGGTCTCTTTTTAAAAGTATTCCTTGTATAGTGAATATTCTACTTTAAAATGTAATCTGAGAAATACTGCCTTTGATTCCACTTATGTTTTTGCACTAACTGCTATGTTAGAATTTATTTCTGCCATCACATTTTTCATATTTTTGTTTACTTTCTTTCTTCATTTCCATTGCCAAATCATGGTTCTTTGTCTTTGCTAAAAAGTTACACATTGTGTTTTGTTTTTGAAGAAGTTTGATTGAGATGTAATTTTCACACCATACAATTCACAAAATTAAAAACACATTCTGTTTTTATCTTTACTGTGGTAGCCTTTGACTTGGGATCCATTATTTAATTTCTAAAGTCATGAAAAGTTGCCCTAATTATAATGATGCCTAATGTCCATATTTCCCCACTGCAAAAGATTTGATCAGTTTCTTGTAACCAGCAAAAATGTATTAAAAAAAAACTCTTACCTCATTCATGAAAAACTGATATTGTGAATGTCTCCATTTTTCAAGGGTAATTCTGCCTTCCTAGGAGCAGTGATTTAATCCATAACCATAAGCAGATAGGCATAACAGAATAAAGATTTTAATTGTAATGCAACGTGTGCACATACACGGGGAAGGAGTTGTCCTTGCCCAATCAACACACAAAGGATGAAGGGGAAAGAAAAGAGCATGGGATTTGACCTAGGAGACCTGGGTGAAATTGCATCCAATATATATTAATTATTGGACTCAGAAAACAATAATCATTACACCAATCAACTAGGGTTATTTCAAAGATGACATTAGTATAAGTAAACACCAGGGGCGCCTGGGTGACTCAGTCGGTTGGGCGGCCGACTTCGGCTCAGGTCATGATCTCGCGGTCCGTGAGTTCTAGCCCCGCATCGGGCTCTGTGCTGACAGCTCAGAGCCTGGAGCCTGCTTCATATTCTGTGTCTCCCTCTCTCTGACCCTCCCCTGTTCATGCTCTGTCTCTCCCTGTCTCAAAAATAAATAAAAACGTTAAAAAAAATTAAAAAATTAAGTAAACAGCATACAAAGCAAATACATATTTAAGCAGTAATTTTACTTTTATAAATTATTTTATTTTGTTTTATAAAATCAATAAATGTTCATTAAGAAAAAATAGAATATATAGAAGTTTATAAAACAGAACATTCCATCTCTAACTCCAGTGATATTGAAGCACATTTACTCTCAGTAATCATCAATATTTTATAACTAAAATCAAAATAGTACACAAGAAATTACCTTATTTTATATGCTTCTAATTTTATCATAAAATTGTTCATGTCATTAAAAACTGTGAAATATCACTGTTAATGTTGTATAGTTTATGTTGTTGGATAGAAATTATTTCCTTATGACTACATTATTGCCTTTTTTTGTTTATAATTATACAAAGTGGTTGTATAATTCTTCACTAGCTTTACTCATGCTTGGTTTTACATTCTGGTTTTTTCCTTAATATATATATATATATTTTTTTTTCAAGTTAAAATCATTTGGTCATAGAATATTAATATTTTATATTATTTAAAATGGATTGCAATTTTTTTCCAAAAATAACTACTAATTTATACTTCTATCAGCAGAATATTATAGTGTTTTTATTCTGTGCTCTCACCAATATATTTTTTAATATCTTTGCTAATTAGAAAGGTGAGAAGTAATATCTTTGTATTATAATATGCATTACTCTGATTTATAATAAATTTGAACAATTTACTTAGGTATTTCTTTTCTGAATTGTCAGAAAATGGATTTTTTTCTGATTTATCTATGGCTGATCTCATTTTGCATATTGAGTTTGACTCCTTAAATAATTAAAATTTTAATATTTTGTTTTATTTGCAGCAAACTTTTCTTTGCATTTTGTTGAGGGTTTTTTTTTTTTTGATATTTCATGTAAGTAATTTAAAATGTTTATGTAATCAAATTAATTCTTTTTTTGAGATATTTTTTTCTCATCATTTTAACTGAAACATATGCATAACGCAGGGGAGAGAAAAGCTTTCTTTGACTTTCTTAGGGTTCTCTCTCTTGGTCTGAAAATTAAATTGACAAAGACAGATTAATAGGAGAAAAGCAGACACATTTGTTGCATTTTTATGGGCACATGGGAGCCTTCACAAGGGAATGAAGATCTGAAGAAGTGACCAGAGGTGGGAAACTTCTTTTAGACAAGGAAACAATAAATTCGTGAAGACTTGACAAGACAAAGGAGTTTGGGCTAAGGGTAGTAAATGGTGAAGAAGTAACAATGAAGAAAAGGTTTGTTTAACATAGTTTGTTTCTACAGCCTTCTCAGCCCTAAATTCCCTGTCTCTGGTGATAAGGATGTCTTCTTTCCTCCTGGCACAAGAAGGGTATGTTCCACATGGGAGAACATGAAGTGTTTCAGGGGAGATGCGCAGGGAAGGAGAGTCAAGTTGATTTCTTTGCTTCTGCTGTTCTCTCAAACTTTTTTAGCTTAAGATGTTCCATATGCCAAGATGCCATATTTGGCGATAGTGCGTCCTGCGTCCCAGCATGTAATAAACAATACAAAATGTATGAAGACAAAATACATTGTTTTCTACCTCCCGTATTAATGACCTCTTGTTCTTTCCACAATTTTTTTCTGATACGAGTACATACACACATATATGCATATATGCAGGGTGTTTGCTCATGTAATTTAAACAAAACTGAATAGTATTATCTTCTATATCTGTATCTATATCTATATATCTATATATCTATCTATATCTATATCATCTATCTATCTGCCATCTGCATCTATTTTTTTCTCTTAACACTGTTTTATGGACAACCCTACAGATTTACAGATGATTATTTTAAATTTCTCCTGCAAGTGTACCCATCTATATAATTAAATGAAAGAAGCTTGCATTTATTTTTAACATAGTCTTTATTTCCCCACTTTTGTATTTCTTTTCTTTCCTGCTATCCTCTTTCTCTTCTTTTCCAATTACTCAAAAACCTGTCTCACATGACTTTCCTAAAATCATGTCTTCCATTTTTTCTTCTCACTCATATAAAGATATGTATCTTTGAAGTTTTAAAGATGTTAGTATTATATCATGGACAGTCACTTAAATCTACAGTCATGGTTGTACCATATTCTTTTAAAATTATAGTGTGGTATTATGTAACAGAAATACAACATGATTTATTAAACCACTTATCTTATATGATAATGGACATTTACTTTATCCCGGTGTCTTGCCACTCTGAAACTGTAGAAATAAAGACACCCTTCCCTCCTATAGAAGAGATTTTATATATATGAGATAGATTTTTAAGAAGTGATCTTTCTGGGGCGCCTGGGTGGCTCAGCTGGTTAAGCGTCTCTCTCTGGTTCAGGTCATAATCACATGGTTCCCTAGTTCGAACCCCACATTGGGTTCTGTGCTGACAGCTCAGAACATGGAGCCTGTTTTGTATTCTGTGTCTCCCTCTCTGTCTCTGCCTCACCCCTGCTCATGCTCTGTCTGTCTCTCAAAAATAAATAAACATTAGAAACATTTTTTTAAAAAAATTTTTAAAAATAAAAAAAAGAAATGATTTTTCTGAGTCAAAGGATACTTTTTTAATTTAGATTTTTTTTAATTTAAATTTTAGTTAACATATAGGGCAATATTGGTTTCAGGAGAATTCAGTGATTCATCACTTACATACAACACCCAGTACTCATCATATCTCATCAAATTTCCAGTGAACCTGTTACAATCTCCCCTGTTGATGGCAGCAATAGCATTTTTGCCCTTTAAGATTTTTTGTTTTACTAGCTTCATGATTATACCTTATTATCTTGTTATGACTCATCTTTGTATTTCTCTAGTTGAAAATTAGAGCACCTTTCCATAAATTGTTAGCTTTTTAAAATAAATATTCTCTTCCATGAATTGCCCATTTTTCTATTAGATTATTTTGTCTTACTAAGACAATAAGTGCTCTTATTATATATGTTGTATGTATATTACATATATTGACATTTTATCAACCAGGAGCTTTGCCAATAATATTTTTCATATCTTCAAAAATAATAATAATAATAATAAAATAATAATAAATAAAATAATAATAATTTTCATATCTTCAAAAATGTCAATATTTTCTTTGATAGCTGCTGGAATTTTTGGCTTATTTCCCTCAGTGTCATAGATTTTATGCGTAATATCAGAGTTCTTTATTTCAGAAATTTTAAAAAATTCAATCTTTACACTACATCTGGATTTAACTTTTGACATAGTTCTTTTCTCTTCCCCCTGTAAATACAGTTTATTAGAACACAAACATGCCCACTTGTTTACATATTGTCTATGACTGCTTTTGCACTGTAATGGCAGAGTTAAGTAATTGTGACAGACATATGACCTACAAAGACTAAAATACTTACTGTCTGGCCCTTTACAAAGTATTTGCCAACCGCTGTACCACAGAGTTGCTGTTACCATATCTATTCTAGGTATGGCTGCTTTATATCAAGCTGACATTTAGAAAACATTTTCCTGTTTCCTATAACCTTATTAAAACTCTTGCAATATCTTAATTGTTGTGGATTTTTTATCAAAAAAATTACTGTCAAATTGGCTTACATACAACACCCAATGCTCATCCCAACAACTGCCCTCCTCAAGGCCCCTCACGCATTTTCCCTCTCCCCCACCTTCCCATCAACCCTCAGTTTGTTCTCTGGATTTAAGAGTCTCTTATGGTTTGCCTCCCTCCCTCTCTGTTTGTAGCTATTTTTTCCCCTTCCCTCCCCCCGTGCTCTTCAGTTTCTCAAGATCAACATATCAGTGAAAACATATGACATTTGTCCTCTGACTGACTTATTTCACTCAGCAGTTATGGCCTAGTTTTGATAAGAGTCCAAATTTTATCTTCTCTAGATAAAAATCTGTTGCTCCAGCATTATTTGCAAATTAATTTACCCTTGTCTCTGAACCCAATTAGGACCTTAGACATGTATTTTTCATATATTCTGAGTCTGTTTCAAATTCATGTACTATGAAAAATATCTATGTCACAATCATAATTATTTTGTAATTATTTAATGACAAGTGCTTTATAATAGTTTGTAATGTCTGGTAAGGCATGTGGTGCTTTATGACACTACTTTTTCATAATAATATTTGTTGTTCTTGGGAATTTATTCTTACATAAGATTTAATATAATTTTATCCAATTCATCTAATTCTGTGTATATTCTAATTACTATATTAGTTTCATAGGGCTGCTGTAAGAAATTACCACAACCTTGGTGGCTTAAGACAACAGCAATTTATTATCTTACAGTTCTGGAGCCCAGAATTCCTAAATCAAATTGTCATCAGGGTTGTTTCCATACATAGTGTCTGAGAGAGAATTCCTCCCATGCCTCTATCCTAACTTTCTGGTGGTTCCAGCAGTATTTGGCATTCCTGAGCTTGTAGAAGCATTTTTCCAATCCTCTTCTCCATCTTCACAAGGATTTCCCAGCTTTCCCTTCTCTATGTGTGTCAAATCTCCTTCTTTCTCTCATAAAGACACCAGTCATTGGATTTAGGATGCCCAGGATGATCTCATCTTAATATCCTTAATTTAATTATATCTGCAAAGGCCTTATATCCAAATAAGGTCACATTCACAGGTAACAGGAATTAGTACTTGGACATAATTTTTGGGAGACACAATTCAACCCATTACCATTGCATTCATTTAGGTAGCAATTTTGGATGAATTTGAAATAATTCACTCAAAAACAAAGTATTTCTTTCTGATAGTTCAAATAATTTTATACCTCAGTAAGTTTTTAATTATTTTTTTGTTTAGGTCATTTATGTTACTTATTGTTTGTTCCTAATATTTTATATTTTTTGTTATTTTTAAAGGAATAATTTCTCTCTATGTCATCATACTACCAAAATTTTAAAAAGCTATTGATTTCTTCATATTTCTCTTGCGTTATAAGTTGAATTGTGTCCTTCCAAAATTCATATGTTGAAATGATGTCAGAGTAAAATTGGACATATCAGTATAAATTCTTGTTTATTTTAACACACGCATACACATATGAGAGAGAGGGAGAGAGGAAGAGAGAGAGGAAAGAAAAAAAGAGAGGGAGGGGAAAAAGGGAGGAAGATTATACATGAGTTAGTATGCATGTACATATTTTCTATTTCTGTCCACCGAGATGTCTGATAGTAATGAACATAACCAGTGTCCAGATATTGGTTACTAATTTCCATTTCCCAATAGAATAAGCCAGCACTCCTTGGAGACATAGATTATTCTAGGATTGGAAAAGGAGAATAAGCCTGGAGACTTTTTGTAGTTCCAGAAAATAAGAAAGTGCTGAATAAAAGGGAGGGAGAATATCAAAAGGGCACAGGAGCTAATTTGAAAGAGCTATCAATGGTCAAAGCTGGACCGATTTGAGCAACAGAGTAAATAAACCTAGTATTGGATTAAAACTCAGAGGATAAATTAAATGTTGATGAGCATGTACTAATATAAATAAATGATTGTACAAATAAGTGGAAGAGATGGAAGAAATGTTTTTTATGGATTATTTCCAAATAATGCAGAAACAATGAGAGATAGAAAATCACAATTAGAACACCGGTTATAAGGACTCCAGCAGTATCAACAATGTGTGCCAAAATTATTGGGTAAAAGTAACAGAGAAACAATATTTGCGCTGCCCCAGTGTAACTGCCCCAAACTTTTCATTATTGTGAGGGTTTTATTACATATCTACGAATTCTTTGTTATTCTTCCCTTTCAATGAGGAGCTTAATTTCCCTTCCCTTAAACTTGAACTAGGCTTAGCAACGCAAATATAATAGATAGAATATGGAATGGGAAAAAAGTAAGTTTCTAGTGCAGAAATCAGGCAGACACCATCTCACCCGATGTTAACATCATCAATGGTGAGTTGTGTGGATGTCACGAACTTCCTAATATGATGTGATGAGAATGATGTTACATCTCTGTGGCATTCTTTCTAAAAATCAGTAAGTCCTTCTAACCATGGGAGAATATAAGACAAACACAAATTGAGGGACATTCCACAAAATGCTTGGCCAGTACACCTCAAAAGTTGCAAGGTCATAAATGACATGGAAAGACTGGAAACATGTCACAGATTGGAGAGTAAGGACAGCTGATAATTAAGTGCAGCATGGTATCCTGGATTGGACCTTGGAACTTGAAGATGGTAAGTGATGGAAAAATGATAAAATCCAAATGAAGATTCTAGTTTAGTTAAGTATTGTGACAGTGTTAATTTTTTAGTTTGGTTTCATTAAAGATGCCATAATCCATAAAATATTGACATTGTAGGAATCTGAGAGAGGTATACACGAACTGTCTTCTATTTTTGCAACTCTTGTGTAAATGTGAAGCTTTTTCAAAACAAAAATTCTTTTTAAAGCAGGTATCCAAAGAGATCCTAGGCAAATGCAAAAAAGGAAGGAAGGAAGGAAGGGGAATTCAGGATGATAATGTTAAAATCACATGAGATTAAATCTATGGTTAAATGCTCCAAAGAGAATAAAGAGCAAACTATGCCATAATCAGAGAAGAATTTCTGAAGAATATAAAATATATTTAAAACTGTACACCTAAAACCACATAGCAACTAAATATACATTTTAAAACTAATGGAAATGCAGTCACAATGTGACAGTTTCCCTCTTTATAATTCTCCAGAATTCTCTTTCCCTTAGGATCTCCTCTGACTTGCAGAGGCAGTAGTATGAGAATTTCCTTCCAAGAAACAGACAAGGTTTGAAAGGAAAAAGGAAGCTGAAGTCACATTGTTTCTGTTCAGCTTCAAAGGCATGAGAATTCCCATGGCCTTTCTACACTTTCTTAAGAAACACCTGCTTTGGTCCTGGAGGTATCTGTGGTCAATACCAAGGGTTTTGTGAAGTTAGTGAATCTTCTCAAGCCTTTGTGAACCAACAATCAGCTAAGAGGTTATTAGGGGTTCCCTGACTTTTGCTCTTTCTAATAGTTGTATCTGTACCCAAGTAGTCTTCTTCAATCTTGCCCAATCTGAAATACCTGACATGCTTTCTTTTTCTTGAGCTGAACCTACTAATTAGAAAAAGAATGTTCTAAATTTTTATATTATTATAAAATATTATTGTATTGATAGTTTTCAAAACTCTTTCAGAGTTTTCAAAACCTCTTTCAGAATTGTCAGGTGTAGTGAAAAACCAGAGAAAAATAGACAAATTGAATGAAAATATTAGCAAATTAAATTTAATGAGAATGTTTGTATCTTGAATAGAAAGTGTATACTTTTACATATATTTCTGAAAAGACATATGAATCACATAATTCATGAAAAGTATGCTAGCAAATATTTAGAAGTAAAGATTTTATAAGCCATGTTATTTTATCATAGTGTGATAGCATTAAAAATAAATGAGAAAAGAAAAAGAAATTCAGGAACAAGAATGACAAATAATCAAAAATATATTACAGCATTAAGGAATTTTAAAAAGCAATGCTCTCATTTGCAATGTTTCATTACTTTTATACTGAAAAGTTTTCCTTTCCTCCCCCTCCCCCCATTTAAAGATCAGGTTGATCACATATTTCTTCTAATTTAAAAATGTGTGCGTGTGTGTGTGTGTGTGTGTGTGTGTGTGTGTGTGTTGCTAACTCTTTGGACTACTTGAAAAATATTTTGATATGTGTGTGGTGGAAACTGCTATTTGTATACCCATATCCACTGTCTAATGTAATTGTAGCTAACACATAGCTTTTCAACTAGAGAATCCATTTCTAAGTGTGCTTTGCATCGGGGTTTGTCCGTGTGACTAAGTCACTACCAATGGAAGATGGGTGGAAGTGATGGGTGCCATACCTAAACTTCCTGTATCTTTGAATGCATTCTTCCTCATGTGCATCCTTCTCCCTTTCCATGCAGTAGCACATGGGAATGTAGGAATATTAGTACTCCAAGCTTTGTCAATCAACTAAGGACAAAACTCCAGGAGATGGCCAATGGAAAAATTATGAGTCCTCATTTCTTTAGCTGATTGTTTTATTTTTGTTGGAGTAGTGGGGCTATTTGTTACAGTAGTTTATTCTTCATTCCAACTACTATGTTATATAAAGCAAACTGATTTTTCCCCTGCAGAGCCAATTAAATTGTCCAGCTGTAGAAATTGAATTTCCTTCTTTTGAATTTCTAGCTTTGATATATTAAAATCTTATATATTCAAATGTCTTTTTCTGAGTTATCTATGCTCCTCTGATATGTCTCATTCACTTTTGTTTTCTTAAGCTCAAGAAAAATACATGATCAAAGAGTCAGAGAATCTTAGAACTTAGTGGAACTTAGTGGCCATTTGGTCCACAATTTCCTGGCTATTAAAAAAAATAATGTCTGCAAGATAAGAATAGATATTTTTCTAAAAATAAAGAGCAAATCAAAGAGTTTCTGGTATTAATTAAGTTTGGGAAATTCTGTGTACTGCTTTTCTCTTTCAAAGACTTGCAGAATATATTAGGATATCAAAGGCTTTGTAAAATCTTACAATAAGTGAGTATTTCTTAAATGCATATAATCATTATACTCCTTTTAAATGGGGCACATTTCAATAAGTTGAGAAGTGGTGTTCCACCAAACATTGTGAAACACAAATAAGTTCTATGTATCACCCCACATAGCATCTTTTATATTACATCTAGCTCCTACTAAGAGATGTCTAATACCAAGGCATTCCATGGCTTTTCACTTTCCGTTACTGGATTATCCTAACTGTTGGAGATGGCTTTGTAATGGGCTTATAAAAACATATGAAACACAAGTTCAGTGATGTTGGAAAATTATAAAGTTTCTCAAATGAGCATAATCCCTCTTAGATGGTCAGTGAGGAACAAGATTATTGTTTTCCATGACAGAGAGTAGATGCCAAAATGGATGCAAATTATCAAAACTCTTCACAATAGGTGAATTATAATGCTCAATTACATGAAGACCAGAAAATGGTGGGTGTTGAATCTATTCCCACATGACTCTCTGGCAGGGGCAATGAATGGTCTGCATTTGTTTAAAAGGCTGGGATGCCTGTATATGCTGATTCATTCTGCCCTCTGTGTTCCTTCATCCCAAACACAGTAGTCTGCTTTACATCTCATCTCATAGTTTATTTTCTTCTCCAATTTTCAAAATTATTTGTACTCTTGGAACCAATGTGTGTTTTTCTAATCTCCTTCAGCCTTTCTAGGCTGTGAATCTCTTGAAGGTTTGGATTTTGATACTATTAAATCAATGCTTTTGAAGTTCGGAAGCTTTTGCTCAAAAGTATTATCTTTTACACATTTTTCAAAATCTTTTTTGATGCTCCACAGCTGAGCAGTTGTATCTCTATTTTTAGCCTATCCTCTATAACCCTTTTTTGGGACATAATAGCAAATATCCTAAAATCTGAGTAGAAAAAAGAGTCACATGTTAATAAGAAGACAGCTTTGTCTGGGAAAGCTGTGATAACTAATATATGCAAATATTATTCTCATACATCTTATTCTTAACAAGTTTTATTTGTGGCTGTCAAATATGACTTCTGAAATAACAGGAAAAAAAAAACTGAGTATAGCTACCCTATCCCACCAAGTCTTTCCCTCACACCACACATCCCCTCAGTTACTTCTGATACATAATCATTTTCGCATTCTCTACTCCCTTCTTGATTTATTCTTTCTCATCCTAATCCAGGTGTTACGTGCATCTTTTTAGAGCACATGCTTCATTTAGCCCTATGCTCAAAATATAGACATTCTCATAGAAATATAGTTGGAGAACTGCTTAGAAGGTAGCCCCACCTAGCTTTTGTAAAAATATTTTACCATAAATGAATTTGATCATAATTGTGACCATGATTTTAATTTGGATATGCTTCATCACTTCCAGGAAGTTTAGTTTTAAAATACACATACTATCATAACAGTCATAGCATGAAGTTATTAATAATTTACTGTGGAAAAGATTTTCCAGGTTTTTTTTTCTTTTCTTTTTTTCTGGAACCACAAGAACCTTGATGCTTGAAGAAAACAAGAAGAAAAGGAATACGTATGGTGATAGGGAGTGTGTTTGTTTTCTATACAGCCGTAAAAAATCACCATAAACTTGGGCAGTTCAACACAAATTTACTGTCTTAGGGTTCTGTAGGTTAGAAGTTTGACATGGGTCTTTTTGGGCTAAAATCAAGTTGTCAGTGGGGTTGTTTCTTACTGGAGGCTCTAGGAGATCATCCATTTTCTTGTTTTTTCAAGTTATTGGCAGAATTAAGTTTCTTGCACTTGTAGGACTTAGGTCTCCATTTCCTTATTGGCTATCAGTTAAAGGTGATTGCCAGCTTCTCTAGAGGTTGCCTTTATGCCTGGGCTTATGACTCCTTCCACCATCTTCTAAGCCAGTAATGGTGAGTTGACTTCCTCTTATTCACTGAATCTCCTCTGTTATTTTTCCATCACTTCATCTCTCTGGCCAACTATTCTGTTTCCTCTTCTACTTTTAAGAGTCCATGTGATTGCACTGGACTCACTTACATAACCCAGGATAAGCTCCTTATTTTAAGGCACCCAATTAGCCACTTTAATTTCATGTTCAATTTTATTTCCCTTTTGCCATGTAAAGTGACATATTTACAGGTTCTAGTGATGAGGATGTGAATATCTTTGTGTGTGTGTGTGTGGGGGGGTGCAATATTCTGCCTACCACTGAAGAAAAGGATCCTATAAATTAATCAAATTTAGTCTCCCTCTGGGACTCTATGTCCTAGGAAAAATTTCTACTGGAAGCAAAATAGATTCTACTTGAATCTAAGAGGCGATCTGAAAAGTTTTTCAAATACGCTTAGTAATGTTACTTCAATGCTTTTATTTTTGTTCTATTTAGAAAAAAATGGGTAAAAAAAATGGGTATGCTTTTCGTGTGTCCATTCCAAGGCAGACAAAATTGCTAAATATTTACTGAATCATTTTATTTTTCCCTAGAAACACAGAAAAACTACATTTTTCAGTTTTCTGTATCTAGGTTGGTTGGGCCATTTGACTATTGTTGTCCAATGGTATATTGAACATAAATAATGTATGTCACTTCCAGACTTGAACAATTAAAAAAATGAAACCTCCCTTTTGCTATGACCAGGAAGGAAATATGTCAAGGATGAGGCATCATGATACAAAAGGTTTGGGGTCCTTGAATAACTGAATGGAACATTTCATTCTTCCATCCCTTAGGATGTTATGCAAGTAAATAATACACTTTATTGTGTTAAGCCTCTGAGATTTGAGGATTCTTTGTTACAGTTTTAACCTCCCTCACTACCATCATCTGTCAAATACTTGCTGAGTATATTAGTCAACTAGGGCTGCCACAGGAAATATCATAGGTTTAAATAACAAATTAATTGTGGAGGTTGGGAAGTTCAAGATCAAGATGCCAGCCAATTCAGTTCCTGATGAGAGCTCTCAAGGAGCAGGCTTCTTGCTGTGTTATCATGGTGGAGAGGAAGAGTTCTAGTGCCTTTTCCTCCTTTTTACAAGGGTACAAGCCTTATTAGGTAATAGCCCCATCTCTAAACTTCATTGAACCTTAATTGCCTCCTAATAAGCCTTATTTCCAAATACTCACATTGGACTTAAGTCTTCAGCGTATGAATTTGGGGGCGGGGACATAAAATTCAGTCTATAGTACAGAGACTTTACTTTCTCAAAAAGTTGAATCATAAATCATCAAATATAAAAAAGAGAAAAAAATCTGACCAGTGGTCCCAGATTTAGCTATGTATCAGAGACACTTGGAAGTACTTTATAAAAAATAGTATTTCTGGTCTTACCCCTAAAGTTAATGAATCAAAATCTCCAATGACTTTAGAGCTCATCAAATCCAACTTTCATATTATCCTGATGAGAAACATAAGATTCAAGCTTCTTAACCTCATTGCCCCATAGACTGTTGATGTCACAGTCAGCACTAGAATCCACATTTCTTGATTGCTAGACCACTGAAACTTCATTTCTTCCATATTGTCATTCTTAGTACAACTCATGAGAGTTGTGAAGATATGTAAATTGAGTAGTTTGAAGCAAAAGTACTAAAATTTTTTTTCCCTGAAATGTCCATAAATTAAATTCTAACTTGCTACTTTTATAACACCTCCACCTCTGCCCAATTTTGTAAACATGAATGTCTAAATTAGACAATTTCATGTCACGAAAAGTATTGTGTGGGGTTTCAGCTACCTCAACTATGATGAGAATGATTTGTTATAGTTCCAATCTCAACTCGTGGCATTTTGTGACTAATTGTTTTTCTCACTCTATCCCATCCCATTTAGTATTTGCTTACCCACAGAAATTTTATCAAATATTTGAAAAGCTGTTTCTGAAACAGTATTTTTATCTTTGAGAAAGATACGTTTGAATTAATTGGAAACTGAAAAATGTCAACTGTTGTCATCTTGCTGTTGAGTAAGTGAGAAGACTATGTTCACTGCAACTGAGGAGAGTCAGTACCACCATCAGAACTCACACACCTGCTCCCACCAGAAATGTTTGTAGTGAATTTTCTTTTCAGATATAAGGATTCATGACAGTGATCTGAAGTAAAATAAAATGTTTCACAATAACTAAAGTTGCTTATGGAAAAGAATTTCCACCTCTTACCAACCACTGTAATTTACCACTTCGAAATAAATTAAGACATTGTTTAAAGTAACTCAAATATATAAATGTATACACTGCGTGCACACACACACCAGTTGATTTAAACCTTAATGGCAATATTCCTTTTGTATTCTCTGTCAATGTGGAGGTATAAAAGCTACTACTTATCTTACTAGCCAGATTATAATTTTGTTTCTCCCTTTTCCCATGTTTATCAAATTAGATGTATGGGTGGGGGTTATATAATTGCTTTACGTCCAAAAGAAAAAATGAGAAGGGATGTAGGATGTGGGTGAAGAAGGTGGGAAAAGATTATATAAAATTATAGTTCTTTGTGTTTCTGACTGCTGATCACAGCCAGAATTTGTCTAGAAAGAGGTATCACTTATGAAACTAGGCAAGTGAAAAATAACTAGCTTCATTAAAAATAGTAGTAATGAAAGAGAACCTACCTAGTATTGAATATATTTGTGTACAACTGCAAACCGTAGGCTTGGTTCCGGTGCTATAGCCATTCACAGGTTAGAAATTATGTCATGTTTTGTCCAAACCTGCTTAGAATTTAATGCAAGCAGCCACATATCACTAAATATCAGAGTGAGTAGTATCTCTTTCTTATATCTCCAACCAAGGCCTTAGTTTTAGTAATGTGAAGGGTATGACAGGGAATGGAAGAAGGCTCCTACCAGGTAGAACCATTGGCTCTCCCAGGGACTATTCTATAGCCCCAACCAAGCCACAAACCTGTGGGTCACGTAACTCCTGCTGTCCTACCCAGCAAATTTCCAAGAGCTCCTGGGTGTTACAATGCCACCAATGTGGAAAATCAGAATGGCCGCTAAAACCGTCAGTCTTTAAAGTTTTCCATATTGATGGCTACCGCCAAAACATAAAAACTGATAGCCAACTCTCATATCATCTTAGATCCTAGCTCCACTATTTAAATTATATTATTCCTAACCTAACTTGATCTCTGCTCACATCATAGCAAGTCCTAGCTGCTCTTGAATCAAGTTAGTGCCACGTTTGAGGCTCATTCTTCACAGATTCTAAAATGATCTTCCCGAGGCTGTTCCTGTAGCCTCAATGTTGCCAGAAACCTAGGTCAAAGATGACTATTCTCTATAAAATCATACTTTTTAATTCTCCTTCTTCCCTTTCTTCTTCTTCTCCTCTCCTCCTCCTCCTCTTTCTCCTTCTGCCTCTTCTTCTTGTAAAGGCGAAAAGTTGATGTCAACTAATAACTTCAGTTAATTGTTTGTCTTTT
Organism: Panthera pardus; assembly: GCF_024362965.1. Classification (NCBI taxonomy): domain Eukaryota; kingdom Metazoa; phylum Chordata; class Mammalia; order Carnivora; family Felidae; genus Panthera; species Panthera pardus. The sequence continues at coordinate 47,703,249 of NW_026526688.1, read as the reverse complement.
GGGAACACTGTGATGAGAAGGCGTGTGAGGGCCCAGGGTTGAAGAGTGCTCTGATGGATAAAAAATGCCTTTCATTAAGTACGGAGAATGTGTGACACGAATTCGCCATCCCAGTGTTGTACTTTCTCTTGAGTCTCTACGGAGATAATGCTACGCCTAACCAAGATACATCCAGGACCGCTTCCCACTTGGAAAACATTGCTACATGGAATGAAGTATAAGGCAACAATGTTAGTAAGTAGAGAGTGCAGGAGTCATGTATCTATTGCCATTATTATTTCCCCAAGCCAATCCTTTTTTAAGGAAATCTTAAACAAATTCATTCTACCCGCACTATTACTAGGTCCCACCTTCCTTTCTATTTTACCAAATCCTGCTACCCTTTTCACTAAACTAACCAGTGGTCTGTACCTAATAACTCATCTTTTTTATTTTTATTTTTTATTTTTTTTTTAACGTTTATTTATTTTTGAGACAGAGAGAGACAGAGCATGAACGGGGGAGGGGCAGAGAGAGAGGGAGACACAGAATCTGAAACAGGCTCCAGGCTGTGAGCTGTCAGCACAGAGCCCAATGCGGGGCTCGAACTCACGGAGTGCAAGATCATGACCTGAGCCGAAGTCGACTGCTTAACCGACTGAGCCACCCAGGCGCCCCTCATCTTTAACTAAGACCTTGAACTGGTCTCTCTGTAAATCAGGCAATTATAAAAGGGCTAGAGTGTCAATTTATTTAAATAATATTACTTTCCATATCAATGTGGAATCAACATGAATGATTGAACCATCAAGCATGAAGATATATGTCAGTGATTAAGCTATTCAAAATAAACAAAGGTATTATGGTAACTTTATGCCAATAGAAATGGTCTCAAAGTTTGTCAATTAACAGATATTCTTTGACACAAAGAAAAAATGTATTAATACGCTATATATTAGCTCTGCTATTCTGCTTTGGTTGATGTTTTTTCTTGAGCATGAATAATCAGTGGTGTTTAGATGGCCAAGTTGTTTATTTTATTTAATTTTTTTATTTTTTTTACCGTTTATTTATTATTGGGAGACAGAGAGCATGAACATGGGAGGGAGAGACAGAGAAAGGAGGAGACACAGAGTCTGAAGCAGGAAGTAGGCTCCAGGCTCTGAGCCATCAGCACAGAGTCCAATGCCGGGCTCGAACTCACAAACTGCGAGATCATGACCTGAGCCTAAGTCAGATGCTCAACTGACTGAGCCACCCAGGCGCCCCCCCAAGTTCTTTATTTTAAAATATTTATCTAACAAGCCTCAGCTATAGCAAAACAGCATATGAGGTACCTCTACATCAAGAGAACACAAACTTCAAAAGACCAACGTATCAAAAGTTGACTTAAGAACAGATATTATTCACAATGAAAAGTAATTCTGAATATAACTTTTCATAATACCCACATGCCACTATTTTCCATTTTTATAGTATAAATATATCAATGGAAATTTGAGTTCATTAATTTATATGTATAGACAATTCTCGGTTCACTTACTAAAGCTTAATACCTTCCTTATGTTTTTAGAGTAAGAAAGAAAATGGGTACAAAAATTTCTAAAATTTTTGTCTCACTTCCTCTGAGATGCAAGCACTCCATTATGGAGACCTCTACCTCAGTAAAACTATTAATTTTCCAGCATGTTTATTTTCAGAAAATAACAGAGGTCTTGAAGATACACACAGGAAAATTTCTGTTGGATAATACAACTGTCTAAACTCAAGTCTCTTCAGACATCCTTCACAAGATCAACAAGGTGAGAAAATTAAACTGCACAAGCTTATACATACACAGAATAATTAGGAAATAGGTGATACTACAAACTTCAATGTTAGTTGGGAAATAACTGTCTGAAGCCATTAAAGACATTTCGGAACCTCCATTAGAATGACCAGAAGTCAGAGACTCTATGAAAAAGAGAAGGCAATAAAAGGCTTGCTTTGTTTGAAGACAGGTAAAATTCCCATCAGGAAAAGTTAACACTCTGATTTGGAAATACTGAGAATGGCTCTTGAGACAGTAGGATATGCACAACTAAACTCTGGTGGAAAAAATATGTATCAATCACTATGGGGCACTTGGGTGGCTCAGTCGGTTAGCATCTGACTTTGACTCAGGTCATGATCCCATGGTCCATGAGTTTGAACCCCTCATCAGGCTCTGTGGTGACAGCTCAGAGCCTGCATCCTGCTTTGGATTCTATGTCTCCCTCTCTCTGTGCCTCCCCTGCTCACACTGTCTGTCTGTCTGTCTGTCTGTCTCTCTCAAAAATTGAATAAAAAACCTGTGCCTCCCCTGCTCACGCTGTCTCTCTCTCAAAAATTGAATAAAAAATTAGGAAATTAAATTATATATATTTATCAGTGATATATGTATGTATGTGTGTGTGTGTGTGTGTGTGTGTGTGTATATATATATATGTATATACATACATACATATATCTCACTCTGGAAGTGGGTGGAGGTGGAAATTGCCAGAGATGGGTCATGAAGGGAATTTTCTGGGGCAATGATGAAGTACTGTATCTTGAATTGATGGTGGGTTACTTAGTTGTATGGTTTGTCAAAACTCATCAAATGAGACACTTGATGTCTGTACGCTTTTATTTTAATTTTAGTATTTTGAGAGGGATTGTATTAAATCTGCAGATTGCTTTGGGTTATATGGACATTTTAACAATATATCTTCCTTCAAACAGTGAGCATGGAATATCTTTCCAGTTGTTTGTGTCATCTTCAATTTCTTTCATCAATGTTTTATAGTTTTCAGAGTACGGGTCTTTCACCTCCTTGGTTAAGTTTATTCCTAGGTATTTTATTATTTTTGATGTAATTATAAATGGGCTTGTTTTCTTAATTTCCTGTTATTTCATGGTTAGTGTAAATAAATGCAAGTTTTCTATATATTAATTTTGTATCCTGCAACTTTACTGAATTCATTGATCCATTCTAGTGGTTTTTTGGTGAAGTCTTTGGGGGTTTTCTATATAAAACATCATTTCATCTGCAGAGAGTGAAAGCTTACCAAATCTGGATGCCATGCCTTTTACTTCTTGTTTTTGTCCAGTTACTGTGGCTAGGACATCCAGCACTATGTTGGATACAAATGGTGAGAGTGTAGATATCACTGTCTTGTTTATGACCTTAGAGGAAAAGCTCTCAGGTTTTCACCATTGAATATGATACTAGCTGTGGTTTTTCATATATAGCCTTTACTATTTGAGGTATGTTTCCTCTCAACCCACTTTGTTGAGAGTTTTTTTTATTATGAATAGATATTGTACTTTGTCAAATGCTTTTTCTGCATCTATTGAGATGATCATGTGGTTTTTATCCTTTCTCTCACTAATGCGATATATCACATCGATTTATAAACATTGAACTGTCCTTACATTCCTGGAATAAATTTCATTTGATTATGGTGAATGATTTAAAAAAATTTTTTTTAAATTTTTTTTTTAACTTTTATTTATTTTTGAGACAAAGACAGAGCATGAACAGGGGAGGAGCAGAGAGACAGGGAGACACAGAATCCGAAACAGGATCCAGGCTCCAAGATGTCAGCACAGAGCCTGACGTGGGGCTTGAACTCACAAACTGTGACATCATGACCTGAGCCAAAGTCAGATGCTTAACTGACTGAGCCACCCAAGTGCCCCTGTGGTGAATGATTTTTTAAAATATATTGTTGGATTCAGTTTGCTAACATTCTGTTGAGGATTTTTTCATCTAAGTTCATCAGCGATATGATGTTTTCTTATGTTTCTTTTTTTGTGGTGTCTTTATCTGCTTTTGATATTGGAGTAATATCAAATGAATGATATTGTAGAATAAATTTGGAAGCTTTCCTTCCTCTTCTATTTTTTGGAAGAATTTGAGAAGAATAGGTATTAACTCTTCTTTAAATGTTTGTAGAATTCACTTGTGAAGCCAGTTTACTTTATTTTTAAATTTTACCTAAAAAATGTAAACATATATTGAGCTCTAGTTAATGATAAGTACCCCAAAGTTGTTAGGGGTATGATTCAATGATAGCAATCTACTATTATTATTACTTTTTGCCTGTGTTGAAGGTGTGGGGTCTCGCTCTCTCTCTCTCTCTCTCTCTCTCTCTTTTCAAATTTACATACAAGTTAGTTAGCATATAGTGCAACAATGATTTCAGGAGTAGATTCCTTAGTGCCCCTTACCCATTTAGCCCACCCCCCCCCACAACCCCTCCAGTAACCCTCTGTTTGTTTCCATATTTAGGAGTCTCTTCTATTTTGTCCTCCTCCCTGGTTTTATATTATTTTTGCTTCCCTACCCTTATGTTCATCTGTTTTGTATCTTTAAGTCCTCATGTGAGGGAAGTCATATGATACTTGTCTTTCTCTGACTGACTAATTTCGCTCAGCATAATACCCTCTAGTTCCATCCACATATTGTAAATGGCAAGATTTCATTCTTTTTGATTGCCAAGTAATACTCCATTGTATATATAAACCACATTTTCTTTATCCATTCATCCATCGATGGACATTTGGGCTTTTTCCATACTTTGGCTATTGTTGATAGTGCTGCTGTAAACATGGGGGTGCATGTGTCCCTTCTAAACAGCATACCTGTATCTCTTGGATAAATGCCTAGTCGTGCAAAGCAATCTACTATTATATATACTAAAAAAAGAGTGTGGGGGAAGGACTAGAGAGAAAGAGAGATAGTTTTGTGATAAGAAAAACAGCAAAATGTTCATTGTGAAATCAAGTTTAATTCTTTCAACCTTTATATACTTGAAACATTTCCTTTGTAAGAGAAAAGTTCAAGAAAGTTTTTTATCCTAATCTGTATTTCTCTGTTTAAAATATGAAAAAAATGTTTAAAATTGTAAGCCATGATCGATGAAGAAAGTTTTCTACCTACCACAGGAGTTAATGAGAAAATCTCTTGCATTAGTGTCTATCAATTTCAGGAAATTAGGCTAACCTCTAAAAGTTGTAACACTTCTATTAGTTTAGCAACCCTGCAACATGTTTTTCTTTTTTTATAATCATGACATTGTGAGAACCCAGTGATATACAAATTTGTACATTTATTTGTTTATTCGTATAATTCGTAAATTATCTAGTGCCTAAAATGTGCCAGACACTTTGCAAGGCCTTAAGAATACAAAGTGAGGAGGGCCTGGATGGCTCAGTCAGTTAAGCATCCAACTCTTGATTTCAGCTCAGGTCCCTCATTATCTCACGGTTTGTAAGATCAAGCCCCACATCAGGCTCTGCGCTGACAGCACTGAAACTGCTCGGGATTCTGTGTCTCCCTTCTGTCTCTGCCCTTTCCCTGCTCGCATTCTCTTTATCTCTCTCAAAATAAATAAATAGGCATTAAAAGAAACTACAACAGTGAACAGTACGGAGATAATCCCTGTCCCCTGAAGAGTCAACTGTAGTGGAGGAGGGGGCAATTGGGCATGCCATTGTGATAAATGAGTTTTGTGTTCTGATAGCCAAAGTTCATAATGCTAGTGAAGTCTGTTACAGGACACCTGCCAATTCAAGTAAGAGTCTTATCTCTATCTCTCAGGTCCTATTTAGTGCAGCCAGTGAGGTGGTTCAGCAATGAGGGTAAAATACTTTCACACATCTGTTGGTAGAAATATAGATTAATACGTCTTGCTAAGATTTTAGCTAAGTTATGTTAGAAGTAACATAGCACAAAAATTAAGTGCCTTATTCTAGACTGCCTGACTCCAGCACTCACCAAGTTTACCACCCTTGTCAAGTTGTTACACATTTTGTCCTTCACTTCTCTCGCTTGTAAATTAACAAGCATAATAACATCCACTATATATGACTATTTGACACACAAAAAAGAATTGATATATGTGAAGTGCTTGGAGCAGTCCTTCATATATAGTAAACATTCAATGAATGTTGATTCTTGTGTGCTCACTGACTGTTTGATCAGATTCCCTTTATCCTGTAGGAAAGGTTAAAGACTCTTCTGTTTTCAGTGAACAGTTTCCTCCAAATATAATTGGGAAAGTTAAATATTTGTCATTAACCCCGCAGGAAACAATCCTAGTGAGAGTGTTGAAATGGAGAGACTTGCATAAAGGGAGTACTTCAGGAGAAAGAAAAAGGGATGTCAGTTATATTATGCAGAGACTAGCTAGCAAGACTCTGTGCACAAGTGAAGGTGTTACTGAAGCCCAGGGTGAGCTGGAGACTTACAGGAGGTGCCGTGAGGATAGAAGAACACCACCAGTGCCAGAGTTGCAGTATAAAAGGCAGAGAGTAAGCAGGGATGAAAACATATCCGACTGACCATGACTGGCTAAATACTCCGTCCCCCCCAAACAGGTGAGGAGATAGCTTGAAAGATGTAGGGAACAGTTACCTAGGTTCAGAGGAAGGAAAGAAAATGTGGAGAATGGATCTGGAGTGGTAAATGAAGAAAAGTCAGAATACTTTCTACCTAGAGACTAAATAGACTTTTGGCAAATGGGTCACGTTAAGAAATTTGCCATTTTGACGCAATACTGAGCACTCCGGTAAGGGGAAGACTCCCTAAGGAAAGGCAGCCTTAAAGAATGTAGTGGTTGGTCGTTCACACGTTCAGGATTTGCTATTCCAGGATGCAAAGGTGTCACACTTAATGATTTATGTTGCAGAATTGGCTCCACCTCTGCACAAGTTCATTCACTTTTCCTGCAAAGAAAAATTTTTACTAGTAATTTTCTAGGAAATATTTTGCAATTAATGCATTTTTCATGAACAATATAGCAACATATTTAGAAACAGAATGGAAAAGACCAATAAAATTTAGCAAGAATAACATTTTTCTGTGGTAATTTCTAAATATCCTGGTTTTTACTACCTAAATATAAAAATAATCCTTTATCTAAATAATCCTTGAAGGCTCATTAAAATAATTTATTTTAGTTCCTATTCTATAAAAGTACATTTTGGGGGTGGAGATATGATACTCACTTTTCTTTTTTTTTTTTTTTTTTTTTTTTTCATACTCTTGCTTTCTGATTTTCTCTTTTAATCCAAAAGTAGACTTGGGTATCTGTAGTTAAAGTCATCACCAAATTTTCTCCAGTTACCTAAGCTTCACCTCCCAGGGCAAGCCTGAAAAACCTTGAAAGGAGTTCAATCATGTTTTCACTTGCTTATTTAATTTTGCTTTTCATTATATTGTGCCTGCACAAAGCTTTTTATTTTTATTTGTAAAAAGCTGGTAATTTTCTCCCATCACTTTCATTTTGTTTTTTTGAACATTTCTAAAAGTGTCATCGCCTCATGGAGTTATTACTTAAGGGTTTACTCACAAAAGAAGAGGTTCATTTTCATAGTGATAGCAAAAAAAGTTACTTTCTCGTAGTAGTATTTAAGTACAATCTGCAATGATTGGATTACCTGCAGCTATTTGCCAGTAACTGGATAGGGTCATGTAACTTTTTCTACTGGAAGATTTATTGCCTAGATTTTTAAGGGAAAACCCCTCCTGTTCCACTAATTGACTTCATATTGTTCTAAATTTTTTTCATTATGATTGTTATTCGCTTAGATTTTTATATTTCGTATTTTATATTTATATACAAAAATATATGTTTCTTGTAGAAAATGTAGTTTACAATTGATACATTTGAAACATGCAAATGACAAAAAGTACAAACTATCATTACACGTATGCAGATTTCACCAACAATCACCTAACAAATAGTTTAGTACTTACATGTTAGAAAGCCAATAATTTACTGTAAATTCCCATAACTTACATTCTAATTTATATTTCTGTTTATACATGTGTCTTCACTTTGGGACAATGGGTCTGGTAAGAGCAGAATCATGTAATTCCTCATTATAACTCTCTTCTTATTGCTTAGCACCTTACCGATACAAAATAGACAGTAAACAAATATTTTTAAAGGACTAAGTGCATAATTGAACAAATAAAAAGATGCGATTGAGTGCACATGGTATTATAATCTAAGATTTTTTTTTAATAACTCAAAGTAAATAAGGGGTGGTTCATAAGATGACACATTTTTGAAAAAATATGTAAGGCATGTATATAAGGTCACAAATAAGTACTGTTTGTAAGTAACATCAACATACTTAACTCTCACTTCAGTATCAATCCTATTTGCTTTGAACAGATTGAAGCACCAGCAATAATGGATTCTGTTATCTAGCATCAAAATAACAAGATATCAAATTATCACAAAAGCTGAAGTTACATACACCAGTTCAATTTTCTGAGCCTTTTTATAAATAATTTTTTAAGTTTATTTATTTTGAGAGAGAGTGAGTGAGAGAGCGAACAAGCAGGGGAGGGGCAGAGAGAGAGGGAGACAGAATCCCAATGTCAGCGCAGAGCTTGACACAGGACTTGAACTCACGAACTGTGAGATCATGACCTGAGCTGAAATTAAGATTGGACGCTTAACCAACTGAGCCACCCAGGTGTCCCCTGAACCTTTTTTAAAAGGAAGGTTAACAGCAATACTTAAAGACAAGACAAAATAGGGGCACCTGGGTGGTTCGGTCTGTTAAGTGTCAGACTCTATTTCAGCTCAGGTCATGATCTCACAGTTCATGAGATTGAGCCCTCCATTAGGCTCTGCACTGACAGCACAGAGCTGGCTTGGAATTCTCTCTCTCCCTCTCTCTCTGTCCCTCCCCTTTCTCAAAATAAATAAATAAACATTAAAAAATATTTTTATAAAAGACAAGACAAAATGAAAAACAGTATCTTCTGATATTGCTTATACAGAGTAGCATGTTCTTGTAAGAACATACAAGTTCAAAATATTATTCTCCATATTTAGTGACATTACTTATCCCATGTAAAACTATTTTCTGTCAATATTTTAATTTTACATAATCCAGGTATACTCTCATGTGCCCATACACATGTACCAAAATTTGAGAGTGATTTTCCAGCTCTAATAGTTTGTAAGCCAATAATCCTAACATTTTAGGAATGCACTTGTCATGTAAAATCAAAGAGGCCCCAAAAGCACCACTTAAGCTTAAGCTCACATATATTGTCAACACTTAGAGCAAACAAGTTGTTGAATTAATTAACTATAATGTTTTAGAGCATATTAAAAGCACTTAACATCTGATCACAAGTATGCATACCTTAAATAGTGTCTCACTTTGGCTTCCCTGACTTATTTTTAATCCAAACAGTAATAGCCTTTGCTATGCTGTAGAGCTGGCTTTGCAAAAACAACACAAGAAAATCTAATATTAAAACCATTTCACATCACTTGAGTTTATCTAGGTAGAGAAATAAAAATGTTTATGTGCTGAATTTTATTTGAACACTTCATAACAACAAAACATCAAAAAATATTCTTTTGAATATAACACAAAATAATAAAAAAGCTATAAAAGCAATTGCTGGAAACTATTAGCTAGTTCCTGGAAAAGGCAGAAACATTCACTAAAAAGGAAGGCACTCTGATATTAAAAGACAACTAAAAGCAAGTTTTCACATAGGTTCAAAATATTACATTCAATCAAAAATTTTAAAAAAATGATGGATAAGACGTTTGCTTTTGAGAAGATGGAGAAGACATAATTCCCCCTATTTTTTCTGCTACATACAACTAAAAATTATGATCACAAGCATAAGTATGCTTTGAAAAGTGGAGAGAAAGCATGCCAGCTAGGAACCTCGGGGCATGAGGATCCACATGGTGTTGAGCTCCCTGGGTTTTCTGATTTGATATTAAAGGAGGCCTAGTAGAGAGTATGTTCACCCCTGACCAGCAGTAATGAGACCATCCTCATGGTAGTGTCAGTGGAGGCCACATGGGGAGCCAGAACTCCCACTCACATCCAGTAGTAATCAGGAGACTTGCCTTCCCTTGACTATAAACAATAGCTAATTGGGAAATCTAGACTTCTGTCTCCATTTGACAGTAAAAATGTGGGGCCCACTTTCCCCTAACCGAATAGTGTCCAAAAAAGTCCAGTTAAAACAGAATATTTAAATAAGATCCAGAGTTTCATACATAATGAAAAGTGACCAGGTTTCAACTGAGTATCATTTCTCATACCAAGACTGGGAAAAAATCTGAAGTGGAATGAAAAAAGACAATAAATGCCGTCAGTGAGATGATGACAGACAGAATGATCTACCAAAGGTTTTATTTATTTTTAAATTATTTTATTTATTTTTGAGAGAGAGGGAGACACAGTGTGAACAGGGAAGGGGCAGAGAAGGATGGAACATAGACTCTGAAGCAGGCTCCAGGCTCTTAGCTTTCAGGACAGAGCCTAACGTGGGGCTCGAACTCATGAACAATGATATCGTGACCTAAGCCGAAGTCGGCTGCTTAACCAACTGAGCCACCCAGGTACCCCCTTTGCCAAAGATTTTAAAGCAGTCAAGACAAAAATGCTGCAACAAGCAATTTTGGATGTGCTCAAGACAAACTAACTAAAAAACCTTAGCAAATAAATAGGAAGTCTTAGCAAATAAATACAAGATATAAAGAAGAACAAAAATAGAAATTTTAGAGCTTAAGAAGGCAATAGTCAAAAAAACAAAACCAAAACAAAACAACAAATTCAGTTGATAAATTCAATAGTAGAGTGGTGGAACCAGAGGAAACAATCAGCAAACTAGAATACAGAACAAGGAAATCTACCTGATATGAACAACAGAGAGAAAATATGTTGGAAAAATAAGTGAACAAGGCTTTAAGAACCTGACATTATAACAAAAATGCTAGCATTCATGTCATTAGAACCCTAGAAGAAGAGGAGAAAGAAGATATTACTGAGAAAGTAATTTAAAAAATATTGGCTGAAAACTTTCCAATTTGGTAGAATATATAATTCTACAGAAACTGAGCAAACACTTAATAGGATAGAACCTAAAGAAAGTCACTCCAAGATCAAGTATAATTAAACTTCTGAAAAATAAGACAAGAAAAAAATCTTGAAATCAGTCAGAGGAAAACAACACTTTACCTACATGGGAAGATAAATTGGAATGATGCTGCATTTTTAATTGGAAACCATGGAAATAAAAACAAATAAAAAAAGTGGCAGAATACTTTTCAAGTGCTGAAAGGAAACTACAACCCAGAATTCTATACCCAGTGGAAACATCCTCAGGATTGAAGGGGGTATAAAGACATTTCAGATGAAGGAAATCTAAAAAAAAAAGTGTCATCTGTAGATGTATTACAAAGAAATAACTAAAGTAAATTCTCTAAACAGAAAATAAATGATAAAGAAGGAACCTTGGAACATGAGAAAGGAAAAATGAAATGAAATGAAATACACATAAAAATATATGAAATAAAATGTATACATAATGTAACTTCAATACATACATACAATAGCATTTCCTTTACCTTTTGAATTTACTAAATTATGTTTGATGGTTGAAAAATATAACATGGTTTGATGGGGTTCTAAATTTAGAAAAAAATATTAAAACAGTTATAATTTGTGGAGGAAAAAAAGAATGTAAAGGAAGTAGTCATGAACTAAATAATGTACTCCCCAAATTCGTGTCTGCCAGGAACCTCATAATGTGACCTTATTTGGAAATGGTGTCTTTGCAGATATAATTTGTAAAGTAAACAGAGGGCCAAGCACTCTGCATTAGGATGGTCTCTATCTGATGACAAGTATCCTTATGAGAAGAGAAAACAGAAATGTACAAACAAAAGGGAATGACAGCGAGTATATAAAGATGGAGGCAGAGACTGGAGTTATGCTGCTGCAAACCAAAGAACACCAAAGATTGCCAACCACCACCTGGAGCTCTAAGAGGCAAGGAAGTTATTTTCCCTGAAGCCATTAGAGGGAGCATGAACCTGTCAACACCTTGAAACCAGACTTCCAGGTTCCAGAACTAGGAGTGTATAAACTTATGTTCATCTATTATTTTAATCCACCAAGTTTTTGGTACTTTGTTATGGCAGCCCTAGGAAATAATTACAGAAAATAAGGTTTCTATACTTGACCTAAAATGGTAAAATACTTTACCAGTAAATTCTGATCTCCCTCTCTTTCTCTCTCATACATCTTTGTGTGTTTGAACAACTACTGAAATGTCATAAAAAGAAATATATGCAAGAACAATAGGCACATTAAAATGGAATACTAAAGTCTGTTCAAGTAACCTACTGAATCACAATAAAAATAGAGAAATGAAAAACAGAACAAACAGAAAAAAGGAAAATTAAAAGATCAGATGTTAGCCTTAAGATACTTAAAAATGAAATAGTCTAAATGTACCAATTTAAACCTAGAGTTTGGCAGAGTGGATTAGAAAATGTAACCCAACAGTATGCTGTCTATGTGTTTAAGAAATTTACTTCAAATATAACAATATAGCACTTGAAGGTAAAAATATGTAAAAAGATGTCTCATATACACACTAATCGGAGGAAAGAAGAAATAGCTATCTTAATATCAAGAAAGTAGTCTTCAGAGAAAAAAGTACCAGAGCAAGTTACAATGGAATGATAAAATGGTCAGTCTACTAAGAAGATAGAAAATGCCAGATGTGAATGAACCAAACAGAGCTGCAATGTATTTGAAGCATATATGAACTAAAAGGAGAAATGGACAAAGCCACAATTCAGCACCTCTGTCAGCACTTGATAAAACAACTAGACAGAAAATCAGCAATGAAATCTTGCCATTTGCAAAGACATGGATGGAGGTAGAGAGTAAAATGCTAAGCAAAAGATATCAGTTAGAGAAAGACAAATACCATATGATTTCACTCATATGTGCAATTAAAAAACAAAAAAAAATGCAGAGAAAAAAATAAGAGAGAGACAAAGCAAGAAACAGATTTAATCCTAGAGAACAATCTGATGGTTACCGGATGGGAGTAGAGTGGTGGGATTGGTCAGATAGGTGATGGGGATTAAGAAGTGAACTTAATGTGATGAGCACAGGGTAATTTAAGGAAGTGTTGAATCACTATACTGTATACCTGAAGCTAATATAACACTGTATGTTAACTAATGGAATTAAGTAAAAACTTAAAAAAAGTATTTTTCATTTATATCATGGGAGATATTGGTTTGTAGTTTTAGCTTTTGTATACTCTTTCTCTAGTTGTGTTATCAAGGTAATACTAGCTTCATGAAGTGAATTGGGAAGATTTCCTTCCTCTTCTATTTTGTGGAAATAGATTGTGTAGAAATGGTGCTAATTATTATTTCAATATTGAATGGAATTCTCCAGTGAAATCATCAGATGCTGGAAATTTCTTTTGGGTACTTTTAAATTCAGAATTCAATATCTTTAATATTTGCAGGTCAATTCAAATTATCTATTTTATATTGGATGAGTTGTAGTAGTTTGTGCATTTTGAGGAATTTATCCATTTCTTCTAAGTTGTCAAATTAATATGTGTAGAGTGTATGTAGTACACCCTTATTATCCTATTTACTTGTGCATGATCTGTAGTGATATCCCCTGTTGAACTCCTGATACTGATAATTTTTGTCTTCTTTTCTGAGAGTTCTACTAGAGGGATATCAAATTTACTGATCTTTTCAAAGAACCACTCCTTTGATTCACTGATTTTTTAAAAATTGTTTTTATGTTGTAGATATCATTGTTTTGTGTTCTGATCTTTATCCTTCCTTCTGTTTGTGTTGGGCTTACTTTGCTATTCTTTTTACATGTTCTTGGGGTGGGACTTTAGATTATTAATTTGAGATTTTCATTTTTTCCCTTAAATTTGTGCATTATGTGGCATAAATTTCCCTCTCAGCATGGCTTTGGGTATGTCCCATAAAATATGACAGTTTTAACTTCATTTTGATTCTGTTCAATGTATGTTTTTTAATTTCCCATGAGATTTCCCCTGTGATCCATGGATTATGTAAAAGAGTTTTATTATTATTATTTTTAAAATTTTCCATGTGTTTGAAGATTTTTACATTATCTTTCTCTTATCAAGTCCAATGTGGTCAGAAAATAGATTCGCTATAATTTCAATTATTTAACTTTGGATTTTTAAAAATTCCATTGTAATTAAGAGTGTTATATTAATTTCAGGTGTACAATATACTGATTCACCAATTGTATACATTATTTAGTCCTTATTATGATAAATGTACTCTTAATCCCCTTCACCTATTTCACCCATCCCCCCACCTCCTCTCTGGTAACTCACTCACTTCCCTTCTGGTAACCATCAGTTGGTTCTCTGTATTTAAGAATTGTGGGGTTTTTTTGTTTGCTTGTCTTTTTTTTTCTTTGTTTATTTCTTTTGTTTTTTAAATTTTATATATGAGTGAAATCATAGGATGTTTGTCTTCTCAGACTGACTTATTTTGCATATCAGTTTACTCTCTAGCTCCATCCATGTCTTTGCAAATGGCAAGATTGTGTTCTTTTTTATGCTTGAGTAATATTCCATTATATATATATAACATATTCTTTATCCATCTGTCAATTGATGGACCCTTGGGCTGCTTTCATACATTGGCTACTATAAATAATTCTGCTATAAGCATAGGGATGCATGTATCCCTTGGAATTAGCATGCTTGTATTCTTTGGGTAAATACCCAGCGGTGTGATTGCTAGATTATAAGGTAGTTCTATTTTTAACCTTTTTAGGAACCCCAATACTGTTTTCCACAGTGGATGCACCAGTTTGCATTTCCCACCAACAGTGCAGGAGAGTTCCTTTTTCTCCATAGCCTTGCCAACACTTTTTGTTTCTTGTGTTGTTGATTTTATTCATTCTGACAGATGTGAGGTGATAGTTAATTCTGGTTTTCATTTGCATTTCCCTGATGATGAGTGATGTTGAGCATCTCTTCATGTGTCTGTAGGCTATCTGGGATGTCTTCTTTGGAGAAATGTCTGTTCATGTCTTCTGCCCTCTTTTAAATTGGGTTACTTGGTCTTTTGGTGTTGAGTTGTATATGTTCTTTATATATTTTGTATACTAACCCTTTATTGGATATATCATTTACAAATATCTTCTCTGACTCTGCACATTGCCTTTTAGTTTTGCTGATGTTGCAGGGAGTATGTCCGGAGTCACAAAAGATGAGTCTGCAAAGTGCAGTTAAGTGAAGGTCCTCATACTTGAGTCCGAATGAGGCCCTGACTCCAGAATGAAGCTTCTTTTTATTAGGATAATTGCCAAAGACTATATGCATAAAGTCAGCTAAGCAAGTGTGTTAATCAATCTAATGGTTTAGCTTTTCAAGGTTGAATTTCGAGTTAATTAGTTTCTATAACACTAGTCAGGGTCAGGTGTGAAGGAGGAACAGGCCCTGGACAATGTTAATGGCTCTAGGTATTCCTTACAAGCAGCAGCCTCTTTCAGCTGTATAAACATGTCCTAAGGCCTTGCACTTTCTCCAGCCCTTCCCTTTAGAAGTCTTTTCCTTTGATGCTTCTCTCCTGCATCTCCCACATGTTGATTCCTTTGTTGTGCAGAAGTGTCTTATTTTCAAATAGTTTCAATCGTTTGTTTTCGTTTTTGTTTTCCTTGCCTCAGGAGATATATCTAGAAACAAGTTGCCATGGCCAATGTCAAAGAAGTTACTGCCTGTGTTCTCTTCCAGGATGTTTATAGTTTCAGGTCTCATATTTAGGTCCTTAATCCAGTTTGAGTTTATTGTTGTGTATGGTGTAAGAAAGTAGTCCAGTTTCATTCTTTTGCATCCAGTTTTCCCAACATCATTTTTTGAAGAGACTGTCTTTCTCATTGGATATTCTTGCCTCCTTTGTTGAAAATTAGTTGATCGTATAATCGTGAGTTTCTTTCTAAGCTCTCTATTTGGTTCTACTGATCTGTGTGTCTATTTTTATGCCAGTACCACACTATTTTGATTACTACAGTTTTAAACGAAAAATTCTTAACGAAATATTAACAAATAGATTTCAGCAACATAGAAAAGAATTATATACCATGACTAAGTAGATTTTATTCCATAGATTCAACCCTGGCTCAGTATTAAAAAAAATAATCAATGTAATTCAACATATTAATAAGCTAAAGGAAAACAAACCAAATGATTATATCGATCAATGCAGAAATGCATTTGACATAATTTAACACACATTCATGATAAAGATAGTAAGAGAGGTAAATGTCTTCAATTTGGTAAAGAGCATCTAAAAAATCATACGGCAAACATTATATTTAATGATGAAAAACTAAAGGATTTCCTCCTAATTCAGGAAGAAGACAGGGATGTTCACTCTCACCACTTTTGTTCCAAAATGTCCTGGAAGTCTGCCCAGTACCATAAGGCAGGAAGAGTAATAAAAGGGATACAGACTGGAAAGGAGGAAATGAAACTACTCATATTTGCTGATAACATAATTGCTTAGATAAAAACTTCACAATTAAAAAAAAACACATAAAACCTAGAATTAATAACTGAGTTAAGCAAGATAGGTTATGTGATTAACATAGAAAAATTATGTCTCATTTATTAGTAATAAACAAATGGACACTAAAATTTAAAATATAAAATTTACTGGGTGCCTGAGTGGCTCAGTTAGTTAAGTGTTTGACTTAAGCTCAGGTCATGATCTCACAGTTTGTGAGTTTGAGTCCTGCGTCAGGCTCTGTGCTGATAGCTCAGAGCTTGGAGCCTGCTTTAGATTCTGTGTCTCCCTCTCTCTCTGCCCCAACCCTGCTCATGCTCTGTCTGTCTCTCTCTCCCCCTCAAAAATAAATAAACATTTAAAAAATTTAAAATAAAATATATTATTTACAGTGGATAAAAATATGAAATAATTAATTGAGTGTAAATCTATCAAAGCATGTACAGGACTTGCATGCTGAAAACTGTACAATGCTGACAAGAGAAATCAAAGTAGATCTAAATGGAAAGATATACCATGTTCATAGATTAGAAAAGCTAATGCAGACAGTCTGCTATCTCCAAACTGATTGACAAATTCTTTTCAAACCCTAGAAAGGTTTTGCTTTTTGGTTTTTGCTTTTGTTTTGTATTAATAGACAATATTGCTCTACAATTTATATGGAAAGTTAAAAGAATTAAAATAGCTAAAACAATTTTGAAAAAATGTATTAGGAATAATCAGACTACCAATTTGAGACTTATACAGCTACTGTAATCAAGACAGTTTGCTATCAGTGGAGGGATAGAAATATGCATTAATGAAATACAATAGGGAATCTACAAATAGACCAAAACAAATATTCCCAACTGATTTTTGACCAAAGTATAAAAGTAATTTACTGAAGGAGAAGTAATTTACTAGAGGAAAAGTAATTTATTGAAAGATCAACAAATGAGGCTGGATCAATTGGATATCCAAATGCCAACAAATGAACAAAAAAACCTTGACCTAAATCCCATACCTTATACAAAAATTAATTCACACTTTTTCATGGACATAAATGTAAAATGTAATTTTATAAAACTTTTAGAAAAAGAAAAGGAGAATGTCTTCAACATCTAAGACAGACAAAGAGTACTTTGACTTAATACCAAAAGCAAGATTCATAAAACAAAAAAGAACAAATTGGACTTGATCATAATTAATTTGTCACCCAGACTCTGCCTTTGAGAGGAGAAATGGAACCTCTACACATAGGACACCTGCTCATGCTAAATGTCATAAAGCAACATAATTTAATGTTTTGTAGATTCCCTCACATTCTTCTTAATGTCAATTTAATTTTTTGTGCTACAAAAATATCATTAAAATATTTTCCTATTAAAAAAACTGTTCTGTGAAAGACCCTGTTAAGACTATGACAAGACCAGCTAAGTGTGGGAGGACGTATTTGCAAACCATATATCTGACAAAACACTAATATCTAGAATGTGTGTATATATATGCATATACACATATGTATGTATGTATACTATGTATATCCCTGATATTCATGGATATATGTGTGTGTGTGTGTATTCAAAACTCAATGGTAAAATAATTAATATATAAAATGAAAATCATGTAGTTATAAGAAAGCAAAGCACATATATCTCCAAAGAGGATGTAGGTATTGTAATATGCACACGGAATGATTTTCTACATCATTAAATGTAGTTAAAAAGTACAAGGAGATACCATTATACTCAAATCAGAATAGCTAAAATTAAATCGCCTGTGCTATTCCTGGGAGGAAAAACTTGCTGGTAAAAAAAACTGGCTATTTTACTTTTAAGAGTAATAATTCTATAATGATGGATTCATGTCTTTATACATTTGTCCAAACCCATAGAATGTACATCACCAAAAGTGAGGTGTGATGTAAACTGTGGACTTTTGGTGATAATGTGTCAATGCAGGTTTATCAAACGTGACAAACGTGCCAATATGGTGGTAGATGTTGATAATGAGAGAGGCAATGCATGTGTGGGGCAAGGGGTATAAGGGGAATCTCTGTATCAGTTTAAAATAAGAAAGAAAGAAGATTGTGGACAAAATGGAGTTTTGTTTTGTTTGTTGTGATAATGACACACTAAAAATGTCATATCACTCAGTGAACCAAACAAAAGTCAAATGATATGATGGTTAGAGTTAGTGGTATATCACACAAGGGGTAGGAAGTGTGGAAACAGGTTGTTTAATTTTTATTTTTCTATGGGCTGTTGGTAATCAAGAAGATAATTCTTTGTCCTAATATTATGCATGCAAAACTATCTCTAACTGATATCTAAGTAAATAACACTATGAATAGAGTTCCTAAAATGTCCAAATAGTAGAAAAACATTCACACAGCTTATATCTTAATGGAAATATAAAAAAACAACAACTAGCAAAAAACTAGTTTGTTCAATCAATTAGTATAATTTTCAACTGGCCCGTGAATTTTGGCGTAGTCAATGAGTGTTTTCAAGTACTTTACGACACTTGTTAAATAGTGTTCCTTCTGAGAGTTAATTTAACCATTCTATTAACAGTCTTGTTGATAAACTCATTTCCTTAGGAGGGAAAATATATTTATCTGTTAAAAGAAAACACAAACTTTAAACAGACCAATTCAAACTGTCACACATTTTGACTTATCTATGACATTGTTACAGAATCTTATAGATACTAGATATTAGAAGTCAACTCATGTGAAAAGAGCTACTAATTCCTTCATTTGAAAAAAATATTATTGTTATATCTGTCTTCCAGAGTTGCAAAGAGGATCATATGAAGTGATGCAATTTAAAAAGCTTTATAATCCTAAAACTTTGTATGGGTGAAGTACCTTTTACTATTAAGAACAGTTATCGATATTTCACAGTGGTAGTTTGTTTTTTGGAACACCAGTCTTCCTGACAGTCACTGTATATACCACTGAAAAAATTTTTGCAACCTCTCTGTAGCTTAAGTTGTCTTTCATAATTCATAAAAGAAATCTGTTTCATCACTCTTTGGTATACTTGGTGGCATAAGAAGCAGCTATGATTTTCAGCTTTTAAAATGGTAGAAATGATATCTCTTTAAATTCTTAGCTCAATTCTTAGCTTATTCATGGTAAAAGATAAACTATCATCATGATTTCCTTAAGCACTGGCTCAATGCACTTTAAGGCTGTCATTTTTCTACCTTGATTTGGCACATTCGATTTAATCTCTTAAGTGTTAGAGAACAAATCATTATTAAAAGAGAGGTGGAAAAGGTCCATTTGGAAGACTGTTTCTTGCATGCAGGTGAATAATTAGAGTGACCTCAATATGGTGGCTTTCTTTGCTGCCGAGAGACAAATACTTTTGTGTGACATTAACAAGTTCAACTGTGCAGACCTTTAATGTGCACTGTCTTCCTGGAAGCTACAATATGTCTCTTGGTGTCTTTGCAGTTAGATGAAAGGAAGTAAAACCCAAAGTGAAAACAAAAGTGGAGAATTTAAAGTTTGACTTCGTTGTTAACTTACTGTGCAAAGTTAGCTCATTAGAGGTATGCTTTTGCCGGAAATCAACAGTCAAGATTCCACCATACTTCTTTAAACACACACACACACACACACACACACACACACACACACACGGAAGAAAAGTAATACTTTGCAAGATTTTAGGAGAGAACAAGGTATGGTTTGTTTGGATTTAGAATGTTTATTTTAAAAACAAAGTTGTCCCATGGTGATAGTTATGAGCAGTGAGAACTTCGTCTTCTCTAGCATCAACAGTAGTTTGCCTTTTGTGCGGGTAAACAATATATAACACAGAATCCGACACGTGATCATTAAAAGGATATATTTAGTTTAGAAATAGTGATGATCCATTGGAAAATGAATGAATTAAGAGAGAATTATGTATATATCCCATGAAGAATATGAATGCCTATGTGATATTTCCTTTTGTGAAAGTACAAAAGAAATATCCATTTCATGATCATGGTAAAGCGCTTATATAGCCCTGTTTTTAGTTAGAATTTCACAAAATAGATTCTTCTTCTCCTTGGTAATCTTGAAGAAAAGAGGTTCTAAAACTTCCCCACCAACCTATCCCATGGTTTCATAAAATAGACAAATTGTTTTTCTCAGCTGTTCCTTGCCTCCAAGAGCTTGTTTTATCCACCCTCTTTGCCATACTTTCCCAACAGATAAAGCAGACATCCAGGACCCAGGGGCTTTGGATTTCCCTATGTGACTTGACTTTGACCAATAGAGTAGGAGTGGAAGCAACAATGTGTCAGTTGGAGCGGAAGAGGTGTGGCAATTCACTTTTGCAATTCTGAATTCTGATTTCATTTGTCCAATTCTGGCCTCCAGCTGAAGAATGGAGATGCCTTCTTTACTTAGAGCTTGGCTCTTAGTGCTGTTTCTTCAAAGATACATAGAACAACCCACAATTAAGAACTAAGCCTAACAGGACGCCGCAGGCAGCAGGAGAGCTAATTATCTAGCAACAATGGGACATATAGCCTGGGTGTTGAAATGAAGCAGCTTTGTCTCAAGCTTGGCTCTACTGCTCAGTTTTATCATAATCTTGAGTTAGCTGACCTTTAACTCACAGATATAGTCAATTTAATTATGCTCTACTCATAAAATATTGAAAAATGTATACAGCTCTGAAATGTAAGCCCAAACCAAGAACATGACCCAAGTAAAGATAGAAAGTAACTGAGTGAAAACTCTCCTTAACAATGGTATTGATGAACAGTCAAAACATTAGAGAAATGAGTTTGAGCGTTCAAAGTCTCTGCCACCTGGTGCCTTAAAAGAGTGGTGAAGTTATAACGGTCCGGGGTACATACTAGTTTGCCATTAGATTCCGAACGTTAGAGCTAGAAGGAGTTTAAATGATGACTTATTCTGATCACTGCCTTTCATGACTAAGGGAATGGAGGCCTAAAAGGATGAATTGTCTTTCTCCAAATTAGTTAATGGCAAATCCATCACTTACACCAACAAAATAGTTTTAAATGGCAGTCGGGTGTTCATTCTGCCATATTGAAAATATACTTCCTGCCTCATATTCTTTCCCCAGAATAGTGGAATGTCTATGTCCCAGAGCACATATTCTTGTATTGTACTTATTTTTCAAAGAAGAGTCCACAAATACCAGTTTCATGAGAAGGAACTGAGCCTATGAACAGGGATATGTTGATCAGTAGGGAGACACATGTGACACAGTAGGGAGACACTGTTGCATGTGAAACCCAACTGCACTCTTACTAAAGTGGCTCAATCAAGGATCAGAGTACCCTTAGTAACCAAAGTGATCTTTGTATGCTATCATCTGTGCATCTATTACTGTTGTTTTTGTTGTTGAAAATGACAGATTCACAATTCAAACACTGGAACTAATTTGCACAGTCTTCAAACCTAATCTCAGGAATGTGTCCAAAGAGAAGGGTTCCAAATACAGAGACGAAAGCAGAAATTCTCAAATTTTTCTTTAAAAAAAATTAGTTTCTGGCCATATGACCTTCAGTGGGACAAAACCTCTTTGTGCTATCTATATTCTTTGTCACCATCAAAAGAAACAAAGATAGGGGCACCTGGGTGGCTCAGTCATTTAAGCATCTGACTTGGGCTCAGGTCATGATCTCGCAGTTCATGAGCTCAACCTTCATATTAGGCTCTGTGCTAACAATCAGGAGCCTGCTTGGGATTCTCTCTCTCCTCACTCTCTGCCCCTCCCCGCTGTCTCTCCCTCTCTCTCTTTCAAAAGTAAATAAATAAATTTAAATATAAATTAAAAAAACGAACAAAAATATACGTGTAGCTTTATAATGAAAAAGAATGTTTCATAAAACTCCCATGTGGTGGCCAAAAAGGATAAAGAGATTGAAAATAAAAGGAAAACTAAACTGGGTACAAGATAAACAAGAAAAGGAATAAATGCAAGGATAGGAAACAAAACAAAACAAAAACAAAAACAGAAAAGTAAAGAGGATAAAATCCATCCCTGTCATTCTGAGGGTTTGGTGCCCACAAAGGAAGTGGCCTCTGTGCAGAGCCATGCTGTCACTAACATTCCTTAAACTAAGAACCATACAGGAAAATCCACCTCTGACTATTCAATAAAATATTGCTCGTCTTGAAATGGAGTCAGGTTGTACATCAGATTGCATTTATTTAAAGTAGCATTGTTTTTTTCTTCTTCTGGAAGAACAATATGATGAATCCACGGGAAACTCCTGATCCTTGCTGTCACAGGGTCATGAAGGAAGAGGGTCATCCTGGAATTGCACTAACGCATTCTAGATTTGGCTGAATGGCTGAGGGCAGTAATCCCCTCCCCCCGCCCCGAGCCCTGTGAATTCCAACAATCCATCAAGGGGAATTACTGGTGAAAATGAGAGAAAAATGTCATAAACCTTGCTTTCATTTGATTCCCATGGATGTGAGGACTTGTGCACTTAAGCAGATTATGCCACCGAACTGGAGCTTGGTTGAATGATTAAAAGATAAAACACTTCCATTTAAATCTTTACATGAATTTGTATGCTTGGATTTTCTGAATTGCACTGTGAAGTTTTGTTATAAAATGGAAACGTTTGATTCAAAGGTAAAACAAGCTATTGATCTACAGTGAAGCAATATTAATATTAACATAGAGCTTTTATAATTAATTTGGTGCCAGATAAAAGAAATAATCAAGATTTTTAAACTTTGATTAAAGGGGGGACTAGACCTTGAAAGTATATGTGTACGTATAGCAAGATAAACTTGTTGTAAAGGAGGTCTGCAAAAGGTTGACTGTTTAGAGTTGCATATTAGGTGTTCAAGTAGCAATGACTTAGTTAAGTGAGAAGACCAAACAATGCCTGCTTTTGGTGGAACACAGAAATCTACCTTTCTGTGTTAAAGCCAATGAAGGCTTCACTTGGCCTGGAGAAATTCATGATGATTGCCGTATCATGACAACATGAAAGTCTGCCAAATCCTACAATTTCTTTTTTGCCTTAAAGGAGAACTGCTTTCCATGGCAGTTCTAAGGCAAAGATGGGAGACACAGTTGAGAAGAGAGTGGTTTATTCTGACCCTAAGATCATCATTAGTAATCTTAGATAGTGAACACTGAACAATGTAAAATGGCTTTCAGTGTCAGCCTGGGTTCCCATGGAAACACTAGCTCAAAATAAACATATGGTCCCAGGAACTTGGGAACTCTTCCCTCCCTCCAGATTTCAGCTTCCCCATCTACACAAAAGGGAGAACATACATATTTCAGAGGATAGCTATGAATATTAAATATCTAACAAATAGAAAGTACCAGTAAAATTATGATATTTTGCTTCTTTTTTTTTTTTTTAATTTTTTTTTTTCAACATTTTTTATTTATTTTTGGGACAGAGAGAGACAGAGCATGAACGGGGGAGGGGCAGAGAGAGAGGGAGACACAGAATCACACAGAATCGGAGACAGGCTCCAGGCTCCGAGCCATCAGCCCAGAGCCTGACGCGGGGCTCGAACTCACGGACCGTGAGATCGTGACCTGGCTGAAGTCGGACGCTTAACCGACTGCGCCACCCAGGCGCCCCGATATTTTGTTTCTTAATAGATGCTTTCTCTCTCTCCCTCTTTCAGTCTGTCTTGTTCTTTCCCTCTCCTCTTTTCCTCTTTCTGCCTTATTTCTTTCTCTTCAGGTGTCTTTAGGCGAGTTGGTGGTTGTGATGATCAGGGTATGAAAAAAAGATCAGAAAGATATAGAAAGTGCTATTTAGAGAAAAAAATGTTGGCAAAAAAAAAACCGTTTAGCTACCTTTTCACAACAAACAACAGGTGTCCTCTCTAAAAGAATGATCTGTTCAATCCCATGTGTATGCTTTTCTAAAAATTCACATACATTATCTTCCACTTGTGTATGAAATGTACAGAAAGATAAAGATTACTTTTAGTTTCCAATGGCACGTTTTTTGTTTTGTTTTGTTTTAACAAAACTATAAAAGTGGCTATGATATTTGCATAGACATTGAATTTGAAAAGTACAAACCTATAAAGGTATTATTCATTCAGAGTATTGGGATAAGAACAATGCTATTTATTTAAAACACACACACATGTTTTATCTATATAATTGTCCCCGGTAAATATAATATTCTTTGTCCAAAATCATATAACTATTTCAGTATATCAGGCTATCTATGGAACTTCCAGATAATAATAATAGCTCCCATTTATTGAACATTTACTATTTGACAGAACATTTACCATTCCATAATTAGGATTTAAACTACACTACATAATTTAATTTGCACAATATTTTTTGAGGGAGAGTTTTAGAATGGTTCCCATCTTACAGGAGAAGAAATTAGAGCTCAGGCATGTTATATAACATGCTAAAACTCATTCTCTTAAAATTTATTAAGCAGGAATTTGGACCCACTCCTTTCCAATTATAAACCTTGGACTCCAACCCTCTTTACTATCTGAAGAACCAAACAGCATAAACTACCAATGAACCATAGTTTTACATGAATTTGGGTTTAGGAAAAGTAGATTGTTCATAGGAATTTTTTTGTCCTTCAGAAAATTTCTTTTTTTCAGAACATGAAAAACACAAGAGGGGAGGATTTTCTTTGAGATGAAAATTGAAAGAACTACAAAATGAGTTTTACACTATCTTATGTTCTGCCTTTCAACACATTTTTGTGAGAAAAGAGCTATTTTCAAAGGGTAATAGGGTTTGAGGGAGGAATTTGGGGTCGGGGGGGGCAACTGCTGTGAGTCAGCAACAGATCAGGGACAACTGAAAAAGCTGTTATAGAGGGGCTTAGCCTTTCTGGGATTGAAGACTGTAGCAGTCAGGAGAGAGGAAGCTATACTTTACAATAAACAACCCTCAGATTATTAGTGGTTTATACGACTAAAGTTTTTAAAAATTGTTTTGTTAATCTCTTATGCTTCATTTCCACCAATTGCCACCTGGGGGCTACACACCACACCTTATAACCCTAGAACCTAGACTTACTGACCATCCGCATCTCCACCTACACCCAAGACCACTGCAGTGGCAGAGGGGAAAAAAACAGGACTCTGGAGAGTAGCAATACCATGAAGTAAACGCTCAGTCAAGTTCATCACTTCTGGTTAAAACTCATTGGCTAGAGCTAGACATATGGCTTTACCCAAAGCAAACAAGGATTCAGAAATTTAACTCTCCCAGGTATGCGGCACCCACATAGGTTCAAAATAGGTCACAGACATTTTGGCAATGCTGCGCCCAAGGACTGGGTGGAGCAGCCGTGTGACTACAAAGACATTTCATTGAAATTAAACTTCTCTCTTTGTGGAGAAGTTTATTTTTCCAACAACAGAGTTAGGTTATGGAATGAGATTAATACCTGGGTAAGTCATCTGGAACTGCCATGGAATGGTTTTTGTTTTGTTTTAACCCTAGGAACACTTAAAATGTGGCTACTATATTTGCATAGGTATTGAATCTGAAGAGTACGAATCTATAAAGGTGTTATTCATTTAGGGCTAGTGGGACCACTGGTGGTCAGAAGAGAGAGGGGAAGAAGAGCGTGGGGAGAAGAGAGGGACATAATGCTTGAGTGAACTCTGAGGACTGGTGGCTAAAGGGGTCTTTGGAAAAGAATAGAAATGTTTAAAGAGGGTTTAAGTTGTTTGCTGTTTTTTTTTTTTCTCCTCCCAGAGAGGTTCTTAGTTAAACTGTTGGTTTGTTTTATAGGGCTTTGTGGAGCTGTGAAGGATAGTGAAGTGCTGAACTCTGTACCCAGGTCCACATAGGCTAGAACCAGAGACATGAACGCCATGACAGTGCCTGACCTTTCTTTATTTTCCATTTCCAAACTACAGAATAGCCTGTGCCCAGCCCTGGGGCAGGGGAGATGGCTAGAATAACTCAGTTTAGAAGAGTTTCCTCAAAGTGAGCATGTGAATGAGGAAGATCATTTTTAATCATTTCAATAGGTGTATCCCCTTGTTCCTGAGATTAGGTTGTGACCACTCCAGCAAAGCTACATAGGGCACATGCATCCCATAGGCTGTGGAGTGATTGTTACGGATAAATAACTTCTGCTTAGTCAGGTTTGAGGAACTTCATACCTATAAGTAGAATTACCATTTTGTTCTATATAGCTTTCAAATACATGCATTTTCATCACTTACAGTGTCTCATTTAATGTAAAAATCAATCCAGCAACGTAGATAGGACACAGTTTTTCTACTCATTTTATATATTAGAAAATTGAGGACTACAGAAAACACATAATCTAGCAGAAAAACCAAACCCCAACTGCTCATATGCCTTCTAAAAACCAAGCCAGCACTCTGTTCACAGTATCTGCTGTTGTGTTAAAAGCTGACCCTCAAATGAGCCATTCAACATGAAAACGTTTACCTGTTGGGTTAATTGCAATAAAATATACTTGACCTCTTTTGATTTTCTCAGGTTCCTTCTGCTGTCTGCTTCTAGAAATACCTACCTTCGGTGCAGTTCTTTCTAAGGGAGTCAAATGTTCATCACCTAGCTCCCCAATGGACCCATGTATTTTCTGAAGTCACTCCAGGGAGAGGTGAGGTGTTTTTCATGCATGAGCCTTACATCTCTTCTTCTCCTTGCCACTGTTCCTGAGGTTGACTTCTTCCTCCCCTGGTGGCCTTTAAATATTTCTTTCAAAAAATCCTGTCTTTTCATTTTTGTGTTTCCCTTATATCTTAGTCATCTTTTGGAGATACTGTGAAAGGTCAACAGGTATGTGTGTGTGTGTGTGTGTGTGTGTATACATATGTATATATATTTATATACACACACACATACATACACATACATGTAAAAGGGAAGGTGTTTCTTTCTCTTTGCCCTTCCCTCATACCGTCTCCTGCTCATTGTCAATCATTTTTTCCTCCTGTCAGGATACTAATCTACCCGTTG
Source organism: Panthera pardus (assembly GCF_024362965.1). NCBI lineage: Eukaryota > Metazoa > Chordata > Mammalia > Carnivora > Felidae > Panthera > Panthera pardus. The sequence goes on along the minus strand of NW_026526688.1, from coordinate 47,675,939 downwards.
GCTTATGGAATTTCTGGGCATGCTCCCTTCTTGACCCTTTAGTCCCCGGAGGCTGATGTCTTCCCCTGGCTTCATTCTTCCCATGCTTGTCCCCATGTCCATCCCCAAGTTGCCTGAAGGGAAAGTCTGGTGAGAAGAAGCAAGCCATGGGGGCAGGGCAGTTGCTACAACCAGTGTAAGATGAAAAACCCCATATCTGCATCATTCTCAGAAGAGTCAGAGTTCTAGGTCAGAGTAACCAGTTACCTACGCCTCTGTCACAGATAGATACCTCCCTGCAGACAACAAGAAGGACTCTCTGGCTGCTTAGGCTTCCACGAGCCCCACGAGTGTGTGAGACACACTCACAGAGGAAATTCTCCTAAAGGAATTGGAATGGAATGCTGGGGATCAAATAAAAAGGCAAATATCCACTACAGTCCAATACTTGGACTGCCAAAAATCTACATGTATCCCTTTTTTTGCTACACTTACACTTCTAAAAATGTTTAAGTATATAAAAAACAGTTCTCAAATGCAACTATTCTCCCATTGCTTGATAATACCCCCTCCCTGAAAGGGAGGCAACCTAAAATCTCACCATCTACTATATATAGCTTCAAGTCTGGAATCTCTAGATGTCCATTCCTCTACTAATTTTGCTGTTGCCTCATCAATATTTAGCATTCTTGAGTAAATAGTACCCATAAACCCTCTTTAGAATAGTAGAGAGGGGCACCTGAATAGTAGAGAAAAGGAATAGAAAAAAAGAGAGCGTTGTTAAAGTACGTCAATAAATAGATGATATTGCAAGGAACAAAAGAGAAACAGTAGCAATCAGCAATAATAATAGTTATTTCAGTTACTACATAACATTAATTAAGCACTTAATTTTGTGCTTGTTTTTACACTATCCCGTATAATACTAATAGCAATGATAAGAAGTAGGTATCGTTATCCACAGTTGAAAGGGGATAAAAATGAGGCACAGAAAGAGTAGTACACCTGGGTGCCATTCAGGCAGACTGTTGCTTCCTCCATTACTGTGATGCAGCCCACAGAAAGTGACGACAGTCCTCAGTTCTGTGACTGGACCCAAGGCAGTTGATGACATCTATTCCATCCCTTTTCTGTTAAATATGTCTGTCTTTAGTTGGTGTCTCAGATGATCAGAGTTATGTACCCAGTGGAGTGGCCCCAACTTTTATTCTTGAAGGAACCTGAGCCTTTGTGTTCTAATTGAGGTCACAGCATAGTTCCGTGCACATTTGCCCTTGCATAAAATAATATGAAATCTTGCAGAAGATTCCCCTGGGTACAGTCATGCTCCTCTTTGCCTTTATTGAGTGGCACTACGTTATTTCCTCTTGATTGTCAGGTCGGATCTATACAACCCACAGCACGACTCTTCCACTCTCTTTCCACCAGTGGCATGAAGGGACTTCAATTGCAGAGCGGTCTCCTATTCCATTGGAATCCTTAACACGTTCCCTGATAACAGTACTCCTCCAATGGGTTCCAAAAATTCTAATCATTAGCCCAAGGTCACTGAGATGGGAAGTAAATTTTTCTCTATTTTAGGCATAATTGGGAGAGATTCTACCCATTTCTGTGACCTTTATCTCTGACCTTGTGAATGGGCTGTGGGAAAAACAGCAGTGTATATTGGTGGCATTTGCACGTATTATGCCATATGCTATAGGTAAATCACAAACTCACAGTATTGTCTTCCAGCTGGTGTCACAATAGTGTCTTTAATAGGCTTTTCCACCAATCTGTGAGACCAGCTGCTCTGGGTGATGACATACTAAGTAAGGTCTACAAATCCCAGAAGCATCCAATGATTGTTCAGCTTCTTTCACTGTAAATTAAGTCATTTTGTAGGACTCAGTGTAATTTAAGTTTCCATCAGCATCCTCTAATATGATAGTGCTGGAAGATGAATGATAGAAAAAGAAAGTCAAAATCTAGAATTAATATGGGGCACCAGGGTGATTCAGTTGGTTAAGCCTCTGACTTCAGCTCAGGTCATGATCCCCCACATCGGGTTCTGTGTTGACAGCCCAGAACCTGGAGTCTGCTTCGGATTCTGTGTCTCCCTCTCTCTCTCTCTGCCTCTCCCCTGCTCATACTCTCTCTCTTTCTCTCTCTAAAAAATAAATAAACATTAAAAAACTAATTTAGGGACGCCTGGGTGACCCAGTCAGTTAAGTGTGCAACTTCGGCTCAGGTCATGATCTCACACTTTGTGGGCTTGAGCCCTGCGTGGTGCTCTGTGCTGACAGCTCAGAGCCTGGAGCCTGCTTCGGATTCTGAGTCTCTGTCTCTGTCTCTGCCCCTCCGCCACTCATGCTCTGTCTTTCTCTTTCTCTCTCAAGAATAAACATTAAATTTTTTAATTAAAAAAATAACAATTAAAAGATCTAAAATTAATATCTATTCTGTGAAAGCAAATGATGCCCTCTTTGTGATGGAAGGGGTCAATTTAAGTAACCTGCTATGAGAGACCTAACTGTTCCCTGAAAGTTATGGTACTACATAAAGGCTCATGGTTGGTCACTGCCGGTGGCACATTAGATACTCAGTGTGTCAAAAAACAGGCTAGAACTGACGAGAGAAAGTCCATTTAGCCTCTGTCCCTGCCATGAGGCTTGCCCTCAATGGATGTTTCATTCTAGGTGACCACAGAAGTAGTTGAGCTGTTATGTACAGCATGCGATATGACTTCGAGGGACCCACTAGGAACTATCACAAGACTTTGTCACCAATCTCAGATAAAAAGCAAAGCCACAAATGACTAGGACAATAGGCAAGCTAGTCTCTGAGGGCTGGGCGCTTTGAAGTGTCTAAAAGCTAAAGCAAGCCTGGAGATGGAACAAAATGGGACCTCTTACAAGATAAGAGAAGGGAGTGATTGCTGAGGACACAGGAAGCAAAAAGAGAAAGAGGGAAGACATACAAAGCTTAAGAAAAGAGATTTTCTAAACTCAGATTTACCTCTAAGTAGGAACGTGACATTTTGTAAGTCACGTCAAGACTCTGCCTTCCTGAGGGCATCTTTTGGGATGAGCACTGGGTGTTGTATGGAAACCAATTTGACAATAAATTTCATATATTTAAAAAAAAAAAAAGATTCTGCCTTTCTAACAGTAGAAGGAAACAATTGAACCAGATTTGATTTTCTGGGTAGCATACTTAGTTAGATTTTACATTTCCATGGAAATTCTTTTTGAGAACTGATCTAAGAGTCTGTGACTTTCTGACACAGAAACATGATTAGTGTTAGAAAATGTGAAGACAAGATGTTACTTTGGAAAAGTGAAGCGATACATTAGCATAGGGTTTTTATTTTTATCTTACTTTTTTTTTTTTTATTTTTACCTTTCCATGAGATTCTCTGGGACAGAAAAAACTTTCAGGATGCCTTAGAAATCCTCATTTTCCTAAATATGGGAAAGGAGTACACAATATGAATTATGACTTTGGCTGAATGTTTCTCAGTGACTCTGGAAAAACTCACCCAATATTGAAAGGCTTAATTTATCAAAAGTAAATAAACAAATTGAATTTGATGCATTGATTCCTGCTACCACTTTAATCAAAGATAATTGGATTCTTAATTGATTGAGAATTTTAAGTACCTTTTTAAAATATAAAAAAGTGATATAGAACAGTTAAGATATTTGGAATCACATTAACTGGGGTTAAAATTATGTTAATAATCTCAGCTGAAAGTTTTATACCTCTAAGTTATTTCTCTTAGTCCTTTTAGGCAATATCATCTGCAGAAAAATTAAAAGAAATTACTCCCCCTTTTAAAAGAAAGCACATCATGGTGAAAATAATAAAGTTCTTCTCCCCATGCAAATATGAACCCCTCTGAGAGTTTTGTAAGCTTTTTCTCACATTTAATCTTTTATTTGGTAATTATACAGCAAAATCATCTATCCTTACTCTCCAAGCCCTATTAAATAATTAATAAAATATTTAAACAATGATATCAAATTCTTGTTTATTTCAATAATATTCTCTCTAATCCTGACCTGTGGGTAATTAAGTATTGCATTTCAATAGTGTTGCATGGCAAACAGTACTGCCCTTCTATTCTACACTTGTGTGCAGACACAGGCCCATTAATGTAATTTGTGTTCTTATTTACATACATTATTATAATAATATTCTAAGTTGAGAACTTCTTGGAAATGCTCAGTTGTATAGGCCAGACATTATCGTCTGTTATTCTCCTGCTGGAATCACCCAGTCTGAATCAGAGTTTAAGTCTTGGCAATGGTGAGATTTTTGGTGCCACAAAAAGAAAGAAGAAATGAAGGAAGGATGGAAGGAAGGAAGGAAGGAAGGAAGGAAGGAAGGAAGGAAGGAAAAGAAGGAATGGAAGGGAAATAATGGAAGGAGGGGAAGGAGGAAAGGAAGAAAGGGAAAGAAGAGAAGGAAGGGGAGGGAGGAAGGATGGGTAGGAAGTACAGGAAAGAGGGAGAAAAGAGAGAGAGAGAAAGCAAGAAAGCAAGCAAGCGAAGAACGGGGAGTGAGGAAGAAGGGGAAGTTAGTGGAGGGGAGGAGAAAGGGATTTGTTCACTGAAATAGTTCTGATTGATACATTTCCAACTGGAAAGTCACTGCATTCTCACTGGACCCTTAAAGATAATAGATATATAGTTTTGTACATCATCACCACTAATAAACATGAGTAAAAATGTACTATTAAAAAAACAAACAGGGGCGCCTGGGTGGCGCAGTCGGTTAAGCGACCGACTTCAGCCAGGTCACGATCTCGCGGTCCGTGAGTTCGAGCCCCGCGTCAGGCTCTGGGCTGATGGCTCGGAGCCTGGAGCCTGTTTCCGATTCTGTGTCTCCCTCTCTCTCTGCCCCTCCCCCGTTCATGCTCTGTCTCTCTCTGTCCCAAAAATAAATAAAAAACGTTGAAAAAAAAAATTAAAAAAAAAAACAAAAAAAACAAAAAAAACAAAAAAAAAAACCCAAACATGTGAGTGTGGTTTATATTTAATTTACAACGTGTTCAACTTAGAAACTTTAAACCACACATACACACACACACACACAAAACCAAAAAAAAACCCCCCAAAAACAAAACAAAAAAAAAACAAAAGCAAGCAACAACAACAACAAAAAATCTGTAATTCCATATCTAGAAGTCCTAACTTTAAATCCATAGTCCTCCACTTAATTACTGGTGACTTTGGGCAGACTGCAAATTTTCTCAATATCCGTTTTTTAATCTTTACAATGTAAATAACATACTTGCATCTTAGAATTGCTGTGAAGGTTAAATGAGATAATAAACCTCAGCCCCAAATGGGTACATAGTGAGAGTTAATTAAATGTTAGTATTTATTTATTTATTTATTTATTTATTTATTTATTTATTTTAAGTTTATTTATTTTGAGAGAGAAAAAGTATGTGAGCGGGGGGTGGGGGGGTGGTTGAAGAGAGAGAGAGGGAGAGAGAGAGAATCCCAAGCAGGCTCCACAATCTTAGTGCACAACCCTATGTGGGGCTTGAACTCACAAACCGTGAAATCATGACCTGAGCTGATATCAACAGTTGGAAGCTTAATTGGCTGAGCCACCCACCCAGGCAGCCCATAAACGTTAGTACACTTTTTAATTGCTTGACAACAAAAGCTGGATCCTCTCAACAAATTGCTCCAAAATGAGCAGAAGCATTGTCTCAAGGAAATCTCAAATGATTGAAAGGCAGTCTCATGTTTTACAGCTTTAACAATAACATAGGGTGAAAAATGATAGAACTGAGTGGTTGGTATGAAAATCCAGGTTTCAGTGAAAACAAGCACTAGGACTGAATGTGAGAGGCACGGGCATCTCTTTGATCAATTCCATTATTTAATTCTTTGAACTTTCGAAGTGATATTGAGTTGCTGCACAGACATTGCCTCAGGGACTCATTACTCATGGAAAGTCAACATTTATAGATGGAAAACTTAAGGGATTGTTGTAGTACACAGTTTTCTCCAATTCCTTAGTCCTGGATGCAGGTTACCTGAGGAATTACTAAAAGTGAATGCTTTTCTCACAAGGAAGAAAAAGAAAAGAAATAAATAACTCCTAAAACCCCACTGCTTTCTGAAACCTGTGATTTCTAGATCTGGTTCATCTATTTATCTACTCAGTGGGTGGCATTTTATGATAAGGCAAAGATGGAAATAATATTCTGCCTTCCTTTTCTCAGATGCTTCAGGTTAATAGCAATCTCAGAAACACAGAAATCAATTGCAATAGAAACCAAGATCACATTAAGTAAAGATTTGTCCCTTAGGGAAAGTAGCCCCATTTCCTCTTAAGACTTGAACAAATTGTAAATAATCTATATTAATTTAGATAAAGGATATATTTAGTTTTGTATTTGATTCTGCAAGCAAATGAATTTGTCTCCATCATAGTGTCCTTTTTAAGACTTAGCTTTGGAAATAATCAAGTTGAAAGAAAAAAGCAATTTCATTTTCGTATTTGTATTCCACTTTTTAAAACCATAGCATTTCATTTCTTTTAAATTCAACTACATATTTTAAAAGGAGAAGGGAAGAATGGGTATCTTGATATTAACTTTCTAGATTTGGAAATGTGGTTTCTTTAAAAAAAAAGGATATGGTCAAAAGCCATATGTGCAGACCTTGAATCTAAGAAATGTAAAAGAAAGAAATATATATATTACAAGAGTGAGAGTCCACACCGCTAGCATAGGTATATCCCCAGGGTGTAAAATTCTGTCTGAGTTACAATAATTCTACAGGAGTGGAAATTTTGTGGGCTTAAAAAGGCTTGAAGAATAACTAACGAAGAAATCAGTTTACTGTCATATATATATATATATATATATATATAATTTTATATATAATATAAATTATTTATATAATTTTATATATAATATAAATTATTTATATAATTTATATATAATATAAATTATTATAATATTTTATATATATATATATTATTTTAGAGAGAGAGAGAGAGAGCACAAGCAGGGAGAGAGGCACAGAGGGAGAGAGAGAATCCCAAGCATTTGCGTGCTGAGCGTGAAGCCCCATGCAGGGCTCGATCTCACAACCCTGGATCACCACCTAGGCCAAAATCAAGAGCCAGACACTCAACTGACCTAGCCACCCAGGCACCCCTACTCAGTTGTTTTTTTTACATATTAACATAATCTATACACTTGTTCTTCCTCATTTCAATATATTCCCAATTGTGCATCCCCATATACACACACATTCCTTTTTCACCACATACAACTTTAGCTTCTTTCCTCTGTTATTATCTACAGGGAACTGGCGCTGGTGACAGAGCCAGGGAGGATAGGGACTAGAGCCGGTGAGGATACATCTTTGGCAGTAGTAAGATTTGTGTTTCGATTCCCTGTCTAATATGGCAGCAGACACCAACTGGGAACCAAGATTAGATGTGAGGTAAGGGTTCTTTGTGATCAATTTCATTATTTTCACCTGATACCTTAACACCTTCAGTCCTAAATCCCAATCAAACCTTCTCAAATTCCTGATGGCTGTTTGATTGCCTAGCTATTGTATGCATTTCCTCATGAAAAGATTTCTGAAGTGTATCAAATGCCTTTAAATCACGACCTGAGCCAACTGAGTATGGAGATACAGTGACGATTTGTTTGCTGCAGACTGAGAGCCTGGTAGGTCAGCTGTAGCCTAGGCTGCCTTGAACACCTAACAAAAAATTACCTGTATGTTTGTTGCTCAAAAGACTGCTAAGACTACGCAGCATGCAAGATTCTTAGCTTCCTCTTTCTAGCTCATGGGCAGGGGCAAGATGTGAGCGCTATAACTTCTATAGTCAGTTGGCTTGTACTACAGAAAAATGCACACAATCCCAACTCGTGCCTTTGGCAGCTAAGGCCCCCCGTTTCTAAGCAACAAGGACCCCAGATCACCAATATATGTATCTTTGCAGTTTATATTTTTGGCACATTGCTAATAAAAAGAAAAGTAGTAATTATGGCTTAAAAACAAAGGAAAGATTTGCCTTGAAGCATTTCTATGACTAAATGGAAAAGTGTAGATTAAGTATGCATGGGAAAAGGGTAAAGTTTAAAGGTTAAAACAAAGGCCACTTGTCAAATAACAACAAAGCACATTATATTTTCTGTGTGAAGTGAGCTGAGTTTCCAGAATAAGAGGGAGAAAACAGTCCATTACGTTCTTAATACAAGTCTTTAAATTGGTGTAATTGAATTCTCATTGACTACAAGAATGATATTTGTATCCATGTGTGCAATAAGAGGGGTGAACAGGAAACTAGCGATACTTTCCTTTCAGTGTAAATAATAGCAGACGACAGGAGGATTTATAAGCTGATCTTAATCAGCTGAATGTACCTTCTTTATGGTCAAATATGGCTGTACAAATACAATGCTGGGCTTGGTGTAGGAAAATTATTGTTTCAGTTCAATTGATAATGGGAAAAGTTATTAGTCTGGAACATTAGCCAACTAGTTAGAAATTGTACTGCTTATCTTACTGGATTTTTGCAGTGGAAATCACAATGGTTGAAAAACAGTGACAGTTTGTGGAAATGGTAGAGATTTGAAAGACAAAAAAAGGAAGGAAGCAAATAAAAAAAATAAATGAATTATAGTTACATAAATACTAGCCAAAAATCAAAACATGTGTATTTATTCTAGAATTTGCTATTTCTGGTTGTGAGATTTGGGGCAAGTCACTCTCCTTTGAACTTTAGTCTCCTCTTCTTTAAAAATAAGACATGGATATGACCTCTAAACTGTCTTCTAGCTCTTCCATACTTTTGTCTTATAAATAATTCTGAAATAACTTTCACTTTAGCACTGGCATCACAGGTTTCTTCTGGGAAACCTCCTCAGTGTTTTGTGGATTTGTCGGTTTCTTTTGTTTTCATGTGTTTTGTTGATTTTATTGGTTTCATGAAGAAAGGTTTCATACATTCCTAATGGTAAATTCCAATAATAATAATAATAATAATAATAATAATAATAATTTGAAAGGAAAATTCAAATTGTGGATCAAATGAGAATTAGAGTAACGTGTGACACTGAATAAAGACGTATGCCACAGGATGGTGCCACTATCCCACGATCTTTGAAAGCCATATTGCATTCAGATCATTGGTTAAATACCATATGGATTATTTCAGTGGTAGAATTAGAATAAGCGCAAAGTATAAAAGGAATCAGTTTACAACATTGAAAGGGAGGAAGAGGAGGAGGTGGAGGAGGAGGAAGAAGGAAGAAGGAGGAGGAGGAGAGAGAGAAAAAAGAGGGGAAAGAAGTAGGCCATCTTTTTGCAAAACTCCTCTAGGCACCATCGTGCATACACAGTCAGTGTCTCTTCTATTTTGTAATGAAGATACTCTTCCTTGGCAAAGACACCCTTATCTCTTGAGAGAACTTAAGCAGTATCTTCTTGACTGTTCTCAGTATCCTACTTAATCTGCTTCTTAATTAGAAGTAATTTTCCTAAAACGAAAGACTGATCTAGCTGTTTTCCTTCTTAAAACCCTTAGTGGATGTTCCATTCTTGGAATAAAACCCCGAGACCTTCCTGTGTCAACCAAGGCCCTGCATCATCCAAGTCCTGCATGTTTCTTTGGTATCATCTCTGCAAGGTTCCAGCCACTCTGAGCTTTCTGTTCTTCAGACACAACCAGACTGTGCCCTAGACAGTGTCTTCACACTGTTCCCTTGGCCTGTAGTGTTGATGCTTGCCTCCCATCCTTCAGCTGGATTGTTCGTTTGGTCTCTACTTGAATATTACTTTCTTACAAACTTTCCCTTAAACTTTTCTCTCTGTCCTGAATCCAGTACTGCAACCAAGTTAGTTATCCTGTACATGTTGGTTACATTTCATAATACTTTTCTCACTTTGTAATCATATGCTTGTGCCATTACTTGTTTAATTCTTACCTCTCCGACTAACAAATCAAACCTGCATCTATTTTGTTCAGCGACATCAGTTACATATCCCTTTAACTTAGATCAATGCCTAACACATAGTAGGTGCTTAAATGATTTGTTGAATGAAGTGAATGAGACCTATTCTCAAGTTACAGAGAAAGTGAAATATTAGTCTGTCTGTCTAGGTTGTTTTACTGGGACCAGAACCTCTGATTTTGAAAAACCTGAAGACGAAGGGAACAGAGAATGGCAGGCGTGACATAAAACCTTTGGAGAGAGATCCCATCAGGGATTGCCTTGTTAAATTAGCAGAACACAGAGGGCTCGCCCTGATTATGTGCTTGTAAGTAGTGAACACTATGCAGTAGAAGTGCCTCTGGGCTAGAGAAAAAAGCAGGTCCTCTCAACAAAATAGAAAACATGAACGAACAAACAAAATAGAGAAAATGAACATGGAGAGGACAAGGCCAAGGGAAAACCATACTAACCTAAGGGAGTATAATTAAATTAAAGCAAGAATGTATAGGAGACAATACTAGGGTGGAAACAGAAATAGCACGTCAGGTACTAAATCATTGGGAAGGTGGGGGTGGCACATGACATAAAAGCTGGGGTCTTCAAAGGGAGGAAATTATTTGAAGGAATTCATTGAAAAGACAGCAGAGCATAGTGAAAAGTCACTAGATTGAGAGTTGGGACAGCTGCCATGTTCCTCATTTGGCATGAGACTTTTGTAGATCCTGGCATCTCATGTTCACGGACACAATGAGGGCATGGAAAGGAGTCAAAGATTTAGATTACGTTTCTGGCATATACAGCTTTCATATTCTAGAGAAAAATCACACAAGGCAAATCCTATTTCAAGACAAAATCCAGGGTGTTTTGGATAAACATGAAGATCTCAGCCAGTAAACCTCAGGGTGAAACACCGAGCTTCAGACCCACTTTCTCACCTTAATGACATTCTCTGCTTATTGACACATCACATCCCTGCTCTGACAAATCCAATGTGGGAAGCCTGATGGAAAGTTTGTGGGACTAATAAAATCTGTGTGTTCAAATACATTTCTAGCTTTCTAGAGGGCTGTATTATTTTTATTATTGCTGTTAAGAATTTCTATGAAGTCTGACTTAGGCTGAGGATGACTTTTACTGCCCATCACAGTGATTCTAGGATGCAGCCTTAGGTGGTTGCCCATATTTTACATTTTACTAGGGTGCTTTGCTTTACCAAAATTAATACTGCTATTTTCAAGAGAATGGAGCTTGTGCCAGAGGGGCATGGTGATTGGACCTTTACAGCTACTCTTTGCTGATTAAAAGATCACACCTCTTGAACCTTTTCCTCCTCTCTGTCCACACTGCCTACGTCAGAACCCTCACGTGTCTTGCTCAGGTGATTTTAACAGCATCTAGTTATTCTCCCTGCCCCTAGTCTATCTCACCCCAAACCCAGCACGCTCTTTGCCACCAGAATGAATTTTCTAAAATGATCAGGTTGCATCACCCTCCTGCTTAAAAATTCTCAAGAATGAGGGGTGCCTGGGTGGCTTGGTCCATTAAGCGTCCAACTTCAGCTCAGGTCATAATCTCACAGCTCGTGAGTTGGAGCCCTGCATCAGGCTCTGTGCTCACAGCTAAGAGCCTGGGTCCTGCTTCGGATTCTGTGTCTCCCTCTTTCTCTCTGCCCCTCCTCCCTCATGCTCTGTCTCTCTCTGTCTCTCAAAAGTAAACATTAAAAAAAAAAGTAAATTCTCAAGGTTGAGACTCAAATTCTTTTGCATGACATGGACATGCCTTCACCATCAGGGGCCAGTCTCCTTTCCAGCCATTTTAATGACAAACCAGATTATTCTTTTCTCCCACGTGTGCCATTCCATATCTCACCTTTGCTCATGCTTTGTCTTGGTCCTGTCAGGTGTTTCTATCTTGTAAACACTGACTTATCTTTCAAACTCCAACTCAGATATACCTTCCCATCTATAACCTCTCATACGATGCTTCCTGTCACCCACACCAACTACAAACATTGTAGTGCTTATTGTCCCAACCAAAACATTAGCTGTTTCTTTCTGTGCTCTTCAAACACTTCATATATATTTCTTTGACCTCTTTTAGCATGTTGCATGATTTACATAATAGAAGGGGTTTCCAGAAGTTCTGGTGTCAGGTATAGCATCTGAGATACAGCTGGCATGCAACACTTGGTGATTGGATTCCTCTGAACCCATTTGAATTACATTGAACTGAATAATAACAACTAGTCATGACAATTGAGTGTAAAAGATTAGGAAGCATTCTAAAGTTGAGGATGATGGCAGGGTGCCCATGTGAGATCACAAGGGAATGGTGCTTCACTCATTCTTGCCTCCAGGGCAACCATTCTGTTTTCTGTAGCCAACTTGGCTGTTAAGAGAGACACAGCTGCTCCCTCTTCAGAGTGAAAATGATCTAGATCTACCAGAAGAAGAGGAATGTGTAAGATGAGAAGGAAAGCATCCTTGGGCTAAGCAAGATACGTTATATCAATCTTTTTTTCTTTCCGTGTGCACCTTAGTAGAAACCCATGGCTTAGAGAACCCTGCAAGTAAAAATTTTTGTGAGGACATTGTTAGGACATTGCTGAGATAAGTAACACTCGAAAAATAAGGGCCATACACATTCACAAGTTTAGATAGGTATGTAGAAGAGCCAGTGTCAAATTGGCACCTGTCCTTTCTTAAGGACTGTCCTTCATTCTGAGATTAAATCACTGCTGACTTCTTCTTATGATTATTTCCATATATATATATATATATATATATATATATATATATTCCATATGGAATATATATATTCCATAATATATATGGTTTATTAGAAATAATGGTGACCGTAGTTGTGTGTGTGTGTTCTTTGGTTGTTATAACTTTGTTCTTTGGTTTTTATTTTTATTATATTTTTTATTTTATTGTTAGGTTTTTCTTAAAATTTTTAGAGATATAAATATATATACCTTTTTTAGAGATTCTTACTTGGACCAATTAGCATTTAGTAATACTCTCATAGAACTTGAAAGGATTCTTGAAATTTAACTGGTCCACCAAAGCCAAAGTCTAGGAACAAGAGAGTTCCAAAGAACACAATGTGCAACCATTAGTAGCTACTGGAAGAACAATGGACTGAAAGGCAAGAGGCCTCAGTTTAATGGATTCTGTCATTAATCAAACATATAATCATCTCCAAATTGTTTCATGTAACAATGCAGGACCCATGTTTCTTTTTTGAAAATTGTTTAATGTTTATTTATTTTCAAGACAGAGAGAGACAGAGCACAAGCTGGGGAGGGGCAGAGAGAGAGGGAGACACAGAATACGATGCAGGTTCCAGGCTCTGAGCTGTCAGCACAGAGCCCGAGGTGGAGCTCAAACTCAGGAGCTGTGGGATCATGACCTGAGCTGAAGTCGGACGTTTAACCTACTGAGCTACCCTGGTGTCCCCCCTTTTTTTTAAGTTTATTTAATTATTGAGAGAGAGAGAGAGAGAGAGAGAGCACAAGCAGGGGAGGTGCAGTGGAGGGTGGGGGGAAGGGGGGAGAATCCCAAGCAAGCTCCACACTCAGTGCAGAGCCTAATGCAGGCCTTGATCTCACGAACTGTGAGATCATGACCTGAGCCAAAATCAAGAGTCAGATGCTCAACCAACTGAGCCACCCAGGTGCCCCCAAATATTCTATATGGCTTTTTAAAAAAGTATTTGAAATATTTTTCTAACATTTCATTTATTCAATGAGTCCCACCTTGACCACTTGATTTAAAAGCCAACCCATGACTTGCTCCAGCACATCCTGTTCCTTTTATCCGACACCACTTCTCTCTTTATCCATCATTCGTTTCTTTATTTGACATACTTTTTTGTTGTCTGTTACTTATTACCCACATACCTTTGATAGGATGTAAGCTTAATGCCGAAAGGCTTCACTGACTCCTTTTTCCATTGATATATCTTAGGCATCTAAACTATTGCCTTTCCTTCTGGGAAGATGGCACAGTAGGAGGACCCTAGGCTCACCCTGTCCCATGGACACACCAAGATAACAGCCATATAAGTGCAGCTAACTCAGAAAATGACCCTAAGGCTGGCAGAACAGACTTTCAACAGTTATTTGTAGATAGAAGGACACATCTACAAGGGCAGAGAAGAGTTGGGAACCAAGCCCCGACGAAGACTAACTCCAAAAGCGAAGGCCACCACAAGCACAAAAAAGCAAGAGGGTCAGACCCCGCACCAGGTACCTCAGGCACAGGGGCCCTGCACTGGTAAGAGAAGTCTCAAAGATACTTGACTTTGAGAACCAGTGGGGCTTAATTTCACAAGCTTTTATAATCAGCGGGCTTACCTCCAGGTACTTTAAAAATCAGGAGCTTTAGCTCTGGGAGAACCAGAGGGCAATAGGAAACTGAGTTAAGGAGCCAGCATAACAAATACCTTAAGGAGCCAGCATAACAAATACCTGCCTAGATATAGCATAGAAGTAGCAGTTTGAAAGTGCCTGGGGTATACATGAAGGAGATTTGTTTATTAATCCCAGAACATGCACTGGAAGGGAGACTTCCTTAAGAACAAAAGAGCTGGTGGGCACCGTGTCTTTCTTCCCCACCAGCCTACGTAGCCAGAGCCTTGTGGGAACCAGTGTGCACACCTTCCACTCACCTTGCTAACATGGTGTTCTCTGTTCCTGCATTTTCCTGTGGATCCATCCCAACCAACCAGCTGCATTTGGCAGGCATCCCTCCAAAGTGGCTCCTGCCCCGATACACCCTGCGAGCGGCATAGGCGGAGACCAGCATAATTCCAAAGCGATTCTTGCCTTGGGGAGAGGGGAAAATAACCACACACACCGGTGTGCCTGCAGCCCCAGCAGCTGACCCCGTATCTGGCAGCACAGAGAGTGTACCCGGCTAATCAGTGTAATTACAGCCCAAGCAGACAGACAAAGGGCAGGCATCTGGTCAACCTCTCAGTGGGCAACATGGGAAAAGAGCCTCACCATTTGGTGTGCCTGCAGCACTGACAGATGGACTGGGGGCAGGCAGCTTGTCTGCCACTGCTGCCCACCAACAAACCCTTTCAGGAGACAAGGCAAGTAGAGCATCCTGCAGGTGAGAGCAACTTGAGCCCCAACACTCAGACTGGAGACAGTCACCTGATCTAAACAGGGCCCGGCCACCAACAAAGGCCTCTCAGGGGGCAGTACAGGGAGAGGGCCCTGCAGTTCAGTGTGACTGCAGTCCCAGCAGATGGGCTGAAGGCAAGCACCTAGTTTGACTGCTGACACCACCCAAGCACAAGCCTGTGGCAGCTCCAGAATGGCTCCCTTAACAGCCCAGGGACCAAACAGTGTCCACTCTGCTCAGAACAGTCGAAGTGGGCTGTTGCAGCCAACTGGATTGAAGGCAACAGGGCTCAGCAACAGGAGGTGTGAATGCAACCTACATTAGAGATACACCTGAAGCTCCTGGCTCTGGTGAAAAGGGGGTGTTGTACTACAGGGCACCACAGGATCCCTTCTTCGTAAGGCCACTACTTCCAAGATCAGTAGATATAGCTGACTTTCCTAATACATAGAAACAAAAAGAAAATTAAATAAAATGAGGAGACAGAGGAATATGTCCCAAATGAAAGAACAGGACGAAATCACAGCAAAAGAGCTAAATGAAATAGAAATAAGCAACATGCCTGATAAAGAATTCAAAGTAATGGTCATAAGGATACTCACTGGACTTGAGAAAAGAATAGAGGATCTCAGCTGAGACCTTCAACAAAGAGATAGAGTATATAAAGAAGAACCAATCAGTAATAAAGAAATCAATAACTGAAATTAAAAATACACTAGGTGGAATCAATAGCCGATTAGAGGATGCAGAACCAACAGGTCAGTGTCCTGGAAGACACATAATGGAAAGCAACTAAGCTGAACAGCAAAAAAGAAAAAGAATAACAAAAAATGATAATAGGTTAAGAGAACTCGGCAACATCATCAAGCATAATAACGTTTGCATTATAGGGATCCCAGAAGAAAAGACAAGGGGGCAGAAACTTTATTTGAAGAATAATAGCTAAAAACTTCCCTAATCTGGGAAGGAAACAGATATCCATATCCAGGAGGTGCAGAGAACCCCCCAGTAAAATCAACCGAGGGAGGTCCACAGCAAGACACATAATAATTAAAAATGGCAGAGCAGTGATAAAGAGACAATTGTAAAAGCAGCAAGAGAACAGAAAAGCTACACACAAGGAAACTTCATAAGGCTTTTAGCTGATTTTTCGGCAGCAGCTTTACAGGCTAAAAGGTAGTGACATGATATGTTTAAAGTACTGAAAGGAAAACAAAACAAACAAACAAACAAAAACAAAACAAAACAAAACAAAACAAAACAAAACACCTGCCATTGAGAAAACTCTACCCAGCAAGGTTTTCATTGAGAATAGAAAGAGAAATAGTTTCCCAGACAGACAAAAGTTAAAGGAATTCATCACCATTAAATTAGCTTTAAAAAAAAAGTTAAAGGGGAGTGCCTGGGTGGTGTAGTCAATTAAGCATCCAACTCTTGATCTTGGCTCAGGTCATGATCTTGCAGTTTGTGAGTTCGAGCCCCACATTGGGTTCTGCACTGATGGTGTGGAGTCTCTTTGGGATTCTGTTTCTCCTTCTCTTTGCCCCTCCCCTGCTTGTTCTCTCTCTCTCTCTCTCTCTCTCTCTCTCTCTCTCTCTCAAAATGAATAAATAAACTTAAAAAGAAAAAGCTAAAGGGAATCCTTTGAGTGGAAAGAAAAAGGTTATAGTCAGGATAAGAAAATTATGAAAGGAAAAATTTTCACAGGTAAATGAAAATATATAATAAAGGTAGTAGATTATTTACTTACCAAAGCAGTAAAATCAATTATATCTATAAAAATCAGTCAAGATATTCACAAAACAAAAGAATGTAAAGCGTAACATAAACATAAAACCTGGATGGGGTGGACAAAAAATTTAGTGTTTTTATAATGGGTTCAAACCTAAGTGACCATCAGCTTAATATAGACAGATATATGCATAAGATGTTATATATAAGTCCAATGGTAACAACAAATTTTAAAAAACCCTGTAATATAGTCACAAAAAATAAAAAATAAAAATGACAAAGAAAGGAATCCAAGCATATCACTAAAGAAAGCCATCAGATAACAAGCTATGACAGGAGAAGATAGGATTCAGTAGGCAGAGGGAAAGATTAGGACCTGAGGTCCGTGGGTGGGGAAAAACACCTATTTTGGAACAATGCTGGGAGTGTCTGACCACATCAAACCCCCTCAAGTGTAAGGTTCCCTTAAGAATGGAACAGATCACACCTACTCCCCCTCAGGTTTCCCCTCAGGAATTTTACAAAAGACCTAAGTATGGCCACAGACCCTTCATACAATGGAAACAAGCCAATCAGGAATGGACAACCCAGTACCTAGAGCTATCAAGCCAAGAAGGGTAGAACCTGAGAAGGAACAGGGGGAAGGGGAGGGGGAGTGGGAGACCAGAACCTTGTAAAACAAGGACCCTTACCTATAGTCCTCGGGCATTTACTTTCTAACATCTCCTCTCTGTAACGAGAGCTTTCCTACTATACTTCCTTTCTAATCTTATATTCTAATACACTTTTGTCTGCTGCTTATTTTGCATCCACCTCTTCACTGTTGAAAGTGGCAAGACAACAAATCCCTGGTATTGTGGTAAAAAAAAAAAGCCTGCAACAAAGGGAAGAGAGCAAGAGAAGAAAAAGGGAACAGAAAAGAACTACAAAAACAACTGCAAAACGATTGGCAAACTGTAAAATATTGGCAAACCAAATCCAACAATACATGAAAAAATCATTCAACACAATTGAGTAGGATTTATTCTAGGGATGCAAGGGTGGTTCAAATTATAAATTAATCAGTATGATATATCACATTAATAAGAAAAAAATAAAACCATATGATCATCTCAATAGATGAAGAAAAAGCAGTGGGCAAAGTACATCTTTTCATGATTAAAACTTTCAATAAAATAGGTTAAGAGGGAACATACTTTAACATAATAAAGGCCATATATGAAAAACCCACAGCTGATATTAGACTCAGTGGTGAAAAACTGAGAGCTTTTTCTCTAGAATCAAGAACAAGACAAGGATGTCAACTTTCACCACTTCTACTCAACATTGTACTAGAAGTCTTAGCCACAGCCATCAAACAAGGAAAAGAAAGAAAAGGCATCCAAATTGACAGGGAAGAAGTAAAGCTTTCACTATTTGCAGATGACATGATACAATATATAGAAAACCCTAAAGACCACCAAGACAAAACAAAACAAAACAAAAAACCAAAACAAAAAAACACTAGAATAAATGAATTCAGTAAATTTGCAGGATACAAAATTAGTGTACAGAAATATGTTACATTTCTTTACACTAGCCATGGAGTAACAGAAATAAATTAAGAAAACATCCCATTTACAATTGTGCCAAAAATAATAAAACGCCTAGGAATAAACTTTCAGGAGGTAAAAGACTTGTATTCCAAAAACTATAAAATGCAGATGGAAGAAATTGAAGATGACAGAAATAAATATTTCACACTTATGGATGGGAAGAACCAATATTGTTAAAATATCCATACCACCCAAAGCAATGTACACCTTTAATGCAATCCCTATCAATCGTGAGAAAGAAAAATAAACCTGGAGGTATCACAATCCAAGATTTTAAGATGTACTACAAAGCTGTCGCAATCAGAACAGTATGGCACTGGCACAAAAATGGACGCATAGATCAATGGAACATAATAGAGAGTCCAGAAATAAACCCACATTTGTATGCTCAATTAATCTATGACAAAGGAGGCAAGAATATACAATGGGGAAAAGACAGTCTCTTCAACAAATAGTTTTGGGAAAACTGGATGGCTACATGTACAAGAATAAAGCTGGACCATTTTCTTACACCCTACAAAAATAAATTCAAAATGGAGTGAAGATCTTGGGACACCTGGGTGTCTCAGTCAGTTAGGTGTCTGACTTCGGCTCAGGTTATGACTTCATGGTCCGTGAGTTCAAGCCCCGCGTGGGACTCCATGCTGGCAGCTCAGAGCCTGCAGCCTCCTTAGGATTCTGTGTCTCCCTCTCTCTCTCTCTCTCTCTCTCGCTCTCTCTCTGCCCCTCCCCCACTCATTCTCTGTCTTTCTCTCTCAAAAATAAACATCAAAATGGAGTAAAGATCTAAATGTGAGACCAGAAACCATAAAGATCCCAGAAGACCTGAAACCCAAAAACAAACCAACAACAACAACAAAAACACAAAATATAGGCAGCATTTTTTTTTTACATTGGTCATAGCAACATTTTTCTAGATATGTCTCCTAAGGCAATGGAAACATAAGCAAAATTAAACTAGTGGGACTCTACCAAGGTAAAAAGCTTTTGCACAGTGAAGAAAACCATCAATAAAACAAAACAGCAACCTACTGAATACAAGAAGATATTTGCAAATGATATATCCAATTAGGGGTTAAATATAAATAAATATATAAAGAACATATACAACTTATCATAAAAAATAATCCAATTAAAATGGGCAGAGGACATGAAGCGACATTTTTCAAAAGCATTCATACCAACGGCCAACAGACACATGAGAAGATGCTCAACAGGAAATGCAAATCTAAATTACAATGAGATATGACCTTATACCTTTCAGAATGGCTAAAATCAAAAACATAAGAAATAACAAGTGTGGGTGAGGATGTGGAGAAAAAGGAACATTCATGCACTGTTGGTGGGAATGCAAACTGGTACAGCCACTGTGGAAAACAGTATCGAGGTTCCTCAAAAAATTGAAAAATAGAATTACCATATGATCCAGTAATTCCAATACTGTGTGTTTACCTAAAGAAAATGAAAACTAATTTGAGAAGATATATTCACCCCTGTGGTTATCGCCGCACTATTTACAATAGCCAAGATATGGAAGCAACACAAGTGTCCACTGATAGATGAATGGATAAAGAAGAGGTGGTATATATACACAATATATACACAATGAAATATTACTCAGACATAAAAAGAGAATGGGACCTTGCCATTGTAACAACATGGATGGACCTAGAGGGTGTAATTCTAAGTGAGATAGATAAATCAGAGAACGACATATAACATAGGATTTCACTCACATGTGAAATTTAAGAAACAGAACAGATGAATATAGGGGAAGGGAAGGAAAAACAAGATAAAAACAGAGAGGGAGGCAAATCATAAGAAGACTCCTAAATATAGAGAACAAACTAAGGGTTGCTGGAGGGGAAGAGGGGGGGATGGACTAAATGAATGATGGGTATTAAGGAAGGCACTTGTTGGGATGAGCACTGCGTGTTGTATGTAAGTGAATCACTAAATTCTACTCCTGAAACCAATACTACACTGTATGTTAACTACTTGAATTTAAATTAAAAAAAAGAAAAGAAACAAACAAATGAAGAACAGAAAAAAAACCACTCATATAGGTGAACTAACCAGTGGTTGCCAGAGAGGAAGTGGGTGGGGGGATGGGTGTAATAGACAGAAAGGATTGTGAGTACACTTATCTTGATGGGTGGTAAGTAATGTATGGAATTGTTGAATTACTAGGATGTATACCTGAAAGCAATTTAACACTGTATGTTAATTATACCTCAATAAAATTTTTTTAAAATAAAATAGTACCTCCCTCCACACAAACTAAATCCTCAATTAATGTTGAAAAATCAAGAAAAAAATTTTCTTATTTAAAAAAAAAAAAGCCACTACATCAGGTGATCACCAAAAACTCTTCTACCTCTAAAATACTGTTATTTGGGGCCCCTGGGTGGCTCAGTCAGCCATCCAGTTTCAGCTTAGGTCATGATCTCGAGGTTCCTGAGTTCAAGCCCTGCATCAGACTCTGTCCTGATAGCTCAGAGCCTGGAGTCTGCTTCGGATTCTATGTCTCCCTCTCTCTCTCCCCTGCTTATGCATGCACCTCTCTCTCTGTCTCTCTCTTCTCTCAAAAATAAATAAGCATTAAAAAATTTTAAATGCTGTTATTCAATGAGTTGATATGTAAATTTGATTCTGTGAACTCCAGCGACTACTATCTGACTTTGAGGTCTAGCTGCTTCTAGAAACATCAGTATCAAAGGAAGGTTTTTCATGTTTTGCTTGTCTGAAGTCACATATTGCTCAAACCATCTTAACCACTACAGTGGTTATATCTCAGTGGCAGTTGATATATCCTCTCTATTCTCTAACCCCTACCAGCATCACTCAGAGAGTGATTTTGAAACCCTCCTGACTTTCTGTCTTGCTTCTAGTTGCCATAGGTTCAGTCATTTGGAATATTACTTAGAATTTTGCATTGCTGCCATATTCAGTGGTTTGGCCAAAGAGGAGAGGTGATGTAGTAGATTGGCTCCAGCCTGGGTCCTCAAAACAATTGAATGCAGCTGAGGCTTGTTGAGAGTTCAAAGGCATTTCGCTTATCAGGGTCTTGAAAGATGGGAACTTCTCCCATTGTGTTGGTTCAGGAGAAGCCTTTCTTCAAGGGAAATATGTTTTTTGCTCACTTTGTAAAGGATAGTTCTCTATTGCCTTCTTATATTACTAAATCCATACCTAGGAAACATCATGAATGATTTCAGCAAAGACAAGCTGCTAACCAAGGATGCTAAGAAAGTCAGATGTTTAGGTATGTGTACCTCCTCCCTCCTCTCTCACAGATGAGCTCTACACTTATTCCAACATTTGACTGTCTTGTATGTGTTTCTTTCCTTAAGGAAATTCTAGAGAGAAAATTTTCAAATTTTTTTGTGGGTAAGAAAATGGGTGACATTATTAGGAAAAAAAATTGGTGGGTGAGACAACATAGCTTTTTGGGAAAAGAAAAAAAAGAGGAAATCTTGTTTGCCATAGTTTATCTTTTTTGTCTCTCTCTTTCCTTCTTTTATTTTTTTAAATAATTTTAATTTTTGTTGCATATTCTTTTCCTCAGAGGTATTATCACACGATGAAGAAAGAGATTTGGAATCATGGAAGAGAGGTTAAAGTATCTTAAGATGTTTCTTTAATTTTTTGAGTGATTATGAGAATTTACTCAACTTAAATCAGTCTTACATTTCTTGTCTTTAAACTGCAGGGAATAAGAGTACCAACTCACCAGATTTAAATGAATATGAAAGAAGATAATGTAACATGCTGCATGGCAGATATATGAATATGTATAATATCGATCACCTGACCAGGTGTTACTATCTGGGGCAAGACATATTTCTTTTTTGTTTGGGAGGGATATTCCCTAAGCACTCTCCTGCTGGTATGAAGCTTCCAGACTACAGGGATCTGTCTCATTCAGCACTCTATACCTAATGCCCAGGACAGAGTGTTGAACAGTCCAGTGTAGGCACCTGAAAAATTTGAAGAATGAAACAATGAATGAAAGGTCTTTTAGGAACTTCTTTCTTTTTACATTGTCTTGTAGATTTGGTTAGGGACAGAGGCTTTTCAAAAATCTTAAGAGACATTTGAGAAACATAGGACAATTAATAGCAACCCCTTCAGGATTTTGTCCCTCTATCACTTCCTTTTTCTTTATTTCTCAGTAGATTTTTAGATGTAATTACTATACTACATTGCTAAAGGAGATATGAGACAGGCTTAGAACTATGTAGAACTATTTCCCAACATCCTAAAGCAGCATCCACGTCAGTTTTGTTTTGCTTTCAGTTCTCAGAATGAGAATGACAAAGAGGCAAAGGTCAAAGTCAAGCAGAAGAGGGTGTAATTACATCAGTAAAAGGACATTTGATTATGTGGATAGAATGGAAAGCTTTAACATTTTTTCTTTTCTAAGCTGGGGGAGGTAGGAGGGTATCCATCAAATACTGGAAAATGCTCCTGTTCTTCAGGCAGTGGCAGAGAGAATTCAGTAGATTCCTTGAAAAGCATAGTAGAATGACACAGACTTGAGATTAATTTCTTGTTAAGATATCACAATTGGGGTGTCTGAGTGGCTCAGTCCGTTAAGCGTCTGACTTCAGCTCGGGTCATGGTCTCACAGTTCACGAGTTCGAGCTCCACGTGGGGCTCTGCAGTGGGCACAGATCCTGCTTCAGAAACTCTATTCCCCTCTCTCTCTGCCCCTCCCCCACAGAATAAAAGACGTAAGAATTCAGTATAGCGTGAGGACATATTAAATACAACACAGAAACATCAGAAACATACAATCTTCAAAAATGACTGTCTAAGCTGTGATTTGTGAGGGAAATTCAAGCACTCTGGAAGACACTTGGCGGTTTTTGCTTACTCGAATTCAACTGGAGAGGAAAAGAAAAGTTTTCAAATGGAGTCTGTCAGGTCAGCATTTCTGGGCATCTTTTTCCCTATTATCACCTCTAAGTAGACAGTATGTATGGAAGCATGATTCCTGACGTCTGTCATGCTGATGTTTATCCTCCCAACAATTTTCTCTCAGTGACCTTTGTCCTATATCTGGAAATGAGAATGGGAGACAAAGGTTTACAGAATTACTGGCCAAAAAGCAGGATGCTGCAGTAGGCAGACTTCTAAGATGATCTCTGCTTCCTTGTAGTGAGTGTGGGCCAGCCTGGTAAGTTTCTTCTAACATATATGGTAGAACAAAAGTGATTTCTGGGACTTGGTTGTCAAAGTCTGTGACCGCCATTTGCTTACATTCTCTCTGGCTCTTCTTGCTTGCTCTGATGAAGAAAGTCACAATGCTGTGAGCCACCCTATGGGGAGGCCTATGTGGCCAGGACCTAAGAGTGATCTCCAGGCAACAGCCAGTGAAAACTGAGGCTAACTTGGTGAATTAGCATGAAAAAGGATCCTCCTCCGTTGATCCTTGAGATGACTACAGCCCCCATGCCACCTGGATGACATGCCTGTGGGAGTCCCTGAACATAGGACCCTGTGTTGGAGTCCTGTCCCGTAGAAACTGGGAGAAAATCAATGTGGTTGTTTTAAGCCACTAAGTTTTAGAGTAGTTTGCTACTTGTGTGGACCTTGCTTGAAGTGATTAATGAGCTTCTTTCAATTAGTTTGTAAATCTGTTTTTGGTAGTTGAAGGCACAACAGAATACTTTTTGTGAAAGCTGTTTTTCCCAGCCTCCCTCAGTGTGTTTGCTAAGGAGAATGTGGAAGAAGTATTTGGCTTTGGTTCCTGCCTTCACCACTGTGATATAGTTGGAAATATATATTTGGTCTTTGTCTCAGGTTTCTGGCAAACAGCAGCTAATCCTACGACCTTTGGAATTTCCCAAGTGGTAGGAGTGATAGAAGCATCTTTTTTATTCACAACAAGCACCTTTCAATCATACCAAGAGTTTATGCTAATGAGGTGACTTTTGTCAGTGTCCCAAGAAAGATTCAGGAGGGGGCTGGTCAACAGGAAGACCCAGCCTTGATGAGAACTTCCAGCCCCATCCCCGGACCTCAGAGGGGTGGAGAGGGGTTGGAGATTGAATTTTATCCCCAGTGGCCAATAATTCAATCAACTATGCCTAGATAATGAAATCTGTATAAAATCACACAAATGATGGGTCTCAGAGCGCCTCCAGATTGGTGAGCACGTTGGGGTACTGGGAAGGTGGTACACCTAGAGAGTACACGGAAGCTGATCTTTCCCACTACCCTCACATCACTCCATAGCATAGATGAAATCTATGCATCTCTTCATTTGGCTGTTCTTGAGTCATAGTGTATCCTTTATAATAAACCAGTAATAGTAGTTAAAGTGCATTCCTGAGTTCTGTGAATCATCTTAGCAAATTATTGAACCAGATGCAGTAGTCACGGGAAAACCCAAATATGTGGTAAACTGAGCAGAAATGTGGGTAGCCTGGGTACTCCATTTGTGGATAGTAGGGGAATCTTATGGGACTGGGGAACCTGGACTAATTCCAGATAGTTAGTATGAGAATTGAATTGTTAGAGACCTAGCTGATATCAGAGAATTGGTTGTTGGTGTTAGAAAAGATATCATCTATTTGGTGTCAGGGAGGATAAAAACATTTCAACTGCCTACTGTGTGGATCTGGGTAAACAACAAAACCTTTCTGAACCTGTTTTCTCATCTATAAAGTGTGTACAGTGCTTCCTTTGCAGGGTTATTGTACCATCAGAAAAAAGTATCAACTTCAAATAGAGCTCGACATTAATAAATGATCAATAAGTGGTAGCTGCAACTATTTTTGTTTTATCATTTTCACTGTTTTCATTTTCAAATGTGTTTTCCAAATTCTTTTATTTACTGACAGGCTTTGTGTTATTACCAACAAATAATTATATCAAAAGAAAATATTTCTAAGATCCCTTTACATTATTTCCCTTTATCCAGGTAAATAATTTCATGAACAATAATTAAATGTCAGAAAATGAATCATAGATGAGCTACCAATATTTGATAGTGTTTTGTAAATAAGGTAAAAGAGTCCAGGGAGGAGTAGAATCTATTGATATTTCCAAAAAAATCCATAGAGCCTCTGGAAGGTGACTACACTATTCACTGAAAATCTGTGAGTATATAATGACTGTTGAAGACTTTCCAGACTACCCTATATAAAGATGTACACCACCATTTCTCTCATTTTCTATCCCAATTCCCAGGCTTATTTTCTTTATAACAGTTATTATTGTTTGAAAATATCTTATCCTTTTTTATCTGTTTCATATCCATTCCATACTACCATATATATTTTACAAGAGCAGGACTCCTATCTTTTATGTTCATCACTCTATTTCTATTTCCAAGAACAATATCCAGGGGGATAAAAGTTTAATAAATGTTTATAGAATTAGTGAATAAATGAATGATGGTACTTATAACTTTTAAAGATGAAAACGTATAGGTTTAGGATCTCAGGAAGAAGAAAAAGACAGAGGTAATCCCTCCCACTTGAGGATCGCTTAGAATAGCGGTAGATGGATGTATTTGACATGAAATGGTCATTAGCTCCACTTCCAAGTTTAATCATCAACTATGTTCTACTTTCATGAAATGAAATGACCCAGCCTTTTGGTGTCAGGTTGTAAGATGCAGATATATTCTTCAGGATATGTTAGTCTAGGCTATCCCCTTCCTGGGCTGTCTTAAGTGGGTAGCTTTATTACAAGAGTTGAACCTCATCCCAACTCATGCTCCCACTTGGAAAGGGAATAAAGATGGTGGCAGTAATAGCTAAATTGCCTTGCTCTAGGGAAATTGTCAGCCTTTTCCCCAAATCTCACCCCATTGCCTAATTATTTTGAAGGATGTTGTGCATTCAGATGAGGCTCTAGATGTCAGGACCAAATGTAAAGTAGAAGGTATCCTCCACATTCAGGGAACAAGCTATGTAACAGTTCCATGATCCCATAAGATTCAAGGCAGCCAAAATGTAGTCTCCTGCTTAGGAATCCATGATCTAGGAGATCCCTCCCACTTGAGGATCACTTACTCCTCATACATATTGGCCAGCAGGGGGCAGTTGGGGTGAGAATGTTATGTTATTTGTCTCCAAGCTACCCCACGGTCCTTTCTTTTCTATATCTAAATGGGCACAATGTAACTATACTTAGAAGTACCCACCTTATCTGTTATTCTTCAGACTTGCTATCTTTGCCTTTTATATCTTGAGTAATGTCCCCACTGTGAAGGTGAAATGATGGAAATCCTAGATTGACTGGGAGAAACTAAGTGAAAAGATGATTCAAGCCTTTGTCCCCAGATTGCCTTTTGCTATATAATTATCCCCATATAGTTCCTTAGGCCTAACCTAGTGTGGGATCGATGAATTAGAGACAGCTGGATGGGAGTTAGTAGCTAAGCCAACAGATGTGAGACTTCCCAGAGTTCCCCGATTGCAGTGAGATACAGGAAGAACTAAAAGTGTCCCATTAGCTCAAGAAGACATAAAAGGAAATGAGGGAGAGATAGATTCAGAAAGTCTTGTGTGGGGTATGAAAGTCCCCAGGATTAATTTCTATGGACTGCCACTTAGACACCAAATATGAATAGTGCCATCTCAGTGCATGTAACAGCTATACAGTAACACAGGACCAGATGCTGCATTCTCCTAATCAAGCTTTTTCTATAAACTCTTTGGCCCCACCCTATACCATAAGATGAAGCCTCAGAGATGGGGTTAGTGGGTAATCAGATGAATGGGGCTTTGAAATAATTGGGATTTAGTTTTTGCCATTGGTAACACATAGAGCTCAATTAATGTAAATTAGGCTATGTAAAAAATAAAGTTGCATTTCTTTACTTGGTGAATGAGTTTTTATACCCATTGCAAAAGTAATGTGTTCTATAGAAAGCATTGCCTTTCATAAATTATACCTGCCTTGATTTACCCTGAGGCAACAATAAGATACTAAGAAAAGAGCATATGTGGGCTTTGGTATCTGTCAGACCTGGATTTGAGTTGTAGTTCTGTAATTTACTTCATATGTAAACTCAGGAAGTTTACTAAATCTTCCTATGCCTATTTTCTACTTATAAAATGTGGAAAATAATATCCATATCATGGAATTTTCTGGAGGATATCATTAGATGAGGCAAATGGAAATCTCTAGCCTTGTACCTTGTTTGTGATCTATTCTAGTTTCCAATTGTTAGCACTGGTGGGGGTAGGTTCAGCTTAGAAATGGGTAGACCCTGAAAAGAACTGGGTCTTAACATCGCAAGGCCAGCATTTCTAGATGTGGCTCTGAAAGTTCCGCCTTGTCCAGAGTCAGGGGAACAGGATGTCCTGAAAGAATGACAAGATGGCTTGTCATCAGAACTGTGTAGTGCTCTTTTTTGTTTGTTTGTTTGTTTTTTAAGTTTATTTATTTATTTTGAGAGAGAGAGAGACAGAGTGCAAGTGGGGGAGGAGCAGAGAGAGAGAGGGAGACAATATGAAGCAGGCTCCAGGCTCTGAGCTGTCAGCACAGAACCCGATGTGGGGCTCTAACTCATGAACCACGACATCATGACCTGAGCCGAAGTCAGATGCTTAACCGACTAAGCCACCCAGGCACCCCAGAACTGTGTAGTGCTCTTAGCAGCATTCTGGTTCTCCCTCAAGCCCCACTATTTCATCATCCAATGGGACTGCTTTCTAATCAAACTTATATGCTCATCAATTCTTATAATAAAACCTATTAACTTAACTATTCTGTTATCTTGATTCCTTTGACTCTGAAAAAATGACTAATTAACTGAATGAGTAACTTATTTAAAACAATTTAGGCATGAAATAATTTTCTTGGTCCAACATTTTCAAATTACTTACCACATAGCAGGCACTGCTCTCACCACAAAGGATACAAACTTGGACAAAACCAAGTCCTTTCCTCAAGGAGCTCCCCATATGATATGGAAGACAGACATAAAAGTAGTCAGGAGAACATGTGATTAGTATAATAAGAGAAATGTATTCAAGGTTCTATGGGCTTGGCACAAAGTTTAGGGGGCAGAATGAGAATAAAAGTAATTATTGACACTGACATAATTCCCACACACCCCTTAACAATGATGGCATTTCACAGGTGGGGAAGCTGACCATTTCCCCACCTGTGAAATGGTCAAGAGCTGGGTGATCTTCTTTTTAATCATATTCAAGTTAGTTAACATACAGTGTATTCCTGGCATCAGTAGTAGAACCCAATAATTCATCTCTTGCATATAACACCCAGTGTCAAAGACGGAGGTGACATTTCTAAATGCGGTGGACTAGACAGGAGTGAGGCTGAGAAAAGCAGCCAAATGGGCCAGTCTAAATCCAAAGCCATGGCTTACCCACTGTGCATACACCACTTTGTGACTGCTTCACGGCTCCACCACACCACGCCTCAAGCATTTCCTCTGCAGCGACTCCTACATCTGCCACCAGATGACTCCTAAACAGTCCGTTAACAGCCACAATGAGAGGACACTACATTTTTGTAAGGTTTTTTTCCTCCCCCATTATAAGTACTGGTGTTATTTTGTATTTATGCTTTTTCTTGCCAACTATATTAAACTTGACACATTTACTGTACATTTTTATTCCTTCTCTAGATCTGGTTGGGACAGAGGATTTTCTCTAATTAGTTTATATTTTAGAGTTTATGTTTCATTCTGGAACTGCCTGGAGACTCATTGGTGTTATAGGTGCAAGATAAATGTTAGTCATTATCATGATAAAACCTCAATAAACATTTAGGCAATGCAAAGTTATAATTTGGGGGAGTTTATGGAAGAATCTGAAATAATTCAAATCATGAAAGATTCCATTACTAGATGCTGCTGGGCTGGTTTCAGGAACACACAGTGCATTGTTCATTTTTACCCTGGCTCTCCCTCCACACGACTCTATTTTGACAGGCAAAAGCAATTAAAGTCACTGTTTTGGAACTTAGTTCATCTTCTTTGCCATCCCTCCTTCTCATCTTCTCTCTCCATCCAATCTGTCATCAGTGCACAAGTGCCCTGGCCTTGAGCTGGCCTCGGCAGAGCTGAAGAAAGAGAAAAAGAATTTCTGGGAAAGAGGGAGACTTATCACAGAAGGGCTTTGCACTGGCACTCAGGGGCCCTTGAGGCTCTCCGTGTGTTCTGGTACTTGAAGGTGTGAGTAGCAGCAACTTAACCACAAGCACCAGTGTGCATACACTCGTGGCAGCCAAGATCAAAAGGGAAGTAGAAAGCCGGCCATTGGTAAAAGGAAGGGAGCCTTACGAAATGCTGAAAAAGACTATCCTCAGCTCTTAACAAATGCTGAAAGCCTGGGCAAAAGCAAATGGAAAGGGGAGACTTTCAAGGCTCTATCACAGCTTGTTCTCACGTGTAATATAATGCACACACAAGCACAAATGTGCTTCTATAGCAAGAACCCTATAACGCTGAGGTAAGTGTTGCAGCAGAGAACTGTCTTGCTTGGTTTAGTGCATTTGAGGACCAGAATCTTGACTTCAGTAGGTACGTTCTGGCAAGTCAAACAAACTAGCCATACATTTAATACCTAGAGAGAATGATATTGTTTTAAAATTATCCTCCATAATTAAAATTCTGTTAAACGTAACAAAGCTTAAACGTACAGCATGAGTAACTTTTATATATGCACATACCTGTGTACACAGTGCTCTCATAAAATATACATTTCCATTACCCCCAAATGTTCCTCTGATTTTTCCTCTTGGAGGGATTTTTTTTGCCATATGATTTCATGAAGTTCATCAAATGTTTTGAGAAGTGAATAACCTCACATTCTGCAATGGTAATATAGAAGGGAATGATATAAAGTGAGTGTAATCCTGTGTGTGTATGTGTGTGTGTGTGTGTGTGGTCACTTTCCAGATGTTTCTCACCAGGAAGCCAAGAGCCACTGCATCAGGCTTGACTCAGGAACGTGTCTGACAGTCTGAACAGTCTGGCTCTACCTGTAGGTCTTCCATTTTGCCCGTTCCTTATTGCCTGTGCCCCGGAATGAACTTGTATCAGACCTCTGCCAGTGAGCTCCATTCACTTGTTCAAGCTAAATTTCTTACAATCCAATTCATTTGCACTTGATATGAATGGAAGGGGTTACTTTCTTCCAACACAACCACCAACATACTGGGAGTGGCATGATGTGTTGTAGCTCTCTAATCCACACCAGAATGATCAGAGTCTGTGATCCCTGTGGTAGTCCTGCTCTTTCTGGAGAGCCAACATTCTCAGTGTTTCCTGCAGTGACAAGTGGCATTTTAAACCTCTTTTGTCAGGTAGTATCACTTCCTGCTTGGACTCTCCATTTTCAGAGTGCTCTGAGACACCCTGTGTGATATTATTAAACACCCTTTTGGCAGCAATAGCTTCCATTGTGACAAGGTGGTTACTCGATGTTAATATCTTGTGTATTCACAAGAATTTTGTCTTTCATTAGATAATGTGCCATTTTTTAAT
The DNA here is from genome assembly GCF_024362965.1 of Panthera pardus. Classification (NCBI taxonomy): domain Eukaryota; kingdom Metazoa; phylum Chordata; class Mammalia; order Carnivora; family Felidae; genus Panthera; species Panthera pardus. Next base: position 47,645,048 of record NW_026526688.1, on the reverse strand, counting down.
TTTGACAATTATCCTGTGATGAAGGTATTCTTCTAAGCTGTATTGAATACATGAGGAGTAGGAGGGAAGTTAATCAAATCTGCCAACACGAGGCAGAGCTAGGATTTTAACCTCAGGGTTCTAATTCCAAATCCTTTTCATGTATTTTTTAAAAATATATAAATATACTATATCATCTCCAGCTAGAATAAATAATGGTGAGGCAAAATCCAGCTGCATGAAATCAACGTGCCATCTTTATTTCTGTTGGTTGTTGGTGAATATGGTATTATTATATATTTCTGCATTACCTAAGGTTAAAACCCATGGGACAAATTGTTCAAAGACACCACTAATGATCAGAAGTCTAAGGAAAAGCAGCCACAGATGCAAAAACTCTATATCACACTGGTTATCTCTGCTCTTCTATTGAAGATATCTCCTTGAATTACAAATGTGACCATATCAGTCTTGTTTAACATTTCCACATGAGATGTCTTCTCATCTTCCACAAAATAAAAAGTCGTTTCTAAGTTTAAAGTGTGTTCATGAGTGGACACTTACCTCACTAGATTCACCTCCCCCATAGCCCTCACGCATACATTTTCTCAACATCGATACTTTAGTCAGTTTCATATTCTTGTACTTCCTCAAACAGTATGCTTTTTCTTATTTCCAGACCTCTGTGCGTGTTCTGGTTCAACTTCCCCTATTCTTTGTTCACTTGACTTTGTCACAGTTTAAAAGTCACTTCCTTTGAGAAGTCCTCCCTTGTGTTGGTTATTTTGGGCTTCTAGAACCATTCTTAACATACACTGGGCTCTAAATAAATTTTTACTAAATAAAAGTTGGTAGATAAACAATAACATGGAGAAAAGTGCAGAGATTAACTCTTTCTTTTTTTTTTTTTAAGTTTATTTATTTTGAGAGAGCAAGCAGAGGAGGGGCAGAAAGAGAGGGAGAGAGAGAATCCCAAGCAGGCTTCTCACTTCCCACACAGGGCCCTACATGGGGCTTGAACTCATGAACTGTGAGATCGTGACCTGAATGGAAATTAAGAGTCAGATACTCAACTGGCTGAGCCACCGAGGCACACCTGTTTCATATTTTCAGAAAGCAAAGCATTATAAGATTGAAATTTTGGCAGAAGTAACACTTACTTTTAAAGTTTCATTCTGTTCTATTAGGTATTTCCTTAATCTGGGGACCGCCATTTTGACTTGAGTAAGTCAGCCCCTCCCTACTCAATGAATATTTGTTGTATATTCCAGTGCCTGAGACTGTTGCAGATGCTGAGGATATAACAATGTGTAAGACAGATAAAATTGCACCCTCACTGAGCTTACAACCTAGTGAAGATATAAATATACAGTTTCAGGTAGTGATAAGTAGTATAAAAATAAAATACTAAGGGAAGTAGAATATGATTGGTGTGGAGTCACTTGGGTCAGTTTTAACAGGGTCAATAGGGAAGGCACCCAGAAGAGGTGACAACTGATCAAAGACTTGAATAAAGTAAGGACATGAGATAAATATCTGAAAAAAAGCATGCCAGGCAGATGAAATAGCAAAAGCCATGAGAGAAACACACACACACACACACACACACAGAAAGAAAGAGCGAGAGAGATTAGAAAGAATTGGCTTATAGCATCATGAGGTCTATCTAGGCAAGTCTGAAATTCATAGGACAGGCCATTAGGAAACCCTGGCAGGAGTCATGCTACAGTCCACAAAGGGATAGAATTTCCTTTTCTCCAGGGAAATCTCAGTTTTGCTCATAAGTCCTTTCAACTGATTGAACCAGGCCAACACAGATTATCAATGCTAAAGCACTTTACTTAAAGTCAATTCATTGTAGATATGAGTCATATTTATAAAATACCTTCCTAGAAACACCTAGATTAACATTTGATTGAGTAACTGGAGACTATAGTCTAGCCAAGTGGATACATACAATTAATTAGCCGTTACTATGGGATAACATATAGGGAGGACTGTAAAAGGACCAGTAAGGTCAGAGTGGAACAAGCCAAGGAGAGAGTAATGAAACATGAGATAGAAGAAACACTTAGGGGTCACAGTCATACGTGGCCCAGAAGACCACGGTAGAGACTTCATATTTTAGTCCATGAGAGATGGAAAAACATTGGAGGGTTCTGAGTAAGAAGGGACACAATTAATAAATGATAGACTTTTAAAATATTACTTTGGCTATAATGAGAAAAATAGCTTCTCTAGAAAACCACTTAGGAGGCTATTGCCTTTGGTCCATGATAAAGATGAGGATGGTTTGGACCCGAGTGGGAGAGATGGAGGTAGGTGGTCATATATCCTATCCACAAAATCTTTTTTGAAAGTAGAGCCAACGGTACTTACTAATGGGTTTGATGTGGTAAGTGAGGGAGAATAGTAAGAAAAAAGGAAGACTCCTAGATCTTGGGCCCAAGCAATTAGACTGAAAGGGTGGTAACTAAGATGGCAGATGCTAGTTAAGGATGAATGTGAGGGGGTTGGGCGTTTGATATATGCTAATAGATGCCTATGTAGCATTCAGGTAGTAATGTTAAGTAGGAAGTTTGATACATTAGGAGGGGTGGTGCTGGTGGTGGTGGGAGGTAAATTAGGATTGTCAGCATATCCTAAACTCTGGGACCCTCTAAGGAAAGCAGGAGAATCTAGTGGGGAAACTACTAAGAAGCAAAAAGTGAGGTAAAGGAACCTGGAGAGTGTGCATCAAGGATGTTAAGTGAAAAACTGGTTCATAAAGGAATGGAAACAGTGCAAATATCAAGGCATTTATGGACTTTTTTTTTTCAATTTTGAGAGAGCATGAGCATGCAAGCAAGCAGGGGAGGGCAGAAAGAGGGAGAAGAGAGAATCCCAAGCAGGCTCCACACCATCAGCACAGAGCCCGGCACGGGGCTCAAACTCATGAACCATGAGATCATGACCTGAGCAGAAATCAAGAGTCAGATGCTTAACTGACTGAGCCACCCAGGCACCCCAGCATTTCTAGATTTCTAAACGAGCTGACAACTATATCCCAATTAATGGTGATCAGACTAAAATGGTACAAAAGTGTGACGGGTAGAGGAACCAAAGACCTCGAATGAGTATATCCATCGCACCAGAACACCCCATTTCTCACTGCAGCAATTGTCTATTACTTTCCCCCAGCTCATCTACTCCCAAACTAAAAATAGTGTTATCTATTTCTTGAAAAGCTGTAAAAATAATACAAAATAAAATTCAAGCAGAAAACCCCTCAACGCACATCAGGGATTCAAGCATCTATTCCATTTGCAATTGTCCACCTCTACCTATGATTTCATGTCTGGAAAGGGGGCACTGGAGAAGCCTGTAGAGTGTGCAGATTTAGGGTGAACCTGTTGATTGTGGGAAGGAGGAACAGTGGAAACACATGCTGTTATAGGATGAACAGTGTGAGACAACAGAAGGAACACAATGAATATTAAAAATATGTAAAGAGGGCTACATGGGTGGCTCAGTCACTTAAGCTTCAGACTCTTGATTTCCGCTCAGGTCGTGATCTCATCATTCATGAGACTGAGCCCCACATCGGGCTCTGTGCTGACAGCATGGAGTCTGCTTAGGACTCTCTCTTTCCCTCTCTTTATGCCCCTACCCTGCTCACATACACATACTCTTCCCTCCCTCCCTCTCTCTCTCAAATTGAATAAAGTTAAAAAATATGTAAAGCACCATACCAACCCGAATAGATAATTATTTTGTTGTTCAACTACAATGAGCTCTCCAGCAGATTCTCAGTTCTATAACACAAGAGCTAATGATGGTATTTACAATGCCTCACACAGTATTTGGCAAACTATAGGCCCCCCATTAATATCTTTCAAATAAATAATGGAGGTTTTGTCTTGGTGAAAAGCATGCCATTTTGGAGCTGCAGGGCATCTTAAAGACTGTCTAGTACAACTCCTTTTACAGTTATGAAAAATTGTTCTCAGAAAAGTAACATAATTCATCCAGTACCATCCAGTGATATTGAAAGCAAGCAAACTTTATAAAATTTGGCTCCAAAGATGGATTAGGTCTTCATCAACAAGTGTTTGAGGAACTTATATTTGACAAGTGACACTTGAAAAAGCACTTCTTTAAATTTTGAACTGATAAAATTCAAAATGAACAAATCAGAATGTTTAACCTGGTTTTCCAGATCAAAGATTGGAGCAGTTTGAATTGACAGAGGCCCACAAGGAATGATTTTGCTGATGAAAAGTAAGGATGAGGAAAGAGACAAATTACTTTATACTATTCTGTACCAAAGAGCAAGTAACATAATTAATTGATTAATGTTTAGATTATTAGTTATGAGTAATGCTATTGATTAATCAGTAGAGATGGAAGGGAATAGTTTGGGGCAATTGCGATTGAGTGTGGTACTGAGCTAGGGCCTTTGCTAAAACTTACAAAACATACTTCATGTATTATATACCTATTTTATCTCTCCCTGATATATACTGGTTATGTGTTGTTAGTCAGATTACTAAATACTTGAACTTCAGAATCTTGCTCCAAAGATTGGGAGATGTAATGATCACTACTGAGGACTGAATGCAATAATCCGTGTGAAGTACTTTATGTTTTCAGTCCTCACGCTCAGTAACATTATAAAAAATAAGCAACAAGTAACACCCTGCAGTGGGAATATTGGGCACAGACTCTGGTACCCTACAATCTCGGTGCCCATGCTGATTCCTCTTCTTCCCCATGTGTCTGTAGGGAAACGATTCCATATCTTTGAACTTCAGTTCAAGTATACATAGTAATGACTATATCCCAGGTTCTCTGCAAGAGTTGAGAAATGTACATCAAAGAAACTAGCACTTAGTTATTCTTTTCGTGTGTTGCCGGTTCCTCTGTCACCCCATTTGTACCTCTTCCTGATCCTGGTAGCACCCCCTTTCCCTGGTTGATCACAACCCAGAGCTTATTCCCAAATAACCTGCCCCATAGGATATCAGTCAAACCCTTCAAACATATGGGCTAAAAACACTCTAAAGTGTTATTCCTCCCTTAAGGTATGCATTTTAATGGCAATCCTTGAAAACCTAAAAGCCTTAAAAACCAAAAGAAATCAATGTTTAATGGTGGAATTTGAAGCATTATGACAGGGGAGAAGGAGCTGAAAGGGATTTTAGATTTCACTGAGTGCAACCAATTCATCTTATGGATGAGAAAACTGAGAGAGAAAGAAATGACAGGTGTCGCCCAACAGCCCCCAGCCGGTAACTCAGGCAGAAACTCAGACTATCAGGCTTATAATAAGCTGCTGTGCCAGAAGTGCCTTGTGTTTTTTGAGAGGAGCCTCAGCAGCAACCACCATACTATGATAGGAGAAGATAGGATAAAATAGGCAAAGAGGGAAAGGTTAGGACCTGAGGTCCCTGGGTGGGGAAAAACACCAATTTTGGAACAATGCTGGGAGTGTCTGACCACAGAAAAACCCCTCAGGCATAAGATTCCTCTTAAGAATGTAACACACCACCTACTTCCCCCCTCAGGTTCCCCTCTGGAATTTGACAAAAGACCTGACTAAAAATAAGTAGACCATAAAATGTATGACCCACAAGAAATGATATGGCCATAGACCACCCCTCATACAATGGAATTCAGCCAATCAGGAATGGACCACCCAGCACCTACAGTTATCCAGCCAATAAGGGTAGGAGCTGAGAAGGAATGAGGCGGAAGGGAAGGGAGGGCTGGCCAGAACCTTATAAAACAAGGACCCTTGCCTAGAGTCATGGACATTCACTTTCTAATGCCCCCTGTCTGTAAAGAGAGATTCTGTACTCATCTTCCTTTCTGACCTTATACTCTAATAACTTTTGCCTACTGTTCATTTTGTGTCCACCTCTTCATTCTTCAAATTGGTGAGACAGTGAACCCTGGGTACTGAGGTAAAAAATCCTGCAACATTAGCACTACAGCAAATATTTCCTGTCCTTTTTTCTACCACTCTTATTCAGCAATGGCTGGATCCGCTTCCCAGCCCCTAGGACCCAGGAGTGGTACTCTTTTCTGGGCATCTCATCCCAAAGAACATTATCCTTTGCACCTAGAAGTGGTGAGGAAAATGGTCAATGCCCTTACTTGGAGGACACTCACTCATGGACTACTCTTAACTAATTATACATTATTCAGGGACCGTTCTGTTACAGGAGGGGACAAATTGGCATTCTACTTATTCTGCATCACACAGAAGCAACAGCCAAGCCTTAAAAGTATAGATGAGAAAAATAGAATATAAAAGTGCCCATTACTTTTTCTTGTTTTTCTCTATCCCAAACTAGTTCATGTAGAGATCAGAGAAAATACTGACTTCACGTTAAGTATGGGTCTTATGCTTGAGTCAGAAACTTGGGACTTTAGCTTCTCGTGGAGAGATGGAATGTGAAAGCTGTGGGTGAATTTTCTTGGGCTACTACAGAGAACCACTGAAGGTATACACCACAAGGTGACCTATAAAATCATGCAGTTGAACCAGTCTTGAACTTGTTCAACCCACATAGGTGACCTCCAGCTCTGCCCCAGGATTGGCCCTGCCTGTTGCTTTAGGTGCTGAGGGACATCAGTTTGATCTTTAAATAACTAAGAAAGCCATTCTGGGTCACCAATTGTCTTGGACTATTTTCAAACAAAGGAAAGTAGGTGAGTCAAAGCAATTAGCTGAGAGACTAAATTATTTAAAACTACAAGGCCAAGACTGGGGGATGGGACAGAGGGTATGAATCACAGAAACAGTAAAAGAAAAGTAGAGAGACCATATTTTAGAGACATCAAGGGGAAACGAAGTAAAAATGATGAGAAGAAACGGTAATATAATTGTCAAAGGAAGATCAAAGAGGAGGCAAGCTAAGAGCATTAAATAAAAAGAATTTGCATAAAACGGGATTAAAAAGAATTGGGAAAAAATTACAAATTAAAAGATCTAATAAAGATTACTGGAAAATAAATGAACACGGCAACAAGAAGGGTTGTGCATGGAACAATAAATACATTACAGTACCGCGAGAGGGAAACATCAGAGAGAAACTGCAGAGCGAGGAAAATAAAAGAGGAACAATCATTTAAAGTTCAGCCCACAGAGGAACCAAGAAGATGGAGATAAAAAGGATAAAGGAGGCCAGTAAGTGACAGATATTAATACAATACACAGAAGGCATGAGAGAACCATTCAAAGCGTAAAAGAGGGATGGTAGGTGACAGTCAGAGGCGTGGTAGGAAATGCACACTGCACCCAGGCAGAGCTTTTTTTTTTTTTTTTTTTTTTTTTTTTTTCTTAACCAAAGCGGGGGAAAATCCAAGAAAGCATTCAAAATTGCTTTAGGTAGCACTGACAGGATGATAAAGGCATTTTCAAATTTGTAATTAAGAGTTTATTCGTGCATAAAGGCAGCCTTTGCAATATTAGGAAAGTAAAGTCAGGGACCCTTTTATCTCTAAACATCTAGAGAGCCAACCCTGACTGTCTGACTGTCTGCATGTACAATTCAACTGTTATCTACCTCCCGGAAGGAAGTACCCTGGGACTTTGTGTTCAAATATCAAAGGAACATGGTTCTGAACTTTTTCTTCATACATACAACGTGAATTTCAGCATGCTTGGAAGAACAGGACTGCATTCTGAGTAGATGGCTGTCAGTAGTGTGGTGATTTTCTTGCACTGTACATAACACTTCCTGCAATTCCAAGACCCAAGCCACGTTAGCAAGTAGAAAAACAGTCGCCTCTTCCACTATGTCCAGCTGTCCCCATCTCAAGTAGCTAGGTATCAGTACCTACTTACCTGGGGCCTCCTTCTGGCATCCATTATGTTGGACACACCTCCACCAGTACGACCTTCACCTATATCCAAACTGCAGATGATTGCTTCTGGACAGAAGACCTTCTCTTCTACCTAAACCACAGGTGGAGGGCTGTCTTCATTCTGTTACCTGCATGATCCTATCATTGTATTTCAAGAATCATCCAGATCTGAAGCATCATACAATGCTAGGTTAGAAAGAGACTGGGGTTATCGAATAATCCACGCTCTTATTCACAGATGGAAAAGTAAGGCCAACACTGGTGATGTGACTTTCTTCATCCAAAGGTGACCCTAATATACCAGAACCCCCTCCACAGATGGTTTATAAGGAACACATGGAAAAGATTTTATTATATTTAGATAGGTCATATGAAAAATAATCTCTCAAAACTTTCATACGAAGGTAAAGAAACTAAATCAAAAATGAACCTGCTATGGAGTACTTAGCTATATAAACAAGTCAAACATATTTTATTGCATTAGGGCCACAGGCTCCCAATCTTTCTTGGTTCTCAGTGCCCTTAATGTCTCAGTAATTTTCTGTGATACTCTTGGGCAAAATGTTAACAAAAACAAAACAAACAAACAAAAATACCTATGGGTTCAGTTTATTATGAAGACAGAAGGAAAGAGGAAGGAAGATGGTAATTTCAGACAACTTAGTATTTAATCCCTAACAACTTAGTAGCTAGCTGAAAAAATAATACACATGGAATGAATGACAAAAAGATTATTTCATTCCTTTTTTTTTTTTTTAATTTGAGAGAGAGAGAGAGAGAGAGCGAGCATGTGTGAGAGCGAGAGTGGGGCAGGGAGAGAGGGAGACAAAAGATCTGAAGCAGGCTCTGTGCTGACAGCAGAGAGACCGATGCAGGCTTGCACTCACAACTGTGAGATCATGGCCTGAGTCGAAGTTGGACACTTACCCAATTGAGTCACCCAGGCATCCTTTCACTTATTTCATTCTTAACTCCAGTACTGGCTAATGGGATGTATACCCATGTTGGGCATTACACAACTTCTCAGACCTTGGAGTCAGATTTCATAGTGCCATCCTCATTTCTTTTCACGCCAGTTATCACCCCGTATTTGATTTTTATACATGCCAAAATGAAGGATATATGATATACGCCGCTGAACAGAAGGTAGCCTGCTTTTGTGTTGAAACTGTGATCTAACTCTAGCTAGTAAACAGTGTCCAATAAATGTCAACTATTATTGTGTTTATTTTGAACATTTAAAATATCCCATTATGCTCCTGTCAATTCACTGTGGTGTTTTTCTGCCACTTTTGCACAGGTTTTGGGATCCACAGATCGAGGTCCTTGCTTTGATCTTAAAGGAAGATGTATTTTTATTAATGATGATAAAGGGAAAGTGTCTAAACCCTGAAAACAAAATCAAAAGTAGCTCCCTTCTGTATTTTAATGAATTATGAACAAATAAAAGAAACTTCATGTCTTTATATTTTCAGTTAACAATTTCCTAACCAGCCTGCAGGGATATCTTGAGGTCTGGACCCAAGTTCTGGAACAAAACTCCAAAGTCATCTAACTAGATCTAAATCATTCAATGCTTATTCTTGTTCTTATTATTGCTTATTCTTTTTAAAAAATTTTTAAAATGTTTTTATTTATTTCTGAGACAGAGAGAGACAGAGCATGAGCAGGGGAGGGGCAGAGAGAGAGGGACACAGAATCCAAAGCAGGCTCCAGGCTCTGAGCTGTCAACACAGAGCCCAATGCGGGGCTCAAACCCACGAACTGTGAGATCATGACCTGAGCTGAAGTTGGACGCTTAACTGACTGAGCCACCCAGGTGCTGCTTATTCTTGTTCTCATTCAAACTTACTTGTTTCTTTTCATTGCTTTGATGAATTTCCAAAGCAGGAGGCAAGAACGCATCTTCTATAAAATATAAAGAAAAATTTCAACAGAATTCCTCTTAATCATCAAATCTATCTTCATAATAGTGGTGTAGCGTTGCAGTAATTTCCTTTCCAATACCTGCTTTGATCCTCACGGCACCATATGAGGCGGGCAAAGACATCGCCAGTACTTCTGTTTGACCTCCTATAGACTTACAATAATGGTAGTAGATAATCAGTGCATCAATTGGTAAATCAAAAGGCTTTTTGAGTATCTACCCTATATCAGCATTATGCCCGAAACTCTGGAATTCAAGAGCAGTCTAAAACATCCTTCTTCCTCAAAAGAAGATTTTATGCTAACCGTTGCAAAAGATGGTACACACACATAAAACAATTAATGAGTCATGATAGGAAGCAACAGCAGACAATAGCGTTACCAGAGCAATTAAAGAATGGAACTACAGAGAGTAACTGGCAGGTGTGCTGTGCTAACAATAAATACAAAGTGAGTTAAGCCAGTGAGAGATCAATGTGGCTGCAGTCATCCGGGAAGCTTTATGCTCAGTGAGAAGGTCACCAGTTGAGAATTTCAAGGACACTCCAAGTCCACTTACCTAATTTATATCTGGAATAACTAGAAGGACTGAAAAGATTAAGGGCATCCATTTTTAGTGTCAGTTTTGTTATTATTGTTCACAGTCACCCTGTAGCAAAGTTGACGGGTACACACTAATCTTCATATGGCAATCAAGAGATTCTAATTCCAAGAAAATAGAATCAAATAGATTAATCTTTCTCTGTAATTTCCTAAAAAGTATGTTCAGAGTTTAACATAACTAAAATAGGGTGGCATTTTTTTTTAAGCTAGGGAAAATAGACCAATATGAGAGAAAGACGGCTAAAAGAGAAATCCTGGAATTAAACTTATTCCAGCCAAATTTAGGAAGGATATCACATCTCAAAAGTCCAGGATAAGTAATGTTGAACAGGCAATCAACTAGTTCAGACACACTTTCAAACACAATTTGTGTCGGCCCCTATGTGCGAGAGCAGACAGCATATAACAAATATATTAGGGACAGCACAGATTCTGACTCCCCACCAAGAGGCTAGATGATTTGGGGAGGGGGCATAAAGTCTCCAGTCCTACCATTAGATATACAATGCATTCATTGAAAAAAAAAAAAGCTACCTTCTCATCAATTATACTAAAATAATCAGCTATCTCTTCCTCACCTTTTAAATATCATATTTTCTTTATAAATGTTTATTTATTTAGAAAGAGAGCAAGGGGCAGAGAGAGACAGAGGGACTGAGAGAATCACAAGCAGGTTCCCGCTGTCAACACAGAGACTGACACGGGGCTTGATTTCACAAACTGTGAAATCATGACCTGAGCTGAAATCAAGAGTCGGACGCTTAATCTACTGAGCCACCCAGCATCCCTTAAATGTCATACTTTCTATAGTTAGGTACTATGTGCCCACTTCCCTCTTAGTTTACACTATTGTCCTTGTCCATGTCGTCTACTCCTACATCCTCAGCTACTATATAAAATTTAGATGCTAAACAAGACAAATACCAACCTTTACTTTTAACCCAATACCTCGTGGTCTGAATATTTGGTGTCTCTCTTTCTCAGGCTCAATATGAATACATTTAAAATCATTGCTTTCCTCTGTTTGACTCTATATTTCTATATATTCCAGTCTTGTGAATGAGACAGAAACCTTGGAGTCATCTCTGACTCTTCCCTCTTACTTATGGCCACATCCAAACTGTCTCCCACCATTTCTCCTTTTCTTTATTTTTAAAGAATTTTACTGCAGTATAATTGATCTACACCCAACTGTACATATGTAATGTATACAATTTGATAAGCTTGAATGTATGCATACACCCATGAAACCATCACGACAATCAAGAAAATAGACATCTTATCCATCATCTCCAAAAGTTGTGGTCACTTGTTTCTTTGTTTGTAGTAGGACAGTTAACATGAGATTTTCAGTCTTAGCATAAGTGCAAGAGACAATATTTTTGACTCTGGGTTTTAGGCAATATAGTGGGTCTCTAGAACTAATTTATCTGGTATAACAAACTATTTACCAATTTGACAATGACCCTACCCTTCCTCCTATCTTATGTGTTTGCTGTAATGATTAAATGTGATAGTTCATATCAAATGCAGTGGAAAGAAGCTACCACATATTGTACCTTACATAAGTGTTACCTAGTATTGTCCTTACTCGTTATTCAGCCAGAGGTGATGAGGAAGATAGCTTGCAGTGGGACAAGCTAGTCTGATAAAGGTCACAACTCAGGCAACAATAAAATAGGGAAATTATACAGAAAGTTTTTGGAGAAACCTGGTTTTCAAAATAATAAGATGGAAATAATGTTATATAATTATTATAAAATGGCATAAGAAAGTCAAAGCCCACATGAGTTCTAGCTTTAGCTAAATTCAACACAAAGGGGGGCTTTAAAAGTTATTTTATGAAGGAAAAGATAAAAGAAAGACTTTCAGCTTGGCATTGATTATACAATGACAGTGGACAAAAGTTATAAAGACAAATTCATCAATTTGCCTTTAATTTCCAAAGAACATGATCATCAAGCTAATTGAATGAGTGAATGAGTAGATAGATAGATAGATAAAATAAATATATATTGATAATACATATTGATAAGAGGGAAATGGAGTCTTAGAAAAGTAAAATGTTTTACTGAGAACATCTTTTATTCTAAATGAAACCAAGGTACTGAAGCCTCTGATATATAAGCAAGAAACTTTGAGAATGCATGAAAATTGAGGATGTGTAATACAATTTTCAAGAAGTGGAAGAGGTGAATTTATTTAAATTGCTAACAATGAGTTTGATATGCATTCTGGTCCACAGTTCAGAACTACTCTGTGAAAGGGTGTTTTGTGGGCATTTAGAAAAGGAAGCAGGGATCTAATGAGATAATAGAGTGTATCTTTAAAAGAAAATTATCTAGGACAAGGGAAGGAAAAGACTTGTTCCACCCTGATGATTATGTTCACTTTGGGCACCAATTTTTTAGTGATAATCTGGAGGCCATTTAAAATAGATCAGAATAGCAGGAAGGTTCAAAGAAACACACATGAGAAGGAATAGTTAGATGAAATTATAGCTGTGTAATTTTTAAGGGTTGTTATTTTTAAAGAATTTTCTATATAATCCTAAATATTAGAACTCAGTGTTCATGGGAATCAGCATTAACTATTCCTTCCCCTTTTTAAATATGTTCTTTTTTTCTTTTTTTAACATCTTTATTCAGATGTAATTTGTATACCATATAATCCATCCATATAAGGAATGGGAGAAAAGGGTACCTGGGTGTCTCAGTTGGTTAAGCATCCAACTCTTGATTTCTGCTCAGGTCATGATCTCACAATCGTGAGATGGAGCCCCACATCGGGCTCCATGCTGAGCATGGAGACTGCTTGAGATTCTTTCTCTGCCTCTCTCTCTGCCCCTCTCCTGCTCATGCACATGTGTGCATGCTCTCTCTCTCTCTTTCTCTCTCAAAATAAATAAATAAATGTTTTTTAAAAATGGGAGAAAATATTTGCAAATCATACATCCGATAAGGGGTTAATGTCTAAAATATAAAGAACTCACACAACTCAGATACAAAAACAAAAATATTTCAATTAAAAACTGTGCAAAGGATCTAGACATTTTTCCAAAGAAGACATACACATGGCCAACAGGTATATGGAAAGGTGCTCAACATCACTAGTCATCAGGGAAATGCAAATCAAAATCACGATGAGATCTTACACCTGTGAGAATGATAAATTGTCAATTTCTCCCCTCAATTCTGTAAAGCTTTTGCTTCATGTATATTGATGCTTTGTTTTTAGGTATTTTTAATTGTTCTGTCTTTCTGGCAGATTAATCCTTTTATCATTATAAATTTCCCTCTATTTCTAGTTACATTCTTTGTTTTGAAGTCTTTGTTTCACGTTAGTATAGCTACTCCATCTATCTGTGGTTACGGTTTGCATGCGACAATTTTTCTAGCCTTTTACATTTAATCTACTTTTATCTTTGAATCTAAAGCGTGGCTCTTCTGGGCAGCATGCAATTGGATTTTGATTTTTTTGTTGTTGTTATTGTTTTAATCCAGTCTGACAAAGTCTGCTTTTTGACTGGATTTTGTTTAATCCTTTCACACTCAACATTATTTTTTATAGTGTTGGATTCATTCCTGATGCTTTACTTTTTCCTTTACATGTGTCTTGTGTCTATTTGTTCCTCTCTTACGACCTATTGCTTTTTTTTAAATTAAGCAAATATTTTCTATTAAATTTCTTTAGTGATATTTTTCACTTGTTTTTAAATTTAGGTTTTTAGTGGTCACTCTACAGTTTGCCATATATATCTTAACTAATCAGAATCAGCTTTAAGTTTACAGTACTTTAATTCTAGTAAGACACAAACATTACTATTATATAGCTGTATTCATTTTCCTCCTGTTTATGGGATAATTGTACATATTACATCTAGTAATGCTACAAATTGAATGATACACTGTTATAATGATCACTTCACACACTTTTCTGTCTTTTAAAGCAAGTGAGAAAAGGGTAAGTATGTGTTTATGACTTATGATGTATTAACTTCCTTTTATAACCTTTCTTTCTCTTTCTTTTTCTTTCTTTCTTTCTTTCTTTCTTTCTTTCTTTCTTTCTTTCCTCTTTCTTTCTTTCTTTCTTTCTTTCTTTCTTTCTTTCTTTCTTTCTTTTCTTTCTTTCTTTCTTTTGGAGAGCATAAGTGGAGGAGGGGCAGAGGGAGAGAGAATCTTAAGCAGGCTCCATATTCAGCATGGAGTGAGGGGCTTAATCCCATGACTCTGGGATCATGACCTGAGCCGAAATCAGGGGTCAGACTCTCAACCCACTGAGCCACCAAGGTGCCTATAACATTTCTAATAGATTCAGGTTACTATCTCAGGTTTGCTCCCACCTATCATACCTTTCTTTAAAACAGATTTTTTTAATGTTTACTCATCTTTGAAAGGGGTGGGGGAGGGGCAGACAGGGGCGGAGAGACACAGAACCTGAAGCAGGCTCCAGGCTCTGAGCTATCAGCACAGAGCCTGAAGAGGGGCTCAAACTCATGTACTGTGAGACTGTGACCTGCACTGAAGAAAGCTTAACTGACCGAGCCACCCAGGCGCCCTTCCATCATACCTTTCTTTACTTCTTTAATTATGTTTCCTTTTGTTCTTTAAATATAAAATATAATTATATTTTGTCCTTTAAATATAATATTCTTTAAATATATTTAAATATATTTATACTTTTAAGTTTGTTTTTTTTAATTCTTAAAGACAGCATCTGGTCACTTTTCCCTGCAGTTTTTGTTGTTGTTGTTTGTTTTTCTGGCATGCTGGTCATACTTTCCTGTTTCTGTGCATATGCCATCTTTTCCTATGGAAACTGGATGTTTTATATAAGATATTGTAGCAACTCTGAGTAGTGCTGAGGGCTTGTTATTGTTATTTGCTTATTTATTTCTTTAGTGCTAGTGACATTACCTCAGTGACATAGATTTCTCTCTTTTGATGTTAAGCTTCTGATAATGTTACTCAAGGAGGTATAGCTTTGGATATGCCCCATAGTGCCCAGATGAAAGCTTATCCTGGACAACCGTTGTTTTTAGCCTTGTGAGAGCCAACCCTACAAACCCAGCCAAGCCCAGTTAGACTTCTCACCTACCGAAATGTGAGTTAACAAATTCTGTTTAAGTCCTCACATTAGTGATTATTGTTACGCATTAGTGGAAAACTGATATAATGATTAACTAATCTCCAAGGATTCCTTCTAAAAGGGAAAGCAGATGGTCATTCTTCCATGCTTCCCAGCAACTTTAGAAGAAAATTTGAACTTAGCACCATGTCCAAGGCCTCAGCCAAATAAGTCACTTGCTCAAATCAAATGGCGAATTTTCATTCCTTCTCTAATTCAGGCATGTATTTGCACAAAACACTCTTGTCCCTTCATGCTTTTAAAATGAAATCTGAACTCTTATCAGTGAGCACCTACATTCTGCTCCTCCTCTCTGCTTCCTGGATTTATCTAGTATCACGTTCCTCTTACTTAGTGTGCTTCCAGCCACCCAGCCACACGTGTTTTCTTCATGCAGCCTTTGGACTTCTTCTTCCCTTTGCCTGAAATGCTCTTTTCCAGATCATTGCTTGGCTGGATAATTCTTGTCATTCAGAGATCCACTTAAATGGCACATGTTCAGAGATGCCCTCCCTGAACACTTAGTCGAAAGGAGCTTTCAAGTCACACTCTCACATCATCCCATTTTACTTTAACCATACCACTTAACTACCGAAATAGTCTCTTGATTAGTTATTTACATCTTTCTACTCCAGCCACAACACACACGCACGCACACACACACACACACACACACTAAAATACTGATTCTATGAAAACAAACACCTAGATCATCTTGTTTAATTACTTTCCTATTTTTAGAAAAAAAAAACATATAAAGAGCACTTAGTGTTTGAATGACATTAATTAATATTCTCACCACTGCAAGTACAAGGTTTTTAAGTATGGTTTCCCAGTGTCCAACCTGCTCAACCATACATAAGAGGTAGCCACAAAAGAGGTGCTGAGGCGTAAAGCACCAAAAAACACACAGCCCTGTTTTATGACTATGATTTCGTCTTCATAAGAGAGTTATAGAGGTGGTGAGGTGAGTGAGAAGTTTTTTACCTAAACCTATTTCCCCCAGTGCTCAAGAGTACATAATGTATTGCCTTGGTAGAAGGCTTGAACACTCTCATATTAGAACCATGGCACGTATTATATCTGCAGAAAGTTGGGATGGGGGTTTGTGGCTGATTTATTCAGTAGGATAATATAATTATGCTAATTATTGTCTTATAATAAATTAGTAGCAATAAAATTATGTAATTAAGATGTTGCCAGTACTTTTGGCCTGGCAACCAGAAAGCTGAAATTCACTGAGTAATCTACATAATAGATATATCAAGGAGTATATTTTTCTAAAAGCTTGCCTGACTAATGTTGGCATAGGATTCTTTAGTAAAGATGATATAAATCACTCAAATCATATAATGTGAACTTTAAAACAAACTCAAAAATAAATTAAATCCCAATAATCATAGGATACCAATTACCAAGAAAATCCGTATTTGAAAGGAGATATTTAGCACTTAGGAGTTTGAGGCTCATTGGCATAGGAGTGAAAGGTTTTCCATGGGAAATATTTTGGTGACACATGTCGGCAAAAATGTAACTAACCTCAATCATGGAGTGACATTTTCTAAAGGAAGTCATCTCTGGATCTGGTATTAAACAATCATTGCTACCTACACAGTTTTGCACAAGTTGATTAAATTCCACAAGCCTCAATTTTTACTTCTATAACACACATACAAAATAATAATAGCAACGTGCCTTCCCATCTCATATAACAGCTTGGGGCTCAAATGAAAAAATTAGATAATCTAATATCTTAAGCTGCAATACATTATTAAAAGTGATTTACACATTTTACGTAATAATGCTCTACAGATTTGCTAGGCATTGAGTACCCAAATGCACCGTAATCTTCTAACTCGTTTATATTTTGTTTTCACAGCATAAATTGCTACAGAAATCTAATAAAAATTAAATAGAAGAAGAGATATATTATGTCTGAGCCTGCTGGTTTTTCCTTTATAACCCAGGGACACTGAGGGCCCAGGATCAAAGGCCAATGTGAATTTCTATAGATAGGTTAACGTAGCAGACCTCAAGGTTGGAAATGTTCATCTCCCCAAGTTCAAGTCTCCAAAGTAACATATAACTGAAGAACTTCTCCCTGCTCCTGAATGGGCCTCTCGCCATAAGGTTATATTTGTCCTGTGGCCTTGTGCTTTCCATCCTGACATTCCCTCTCCATGTGGCATTTCTGTCACTGCATCTAAGTCCCGAGAGGCCTAAGCAGCAGCAGTCACAGCTGGCAGGAGTGATTTCTATAAAGCATTTCAGGGGGAAAGGTGCTTCATCCACCTACAATGCTATCATGATCAGTCATCTCAGCAAAATCAGAGTTGAGCCTCCTTCTAGTGTGTCGCCAGCTGCAAACCGCTGATATCCTTTTGATATGGATTTCTTGATTGTTAAACTAGAATAAAATGTATATTGCTTTGATAAAAAATGCATGTGGAAAAGCTTCTTATTTGAAGGATTAAAAGTAAAATCTGTTTTTGTTCTAATTTCCTTCTGTTCTATTTGAACAGCAGGAGTGCAGACTTCTTTTTACTATCCTTCTGCTCAGAGCAATGGGATTTTGATATTAAACAAAAGAAGGGATTTACTTCAGATATCCCGGTCCAGGCCAAGGAACCAGAGCTATGAGTCAGTGACATGAAAATTGGACTTTGTTACATGAGATGCAACTCTAGATATTTTTTCCTTAATTGACTCAGTGACTCCAGAAAAGTTCATTTACTGTAATCAATATTACTTTACATTGTGTCTCAATCAAAAACTCCTTTCCCATGGTCAATAGCAATTAAACAGATGGACAGAAAATGGCAGCATCAATGGTGATGAGACTTGAGATTTATTTATACCTGCTGCTCTTCTTAAAAAAAATAAATAAACACATGCCAAGGAAACAGCTTATTGCAGTATATTTAATCTGCACCATTGCAGGGAGGATCTAGAATAGACTTTAGGGAAAAAGTCAGAAAAATCACATGTCAGGAAGCTGAGATGAAAAAATTTCTCGAAACCTTTATCTGTGATGTCCTCTTAAGTTAGCCAAGATATAATCAACAGGTAAAACACTGAAGCAGAAGACTCAGGAAGGATACAACTGGGATATAAATCGGTAACTTCTAGATATTTCCAAGGGAATAGAATAATTTCACTGGAAGAGAATTTAAAGATAGGTGGATCTAGTTTTCATAAAGAACTATGGTTGGCGATCATTGGAAAGACAATGAAGATAAAAGGAAATTATAGAAGAAGGCATACTCAACAGAGGTGATGAGAAAGGCGTGAGCTTCTATAAAGAAGTGAATGGTTTGTCTGAATAATCATAGGGAAGTATATACCTTCTGCTGGAGGATGTCAACCTGACTATGCTCATGCACATAACACCTCCAACATCTGCTCTGCAATTTGTTTTCTGATTTTTCTCTTTGATTCTTTTTTTAAACCTAGATTGGATGGTTTGGACCAATAATTTCTGGATGACAGGACTGTAGTGACACAGAGATACAGGTTCCTAAGTGCTGTTAGGTGGGAGGAGCTAAGTCATACAAGGAACAGGACCGGCACTGGAAGCCGGGAAGCAGTAGCAATGCTGCCTGGGGGCTGCAGCGGAGAGGGATGGAGACAAAGGACCAGGTCTCCCCAACATGCCCGAAGTAGCCACATGGGATCAAAGCAAATATGAAAACAAAACTATATGAGCAAATACAAGCTGCATAGATAGTGGTTAATACAGTAGCAATGTCCTGGAACTGGTAATCTATATGAAGTTCATAGGAGAACATCATTATAACCCAACTGCAGGACATCAAGTCTTGGGGAATATAAAAGAGACACGCTTAACCATTACAGCTTCCCAAATTTTCTGGAGATTTCTCTTCATAACAATAGTAGGTCCTCCAAAACAGGAAAAATGGGAGGGAGGGAGGGAGGGAAGGAAGGAAGGAAGGAAGGAAGGAAGGAAGGAAGGAAGGAAGGAAGGAAACACCTGGAAACTGGAAATACCTGAAACACTTCCTGGTTTGAAAAAGTTTTAGGACTATATTGCAAATGCTTTCAAATACTCATGAACATAATCTCCTTTCACACCCCTTAACTTTCTTTGACCATCTATCTTCTGGCTTCTAATCTTATCATTCCTCTCCATCAGGAGAATCTTTTGAAAATGCAATGAATTAGGTAATATCATTCTCCTACCTAAACTCTTTTAACAACTTCCTGTTTTGTTCTGAATCCATTCAAAACTTCCAATGGTCTGGAAGGACCTGCAAGATATGCCCCCTCACCTCTGTAGCTTTATGCCCTGTTTCTCCCCGTAGCTTTCAGTTCCCAATACAACAAGCACTTCACCTGCAGGCTTAACACATCCATTCCCTTCTATTGAAAACGTTACCTAGTGCCTGGGAGATTCTGAGACTGACTTTTTTAAATGTTTATTTATTCTTAGAGAGAGAGAGAGAGAGAGAGAGAGATCATGAGCGGGGGAGGGACAGAGAGAGAGAGGGAGACACAGAATCCGAAGCAGGCTCCACGCTCTGAGCTGTCAGCATAGAGCCCGACATGGGGCTCAAACTCACAAACCATGAGATCCTAATCTGAGCCAAAGTTGGATGCTTAACTGACTGAGCCACCCAGGTGCCCCTGAGACCGACTTTTCTTACCAGATGATTTGTTGGAATTTGTATGTCATGAAGAGGGATAGAATTAACCAGAAGCCCTGATAATCTCCCACCATACTTCTTTTATTATATGCAAATTGGCATTTATGGGTGTTCCACCTTAATTCTTAGTGGTAATAATTCACCAATGAGCATCTGATGAGATTTTAGGAAGCCCTGAAAAGAGGAAAAGAGGGAGACAGATGGAAAACCAACTACCACATGTATAGTGATAAGAATGAAAAATTATCAGGGATTCAGGTAGGAATAATAAACTAAAAATGGCTAAGGAAAGAGACTGTTGTCTACAGCAGGAGAAACCTGAGGAAGGAAGGAATATGAAATCATGAAAGCAAAGTACCAATGGGTATAAAAAGTGAATGAGAAATTGCTGAATGGGATATAAATAGCCACAGAGAGCGAGGGAATGTAAACAAAGGAGAAAGCCCAGTGAGATATATACTGCTTACTGCTTACATTTTGAATTGACTTTTATGACATCAGAAAAGGAAAATGAGCAAAAGGAACTTTTTTGAAGCTTTTAAAAATTATGATTCTTAAAAACTTGAGTAATTGTGAAATTAACATACAAGCCAAGCTCCCATTGGTCTAAAACTCAACTGCACTAACATTCTTATATTCTAAAGGGGAAAAACAGACACTAGCACTTCAGACAGGTTCATTTCCTTCGATTGTGCTATTTATTCTCTGCAGTGCAATGCCTTTCATAAATGATCTTTTGTCAAAAAATGCTTTATGTGCAATGCACATGCATCTTGTTGAAAATAAAACAATGCTTTTACCATTCTAGCTTCATCCAGACATCTAGTACAAGTCTGCTGTTGTCTTAAGCCATATTGTGTCCCTACCTTCTCACTTAACACAAAGATCCAATTTATAACCACCCAGATAGTCAGGGCCATTTGTCTCTCATGAGGATGTACACAAATGTGGGAGGCACAAATGGTTTTGCGATGCTTGTCACAGTCCATTGGAAGTTGGAGATGAATCAACAACAAAGAGGACATTTAAATTATTTTGATTTCAATTTACTGCTACACCCACAAGTCTCTCTAAGTAATAGGGCAAATAAATAATCATTCTGTAACAGGAAAACCACCCATCCTTTACAACAACCAAAAGGGCTATAATAATTGCAGGGACTTCCATGGGCCACACTGTGAAGTAAAATCCATCACAAATGGCACTGATACTCCAGGTTCAAAACTGAGCTCAGATGATTTTGTCTTTGGCTGTATTTTTCTACTGAGCCATGAACCAAACAAAAGTTTTGGGATTCTGTTTCTTTCTTTCTAAGGTCTTAGTGAAACAAGATAAACAGAATAGAATTTATAGTTTCTCAAATGACTTACTTGGAACAAAACTGGAATACAAAAATATTTTAGAAACTGAAATAACATTTTCATTTTGGTACTTCCAATTGTATGCTATGTAATCAGGATATCTTAATAAATACCATTGACCTTGCACAACATAAGGATTAGGGACACCAAAGCTCTCACAAAGTCAAAAATGTGTGTATAACTTTTGACCCCTCAAAAACTTAATAGTTGATAGCCCACTATTGACCAGAATCCTTACCAATAACATAAACTGTCAATTAACACATATTTGAATGTTATGTATTATATAATATATTCTTAAAGCAGTATATAATAATAAAGTAAGCTAGAGAAATCAAAATATTATTAAATCATAAGAGAAACTACATTTACAGTACTGTACTTTATTTATCCAAAAAAACCCTACCTGTAAGTAAACCTAAACAGTTCAAACCCACATTGTTCAAGGGTCAACTGTATACACATATAAGTGTGTGTGTGTGTGTGTGTGTGTGTGTGTGTACCACATGGATATTAGCTATTTGAAGATTGATTTGGGAGGTATAAATGAGTAACAATATCTTTCTCTTTTTACAACACTGTAGTAAATGAAATAACATGTAAGGAATTTCTTAAAGAGCCTCGTACATTGTAGGTCCTAAATTCCTGCTAGTTCCTTCCCCCTTCTAGATACTGGATTGTAAAGAAAGGGAGTTAAATAAAGTTCACTTGTACTCATTCTGTCTTCACCAAAATATTTAAATACGTGCTATGTACAAGAAACCTCTAGATAAAGAATTTTACTTGCTCTTTACAAATGGGCAGGCATTCCCAGTTTAGGGAAAAAGAAAGGGAGGCTGAGTAAAACTAACTCATCTCAATGCACACAGCTGAACAGTGGCAAAGGTGGTGGGGATGAAAATCTCTACCCAGGGATTTTGACTCCTCTTACAGGTTGAATTGTTTCCTTCCAAACCGATATGTTGAAGTCTTAACCCCTAAGACCTCAGAATGTCTTATTTAGAAAAAAGGTGGTTGACGAGATCATACTAGAGGGGGATGAGCCCTTAATCCAACACAAGTGGTGTCCTTGTAAGAAGAGAACAGAGACACAAAGAATAAAACATCTATGTGACAATGGAACAGAGATTGGAGTGACACATCTACAAGCAAGGAGCACGGGAATTTCCAGCAAATGCTGGAAGAAGCAAAGATGAATTCTCCCTCTACAGATTTCAGACAGAGTATGGCTCTACCAGCGCCTTCATTTCAGACTTCTGGCCTCCAGAACTGTGTGGTTTACCAAAGGACCTGGCATTTACTCTAGAAGTTTAAGCAAGAACAAATGTGTGCCAGGTGAAGTGATTTTTAAGGTCAGATTACTGTTTCATTTCCGTTGGTGGATATGGAGTTGGTAGTGATGGTGTTGTTTGGGTAACAATCAGCTCTCTAGAGTCACCTTAAATTATGGTGAGTTTATTTTAAGGATACACATGGGAATAAATGAGCAAGGATGTCAGCCACCTGGCCAAGAGCCAGTAAGACCCAGGCAAAGCCAAAGATCTCTCGAGCCCTCTACCATTAAATTGTATCTGCCTCTCTGTCCACTTACTTTTCTCCTGACAATTTGGTGATTTCTCCTTATATTTTCTAACACAAACTCTAGGAAAGGAGTCACATTGGCTTACCTAATAATCATCATTTACATGTGGGCAGTATTTTTCCTACCAAGCCATGTCAGAGGCTACTGGTCTTCATCCTAGTCCATCTTCAAGGCATTTCTAAGGAAAAGATAACAGGTGGGTCAATCCTAGGAGACGCTATTCAGATGACAGGCTTTCCAAAGGAAATTTGTAATATAGTTGTCAAGGGTCCTATATGTCTATCTGAATAATTCTCATTTAATTCTTTGGATTGCAATCAAAAGATGCTTTTGCACAGAGAAGTGTCATAATTAGTTTTGCTTTTTAGGAAGACAACAATAGGGCCTGTGAGAAGTAAAGACTGAAATGCATTGAGGCTTGTGGTCAAGAAAGTAGCAAGAGGCTTGGCAAGAGTCTGGGCTAGTTAAGGGCAGAACCCAGTGTTTCTCTACCATCCACCCCTTTGGTGATGATATACCATGTTTGTATACTTGGGGGAAAACACTCAGAACCCACAAAAAACTTGTCTTCCCTAACGACTTTCACAGCTTGAGTTATATAGATTCTTTTTGCTTCAGAAAAGCAAAGCATCAACCAGAACACCCTTCACAAAATGGCTATATAATAAAGCTTAAGGACAGAGCAAATCCATTTTGCTTTGGGTACAAGACAACCCACATATTATTGTCATCTTCCTTCTGCTTTACTGTTTTTCTTTTAATTAAAATTCAACTTTCTTGGAGTTACAAGGGTTCTAGGTTTCATCACTATCAAGCCACTTTCGAGGAGGGGAGAAGTTGGTTTGGCAAGAGTGGAGGACCAGGATCCCCATATACAATAAGCATAGAGCAGAAAACAAAGTCTAGCATCACCCAGGATTTTTTTTTTTACATTTCAAACTGTTATTTTATTTATTTTATTTTAAATTTATTTTATTTATTTTTAATTTGTTTAATGTTTATTCAGTTTTGAGAGACAGAGAGCAAGCAGGTGTGGGGCAGAGAGAGAGAGAGGGAGACACAGAATCCGAAGTAGGCTCCAGGCTCCGAGCCGTCAGCACAGAGTTGTTGCTTGAACTCACGAGCTGTGAGATCATGACCTGAGCTGAAGTCAGATGCCCAACTGACTGAGCCACCCAGGCGCCCTTCAAGCTGTTATTTTAAATAAACAAATACCAAGTATTCCCGAGCAATAGGAAAAGCAAAGTAGTTGTTGGGGCTTTTTGGTTCCACTTTTCATCTCTCAGTGAGTTCCCTAATAGTTCCTTTGACAAGTAACATGCTTTTCCTCGTATGATCAAAATCACTGAAGAACAGGCAGTTCTCCTTTCCTTTATCACCCTGCTCTATCTCTGCCGCCCCAAGAGATTGTTTTTTTATTCCCAAATAAAATCATCGAAGGCCACCCACTAAAAAGGAGATGTTTTATACTGAGTAATTATGCCAAGATCATTTCATTAACCCTTCATTACCCTCAAATCTGATTTGACCTTCCCAGAAAAGAACATAATTGAAAATATAGGAAATCTATGGCAGCAAATGACAGAGCTGGAAGAGACATGCTTGCATGGTGTCGGATAGGAAAATGCACCTTGAGGGGTGCCGCCTGACCTTTTCAAGAAATCCACAGTCATAATTTTGTACTAAAAGCATCCTGAGTTTCCAAAGAGACCAGAGGAAGAAGAGACGAGGGCAACATGTTATAGTCAGATGCACTCATTCTGTTTACACAGAGCGTTTTGTGCAGTTTGTGCAACAAGTCAGATGGAAAGCCTGGATTCAAATTTCCCAGTGGACAAGTTACCTCCCCCATCACATGTACTCCTGCTTAGTTCCTAAGCCACAGAGGATTGCGAAGATGAAATGTAAGACTGTGGATAACGCTCTAAGAAGAGGGTCTAGCATATGCAGACTCTTGAAAAAATGCTAGCTCTTCAAGGCCAGGTAGGCAAGCCACTTCCCTTGCACTAAAAGGAGTTGTTGACCCTAACGTAGAGCACTTACATCCCTTTGATTAATTTGGTTAGTTGATTTTTGATTTGGGGTAAATATTGAAGTATTTATTTCCTCAATCTCCATTTTGTTGCAATATTACACAACTATTCCTGGCTTCTCCTGTCGTCCTCCAAAGGAAGAACATGTTACCCTCCATTGCATGTTGAGCCACAGGTACAGGACAGGACAGAGATGATGGTTATTTTATCCAATTTTAGAATTCATCAGCCATGGAAGGATTTAGCCATTTACTATGTTGGGAAAGTTTGTTGATACTAGTCAGGCAGACTTGAGTCTAAGCCTTGTTTGTTTAGTAATGTTAATGTACTTATGGGGCGCCTGGGTGACTCAGTCCGTTAAGAGTCCAACTTCAGCTCAGGTCATGATCTCATGCTCCATGAGTTTGAACCCCATGTCGGGCTCTGTGCTGACAGCTTGGAGACTAGAACCTCCTTCATTCTGTGTTTTCCTCTCATTTTGCCTCTTCCCCACTTGTGTTCTGTCTTTCTCTCTCTCTCTCAAAAAATAAACATTAAAAAAATTAAAACAAAAAAAACATATGTACTTTCCATTTTCATTTATTAGCTGGGAATGATAGAATCTATACATAGTGTTAACAAGAGGATTAAGTATAGCATTTTTAATTTTATTTCATTTCAGACTCACTAGAGAGTTTTAAAAACAACAGAGTTCCTTCATCCAGCTTCCCCTAACGTTAACACCTTGTAACCCAGTATAATTATCAACATCAGGAAATTTACATTGACAATTCAAATTCAGAGATTATTAACTAATCTATAACACATGATTCAAAAGTCATCAATTTTCCTACCTATGTCCTTTTCCTGGTGTAGGATCCAATTCAGGATTCTGTATCACATTTACTCTTCAAATCTACTTAACGTGCTCCATTCGGTGAGAGTTTCTCAGACTTGGTCTTTCACGACCTTGATTCTTTTGAATAGTATTAATCAGTTAATTTTTAGACTATCCCTCAATTTGGGTCGTCTAATGTTTCCTCATGATTAGATTGTGGTTATACATTTTGAGCAAGAATGCCAAATCTGATGTTGTATTCGTCTCAATGCATCATAACAGGAGCCCCATGATATTAGTGTGTATTATTACTGGTGATACTACCTTTGATCATTTGGTTAAGGCGGGGGCCCACATTTTGCCACTGTAAATTTACCCTTTTCCTTTTGTAATTAGTATCCTTTTGCTATTACTGTTTATTTTGTAGCTCAGTTACCCAAGACTTGGCCTTGGAAATATGTTATTAGTCCCTATACTATTTGAGCGTGCTCTCACCTTTTTCAACTTCACCTTACTTTCTCATGCTACAAAGGAGTATTCTGGGCTCAATTTGTATTTTTTTTTTTCCTGCCCCAGCCTTGAAATCAGTTATTTCTCCAAGGACCCCTGGTCCCTTTTGTTGGAAAAGGGCATTTACAAGTCAATATCTGTATGTATTTGTCCCCTCAGTAGATAGCACTAGGAAATTATATATATATACACTATACTATAGTGTACTATAACATAATTACTAATATTACATAGAATTAATATATAAATGATATTAATGCATTAATATATTAATTGTTTCTAGGTACTCTCAGCAGATAGTGCTAGGAAATTATATATATTATTAATGTATCATATATAATTAATATATTAATTTTATAATCATATTATATGTAAATTATCTATAGATCTTCTGCATTTACACATGCACATTACTATATGTGTCCATCTTTATATTTAAAAGAAAAATACAAGTTCGTGATGATTTCTGTTGTCCTCTAAAGTAGGAACTCCATTCCAGCACCACAGAGTTCAACTTAACATTTTGCCTTTCCTTATTTGTAACTCCCTTTTCAAACAATGAGAAGTGTGGTGCTTGTTAGTTACAATATAACCACTTGTTTGTTTGATCTTTGGATATATACAAAACTGTTTTGGAATTGCTAGACCAATTTCACTCTTGTGAAAACCAAATTTATGAAATACAGAGCAGTATTTGTGTATATTTCTGTCTTTAGTCTTATAGAATATATAATCAAAAAGCTACTTTCCAAATTATTTGAATTAGTTACTTTCTTCCCCTACTTATTTCAGTGCACTTATGTCATTTATTGGTAATACGTTGGGTTCATTTGTTTGTATTCCATTTTGGATTCCTCTGGCAATCTGATTTTCTTTTCCTTCCTTCCTTCCTTCCTTCCTTCCTTTCTCTCTCTCTCTCTCTCTCTCTCTCTCTCTCTCTGCCTCATTTTCAGGTATTCTCAAAACGTCAGAACTATAACAAAAACTATACTCAGAGAACTGCATCTCTCCCCTCATCCTTTTATTCTTTGTACCCCAATCCCACCCTCTGCTCTCCCCCTTTAGGTAACCAGTCTTGCTAGTTTCTGGCTTATCCTTTCTATATTTATTTTTTGCACAAATGATCAGCTGCATATATATTTTCTTATATCTCTTTCTTTCTTACACAAAAGTAGTATACCATAGGTATTCATATGTTCTTTTCCCCCCTCACTTAACAATCTATTCAAAACATTTCTTTATATCACTTTGCAGAGATCTTTCTCATTCTTTTTGATAACTGCATACTTCTCTATTAGAAGATACACCATAGCTTATTTAATCCCTCTCGTATGCATGGGGATTTGGGATGTTTCCAATATTTTACATTCATAAAGATTAACCTTGTGCATATGCCTTTTTGTATTGTTGGAAGTTTTACAATATTTTTAAGGTTTCTGGTAATTGGTAAAAGTCGTGCAAACTTCCAAGCACATAGAAGGCCTAAACTCTCACCTGAGCTACATTCCAGGGGGAGATTATTACCAGCTGTCCATGTCAGGTGCATAAACAGAAAAAAATGGGGGTGCCTGGGTGGTTTAGTCGGTTAAGCGACCAATCCTGGTTTTGGTTCAGGTCATGATCTCACAGTTGGTGAGTTCAAGTCCTGCACTGGGTTCCATGCTGACAGTGCGGAGCCTGCTTGGGATTCTCTCTCTCCCTCTCTTTCTGCCTCTCCCCTGCTCCTTCTCCCTCTCTCTCTCTCTCTCTCTCTCTGTTTTCTGTTTTCTCTCTCTCTCAAAAATAAGTAAATATGCTTTTTTAAAAATGAGGGGGAGGGGAGAAACATCCCCAACTGAGAAAGATTAAAACTCAAGAGGCAATTCAAAGTACTAAATCTATTGAGGAGAACAAAGAGAGCTAAACATGGCCTGGCATAATCAGCAAAGCCAGTTGAATCAGGGTGTTTGAGGAGAAGAAAATCAGAGCCAGAGGAGTCTGAGGCCACAGTGAGTGAAGTCCTTTTCAGGGAATGGAGAACAAACTTTTGTTTAAAGTTGATCACAAGGGAAGCAATGATTCTCATTGCAGGAGGCCTGACTAGTGTGATCTTATTTTTTTATTTTTTATTTTTTTGGAAAAAAAAAATCTCCAAACTATTATTGATGGGAATATAATAGATGGAGACTATCGGAAATAAAATAACTTGTTCTCTGTCTGACATTTCTTGTAAATTCGTCTAGGGCTCTCTGACCCACATCCCTCTGTGTGAGAATTCTCCCCTAAGACAATTCTCCAATTTTGTCACTTCGAATTGACGCATATTAAAAAGAATAATTTCTGGCTGTGTGACTGTTCCTTTTAACTTTACCCTGGTTTGCCTTAAGTGAAAAAGATATTAAGACCCCATTAATGTAACAAAGGGAAACAGAAAATTGTTGAAATTATCATTATGGTATGTAAGCATTCCTCCCAGTAGGGGAAAGGGGTGTTTGAGGTACTAAATAAATATATTCATCCTCCGTGTCCAAATTCTAAAATAATTGAAAGAAAGACATAGACATCAGAGAGAACCAAACAGTAGCTTTAATACTGAAAAACAAAACAAAAACAAAGAGCAAAGCAAACAAAAAAAAATCCAATTTGGAGAATGCGATATAATATCTATGATACAGTGATTTTGTTAATGTTTTATTCCCATCATAGGAGGAAAAAAATCAAATACTTCCCCTGTGGTGGTCTGACTAGCAGATAATAGAAGCTTCCTGCCTACAGGTTCAGTGTAAAAGTGGAAAGCAGGAGGGTGGAACTGAGCACACTCAGGTACATTTTCCAAATTCATCAATCAGATAAATTCCTTCAGTTCCCACGTGCAGACTGATAAAAGGTGGAGGAAGAGGCTCAGGCCCTTTGCACGCATCACTGATGTGATAATAGTGAGAAAGGCTGTTCTCTAATAGTGCAAACCCATTCACACCATTGGGAAAATAATTCTCAATGCACACACTTTCAAAGGTGAGATAGTAGACCTACTATTAGACTCCAATGCATTTTTCAAAGGCACATTGCTGCCTTCCGATGCAGCCCTGTGTTAGAGCTCTGAGGTTTAGTGTATATATTTTGGTGGATTGGGACCAACGGGGTCCTGATCTCAGAAGGGTGCTTGGTGGCAAAGCTCTTGGCAAAGGGGCCTACGGCTCCTCGTGTGTGATACTTAAACACTCTAGACTCCTACTGCTTCTGTCTGTCATTTTGGGTTTTTTGGGGGGGATTTTTTTCGGCTGTTTCTTCATCTTCTTCTTCTTTATTTTTTTTAATCTGATGCTGCTTTTACATCTTGAATTAATTATTCTTCCAAAGCTCCTTGATTTGTTTGTCTCATACAGGGAGAAACAGGTACAAGAGTTAATTAAATGTCTTCTTGTCAGACAGCTGATGAAATCTTCAATACCACTGGTTCTGGTGTGTGTGTGTGTGTGTGTGTGTGTGCGTGTGTGTGTGTGCGCGTGTGTGTGTGTGTGTTTATGTTCTTAATTTACTCTTCTGCTGGGCAACTGAAAGGCAGTATTCACCTCCTTATTCATTTTAATGTCTGGGTGGACTTTGCCTTGGAAATGACTGGGCCACAGCAGCACAGAGTCAAGGTGGCAGTAGGGGCCTAACTGGGTGATTCATCTGACAGTGCTCATAACTAATTAGAACTGTGTCGTTGCCAAAACCTCTTTCCTTGGCTTTGCACGAAGATGCTGTACCTCTGGATCATTTTCATTGTGTCCTTTGTGCCGATAGGGATGGACACAATCCGTTGCCTACAAGGATATAGGAGGCTGTTGGAGAGAATTGTGTTGCTACAAGAAGAAGATTATTACACGAGCAAACGTCTGGGTGAGGGATAGGCAGTGAGTGATCAGGATCTTGGTGGGGCTTAAACACCATCTAGGAGGAGAGATCACTTTTTTTTTTTAACTTTTTGTGTAGCAAAGAATAATTTCCAGGCTTTTTAATTTATATAAGCACAGATATTATGTATTCATTCTAGATTAAAAAAAATTTTTTTAAATAGTATATATGTTGTCATTGGGGTGAGGCTAGATGAAAGGAAAAAAAAAATCAGATATAAGATTCTTTGAAATTATCCCTAATGTCATTTAAGAGGTAATCTCTTGTCCCTGGAAAGTTAAATTATGGTTTATCACAGTAGTCAGAAGATAGACAGACAGATAGATAGATCGATGCCATGTGCTCTTACTCCTTTTACAGAAGGATATGCTTTCTCAAAATCACTTATTTATTTCCTATTTTGCAATCCCCAAGAAAATGTGCCTTGTATTTCTGCATTTGAATAATGAGGAACATTTTTCCCCCTCTCATAATGAAAGAAATGATAAAATCTTCAGAAATGATAAAATCCATAGCTGCCTTGTCTGGTATCCCTTCCCTCACTCATGCAACAGTATTTTGGGATTTATCATCTACATGTTTTGAAAAATACTTGCCTAAGCTTTACCCTGAGGAGCACACTCCTCTAAAATCACCCCAGATCTCAGACCTTTCATAAATTAACCAAAAGATCACCTGCATCACCAAGCTTTACCTATTCGTTCCAGCTACAAGCCATCTCTTTGAACTCCAATAATCTATGGCTTGACCTCACCTGTAATATGTTTCGCACATTGTCTTTGACAAAGCTATTTTTGTCGGCTCCCTATTTTCTTTGGTACGTATATTTCTTAAGCATAGGAACTCTGTCTTAAGTGCACTGTCTACAAATCCAACATCCATTCAACAAGGTCCTGATCTCTTGGGATTTATTTCTAATTGGAAGTGGGGATGAGAAAGATAGAAAAAAATAAAGAAGCAAATAAACATATTAGCATACAGCAGTAATTTCTGGGAAAAAAAATAAAATAGGGCAATGACAGAGAATGACCTGAGGCAGAGGGGTTTTATGTGAGGGAAAGCAGGCAGCAGTAGATTGAAGTGGCAGGGAAGGCCAATCTGATGTTGGAGCCAAGGCATGAATGACAAGAAATGATAGAGGATGCCAATATCTGGGATCAGGTGTTTTTAGGGAAGGGAAAGAGAAAGAGCAAGCCCCTTAGGTAGTCACTAGCTGGGGATGCACTATAACTACAATGAAAGCCTGTGTGTGGGTGAAGCTAGGCTTCATTGGAACATGCGCACCAGGGAGCAGAGCATGCAAGCCCGGTGGGCTGTGGGAAGGAGGATCTTAGGCAGAAGGGTTACACAGCTCGATTTTCATTATTCAAGATGATTCTGTGTGGAAAAGAAATGTAGGAGAGTCAGAAGGATGGGAGAAAGACCGGTTATGAGGATGAGGCCTCAGTCCAGGTAAGAGTGGATGGGTCTGGGCTAGAGGAGACGAGAGCATCTATCTCTGATCTTTGTTGAAAAAATAAATGGGTGATTAAAACAATGCAACGAAGAGGAGGGCATCCTAGAATGAGGAGATGTCTCCATTGTGGAAACCTCCTTTTATAAACAAGGAAAATGTAAAGCAACACTACCTCGAACCCTTACTCTAACCCAAACCCAAACCCTAACCCTACCACAAATTAGAGGGATTAACAGGGGAAATGATACTGGAAAAAAAGGCCTTATTTTCCTTTTGACATTCTGATTGAAGCTTAACAACACTGTACATTTTTAGAAATGAACCAAAGACTCTGCACTGCACTGAGAGCAGAAAGTAGAAACTCTGTCTCAACTAGCATTCTTCCAAATAAAAGGCTCTCCTTCTCCTGGCCAGAGCAGAACTGAACCAACAAATGGGAATCCAGGCAGGTGCAGTGCTAAATAAATTAGGCCATAAAGTATAGGAACGAGAGCATCGATGTCTTATTATCCTATAATGTCCCTAATTATCTCCATTGTAGACCCTTGAAACACCCACCTCAGTGCTCCAGTAAGATTCTTTTCTACCCTAATAATCTTGAAATTTTGTGCCACGTCAAAAAAATCCTTTTTCTGTTTACTATGAACTTTGCCACCACAAACTGAGTGAAATATTCAGGAAAGCATAGACTGGGTCCTAAAATATCCTTATACTCTCAATGCCTATGATGGTCATGCATAGGTGGTGTTCAGTTAATGTTTGAGGGTGCTACTGATGAAAAATCATTCACCACCCCTTAAGCGACCATTCAGAAACTTGATGGGGGGAAATTACCCGATGAAGATACCCTCACTAGGTAATCTCAGATCATACCTGGGTGGGGAGTTTTCTCTGTGAGATTTTGTCACTTGCCCTCCTGCTCTGGAATCCTGATTCTTGTCCATTGATCTTATTTATGCTGAGATTTTTGACAACCCCTTGTCTGCCCCAGGGCAGTGACAGGTGGATATGCAAATACTTGGTTCTTTCTTGGGTTGGCACAACTCTTCATTCCTAGAAAGAAAGATGCCATGTCAGTAAAATACATTTTTATTTCCTTTGCATTATCCAGTAAAAATAAGATGAGCCAAACCATGTAACTGCCTTAAAGCTACGGCATTCAGTGACCCTGATCGCTCCTTTGGCCTGAGCTGAATGTGAACAATAACCTCAAGGTCAAGATTTTCATTGTCCCTTCCTAAATGCCTAACCCTCCAATTCCCCCAGGATCTTGAATGTTTGCTTTGCAAATAGAAATGTCAAGAGGTCTATTTATAAATGTGTATTTAGTGACCCAGCAGAAAAAAATTTGACCAAGAACCTATTTATTTGGGGAATGGTGCTAGTCTGTGAATCAGCTGGAAGGATGCAGATAAGTATAAAGGACCATCCTGGTTACCTAAAAGGCATTGCCCTCTGCCCTCTCTGTCTCACCTTGTCAGCAGGCATGCTGTGCCTTGCTTTGAGTTGCAGGAGGAGCAG
Source organism: Panthera pardus (assembly GCF_024362965.1). Classification (NCBI taxonomy): domain Eukaryota; kingdom Metazoa; phylum Chordata; class Mammalia; order Carnivora; family Felidae; genus Panthera; species Panthera pardus. The sequence goes on along the minus strand of NW_026526688.1, from coordinate 47,611,736 downwards.
CACTGTTTGCTCTGCTTTGGGACAACGTGATGAGAATCAGCCACGAGACAGAGATTTTTAAAGATGTTTTATTAATGTGTCCCTTGACTGTTCATTTGCTAAGGGTTTACAAATGCTTTATCAATTATTAATGGTCTTGATACCTAGCTTTAAAAAAAAAATCCTTAAAGTTGGGAAAGATATGGGCACTGAATAATTCACACCTACGGCCACTTCTACTAGACTAATGTCTTTTAACAGATAAGGCCAGAGTAATCTGGATTAAATTTATTTATCTCTGGGTCTATTTCCTTTTCACTCCCCTAAAAATGGAGACTACACCTCGAAGAACAAGGTCTACTATCTGGTTGTTAAAATTGAAACCAGGGAGCCAGGACTTTCGTGGTTTCAAGCTAATGTTTCTCCTGACCTTGGGTAGCAGTTGGAAAACATTTAATAGGTCTCTCTTCTTGACATTTTGAGATTTCTCTGACTTTATTCTGCTACTCATTTCTCAATGAATTATTGAAGATGAATTTAACCAGCCACCCATTAGTTTGCACATTTCCCACTCTTCATATATCACTTGGGACCTGGTTTTTTTCCTTGTAGAGATTGAAACCATGACTGGCTCAGCATCCTGATTCTCAGTAGATGCTTTTCTGATTTCTCACTACTTCACACTTCCTTTGGGTTGCTTTTAACCAAATGTAGTTAGAAATCAAAGAGCACTTTGCATTTCATGCGTATGTGTGTGTGTCTAAATGTGTGTATTTTTCAAAGTCAAGGTCAAGAAGCACAGCTAGATGAACTTCAAGATAGAAGGCATGTAGAGTGGGAAAGCATTTAGGAAGGGCAGCATAAAGTTCATCAACATGATACCAGCTGGTCAGAGCTCCTTCTTTGAGCTGTGGGTTGTGGGCCTAGGACAACTAATGTAGGTGATATAAATTGGCCTAGGACAACTAACGTAGGTGATATAAATTGGCCTAGACAAACACAACTGGCAAGTCTAAGGTAATGGATTTGTTGTAGGAGATCCAATATGAATGAAAGGACATAGAAACAATACATCTCAATGCTTTTCTGAAGGGAAAAAGTTACAAAACAGACATTCTTGCATCTTAGTTTTTATGTATTAGAATATGATAGGACCCCAGCCAGTAGTTGGGGATGTGAAGAATTTAGATTCAACACAGTTATGTAGGGAACTGGAAAGGGTCCACGTAGTGTCTTCCGGTTACTAGAGACTGCTCTGAATTTCCTTCCAATAGACTGAAGGAACCTCACAAAGACAGTTCTACATCTGTAAACTTTTGTACCAACTCCAAGGCAAGGCAGAAGGACAGACCTGTGGACCAACTCAGCCACCCAGCTACAACAGACACCTGATATTGGGGCTGAGATTCCAGGACCTCTGTTTCAGGACCAAAGCTGTATTCTTTGCTCTGTTCACTTGATCAAATTCCTCTCCATAGGAAAGCCTGGCCTAATGCTGAAGTTGATCTTTCTGAGTTGGGCCTTGGATTACTGGTTGCTATCTCCGAAGGACTTTATCCCTGCCCTCATTTCTCTACATTTATGCTAACTTTCTGTTAACTCCCTTTCCTTTCTAAGCCTTGATAACTCTTTTCCAGCATGCCATGTGACTCACAGACTTGGATAGTCAACATTGACTACCTATATGAGTAAACTCCAATCCCAAACTGCAGAGATGATTGGTAACAAATTAAATGCTAAACCCTATGACATGTTGGGGCTGAGACTGTTCCTGTGCGATTGGTTCCGAAAACAGAGCCCTTTTCAGCCAAGGTCCCCACAGGAAACTGATGGCACACTCAAATTAGGACTTTTCAAGGAGAAGTCATCCTCAAATGTACTACTTTCAAGGGTATGGAGGGGGAAATCACAAGGCAGACTTTAGTAACCTAGGGCTTAATTCTGAGAAGCCCAAAGATATAAGGTGAACAAATAGTTCCTGAAACCAGAGAGGAGTGTTATGGTGTTATTGCCCTCCTTGAGAGGACTAGTGTTCATGTAGAAGAGCACAGCCACCTTCTGGTCATTGTAGGAAGGAAGTTAAGAGAAGTACCCCTGACCCCACCCTCCTCCCTTCTTTGATCTCTAAATGGGATCTCTGGGATCTCTGTTGGCTGAACCCTCTGAAAGCCAGAAGACATGGGAATCCACTCATGTAGTCCCAGTATCCTTCCTTGCCTCTATGATCATGCCAACCCAACAAGAACATAGAAGTGTGGAGAGTGGATCTGGGGAGGCAAACAAAGGGAGCCAACAAAAATCCAAACCCATAGTTGGATTTATCAATTTATTGATCATGGATAGGAACCAGGAAACTTAAGGGAGAAAAAAACAAAGACTGATATCAGTGTCCATTTACTCGGCACCAAATCATAGTAAGCATAGTCAACACAATAGATGGAAATTAGAATCAGTATCTGTGATGTTTTGAATCAGATGTCATCAAATTGGAACCTGTGAGTCAAATTCAGCCAATGCTTATTTTTTGTAAGTAAATTTTTATTGGATCACAGCCGTACCTATTTGTTTACATATTGTTTGTGGCTGATTTCATGATGCATCTCCAGATGATTAGAGTGGTCGCAACAGAGGTGATATGGCCAACAAAGCCAAACATATAATATCTCTTGACTTTTGTGGAAAAATTTTGCTGACCTCTATTGTATATCTATATGCCAAAGTAGAACATGTGAAGTTTACTATATAGTGTTAGCCACAATGATACTGAAAAAGTAGTAAGTGGTGGTTTTCTATCCCTTTTCCCCTCTATGTCTTTCTAATATATGCTTCTGTGACCCATATACAACACTGGCTTTGTATTCAAATAGATACACTGCAATGAGTCAGTCATATTTGATTTTACCATAGTTCTCTCTGTTCCCTATCTGGACAGCTTTTAAGTAGTGAGTAGATTGGAAGATGTTATGTGTGTTAAGGCAGTATGGCACCCTTCAGAAGCCTATAATAACAACAATGAAAATAATAAAGAAATACCTACAAAGTTGTCTACAGACTAGGCTCTATTCTAAATGCTTTATTTCACATAGAATACATTGTTCAACCTTGGAATAATGTTATGAGTAGATAGTTTTTAACTAACATGTTTACCATTTTATAGATGAGGAAATAGAGGTACAGGGGGGTTAAGTAATGGGTCCAAGCTCAAAAAGCTGGTGGGCAACTGAGCTAGAATTCAAAGCCAGGTGGAATTCAAACCCAGAACACAAACCCTCCAAAATTTTTGTTCATATCCCCATACAATGCTTTTGAAGTTTATGATATCCAGAAGGGTCATGAAATAGTATGTTTTTATAATAGATATGTTTCAGCAAATTGAGAAGTAAAACATACCAAATTAAGATTACCATTTAAAAATATCTTTATAATGTAATTATTACCCAAACTATACCAATTATCTAAATTAAGGACTTAGAATGTATATCTAGAGTTTATATCTTTGAATTATAAAAATAAGCTATTAACTTGGCAAAGAGTGAATGCCTGGGTAATAAAAGTTTCTAGAAAGGAAAAATAGAGCCTAAAAACAGAACATGCTGAATGTTGTTTTGTTTGTTTGTTCTTTTATCACATTCACTCAATAAAAACATATAGTCAGTAGGGTAGAGAGGAGTATATATGGACAAGTGAATAAACTGGTGATTAGTTACGTGAAAAAGGATGGAGAAGTCCCTTGTGGAAATTCACAAGGTATCCCAAACCAATGCACTGGGCTATTCATGGCTTAGTTCATGCAAATTCTTCTCAGGTCTCCATTTCTCCTAAGCTTATTTAGGTTGGAACAAATGATGTACATGTATCATTTTCCTGGAAGCCCTCTCAAAACTGTTTATTGAAAAGCAGTTGCCAAACTTTTCTTTCCAGTATCTGATTTTAATTGGTTCACATCTTGTCGTTGAGAAATCAGTTTGTTTGGAATTTTCAAAATACCTTTTATTCCTGCTCACACAAATAATAATTAATGTGTTTTGTGCTGAGGCAGCAACATAAAATATAACTTTTTTTCTTACTATTCTGAAATTGCCAGCTGAGTACTGAGAATAAATGATGTACCTTTAAAAATGCCTACATTTGCAAAGGAATTGTTTTCTGGATGAGTTGAATTTTTATTTGTTTGACTTGTATGATCTTTAACATCCGCCGCTCTCATTTTATCACTAAATTATAAAACCTTGCTGGAAATGGTTCCCTAAATAGCGTTCCAGGCCCTGTCCCTGCATCCCAAAAGCACTTCATCTAAAGCACCTTAGAAAGATCCATTCATTTTTTCATTCATTCAGAAAATAATTATTGCATACTTACCATAGCACCAAATAGTCTTTCTGACCCCAGTGACACAAAAATGACAGTGCCTCTTCCCTTGATGAGCTTACTCTCTGGAAGACTTAACAAAAAGAAAAAAAAAGAAAAAGAAAAAGAAAAAAAAAGGACTCCATGATGTCAAGTATTTACATAGCGGGGGAAAACTCAGAGAACACAGTAGCTTGTTTGGCCTCAGGGAGTCAAGGAGCAGTTTCACCAGGGAGGTAACATTTAGAGATGTCCAAAGTAAGGCCATTCACCACTTTCTCTAAATTTGAAATGATGTATTTAAAATCAAATGAGAAAAAAATAGTAAAAATGATTTAAAAATTTTAAAACTCAGAAATATATATTGGGAAAAAGGTTGGCTAAATGAAGGGCATCTATATCAGCGGCATTAACCAGAGAGTAGAACTCATTACACAGGGGATCCATGTTATCTGGCAAAATACAACTTTTTTAATGTTTATTTATTTTGAGAGGAGGGGGAGAGAAAGCCCACACGAACAGGGGAGGGGCAGACAGAGGGAGTCAGAGGAGCCATAGTGGGCTCTGTGCTGACAGCAGAGAGCCTGGATGCGGGGCTTGAACCCACGAGCTGTGAGATCGTGATCTGAGCTGAAGTCGGATGCTTACCCAACTGAGACACCCAGGTGCCCCTCAGCTTTGTTTTGTTTTATTTTATTTTTTAATTGCTATTTGCAGTCAGTTTTGTCCCAAATCAACGTTATAGGCTGTCTCTGACATGGGCACTGGAAGATGTGAATTGGATGGCAGCTTTCTATTCTATTCCTCGGCTCAATTGTTTATCCCTGGATTCATAACCTTTCTTCATTATGAGAGTCTTTCTTCATCATGAGAGTTTTATAAGAGGTCCTGGTATCCAGTAAAGCAAGAACCCTCCCCACATCCTCAAAAACTCAGAAATTTTTGGCTACTCTTGGCCCTTTGCTCTTCCGAATAAATTTTACAATCATATTATCTTGTCCACATCAAGTCCATAAAAGACTTTTGGGAACCATTTGGAATAGGAACTACGTCTATTGGTAAACTTAGTTAGAATTTATATTATCGCAGTATTTATTCTCCTCCATGGTAATAATAGGTATTTTCATTTATTTCGATCTTTTAAAACATCTGTAAATACAATTGTATAAATCTCTTCCTTCCTGTATTCTTCTCTTTGCTTCTCTTCTCTCTAGAATCCTGAAAGTGACCTCAATACACCAGAGATTCTACAAGCACATCTGCTCACCTGATCTCCCACTGTCCAGCTTTCTGTGCGTGTCTGGACCCCCTTGAAGTCCAATGCCTGTTGCTCTCCTCTGAAGCCTTCCTGAGAAATTTTATCCCTCTACGATCATTTTCTGGCTCTTTCTCCCTTCCATGCATATTCCTGTTTGACTTCAGTATGTAATTGTTATGAGGCCTTTTCACTGGGCTATACTAGTTTCCTGTAATGTGCTCTATATCTCCACTTAGAGCCATGACTGCTTTCTACTTTGCAATTCTTGCACCGAGCTCAGTAAAGGGCTTGACATTAGTTAGGCTGGCATTCAAAATTGTTTATTAAAGGAACAAAAGGCTTCAACAAAAGATTCTTTTATCCAAAAAGTCTCTTGTGTTTAGAGTCAACGCCACTTCCTGATGGATCGCGAGGGAAGAAAGCCCTCCCCCTCGCTGTTAGCTTCTCTTCCAGGCTTGTCAACGTGGCTTTCTTCACACTAAAGAAAAATAATATATCACTTAGTATCAAACTATTTGCTTTTCAAATTGAATATCTCAGAATAATAAATCATAAAAGAAAGGCCATGAATCAAAAATGCCACCTGAACACATCCTGTATTTTTTTTTCTTCAGCACAGCCTGAAGTGACTGCTATATTAGAATGAATCATCAGATAATCAACACAAAAGGCCTCATTTCAGTTCATTATTCATAGCGGAAGGCTGGCTTTGAGTCCTGATACACTTCAGAACTTTGGTTCACAAAGATAATAAAAACATTCAAAGATATGTCAAACTAACCTGAGTGTTCCCATCTCTGTATAAATGAGATGAGTCCTCCTTAAACTGACCTCAGGTGCACAAGGCAGCCTCCTCCTCAGTGCACATCCTCTCGGCAACTGCCTTCTTGGCAATGACACCATGGAGGGTGGTCGTTCTGAGCCTTGGTTAAGCGGCCCTACTCCTCCCTGAGAGTGCCCTCTTCAAGTCAAGTAATATACCTTTTTTTTTTTCTTTTTAAAGTTCCAATCCCACCCTAACTGGAGAAAGAGAGTGGATTTATTAGGTTATGTGTTCATTCATCAGACCCTATTGAAGGTCCACCGTGTCTGTGACAGTATACTTGGTACTGAGGGAACACAGGCTGGACCAGATCAGATCTGCCTATAACAATTCACACTGCAGTTGAGGCAATAGAGGAAGGATATATGATACATGTGGATGGTTACATGGAGACAGAAGCCTGCTGCTGGCCCTATTCCTGAACTGACCCTCAGAGCGATATGACTTGGGGGGTAGCAGAAAGTGCTCTGAGCGACTGTGGAGGGCACTGTCTTTGTAAACAAGAGACCTTTACTCCACGTTCATTCTTACCACAAACTAACTCAGTGACTGAGGACAAGGCATACCCTGCTTGGAGACTCAGTTTCCTCATCTATCAGATAACAGAGACTTAGGCAATCATTTTTTTTAATGTTTATTTATTTTTGAGGGAGAGAGAAAGAGAGAGAGAGAGCGCACGAGCGAGCATGAGCAGGAGAGGGGCAGAGAGAAAGGGAGACACAGATTCTGAAGCAGGCTCCGGGCTCTGAGCTGTCAGCACAGAGCCCGGCATCGGGCTCAAACCCAAGAACTGTGAGATCATGACCTGGGCCGAAGTCATACACTTGAATGACTGAGCTACCCAGGTGCCCCAGTGATTTCTAACTTCAACTTCAGCTTTATCTTTTTATAATTCCATGAAGCTGCATCATAAAGTCAATCACTATAAAGAAAATGGAACCCCTTGATGTTGCATTCCTCACCATTATTTCTATATTAAATAAATCACGAGAAACAACCTGGAAAATGCCAATCCTACATCCTGGTAATCACTTAAAATAGTAATTATTATTATTATTATTATTATTATTATTATTATTTTGAGAGACAGAGAGTGTGTGCACATGCGCAGGCAGGGGAGGGTCAGGGAGAGAGAGAGAATCTTAAGCAGCCTCCCACCCAGTGCAGAGCTTGATCTCACAACCGTGAGATCATGACCTGAGCTAAAATTAAGAGTCAGATGCTTAACTGACTGAGCCACCCAGGCACCCCAAATATAGTAACACTTTTGTGTTTGGAGTCCAGTAACTGAAGTTTAAATGTACAGTGTTCACAGATAGCGCAAGAGATCCAAAAATAATATAAAAGGTAAATCTTTGAATAAACTTAACTACCTTTATACAAAAGTATTAATTTTAGCATATATCGTATTTCAATATAAATCATTTGTCCTCCTCTTTAATAAATTCAAAGAGATTTGCTCAGAAAGATGAAAATGCCAGTGGCTATTGCTTCTTGATGCTTGTCTGTATTTAAAAAAATAACTATGTATAACTTTAGTAATAAGACAAAACCTTTTAAATGCAATTTATTTTTTAAAAAGTATCTTTGTAAGGAGTCGTTTCACTGGGTCTAATATCAGTAAACCAGTAATGAGTGATGCCTCCAAGTTTCTGGAAACACCATCACCCAAACCAAGCACCCTTTGAGGCTTCAGTTTTGAATCTACCCTCATTCAGTCTAAGCAGCAAATGGAGTCTCTGACTTCTGGGTCTACCATCACCTCACCAGAGTGAGAAGTCCACTGGCCACCAAGCCCAGTGTCCGTTCATATCCAAGTAACGATAGAAAAAACATGCACCTTCCTCTCCCCACTGTTTTTATAAGATATTTCAATTGGTCCTCTCCCCAGTGACCATCTCCATAGTCCTCAGAATCCCTCCCCTATCTTGTTCTCTACCTTCCCCCAAACTTCCCAAACCCTCCCTTTGTGACATCGGAGCTCGTTGACTAACAGACTCTTCACAATCGTTAAACTTTCTTTCTCATTACCTTAACTATACCCGCCCATCTTTTGAAGGTATACTTCCTTTATGCCCTCTGAGGTGGGGGCAGTTTATTTTCTCAAATCTCACATCACCAAACTAGAGATGGATCTTGAGTCATCCTTGCTACTCATTGCTGCTTTCAGATCATTATCCTCCCTATATAATTTTAAAAGCCTATCCCTTCAAGGCTCATGACATTCAGTTATATCATTCCCTTCTGCTCTCTACTATTATCATTTATCATGCGTGCATAACTCCTTCTCATTCATCAAGAACTTCGGTACCTGGGACAAGCTTCCTCCCCACTCCAAGTGCCGCTCTCATTGGGAACAACATTAGCATCCATTTCCCTGACTCATCCAAACATGCCTCTCAGTTCCTCACCTCATTTTCAAGGAAATTCTCCCCCATGCCTGGCCTATTTCATTATTCATAACTGTTCCACCTCCCAAACTCCAATTTAAACATCATTTCAGCCACAACCTTTTTATTTATCCAGTTTGCTGCTTTTGCAACTACCACTGCCACCCACCTTGAAAAATTATCTTTCTGGAATACTCGAACTCTGAAATGACTTCTAGTTTTCCTCTAATATCTGTGTTTCCCCACTTCCCTGGAAACAGAAAATTGAATGCTGTCTTAGTACACGGACATCTGGAATAAGTATCAAACTTCACAACGTCTCCTTCATCTAGTGGTGACCATGTGACATGTGACTACACTGTGCAGTTTTAGGTAGTGTCTTTAAAGGAATGGTGTGTTCCTTACTTTTTATTTTCTCTTTCCAGCTTGTTAGAAAGTAGACCATATGGGGATGCCTGGGTGGCTCAGTCCGTTAAACCTCTGACTTCAGCTCAGGTCATGATCTTGCAGTTCATGAGTTCGAGACCCACATCGGGCTCTGCCCTGACAGCTCAGAGCCTGGAGCCTGCTTAGAATTCTGTGTCTCCCTCTCTCTCTGCCCTTTCCCTGCTTGTGCACATGCTCTCGCTCACTCTCTTTCTCTCTCTCAAAAAACAAAAACTAAAAAAAAAAAAAAAAAAAAAGACATATCAACCAATGGAAATGGGTAAACCTTTAAAAAAACAACAACAACAGTTAGTAGACCATATGGTTGAATTGAAAATTCAGAAACCCTTTGTCTCATGCAGTGATTCTGGGAAAGTAAACTACATACCTGATGAATCAGACAGGACACCGTGAAGCACAATAACAGTTATACATGGACTGTCCCTAAATTTAATGAATGTTGAAAGACAAAAAACTTCTCTATTGATTATTATTGTCATTGTGAGCTTGTTATTTGTTGGTTTTGATATTGGTTACTCACAGTTAAATCTAATCACAACTAATACACAAATTATATACTCTCTTCATGTCTATCACTGAACAGCTGATCGCCCACACTGCCAAACGCAAACACAAAAATCTGGCTTCCATTGTAAATTTATGACAGAGCCTCACATGGTCCTTCAACACTATTCACACATCATACCATATTTCCCCTGTCAACTTACTCTCCCACCCTCCACGATTATTTCAATCCTTCTCTAATCTCTTCAAACTGCCCATTTACTTTTATCTGCTTCCTATTTTACCAATAAAATACAATGTATCAGGAACTTCTTAATTTTCAAGATATCAAACAAATCAACCTACCTTATCTGTCACTCTTTTATAGAAGACTGTACAAGTCAGAAACCTGTTAGTCTTTTTTGATATATATTTTTTATTAATTGACCCACCAAAAATATCACAGATGCCTTTACTTGTCTCTACCTCAATCTTTACCCCTCCTTTTCCATCACTACCTGTTTCGGCCTAAATTATTGAATAGTTTTCTAATAATTAGCCCAGATTCTCTCCCTCTATTCACCACTTTGAGGGTGGAACAATATTTTGAAAATAAAAATCAATTTGTATTACTTTCCTACATAGCATATACTTTTTTAAAAAAAAATTATGTTTATCTATTTTTGAGAGAGAGAATGAGAGCATGAACATGTGAGCTGGGGAGGGGCAGAGAGAGGGGAACACACAGAATCCAAAGCAGGCTCCAGGCTCTGAGCTGTCAGCACAGAGCCTGACATAGGGCTTGAACCCATGGACTGTGAGATGATGACCTGAACCAAAGTCAGATACTTAACCAACTGAGCCATCCAGGTGCCCAATGGCACTAACTCTTAACAGTGGTTCCATGATCTTAGGATAAGAGCAAATGCCACCTCATGGCCAGAAAGGCTTTTCATAGGCATTGATTTCTCCAGCTTACTGTTGCCCTGTGCTCTCTTTCACCATCGTTACCACCCACTGTCACTGACTTTCATTTGGCTCATTATAGTTTTTATGCTTTATCCTATCATAGGCCTTCACACATGCTATCTCCTCTGCCTAGAAAAATCCACACTTCTTCATCTAAGTAATTCCTACTTAGTTTAAGAAAGGTATCAAGTATCTTTTCTGACCACAATGGTGTGAAGCTAGAAATTAATTTCATGAAGAAAACTGGAAAATTCATAATTATGTAAAGATTAAAGCCTGCTACTGAACAATCAATAGGTCAAAGAAGAAATTTAAAATATTTTAAAAATATACCTTGAGACAAATGAAAATAGAAATATAACATACCAAGATTTGTGGGATGTAGCAAAAGCAGTTGTAAAAGGGAAATTAACAGCAATCACTCTGTACTTACCTCAAGAAACAAGAATAGTCTTGAATAAACAACCTAAATTTATACCTCAAGGAACTCAAGAAAAAAAAAAAAAAAGAGGAAGAACAAAGCCCAAAGTTAGTAGAAGGAAGAAAATACAAATATTAAAGCAGAAATAAATGAAATAGAAAAAAAAAGACAATAGATAAGATTAATAAAACCAACAGCATTTTCTTTGAAAACATAAACAAAATTGACAAGCCTTTAGCAGACACCCCAAGAAAAATATAGAGACAGAACTCAAATCGGAAATGAAAGAGGAAATGTTACAATTGATACCAGAGAAATACGAAGGATCAATGTGAACAATTATAAACCAAGAAATTAGACAATCTAGAACAAATGGATAAATTCTTAAAAAAAAATACAGCCTACCAAGACTGAATCATGATGAAATAGAAAATCTGAGCAGACTGATTACTAGTAAGGAGATTGAATCAGTAATCAAAAATCTCCCAACAACAAAGTCTAGGACCAGACGGCTTCACTGCTTAATTCTACCAAATATTTAAAGAAGAATTAATTATCATTTCTTCTCAAACCCTCCCACCACATACACACACACACACACACACACACACACACACACACACACACACACAAAAGAGGAGGGAACTCTTCCAAACTCATTTTATGAAGCAAGCATTACCCTGATAGCAAAAACAAATAAGGATAGCAAAAGAAAAGAAAATTATAGTCCAATATCCCCAATAAGCATAGATGCAAAAATTCTTAATAAAATATTAGCAAACCAAATACAACAAAGCCTTCAATAAAGGCTTTTTGTTTGTTTGCTTTTTAAATACATTTATACCACCTTCACTCACCTCCCATTTATCTCGTTTATTAATTACTCTGTGCATCTGACAACCACTGGTCTGTTCTCTGTGTCTATAAACTTGGTTTTGTTGTTGATGGTGGTGGTTTGTTTGTCTGTCTGCCTTAGAATCACATGTCAGAGAGATTGTATTATTTTTATCGTTCTCTTTTTGACTTACTGCATGTAGCATAATACCCTTGAGATCCATCCATGTTGCTGTAAATGGCAAGATTTCTTTTTTTTTTTTTGTGTGGCTAAATCATGTTCCATTGTGCATGCATATACATACACAATGTACATATACATGAGATATACATACCACAATTTTCTTTTTATCCATTCATCCATCAATCAATACTTAGTTTGTTTCCATATCTTGGCTACTGTAGCTAATGCTGTAGTGAACATGAAAGGAAGAAAGCCTTCGTGCCCCCCCTACCAGGACTACACTCCCCTATGGGGACTCCCAGAGCACTGTGTACCTCTCTTCCCTAGCTCATGTCACTATTGCAGTTTCACATTTGTAAAATAATTTGATTAATATGTATTTTTCCCTATAGCCATGAAGGCAAAGGGTTAATTCATCTTTGTACTTAGGCTGTAACAAAATCCTTCAGCACCTAGTTAGTGATCAATAAATATACATTGAATGGATGAATGGATAAATGCCTAAATTAACTTATGTACTATGAAGACTACCCAGGAACATTTCAACTGCCTTTCTTTCTTTCTTTCTTTCTTTCTTTCTTTCTTTCTTTCTTTCTTTCTTTCTTCTTTCTTTTCTTTCTTTTTTTCTTTCTTTCTTTTCTTTCTTTCTTTCTTTCTTTTCTTTCTTTTTTTCTTTCTTTTCTTTCTTTCTTTCTTTCTTTCTTTCTTTCTTTCTTTCTTTCTTTCTTTCTTTCTTTCAATTTTTTCCTCCATGAAACTTTCTATATAGTAAGCAAAGTTTTCAAAATTACTTTATTGACTTCAAGGCTGATGGTAAAATTGAAAAACACTTTTTTTTTAAAGGTATAGAAGTATCTGAATATTTGATGGTTCATTCCTTGACTTGAATCATGTGTTATGGACAGAAGTTTCTCTCCTTTTCTTTGTTCTCTTTTCGCACCCCCCCCCCCTTTTCCTTGACATCAAAAACATTTTCCTTAAAGGAGACAATGATTCCCAAGGGGATAGAGAGTCAAAGAATGTATGTGTAAGGTGTGTGACAAAGACCATGATGATCCCTTATATCTGGGCACATGGCCAGATATTGTAAGGTTCTGTGGATAAAATCTTCAGGCACTTAAAATAAATGAGTTATACCAGTGGTGGTCCACTGTCTTAGCCAAGCCTAATCCTAGAAAACAAGTACTGAATGAAGTATAGCAAAAGGAAGGAGTAATTTTAGTTATCTAGCACTGAATGAGACAAGAAATAATAATGTTATGAAGCATTGCAAATAGGGCTCCCTACATATAATCGACATATGAGGAATCAAAACAACAATTGCTAATCTTAGAAGAGAAACATTCATTAAAAGTTGAGGGAAATCAGAAGGCTTTGTGGATGAAAGGCACTAGAGTTGGGCATTGATGGATAAGAGCTCTGTTGGATTGAGAGAATTCGGAAGAACATTCCAAACAGGGGAAGCAGTGAGGAACACTCAAGTAGCATGATATTTGTAAGTGGCAGTGGGTAGCTAAATCTGGCTGAATGTGAGAATTTACATGAGATTGTGGGGGATTTAAAGTTAGGAATTACCTTATTGACAAGGAAGATCTTTTAAATATTTGACTAAGGTATTTTAAGGATATGAATTTACTCAGTCATTCTATGAATGTAGAAAGAATTTGGACAGAACAGATAGAATTTCACCATTGATTCCATTTATAAATGCCGAATACATTGTGAAAGGAAGAAGAAACTAATATTTATTGAGTATGTGTTAGATTACATTACATATCTTACATACAACTTGCCAATTACCTTTAGAAAACATTAAAAACTTATCAGTTATTATCTGTTTTAAGACAAGCAAATGTATATTTAGTTTTAAGTCATAAAAATATCACAAATGTAGTAAATCATAGACTGAATATTTGAACCTAAGTGTGTAGGATTACAAAACCTGTATTCTACCGTTTAGCACATCTTTGGTAATGGAAATGCAAAAGGAGAGATGGAAAATTAAAATTTTATTATAAAATGCAACATGGAAAAAATGGTAAATATTTCAAACTTTATCCGAAAGAGTAGAGTTGATAGATAATTTTAAGTGATATTTTGAGTTCTGATGACTAAAGACAGAGAAATAGATGAATCTTCTTTCTTTTTTAAATTAGAAAATGATTATTTAAATTTTAAGCTGTTGAACAGGAAGTGATGGAAGGGATATCTCATTAAGTAGGTAGGAGACACAGAGCTGGTACTCAGGACACAGAGAAGTGGAGATATTAAATTAGGATTTATATCAATGACAGTCAATGTGACCTTGCCCCAGGGTCCCTCTACTGCCCACCTCTTTGATAATTGAATCACCAGCTCTTGAATTAGCCCTTCCTTGGGGTATAGGTCTCTCATGTTGCCTCCAAAACAGGAATCATGATTGATATCTCCAAAAGTTTAACATCAGACTAAACCTTGTGATATCGCCAAAAGTTTAACATCAAACTGATTTGGCTCTGATCTATTTCCTCCGAACTTTTGCTTTGTTTCTGAAAACCTCTGCTTTGCTTCCCAGTTCCAGTAACTGGGATCTCTTCCTGTTACATGAGCCTAAGCCCTTGCTCTTGTGTGACACCCATATTTTTCCTAGATCAGGAATTTTACCTCCAATAAATTCTGTGCTTTCAGGATCAGATATTCTGCACTAAATCCAGACAAGCAGGCTGCCATCTTGGCAAATGGGACCAGTCCTTGCTACCTATCTTACCATCAACAGTTCTGTGTCCCAGCGGAAGGGACCATCTACTGGATCATTTCCATCAGCAATCTCACGTGTTACACTAGATCTATCTTTAAAAAATAATGATAATAAAATAAACAAATGAAAAACCTTCTCTTGACTCCAGTCCAGCTGTCACCATTTGTAGCAAAATGTTTTTATATACAATAAAATTTGCAATGACTCCAAATTTTATATAAAGCAATTAGCAACTTCATGTCTTTTGACCAACCAACAGTTGCAAGAGGGGGATGAGCTAAAGTTCTTTACTTTGAAATAGACAATGGGAGGAGCATCCAGGTGGGGAAATCATAAGATGTGAATTAAAATGGTGGAGGGTGGGCACCAAATCCCAGGGTTCTCCCAGTGCAATTTCTTTTTTTTAATTTGTTTTTAATGTTTATTTATTTTTGAGAGAGAGACAGAGACAGAGAGAGAGAAAAGAGTGCAAGCGGGAAGGGGCAGAGAGAGAGGGAGACCCAGAATCTGAAACAGGCTCCAGGCTCCAAGCTGTCAGCACAGAACCCTATGTGGGGCTTGAACCCACGAAGCATGAGATCATGACCTGAGTCAAAGTTGGACGTTTAACCAACTGAGCCACCCAGGCACCTCCTCCCAGCACAATTTCAATTAGTATAATATCAGGAGACAGCACAAGCACTGCAGATGTCCTGGGGGCCCCAGAGAGCCATAGGATTCAAAGTCATCCCTGTCTGTGCTTAAACAAGACCGTACACCTGCCATGGTGGCAAATTACAATGAGGACTTGGACTACTCATATAGCTGGACCATTGAAACTACCAGCTATGTTGGAACTGCCAACTGTGACAATTACACAGGTCATCTCATTCACCTGTAATGTAATGGCACTCCTGATTTTATACAACTGAAGTGTGTGGACTCTGTGCTCTGGATTATGCTAGAGTTTTCTGAAAGCATGTTTTGTTTGCATTACTCGTTGACCTTCTGTAATCTGTTTTTACTCTCTTCTACTTCACTGAAACTGCTTTTGTCAGAGTCATTGATGATAACCATAGTGCTAAATTGACTATACAAATTATTTGTCTTGATTTGACTTGACCTGTATTCAGTACACTTGACCACATTTTCTTTTTTTCTAACACACTCCTATCTTGGCTT
The DNA here is from genome assembly GCF_024362965.1 of Panthera pardus. NCBI lineage: Eukaryota > Metazoa > Chordata > Mammalia > Carnivora > Felidae > Panthera > Panthera pardus. Next base: position 47,595,703 of record NW_026526688.1, on the reverse strand, counting down.
CCATGACAACATCCTCTTTTCCTTTTTCTTTTCTTACCTCTAGGGTCACTCTTTCTCAAATTTCTTTGATGTCTTAGCTTCTTCAGTATGACCTGTAAATACTGGGGCCCCTCAGGGCTCCCTCCTAAATCCTTCTCTGTGTCCAGATGATCTCATTCACATCCATGGGCTAAAATTGCATATTTATGTATTCTCAAATTTATATTTCTATTATAAAATTCTCTTTTGTGTTTCAAGATTGCATATCCAATGGCCATCTGCACTTGATTTTCTCATGTGTAGCTCAAATTTTATTAAATTTTATTATAATCTTGTTTTCCCACTCTTCCTACCTGTCCCCAGATATATCCCCTATTTTTAAATGTTCCATCTAAGCATTTTCAAAGGTGCTACATTCAGGAACTAAGGAGTCATCCTTGATTCTTTTCTCTCCCTTTGCCCTCTATTCAATCCATTTTCATTTCCTGTTCATTACATGTATAAATTATATTTCAGAGTCATCTACATCCTCTGTTTCTAAAATCATCCCCTAGCCAGACCATCATCGTTTCTTATCTGAACGACAGCAAGAGACCACTGTCTTCTCAGTGTCTATCACTCCCTTCCATCTCTGCTCCACATATTAGCAAGAGATCCTCTTAAGGGGTAAATTAAATAGTGTTGCCCTCCTGCACCAAACCCCTCAGAAGCTTTTCTTTCAATCAGAAGAAAACCCAAGTTCTTTATACATTCCTGTACAATACTATCTCAGAACTAATCTACTATCCCCCACTGCTGGTTAAATGTCAGCCCCACCCATCTTTTTAAGGTCCTCTGGCCTGCAAGGTCTTTGTCATGTCAGAACTTTTGAATTTCCTGTTCTTCCTCTATGGGATGATTTCCTTCTGTTCTCCTTTCTATAGGTCTCAGCAAAATGTCACCTCCTTAAAGAAGGCTTTCTTGACTGGGGTGCCTGGGTGGCTCAGTTGGTTAAGCGTCCAACTTTGGTCATGATGAGTTCAAGCCCTGCGTGGGGCTCTGTGCTGACAGCTCAGAGCCTGGAGCCTGCTTTGGACTCTGTGTCTCCCTCTCTCTCTCTACCCCTCCTCTGTCAATGCTCTGTCTCTTTCTGTCTCAAAAATAAATAAACATTAAAAATATTTTCCAAAAAGAAGACTTTCTTGATCATCTTAATTAAAATTGGTCTCACTAAGATTTGTTTTTTAATCTCAGCCTTGCATATTTTCCTTTATTAGTACTTAGCATCATATGGAAGTGTTCATATTTGTTTGAGTGTGTTGGCTAAAACTGTTGACCATCACTGGTACATAGTTAACACTCATTATGGGTACATAGATCATTTCTATAAATGATTGTCAAAAAGAATTATCGTAGAGAAAAAAATTAGTAAGTATAATATTACAGATGAAGAAGGTATTTTTAAACAAGAGAACTTTGGGGCACCTGGGTGGCTCAGTCTGTTCTATGTCTGACTTCAGCTCAGGTCATGATCTCACAGTCCATGAGTTCAAGCCCCTCATCGGGCTCTATGCTGACAGCTCAGAGCCTGGAGCCTGCTTCAGATTCTGTGTCTCCCTCTCTCTGCCCCTCCTCACTTGTGCTCTGTCTCTCTCTCTGTGTCAAAAATAAATGAACTTTAAAAAAAAAAAAACAAGAAAACTTTGATCTAGAATATTTTCTTTAGAGTATTTAACAATCAGACCTAAGGTCAAGAGACGACCTGGAAAAGTTAGTGGGTTACAGTTCCCTTTGAGAGGCTGTGTCAGTCTTTTTTCTTTTTAAATATGTATTTAATTTAACAAGGCTGAGATCACATAATCGTATTGGTCTGTATAGGACTTTCAGATGGAGCTAGATGCTAAATCTTTACTTCTTTTTTTCTTGGAGACAGTAGAGTGAAACAGTTACATTAAAAAAGTGTTGGGAGTTAGTCTTCAGTAGTTGTGTGACTTTACCCAAATTATTTAATACCCTCAACTCTGAAAGTGTTCTCATTTATCAGGTGGGGATGATGATAGCATCTGTCTCATTGGTCAAGTTGTAAAGAATAAATGGAAAAAAGTATATTTAACAGTATCTGGGATATGTTAAACAATAAATGTTATTAGCCACTATTATATATATATATATATATATATATATATATATATATATATATGTAAAACTTTATTTTTTTTTTAGAGAGAGAGAGAGAACATAAATGGGGAGAGGGGCAGAGGAAGAGAGAGAATCACAAGCAGGCTCCATGCTCAGCACAGAGCCCGATGAGGGGCTCAGTCTCATGACCCTGGGATCATAACCTAAGCCGAAATCAAGAATCGGACACTCAACCGACAGCCACCCAGGCACCTATTATATTTCTAATTTAAGCTTCACTTATGAGTTAATCTAACTCTTCCCCAGGTAATAGGCCAAGCCTCATCTATGGCCCAGCCTATATCAACACTCTCATTATCAAATCATAAACTCTGAAACTGTGGAGTGTATCAGAGTCACAAAAGGAGGCTGTCTAAAATGTGCAATCCTGGGACGTATCCCCAGGGATTCTTTCATAAGTCTGGGGTAAGACCCAGGAATATGTGTTTATAACAAACACTCCGGTCTATTATTGATGAAGGGGATTCCAGGACCTCATTTAGGGATAAGTGGGTATGACATAGATCTACTTCCTCATTGTAGATGACTATTGAGGGGTTGAGAAGAATTTTTTTTTTTTTTTTTTTTGCTTTGGAATTGAGAACAAAGAGGGAGAAGATTTGTTAAAGGGAAATGTCAAAGAAATGGATCAAAAGAGGGCTCGTTCAAGAAGGTGGTGAGATGGGGAGACTCACTGAAAAGTCACAGAGTGTCAGGATGTTAGAGTTTTGCCAGACAATCTCTCTCCTTCTCTCCCCCTCTCCCTCCCTCCCTCCCTTCCTTCCTCTCTCTCCCTTTCTCTCTCTCACACACACAGTTTTTGGTCATTCGTTGATCTTTTTATTCATAACTGTGTGGGTAGGAAATCCATCACCAAACACAACTAAAAATCCATCTATGAGTGTTTGCGAGATAGTTGAAGGGATCCTTAGTTTTTCTTAGGCTGAATATGCTACATAGGGTTCATAATCCTGGTGGGAGCAGCAGTTACACAAGTCATGAATATGCCTCACAGCAAACTGATCTTGATAACATCTAAGCTGTCTACTTAAGTGTTCTATCAATGCGCTCCATATTTTGCCAATCCTTTCTCTGCACTGTTGGCAACTAGAGCCAGTGGCAATAGAAAAAAAAAATCTCATACTGAAATACCAAATATCTATTTGTTTTTTTTAATATAAAGCACAACATTCCTTACAAAAAAGCTACTTAAATCATGCCTTTTGTTATGTGAATCAGTGCATTCTGTCCTCAAGCTCATTTTCTTCTATTTATCTACAGACAGATTTAATGGAGTCATTATGGTTGAATGTCATCTTTCTGGATTGACTTTATTAAAAAAAAAAAAAATCAGATTTCCCAGGCATTTCTCCATGTGTTTAGGTGTCAAAATACTACACTTAATTTGAAACCGGAATAATAACATGAACTTTTGTTCCCCAGCTCTTCAAGAAAGGAGATATACATGTGAATACTGCTCTAGTTATCACATTGTGTTGTCTCTTATCACAGAGGTGTTTGTGAGTCACGCTAGCAGCCTAGCAGATTCTAACCTTCCACTTTTAGTATGAATTCCTGCCATCTCTTTGGAGTTTGGTAGTAATGAATGCTTTCATTTTAAGTGCAATGGCATATGCATCCTCAGTAAAGATCAGAGTTTCTTTGTTCTCTTTACATCAAATTTTCTCCCAATTGTTGCCATTTGGTTTCCAGTGTAATCGCAGATGATACCCTGTGTCTGGATGCCACAGAGTCAGAAATGATTTAGCACAAGCAATTGCTAGCTCTCCTTACTTACCTTGCTAGGAAGTCAACAATAAATTGGAAAGAGGGCACTCAGGTGAAAGCACTTCAGAAAAGGTGTGCTCTGAGGGGTATCGCCTTTACCGCCTGCAGCAGTGATGGCAGGACTCAAGTCGCTTCACTATTTATCCTCGAATTATCTTCCTAACTCTTCGCTACTGACATCCCGCATAGATCCTATGACTCAAAACGAATCCTCCTAACCTGTCCAGAAGGTGTGAAGCCACTGGGTCTGTTGCAGTGCAACTAACCAAGGCTATGCTAGTATAATTGTCTGTTTGATGAATATTCGTTTGTTCCATCACGTCCCAGGTATTATGCTAAGCACTGAAGATATCGGGATGAATAAGATACCTGTGGTCACTACTGCATGAACTTTCAGCGTCGTAGAAAGGAGACACAACTAAGCAATTACTTATAGTAAAGTCTGATACATACTGTGAAGTTGAGTATATAAGGAATAGTTTAGAAAAATTAAAAGGGCCATCTCCTTTATCTAGTGGATTAGTACAGGCACTCTGAGGGCAGCGGTCTTAAGGTTGAAGGTGGCTCGAGGAACTGGGAAAAGAAAGAGGTATTAGAACTTCAGAAAGAGGACAGTGCGTGTTCAGGTGCCCTGAGATGAGAAAGTAGAGCACATTTGAATACCTCAACAGTGCAATGCAGGTAGAGCAGAGAATGTAAGAGTCTATGGAGCTTGATAAGAGACTGTACAGAGGTGGGAGCTAAATCATGGAGGGGCTACTCAAGAAGTTGGGGTTGCATACCAAGAGCAATGGAAAGTACAGAAGGCTTTTAAGTAGGAAAAGTGAAATCATCATTGTGCTTGCTGTTAAAAGGTACACCCTAAACAGACCATAGAACATGACTAGGAAGAAAACAAGACAAAAGAGCAGAGAAGGGACGCATGCTTCCTATGTGGAGCTTAGCAATTTAAAGTGCGTTAGACATTTCATTTCCCAAGATGGTGTCAAGACTTGGCATGGGGCAGGAGACACTGAACCAGGGACTAAATGCTTCATGGGTGAGATAGCAAATGATGACAACAGGAAGGTAGAACAGGCCATGTTTGAGACTCAAAGGAACAGGACTTTTTGAAAGAAGATAGAGGAACAATGGTTTGAAAGAAGTGATAATGACCCAGGATCAGACAGACCTTATCTCTGATCTTAAAATATGCATTAGGTGGGAGAATGAGTACAGGAAAAATACAACAATCTCAAAGGAGAGCCAGGTTTCTTTAGAAGCCAGGATTTCTTGAGGATTTTTTTTAACTAGTTTGAAAATGCTAGGGAACTTTTCCAGTTCGTCACAAACAGCTTCTGAGAATTTCTTGGAGCAGTGCTTACGGGGCTGTCTTATTTCATCCAACCTCCACAACACAAGCTGAACTGGGCAGCTGAGTCTGTCCTTTGCTGGATTGTAGGTACAGCACGCTTGCTCGTTTCTGCCAAGGAAGGTCGCCCCATGTGTCTTATGGATTCTGTGAAGCCCAGAAGTGCTCAAAGAAGGTTCACCTCTTTGTTTTCCTTGCCAAGTGCTTCCCTGAGCATTCTTGTCTTATTATAATCACATCACTTGCTAAAGTCATGTTTTGTTGTGCTTTGGTTTGGTTTACTCAACTGCTTTTAGACTTGAAACATCTCAAAGACAGTGATTGTGAATTATTTACCTTTTCATCTTCAGTGTTTAGCAAGCAGAGGCTTGTAATTAACTAATTATTAGTTAATTAGTAAACCTGTCCAGGTGAGGCATCTTGCTCTATTACAAAAGGATCAGTATCCCTCTTCTCAGCCAAACTAGTGATTTCCCATACTTCTGGCTAATATAATATGTTTTTCTACTAAGTTTCTCTAGAATATTAGCTTCTAAAGGGAAGGAATTAATATCTCTCAATAGATTTTCTGCCAGGATGAAGGGAGACACAGATTTGAGCTCATATGCCAACTCTAATCAATTAGCTGTCATTCCCTACATTACAGCTTTGAGAAGGATTTTGAGACCTTTTCCAGGCACTGCAGGAAAGACTATAACTATCATATTGATTTGGAATCCATGTCATTGGTTCAAGATTTGGGAGTGATGGCATTTTTCCCACGTGTTTCCCCATCCCTAATCTAGAGCTGTTTAATATATGTTAAAGTAACAGTTCTAGTGCTCTCAGCAGAGATATTAGATTCTGTTACAATTTTAAATGCTATGTCTACATGCCAACTCTTACTAATCATTCCTTTGTGGAAATTTTGTGAGATCATATGGTCTAAATTACCCAATCTAAGTTATCAATTATTGTTCATGGGTCTGAGTTTATCTTCTTTTCCTAACAAGATTGTAAGCAATACGGAAGCAAAAATCTTCTTTCCCTAAATATTAACTTTGACTTTGGCTAAAGTCAAATAAATTTTATTGCTGCATAAAAAAACCACCCCCCAAAACTCAATGGCATGCAACAATAAACATGTATCATTATGCTCACATTTCTTTGGGTAAACTGGGGTGGCTATGCTTTAAGCTTCTGGTCTACAGGTTGAATAAGTTGACTCATTACTGGGGTTTCAAGTGACCATCAACCAGGGTAGTCTGCTCAACATAACCCTCATTCTTCTGAGACAGGTAGACTGCCAAAGTTACAGTGCTTCCTAGCAGTGACAGAAGCAGAAGAGAGATGTCTCTAATGCAGAGCACAGTTCAAGTCTTTGCTAGAATATCTTAACAACACCTTTTGGCCAAATCAAGGATATGGCCAAGCTCAACATCAATGTAGTAGAAAAGTATACTTCACCCACAGGGAGGGGGAAGAGAGGGACTATTTGCTGAATTAAAACCCAAGAGATTTTATTGTCCTCAAATTAAAAGTGGTGATAAGTTTCAGGGCTCTGAAATTGCTTTACGACAATTGAGAAGAAAAATATCTGGTAGACACTGGCATTCAGTAAATACCCTCACAGTATGTACAATGTGTGGTACCCAGGTGGATTTTGGAGATTCACTTGACTTTGATCAAGTTAGGATTTCCAGATTCTCTCTCCAGGTCAGTCTGTGACCTTGGGCAAGTTCAGAAATGCTTCTCTTAATTTTATTTTGCAGTTAAGTTACAGATCTCAGCTGCAATGTTTATTGGAGAATCTGTTGGGATTCTAAGATATATATTCCATAAGCTGTTCCAAATATTCACAATTTTCACTTCTAATCAGACCTCAGCCATAATTGTGTGGAAAATGCCTCCTGTTAAATTACTAATTTCTTGATTTTAAGTAAGAACTACTTTTCACTTAAGGGAATAAAATTAACTTCCCAGGCTTTTAGGTATTAGTTGTTATAACACATGGGTCCCCAGTTCAAAATCTTTGGCTTTGAAGCTTTATTTTTGGAAACTTTATAAATATAAAGAAGTTCTTGTGAAGTATTAATGCATCCTATCCAGGCCACAAGGGGGGAAGAAGTCATAATGAATAAACAGACTCACAATATCTTTAAAATGAAAGAACACATTAAAAGCAATAGTCAGAGTTATTAATTATACCTCAAAATACCTGAGTTATTAGTAATACCTCAAAAAAATTGGGGAAAAATCATAATGGGAATGCAAACTGCTGCAGCCACTCTTGAAAACAGTATGGAGGTTCCTCAGAAATTAAAAACAGAACTACCCTGTGATCCAGCAATTGCCCTATGAGATATTTATCCAAAAGATGCAAAAATGCTGATTCGAAGGGACACCTACACCCCAATGTTTGTAGCAGTGTTATCAAAAATAACCAAATTATGGAAAGAGCCCAAATGTCCATCGACTGATGAATGGATAAAGAAGATGTGGTATATATACAATGGAATATTACTCGGCGATCAAAAAGAATGAAATCTTGCCATTTGCAGTAACATGGAGGGAACTAGAGTGTATGTATTATGCTAAGTGAAATAAGTCAGGCAGAGAAAGACAGATATCATATGATTTCACTTATATGTGGAATTTAAGAAACAAAACAGATGAACATAGGGAAGGAAAAATAAGATAAATAAAAAGAGAGGGAGGCAAACCATAAGGGACTCTTAAATTCAGAAAACTGAGGGTTGATGGGGGTTGGAGGGTGGGGAAAATGGGTGATGGGCATTGAGGAGGACACTTATAGGGATGAGCACTGGTTTGTTATAAGTAACTGAGGAGTCACTGTGTTCTACTCATGAAACCAATACTATACTGTATGTTAACTAACTTGAATTTAAATAAATATTTTTTTAATTGTTCTTTACCTAAAATCATACTCATACATGATAAAAGGCAGGAGAAAGTGCAGTCTGATAGTGATCAGTGTCTGAGTAAAGCACACTCTTTGGGAACTTGACTTTCTCCCATGGAGTTTGAATTCCGTGTGGCCATTAACACTTTAAAGGGAAGTTCTGGGAGGATAGGAGTTTCACTCTGTGGAATGATTATTGTTTGGAATAGGGGCTGTGTCAATATTTCTTTACTGTTAGGTTTCCTAAAAACATTTGGTACAGGTTTATAAACTAGATTAAAATATTAATAAATATTTGTTCACTGAGTCAATTGTATTTTTCACATTTTTTGATGTATATCTATAAATTTTGTGTCACAGGAAATAGGAGTTAATGCTAATATTGTACTTATACATCAGAGAGTCTTCTAAATGTGTTACTTACATTTTGTAGCAACTTTAAGATGTAGATGCTATTATTTTCCCCATTCTACAGATGAAAACATTGAGACACACAGAAGGTAAGTAGCTTACTGAAAGTCACAAAGCTAGTTAAGCGTCCACGCATGGGATTTAAATTCAGGCTTTCTGGGTCTCAATCTATGCTTTTAACCATTATGTGACCAAGCTAACCTGGAAGATGTGTACTCCTTCAGGAAAGCAGCATGGCACAGTGATTAAGGGCATAGGTTTTAGAATAAACAGGTCTCAGTTAAAATCCCATTTCTACTCTTTATTAGCTCTGGAACCTTGGGTGATTTTCTTACATCTCTAAACCTCAGTTTTTTTCTTTGTGTCAATGGAGAGTATATTTACTTACAAGGGTTATTAATGAGATAAGAAAGTATGCTTAGCAGAGTATTGGCATATAATAAACTGGAATTATTAATACTACTTAGTCCAAGCGCCCAGGGAAATTAAGCGGCTTGCCGAAGGTCATATGTCTGGTTATAGAAAGTGAAGTCTAAACTATGGATTTCTTGGTTCATAGTCCAATACCTTATGCACTGGTAATGGTCACTCCTCAGGGATGTCTTACATTACTTGATAAAGTGAGATAATCCAGGAAAGAAACATAATGCCTGACAATATGTTTGCAACCATGCAGGGTGGCTAGGCTTTGCAATGTGCTACATCACCTCAATCAGCCTGCATGCGAGCGTCACCGCATTTTCTTTGACAGATCAAAAACACAGGTACCAAATATTCACAACAAAACCAGATTTCTTCATGTGGCTTTTCCAATAACATTTGAGGACTCAATGAAACTTATATCATCAATATCTGCATTCCTGTAGTAACTGCTTCTCCATCGCCAGCTTTACACCTTATCATCAATCACTTAAGAACTCCATGGGAAGTACAGATTTCCATACCTTGGCATTCATATGGTAGTTTCTTGCTTAATATAATGTCAGGTCAAGAGTTTTTTAAGAGGTGCCTGGGTGGCTCAGTGGGTTAAGTGTCCAACCTCTTGATTTCAGCTCAGGCCATGATCTCAGGTTTCATGGGATGGAGCCCCACATCAGTCTCTGTGCTGACAGTGCAGTGCCTACTTGGGATTCTCTCTCTCCCTCTCTCTCTGCCTCTCCCCAACTCATGCTCTCTCTCTCTCAAAGTAAATAATTTTTTTTTTAATTTAAAAAAAAGAATTAAAAAATTAAATTTATTATTTTTGCGAGAGCGACAGAGCCCTAGCAGAGGAGGGGCAGAAAGAAAGGGAGACACAGAATCCAAAGCAGGCTCCAGGCTCTGAACTGTCAGCACAGAGCCCAACGTGGGGCTCAAACCCACAAACCATGAGATCATGACCTGAGCCAAAGTCAGAGGTTTAACCAACTGAGCCACCCAGGCGCCCCTCCCACCAAAAAAAAAAAAAAAGAATGTTTTAAAACCTACTTGTTCCCAAACCCATCAAATTATCTTTTATCCTCCCAACTTTCATAGGAGGTGTATGTGTTAAGGGTGTAAGGGACATATTCTATCTGCCTGGTATTTGGGGTTTTTTTTAAAAGGTATTCATAGACATTGTAGCATGTAAGCTATTTTGTGCCCTGATACAGTATGTTACCAAAATAATTTATTTTGCATTTGATTCCTAGGAATTCAGTTAATGCAAGCATGCTCAAAGTGATTTTAAATGCCTTTGTGGTCTGCACAGCATTATTCCAGAAAGGCCCTAAACGTTCTTTCAAGTCATATTTTTGACGACCCCCTGATGCTTTCTGCAAATATTTTCTCTATATACTCCAAGTCTGATTTGATTTAGCCCCACAGCTTTATAAATGTCCCTGGAACACATGGGGTATAACTATAATCGATGATTCAGCACATTTCCATCACATAAAAATCAAATTTCCAGTGGCACCACTTACTCTTTATTGTGCTGAGATCAATAGTTGGAGGAACCCTTAACCCAGCCGCGTGCCTGTCTACCCAACATGTATTCATAATATCAGTCTATAAATTCAATAGAAATATTAGGTTACAGGGGCATTCATGCTCAGAATAGCAAGATTTCTGGAGTTTGGGGAGTGTGCTGCAGACAAACTGCTCCTCTAACCAAGTCTTCTGGAATAAAAGTGCACCACAGAGCAGGACTCTGCAACTGTGCACGATGGGCAGCTGGACAGGGTGAGTTTGGGGATATTTTTAGGACATATAAAAAATTCATTCCTTCCCATCTACTTAGTTGGCTACAAGCGGTAGCATCCTTGCATACGGAATCCATATTCTCTATTTGCTGACCTTTTTCACGTAACTTGTTGAGACCCCTCTCTTCTGGGGTCAGGAGTCCTCAGCATGGTCCACGGGGTGGTACCTCCTTCAGCACTACATCTGCACCTGCTCCTTCTTTTCCTCTTGCTTATATATTTCTTATATATTTATGTAACGTTACATCTAGTTATTCCATAACTACATATGGAGTAAATATAACTACAAATATTTTTCTCTCTTTTTTTAAGTTTATTTATTTTGAGACAGACAGAGAGCACATGCATGGGAGACAGAGAGAGACAGGGTGAGAGGGAGAATCTCAAGGAGGTTCCACCCTGTCAGCACAGAGCCTGACGCAGGGCTCAGTCTCACCAACTGGGAGATCATGTCCTGAGCCGAAACCAACAGTCAGTCGCTTTTAACCAACTGAGCTACGCAGGCACCCCTGTAAACTACAATTAAAAAAAAAAAATTTGTTAAGTGTTTATTTATTTTTGAGAGAGACACAAACAGAAAGAGTGCAAGCAGAGGAGGGTCAGAGAAAGAGGGAGACACAGAATCTGAAGCAGGATCCAGGCTCTGAGCTGTCAGCACAGAGCCCAACGTGGGGCTCAAACTCACAAACGACGAGATCATGACCTGAGCCAAAGTCAGACATTTCACTGACTGAATCACCCAGGTCCCCCTCAACTACAAATATTTTTAATGTCACATCTAAACTCTAAGACACTGGACAAGAGGCATTTGACAAAAGCTTTAAAATAACACAAAGTTCAGAAGTACCTTTGAAACTCTGTTTCTTAAAACAAGAATGAAGCACTTTTGAATAGGTTTCCCTGGTAGATCTTAATGCCTTCTGGTTTGCATTGTTTTAAAAAACATGCCATATAACAGGCAATAGTTTCTTATGTTTTGCTCACAGTGGCTCATCTGTAACTGATCTAAATCTAACCTGTTACCTCCCCTCCCCTCATCTCCCACAAAATAAGTTTTGGATGGACTTTTACTGAATTTTGTCCCAACTAAGATTCCACCAAAAGACTTTGCTGCTGTAAGGCAGGAAAATTAGTTTGAGAAAAGAGCTATCTTTTGTTACTGAATAGATCTGATGCACCATTTTGATTTTTTATTTCAGGGAATTGATGAGAGGACAAAGAAACAGCTAAATTGCTATGTGTAATACAATACAGGAAACAATGGAGTTTCTGGGTGTGGCCTGGAAAGGTGGGATGGGAAGATCTAGGGATGGAGGGAAGACAGGAAAATTGGGGACAGGAGGCCAGGGGGTTGTCCTACAATAGGAAGTCTGGTATCTGAAGGGATAAGGGCATCCAGGAGATAGATGATGGAGAGGATGCTGGGGATTTTATGAGAAACAGCATGCCAGTGGGTTTTTGTTTTGTTGTTGTTGTTTGCTTGTTTTTAAAGTTTATTTACTTATTTTGAGAGGGAGAGAGAGAGAGAGAGAGAGAGAGAGAGAGAGAGAGAGAGAGATGGGAGGGCCAGAGAGAGAGAGAGAGAGGAAAAGAGAGAATCCCAAGCAGGCTCCCCACTGTTGGTGCAGAGCCTGATGTGGGGCCAAAACCCACAAACTGCAAGATCATGACCTGAGCTGAAACCAAGAGTCAAGCACTTAACTGAGTCACCCAGGCATCCCAGCATGCCAGTGTTTAAATTCTGACTCCACCATGCATCTGAGTAGTCCCATTCAGTACTCTTGATTTTCATCAAAAAGTCTGCTACACACAGGAGCAGTGAGTGGCATCTTTACAAGTTAAGAAAACAGTATTTGTACCTAAAAGGATGGCTTAGAGAAGACGTAAGGGGTGTAAGAAGGGAGGAAGTAAGTCAAAAAATTGACCAATTTATCAGAAACATCTGGATTCCCAAAGGAAAGGGAGCTCCTGGTTCTCCTACCACAGATGGCATGGGAGGCCAAGCTGACTCATCTGATATTAAAGCAAAAGTTCCACAAGGCTAATAGGGTGGGAACATGACATGTGGACCCATATATGATTACATGAGAACATTTATAGACCTGAATCAGAATTTAAGGTTGAAAAATAAGCACAGCAGAATGACTTCCCTCTTTTTGTTCATCCTTCTCCTTGCTTCTCCCCAACCCATCTAATAGTGGCTTCTCTCACCCCCAAGGTTTTTGAGCTTTTGGTCCTGGAAATGAAAGGAAGAAGAACGGTCTGAAATGGGAGCTGATAAGGTGGATTAGACACACAGTCCCACATTGCTCTTTCACTTGCCCCTGCATCATCTGGCCGTCTTCCCCACACAACTATAGACCTCAAAAACCTACTGGATTATTCAAGGTCTTCTAGCTTAAGTGTTAAAAGAGTTAGAGAATTTTGTGTATCAAGCATCAAAACGAGTCTTGCCAGTGGGGGTGAAAAATGCAAGACAAATTTAAGGATCAATGCCCTGAGATGGAACAGAAACAATTCAAGGATGGCAAGCCATGGTGTTACTAAGGGTCTGAGAGCATAAATGCAATCCTCGCCCCATCCTCAACACTGGATGGTTATGAAACAGAAGAATGTGTGATATTGCTAATTTCCTTCATATGAGCCCATGCCTTCCCTTTGTTTCTTCAGTTTTGAGAAGTGATCGATACATTAATGAATGTTTCAAAAGAAATATACACATCAACTGAAAGATGTTTCTATAAGGACATCCCTAAAGCAGAAACAGAGTTAATCGCTTAACTGAATATTGTGACCAGGAGGGTGGAGTGATACATCTTAGCTTACTTCTGTTGGGAGAACCTGCTACTTAATCTCTCTGGTGCCCAGTTAGACCTCTGCCCACCACCACCAATAACATAAAACCTCAGGTACACACTGTACACGCAGGAAGATGGTTCATCATATACACAGGAGACCATAGATCCCAAGGAGCCTCCACAGTTTCCTCATTTTGAGATTTTGGGCCAATGAGTTAACATATCTGAAACCTCCTTTTCCCATCAATATATAATCATTACCAAGAATGTTTTGTGAGAGTTTAAAATACATTATTTTCAAAGTGCTTTTCAGCAATCCAGTGAAGTCCACGGCTTAGAATGCCTATTAGTTGTAGTCTAGAGAGCCTTCTGGGCTAGCTTCCTCATATTCTTTGCCTCTCCTCCCCTAGCACACCACGCTTCTGCCATTTGTAATTATCCGCAAAGCCAAACAGCCTCATAGGCTAAATACATTTTTAATGCTCAGAGTCAGGAGTCTTGCTAGTGACTGCATCGAGAGAGATTTTTGGCCCTGCTTGATTGTAGCAATTACATGCAGAAGAATGGAAAGGCTGGAAGCCAGTATATCAGCCAAGCAAATGCCACAGATGCCTGTCTCATTTAAAAACAGTTAAAAGCTAAATTTTCAGATGAAATTGACACACACACACCCCAATACCACCACCACCTACACTACCACCAAAGCATTAGCTATTGGCTTTCCAAAGCCAAAATAAACTATTTACATTTTACTCCCCTTCTTTTTTCTGTCTTGGGATATTTTTCTATAGAAAGTAAGTACATCTAATTCCCCACCCCCCCCCAGCCAAACCGCATAAACGCTTAGGACTCTCATTGCCTCTTTAATGATTCAAAAACAATAGATAGCTTCACTGAGTGCTTGCTGTGTGGCTGGAGCTATGCTAAGAGTTTTGCATCTTGGCTGTGATACCTCCCAATTGTTGTTTTCAGTTCTTAGGCACAGGGAAGTTAAGAAATTCTCTCAATGTTCCAGGAGCAAAGAGTGCAAATGCTACCTCAGTCTGCCTTTCCGATTCCAGAATTCATGCAACTTATTATCATTTTACATTGCTTTATACAGTCTTCACTACTGACATTTATACATATTGTGAATATATTATTTATGCATGTGAACGTATCATATATATATATATATATATATATATATATAATTTCATTTCATCCTTAAAACCATAGCATAGGTTGGAATTGTTTTTATCATTCCCAGTTTAATTTACAGATGAACAGACTGAGGTATGAATGGGATGTTAACTTGCCAGAGATTACACTGTCATTAAATTGGAGAGACAGGACACAGATCCACATCCTCTTATCTGACCCACACCCTACCCCAGGACCACACTCAGGATCACAATGGACTAGAACCTGGTCACAGGCCACTTTTTAACCCCATGCATGCCACTAGGCTACATTGTCAGCACACCAGAATACTGGCTATTCAGAACGTTCGCATACTGAGTACTCTCCCCAAGCATCAGCCCCCACACCTGGGATTTTTCTCCCTTTTCCCTCTTCTCTGTGCTCACCTGGAGAAACCGCTTCATCTGCCGAGGCCTCTGATGTCACTTTCACCTGAAGACACCTCTTTCCACCTCTCTCCCCTAGACAACATTTCATTATTTCCACAGCACTGTGGTCTTCTATTGTGCTAGTCCTCACATTGGGGCGCTGCTCCTTCTTTACTACTCTTTTTCTTCTGGAAGATTAGCTCTTCAAAGCAGGGATGGTGCTGTGGGAGGTCATTGAGAGGATGTGACCTCCAGTTGCCCTTGAGCTGGGGTTGGGCAGTCAGAAGCTCCTCCCCATTCCCAGCCTTTAGGAGGTACCTTCTGCCCACCATCCCCACACCTGAAGTTGTTTTCAGGGACCCAGCCTTGAGACACTAATGCCTTATTGAGATCTGGTGGTATCATGCCCAAACCTCGTTAAGGCCTCTGTATAAACTTTAGATTCTGGCCGGCGGGTGCAGAGATTTGTTTATCTTGCGGCCGCCCAGAACAAGCCTCTAGGGTAAGTTCCCTTGCTTGTTAATACTTGCTGCACAACCTATAAGGGGGTGTGGGGGCTGCCTCTTTCTGTGTTTGCTCCTTGTACTCTGTACAAGGGGGGCCAGTTTCAGATTTCACCTGGGAAGCTCCCCAGATTTCAAACCAGCAGATGGCATTTTGTTCCTCGGTGTTCTGTAAGGTCTGACAAAGGGACGGCGTATAGTAGATATGCATTTAATTATAATATATTGAATAGAATTCGGTACTAGAGTGTTAGCTGTTCCCTTTGATTCTGCACCCAACAGCAATTAGACCAAAATCGGGGATTCCTTCCCTTAATTTTACTCTAATTAGAAAATTTTAGAGGCTCCTGGCTGGCTTAGTTGGTGGAGCGTGCGACTCTTGAAATTGGGGTGGTGAGTTTGAGCCCCATGTTGAATGTGGAGATTACTTAAACATCTTAAAAAGCAAAGAAAAGATAATTTTAGTAAATAAACCACACGTTTAGTTCGTCTTCAGAATCGTTCCATCCATGATTTTTGTTTCTGTGAGGTAATTTTAGCTTAATTAAAATTAGCTGTTCAGTGTGTCGGGTTACTATGTAAGAATGTAGGAAGCTTGAGTTTGTCTTTTGAGTCCAGTCCACCTCTCTGACATTTTGTCTCCTTAATGGTTGACTCCCCTATCTTTTATAAGTTAGGTTTGGCTCTTCGTGAGATTTGTTAGTTTTTCTTGAAAGTACCATGTGTAAAAATGAAGACCCCAATTTTAGGGGCTCCTGGGTGGCTCAGTGGGTTGAGCATCTGACCTCAGCTCAGGCCATGATCTCCTGATTCATAAGTTCAAGTCCTATACTGGGCTGTGTGCTGACAGCTCAGAGCTTAGAGCCTGTTTCAGATTCTGTGTCTCCTTCTCTCTCTGCCCCTCGCCTGTTGGTGTTCTCTCTCTCTCTCTCTCTCTCAAAAATAATTTTTTTTTAAAGACACCAATGTTAGAACCATCTCCTATATATTCCTATGCCTTCTTGTATGATGCTAATGAGTTTTTTCACGGGTTCCACATTTTCACTCTTAATATTGGTTCATTATAAGAAGCAAAGAGAACAAACAGGATTCTTATGTGAAAATCTGACTTAATATACTAGTCCTGAAACCATCTTTCAAACTGAGGTCAGAAGCAGCCTCAATCCCCTTAAAGAACAGAGTGGGGAGGTAGAAATCGGCATCCTGGCCTGGCAGTGAGCCCCCAGCCCAGAAGGAGCAGCAGTGCCCATCCTATGGGATTTTGCCAGAAGACCATTGCTTGCCCACTTTGGTTTTCTAAACTCTTTGCTCCCTACAATATTTTCTGTCTCGCTGTTGCCTTGGCTTCCACCTTTCGGTCTGTCCTCCATTGATGTTCACCCATCTGATTATTGCTCTTGGTAGGCCTGTGATTGTACTTCTTCAATAGTCTTCCCAAATCTCCCCCTGTTTCTGTTACTTTGAATTTTGCCACTTCTTCTATTCTGCCTCCAGTACAACCCTTTCCAGACCCTCTCAATTCACCAGTGACTAGAGATTGACTTACTAGATCCCCAAACTGCCCAGATCTAGATTTTCTTGCCTGATGCTTGGGTCTTTAGCCTTGACTTGGTGTCTCATCCTCAGAGTCTAACAACACAGGAGAAATGACTATGTGCTTCCTGCCCGCCCCCCCCCTTAGATGGCATAATAGAAATGTTATTGAAATGCATTATAATTTGCTTCTGGTCCAGTTTCTGTTCTTAGTGAGCTGTGGAATCTGAATGGAACAATTAATGAGGCTTGAGCATCAGAATAACTTAGAGAACCTTTTTGATATGCAAATTCTCGTGCTCAACCCTGACCTATTAAGTTGGAATCTCTGGAAGTAGAATCTCAGCAATGTTTATTTTTCAGACACTAGATGATACTAATGTCTACCCTTGGGTTAGAACAACAACTCAGTTTTGATATTTGAAATTTCCCTTCTAAGAATAGAATGTTTCCCCATCGTAAGTGTTCCTTCTTCTAAGAATTCCGGAGAATCCTGTGATTCCTGCATGGCTCAGTTGGTTAAGCGTCTGATTCTTGACTTCAGATCATGGTCTCAAGGTTCCTGGGATCCAGCCCCACAGGGGGCTCCACCCTGACAGCATGGAGCCTGCTTGGGATTCTCTCTGCTTCTCCCCACCCACTCGTGTTCTCTGTCTCAAATATATTTATATTTTTTAATTCTGGAGAGTCATTCAGAAATATTAAAAACTTTGTCTAAAATGGATGGATTACCTTTTTTTCCATAATGTTTTTAGCCCTGTTTTAGCATTATTTCAGGACATAATCATGACTCAGGCTGCACTTTGATCTTATCAATAAGAGACAAAATTTGAGTTATCTGGAAGAATAACCACAAATGATACTTTTCAAATTCTAAATAATTGTTGCACAAATTTCTCAATATTGTCAGGACTCGTTAATGTATCATTAGCAGTGATTAATGGCATAGTTTGATTTCTGAGTAACTGACTTTCCCTTAAAAGACCATTGGGGTTGTAGCTAACAATATCATGCCTTATACATGGAGAAACCGTTTTCTCGTGGCAATATAACCCACACTGTAAGACATGAAAATTTTAAATAGAAAACAGAGCCACTTGCTGGAGGTTGAAGAAACATTAAGGGGGAAGGAGAAGAATTTACAGTATAGCAGGGAAGTTGCACAATGTCCTTGGCTTCTGCTTAATGGGGTAGGTTTTGTCACTTAACAGTCAAGTTGAAAATCTTTTCTTTGTACAAAAAGACAGGAAGCGTATAGAATTTCTTCAACAGCCACATCAGAAGGCAGAAGAGAGGAAGTTGTCATTTGGGGGTAACTAGTAACAGTCATTTTGTGATGAAAGCACTGTCAGAAATAAAGCTTTTAACATAAAATAAGAAATCAGAAGGTTGATAACTAGAGCTATGAATTTACAATCAATACAGAATATCTTGAAATCCTGAATTTTTTGCAGTTGCAGGTATAGAGACTGAGAATTCTCTGCATTTATTTTTTATTTTTTTAATGTTTATTTTTGAGAGAGAGAGAGAGAGAGAGAGAGAGAGAGAGAGGCAGGCTTGTGGGTGGAGGTGGAAGAGAGAGAAGGAGATACAGAATTCAAGGCAGGCTCCAGGCTCTGAGCTGTCAGCACAGAGCCGGATGTGGAGCTCGAACCCATGAACCATGAGATCATGACCTGAGCCAAAGTCGGATGCCCAACCGACTGAGCCACCCAGGTGCCCCATCTCTGCATTTATTTTAAAAGCCGTGGTCTTGTAAGTAGCCCACTTTGGCAAAGATCAAGAACAGCACAGATAATTAACAAATGGCATGGAACCAGAATTAAGGTCTAGAATACAGAGAAGCAAAAAGTTCATCACTGATGCCCCTGACTGTAGATTTACCATGTTCTTAGTAGGCAAGTTTCAATATCTATATTGCACGCTCCACATAGTTGTTTTCACTTTATTAAATTAATCATTTAAGTTAATTTAAGTTAATCATTTAGTAAACTGCATAATATTCCTTTTTAATCATTTTGTTTCTAATCCATTTGGTTATCTATATGTATTGTGAATAAAAGAAACGCTGAAAAGATAATTTCATAGGACTGGGTGGACCTAACTAGCAACTAAGCAGAACCTGAAACAAAAATGTTACAGACTTAACAGAATGGTGGTGGGGGACTGTCAAGTTGTGTTTCTTTTCTTTCTGGGAGAATAAATCCTGTCAGGACATGCAGCCCTAAGTGAGGAATAAAGTCAGGTCTCTTTATGTGCATGTACTCTGTCTTCTTTCCTCTCCTTTTCCTCTCTGCCCCCTCGAATCCCCCCCCCCATTTCCTTTCTTTCTCCCTTATTTTCTTTCTTCTTTTCTTCCCCTTTGTCACTTTCCACATCTTTCCATTCCTACCATAAATCTAGCCTGAGTAGCAAACACATGCATATTTTCTTTCCTTTCTTTATTTTCCTCTATGCCTAATGAAAAATGTCCCAGAAGTTTCCCTGTGAGCAAGTTGCTGCTGCCGATGAGTCCAGTCCCACAGCCCCGCAGTGATGTGCTGTCGTGCATAGCTGGTGCTGAGCCGGACACACACGGAGGCACTAAGATAACAGGCTACTCCGATCATGCTGTCGGTGAAATGAAGTGAGGCAGCTGCAAGTAAGAAGGATGAAAACACACTTTAAAGATGTACTGGAGCATGGAGCATGGAGATGAGCAGTCTGGCTTGGCAGGAGCTCCCAGGTAATAGCTGAGGCAGTCACAGGGAATGACCTGCTACTCAGAAACAGAGTACTAGATTTCAGGTGGATGGGAGTCTCTGGTAGTGGATCCTGAAACTCTGCAAGATGCGGTGTTTCATTTTGTTTTAGGAGTGAGAGAGCAGGGGTGGGGGGGAATGGCAGAGAGAGAGAGGGAGAATCCTAAGCAGGTTCCATGCTCAGCACAGAGCCTGATGTGGGACTGAATCTCCTGACCCTGGGATCCTGACCTGAGCTGAAATCCGGTGTCAGAAGCTGAATTGACTGAGCCACCCAGGTGCCCTGGACTGTCTTTCTAATGTGGAATTCTTTCCTAATTATCAGTCTCTCTAGCCATATTGGAATCGACGTAAGTAGTGTTGGTCTTGAAAAAGCAGGGTAATTTGAAAGCTAGCTTAATGTATTACCGAATTAATTTAATAAAAAATATGAGCTACAGTGCTTTGGAAACACCGAGAAACAGCTGACGAATGCTATGAAGATGAGCTTTCCTTTTACATTTGTCATGTAAATATGTGCCTGACCCTAAAATGAGATGGGCAGAGGGACAGTTGGGCATGGTGGAACATATGTAGAAAATTGGGAATTATGGCCAAGTACTCTGAAAACTCAGACAGAAAGATGGATTTTCCATTACAATGTTGATACTTGGAGGACAGCTTTGTGTGGGGTTAAGAAAGTACATGGAACTAAGGGACAGTCAGTGAACCTGTGCCCTAAGAACAGAATATACAACTTGGGGACATGACAGTGTGCAGTGTGTTGACTTACTTTCTAAAGCCAATTGAGGGGAGTTTGAGTAAGTATCTTCTAGCATCTGTTTCTGAAGAGGAACATAGTAATGTTGCTCCCATAAGAAAGCTCAATAGAGACTGTGTTGTGTTCTCTTAGGTGTTCAAGTACATAACAGACACCCAGGATTCTTTAATGTTCATTTATTTTTTGAGAGAGAGATACAGTGCGAGCAGGGGAGGGGCAGAGAGAGAGGCACAGAATCTGAAGCAGGCTTCAGGCTCTGAGCTATCAGCACAGAACCCAACACGGGCTTGAACTCACAAACTGTGAGATCATTACCTGAGCTGAAGTCAGATGCTTAACCGACTGAGCCACCCAGGCACCCCAAAACCCAGAATTCTTGAAGGAAGGAAGGAAGAAAGAAAACTTTAGTACAGAGACACCTGGGTGGCTCAGTCAGTTGAGCATCTAACTCTTGATTTCAGCTCAGGTCATGATCTCATGGTTCATGGGATTGAACCCCACATCAGGCTCCATGTCTCTGTCTGTCTCTGTCTGTATCTCCCAAGGGGGAAGAAACCAACTTTAATACAGATCTTTAAAATATAAGAACATTTCCCATATAGCCTCAGCAGCACAGTCGTAGTAAACACAATTTACTAATCCTTTAATATCATCTCTATCCTGCCCATATTAAAATTCCTTCAGTTGTTTCAAAAACCTCCTTTTAGTCAGATGTCCAAATCAGAATCCATCCAGGACCAAGAATCACATACGGTTGTACATCCAGTCATTCTCTTATTCTAGAAGAGGTTTTTTATTTTTTTTAATGGCAGAGACATTAAAAAACCATAAACAAAACTATTATCCTGGAGAATCTGTTTCCTCATAGTGACTTTTTTTTTCACTTTTCTGCTTTCTGAATTTTTAATGTTTTGGAAATTAGATCTAAAGTATTACATTAAAAGTAGCATTTATAACTAGCCTATATTAGATGGGATCTTGTATGTCACCTGTTGCATCCTATTAGAAGACACAAAGTAACGAATGTCCCATCATTAGCAAGGCTAACCTTCTCCACTGGATTCCAGCTATGGCCTGAGTATCCCTATAATCAGTTTGGTGTTTTTTGTTTTCTTTTTCTTTTGCCCATCTATTCAATGGTCCAACTCCCCATCAAAAATTCACCTAGTGGGTTTAACTCTAAATGATAACCCTTTACCAAATCAAAAATGTTACTAATTGTTGGAAAATGATTTTGTATTTTTAAACAGGTTTTCTTTTTCTTTTTTTCTTTCTTTTTTTTTTTTTTTTTTTTTTTTGGTGTATGAATCTACATTCCAGCAACAAAATATTTCTGTACACATGACATGCAAATCCCTGAGGATGCAAATAGGTGTCTAGAATAGAATAAAATCTCTTCATTGTAGAAATTGATTTGTCAGTGAGACTAGAGTGCAAACACAAAATAATTACTAATGGTCTCCGCAGCCAGGGGGGTCAGTTAGGGTCCCTGCTTCGAAACCCCCTTTTGGGACTGGAGAGCAAACTGCACTTCAGAGGATTTGATGACCTAAATAGAGGTGTGTTTTGGCAGGAGGGATTTCGTGAACTAAATTGAGAAACCGTGCCATGTTGATAATATTCACTTTGGTGAGAGGGACATGTGTTCTACCATGCCTTCTACCTGATTAACCATTCTTTTTTGAAAAGTGTAATTTTTCTTCAATAGCTGCAGTTAATTTAGTTCCCTGAAAGATAGCTCCTGATGAAAATATAGTATATTTATTTCCCTTTAGTTACTAATTTGTAAGTGGTTGATTTAAATATAAAAACATTTAATAAAAGGGGGCGCCTGGGTGGCTCCGACTAAGCCTCTGACTTCGGCTCAGGTCCTGAGTTCTTGGTTCATGACTCCGAGCCCCGCATCGGGCTCTCTGTTGGCGGCACAGAGCCCGCTTCGGATACTCCAGCTGCCTCTCTCCACCCCTCCCCTGCTCACATTCTCTGCCCTCTGCCGTCTCCCCTCTGCCCCCTCTCCCCTTCAAATAAATAAAAAAATAAATAAATAAATTAATTAATTAATTAATTAAAAGTTGAAGTAAGCAGTTGATTTAATACCACTGCATACTACTCCAAATTATTGGTCCAAAGGTACGGCATAGGAATCAGACTCCGGGTGCATAAAATTGTTCACGCAAGTCCAAAAGTGTCTTTTGGAAGGAGGATTTTGAAGTGCTGGCCACACAACACCATGAGGTTGAGATCTAGAAACAATGCACGCACTGCCGATTACTCAGGCTTCCATTCAAAACTTTCAGTTTTCAGACTACAAGTACATGATACCTAACTAGGATAAGAAATGCATATATGCTGGGGCACCTGGATTGCTCAGTTGGTTAAACATCAGACTTACTCTCAGGTCGAGATCTCGTGGTTTGTGAGTTTGAGCCCCGGGTCAGGCTCTGTGCTGACAGCTCAGAGCCTAGAGCCTGCTTCTGATTCTGTGTCTCTGTCTCTCTCTGGCCCTGCCCTGCTCATGTTCTCTCAAAAATAAACATTGAAAAAATTTTATAAGAACATGAAATGCATATGTAACAATAGCCATTGGATATATGCTCTCAATATTTATTTAGAGTGACCACAGGTCCCAGCTAGCCCGAGACCGTCTGAGTTTATACCCAATGTCTATTAGGAACTATCGTGGGGTTTTTTTGCTGTTGTGTTTGTTTGTTTTCCTGTGCAGGAAAGAACCCAGTTCTGCCCTACTGTGTTTCTATCCTGTAGGTTTCCTTTACTGGTCACACAGAACACTTCTGACATTTCTGGTCACCATGGAGGTTTTTCCCCACATGGAGTCATTTTGTGACACTAACTCCATATCCTACAATTCAACTGAATCCTGACACCATCTACCTGGAGATAGTGTCAGGCCCCACAGGTTAAGGGCTCAGCTCCACAAGACTGACTCACCCCTACTTCAGATGCCAGTCAAGAGTAGTAGGTCCCTTATTACACAGAGCTTTGGTTGGATTTCAGTACGAATTGGAGGTACCAAAGATCCCCTCCTTGAGTTCAATTAACTTGCTAGAATGGCTCACAGAACTCAGGGCAACACGTGCTTGTGTTTACCAGTTTATTAAAGAATATGAAAAAGGATAAAAATAAACACCCAGATGAAATACATAGGGTGGGACCTAGAAGTGTCTCTGACATAGGAGCTTCTGTCCCTGTAGAGTTGGGGTCTACCACCCTCCCACTTTGGATGTGTTTTCCAGTCTGGAAGCTCTGTGAAACCCCTACTATTGGGATTTATAGAGGCTTTATCATGTAGACACGATCAGTTCTTTTTAAGTTTATTTATTTTGTGGGGGGCAGGGAGCGTAAGCATGAGTTGGGGAACAGCAGAGCACAAGAGAAAGAAAGAATCCCAAGACCATGAGATCCCATAACCATGAGATCATGACCTGAGCCAAAATACAGTGTTGCTCAACCAACTGAGCCACCCAGGTGCCTTGACATGATCAATTATTAACCCCCTTTTTAGCCCCTCTCTCCTATTTGGAAGATGAAGGGTGAGGCTAAAAATTCCAACCTTCTCATCTTTCTCCTGACCAGCCCCTAGCCTAGAGCCATTCTAGCCCACCCAGAATAGAACAAGAGCTGAATAGAACAAGACTGTTCTTACTATTCTTTTCACTTAGGAAATAACAAGGATTTTAGGAGCCCTGTGGCAGGAACACAAATGTGTTCTGTGCCAGGGTCCTAGACCAAGATGTATATTTTCTATTATCTCACACCCTTGAATAGTACCACCATTCTCTAAAAAGAGGTTTTTGGTTGGATGATAAATTATATTGCTACCAAATGTTCACATATATTTTGCCAATTTAATCATTATGTGAAATGTAACCCCTTACACTTAGTATAGGGTATATATTTTTAAGTGGGAGGGGAGGGGGCAATATTACTTACAAAGGAGAAAAAAGATGTTTTGGGGAAGAATGGAAACAATCCTTGCTAGCAGAATGGTGTGTGACCCTTAATGGAGAACAGTGAGGGAGAAGACTGTAATTTTTTGCCAAATCATCCTTAGGGGAATGATAACAAAATAACAAATGTTTTGAAAACACTGGAGGTCTCCTGCTTTGATAGGAGCCATTTTTTTTCCCAAGACAGAGAGCAGGAGTGGGAGAGGGGACCGGAGGGAGGGAGGGAGGGAGGGAGGGGGAGAGAGAGAGAGAGAGAGAGAGAGAGAGAGAGAGAGAGAGAGAATCTCAAGCAGGCTCCATGCTCAGCATGAAGTCTGACGCCAGGCTCCATGAGGGGTTTGATCCCAGGACTCTGGGATCATGACCTGAGCCGAAATCAAGAGACTGAGGCTCAACCAACTGAGCTACCCCGGCACCCTGTATGAGCTATTTTTGAATTTCATCAGATATTGATGGACTGCAAATTCTTGCAAATCCATTTCATTCTGTAGCCTGTCACTAAAAGGACAGCTCTCAAGGAGGACTAAACTTTGCCTTAATACTACCAACAAAAGAAAAACAATATAACTCTTCTAGTGCTATTTTATGTCCAGTGCATTTCATAATCACGTTTGGCATCCTCACAGCATCACTATGACTGGAATCATTATCGTCCCCTGGTTTTAGCTGAGAAAGTGTGGCTCAGATAATTTGCTGAATCGCTGACAATTCATAGTAGCAGTGCTCTGGCTTCATGGATTCCAATTTGCAACTATTCATTATGATCATTTAGATGAAATTTTCTTAGACATTTTTAAGCTATACCCAACTTCATTCTTTCTCTATCAACCCCTCCTCCCGCCCTCTTCCCCTCTCTCCCTCTTGTCTTTTTTTTATAGTTTCATTGAGATAGAATTAAAATACAATGTGTACAACACGTTGAGTTTTAATAGATGTAATAGACTAATGAAACCACCACCACAAATAAAATAACATCTTCAGAGCTCCCCAAAATGTCCTCATCCCCTTTTGTAATTCAGCCCTTTCTCACCACTGTCTCCAGGCAATCACTGGCCTTTTTATCAACACAAAGCTGTCTTAATTTTAAAGAATATTATATGAATGGACTAAAAAGAGCATGAACTTTTTTTTGTCTCAACATAATTTTTTTATTGTTTATTTTTGAGAGAGAGTGCAAGCACAAAAGGTCAGAGAGACAGGGAGACACAGAATCTGAAGCAGCTCCAGGCTCCAAGCTATCCACACCGAGGAGGACCTGGGGCTCAAACTTATGAACCATGAGATCATAACCTGAGCCAAAGTTTGACACTTAACTGACTGAGCCACCCAGGCGCCCCTGAACATAATAATTTTTGAGAGTTCATTTTTTTTGTATATCCAAGTTGATTTCTTTTTATTGGTGATGAGTATCCCACTGTATGAATATACTATAATTGGTTTATCTGTTTTAGTTTTGGGGTACAAGTAAAGCTGCTATAAGCATTTGTGTACACGTTTTTAGTAAAAATGCTATAAGCATTTTTGTACACGTTTTTTGTTTTTTGTAAGAGGAGAATATCTGGATCATAGGTATGTTTAACTTTCAAAGAAACCGCCAAACTCTTTTTTAAAGTGGGTAACCATGTTACTTTCACACTAACAGTGTTTAAGTGTTCCATTGTGTCCTGTCTTTGTCAACACTCAATGTTCTTAGGGTTCATTTTACTCTAATGGATATATAGTAGAATATCATTGTATTTCAGTTCTCATTTTTTTGATGACTAAAGATGTTGAGCATAGCTGTTGGAATCTTATATTTTAAGTGAGATTATTTGTCTTATTAAAAGGTTTTTAACATGTAATATATATAAACATATATTTATCTCATTTATCTGACATATTTGTGCCAAATGTTTTCTCCCAGTCTTTTCTTTTGATTTTTTTTTAAAATCGTGTCTTTTAGTTTATTTTTAGTGTTTATTTTTGAGAGAGAGAGAGAGAGAGAAAGAGAGAGACAGAGCTCAAGTGGGGAAGGGGCAAAGAGAGAGGGAAACACAGTATCTGAAACAGGCTCCAGGCACTCAGCTATCAGCACAGAGCCCAACACAGGGATCAAATCATAACCTGAGCCAAAGTTGGAAGTCTGACTGACTGAGCCACCCAGGAGCCCCTAAATGGTGTCTTTTAAACAACAAACATTTTTAATTTTGATTTTGATTCACATCAAGTTTTGCTATTATGGTTCATACTTCTTGTGTTTTAAGAAAACTTATATTTTTTTTTACTTAAGTTTACTTATTTTGGGAGAGAGTTTTATTTAATTTTTTTTAATGTTTATTCATTTTTGAGAGAAGAGAGAGAGAGAAGGAGAGAAGAAGCAGGGGAAGAACAAAGAGAGGGAGAGAATCTCAAGCAGGCTTTGCACTATCAGCTTAGAACCCAATGTAGGGCTCAAACTCAAAAACTCTGAGGTCATGACCTGAGCTGAAACCAAGAGTTGGACACTTAGCCTACTGAGCCACCCAGAGGCTCCTAAGAAAAGGTTTTCTACCCCAAGACCACAAAAATTTATCTATGTTTTCTACTAGTTTTATAGATGTAGGCCTATGATTCATTTCAAATTAATCTTTGTGTATCTTGTGCTATAATGGCTGTTGTTTTTTGTTTTTTGTCCTTGGTTTTGTTTTGTTTTTGTTTTTGTTTTTTTGCTTCCCATGTGGATATACAATTGATCCAGGACCACTTGTTGAAAAGACTTTTTTTTCTCCCACTAAATTGTTTTTGCAATTTGTCAAAAATGTTAACCTATGTGGACCATCTATGTTTTGGGTTGTTTCTGGACTATCTAGTCTATTGATCTACATGTCTGCCTTTTTGCCAAAATGAAACTGTCTTGCTTATTGCAGCTTTATAGGAGGTGTTGAAGTTGGGTAGAATAAGAACTCCAACATTATTTATTTTTTTAATTGATTCAGTAAGGAGACCTCATGCATTGTTGGTGGGAATGTAAACTGGTGCAGGCACTGTGGAAAATAATACGGAGGTTCCTCAAAAAATTGAAAATGCAATTATGCTATGATCCAGTAATTTAATAATTCCCCTACTGGGTATTTACCCAAAGAATAGGAAAACACTCATTCTATAAGATCTATGCAATCTCTCTGTTCATTGCATCGTTATTTGCAATAGTCAACTTCTGGAAGCAGCCCAAGTGTCCGTTGATAGATGAATGGATAAAGATGTTCTTGATATATATTTAGTAGACTATCATTCAGCCATAAATAAGAATAAATGCTTGCCATTTGTAACAACATGGCTGGATCCAGAGAGTATAACGTCAAGTGAAATAAGTCTGTCAGAAAAAGATAAATACCGTGATTTCACTCATATGTTGACTTTAAGAAACAAAATAAAAACCAATAACCACAAAAAGATACAAACCAAGAAACAGATTTTTAACTGTAGAAAAGAAGCTGATGGTTACCAAAGAGTAGGAGGATGGGTGAAGTAGATGAAGGGGATTAACAGTACACTTACCATGAGCAGGGAGTAATGCATAGAATTGTTGAATCACTATGTTGTACACCTGAAACTAACATGACCCTATACGTTAACTATACTAGAATGTTTTTTAATTCCTTTGGTTATTTGATTGCATCGTTTGCATTTTTATATATATATTAAGCTTTGTCAATGTCTACAGAAGTGACCACTGGGATTTGCATTGACAGTTCTGGCCTTTAAGCAACCGTATAAATTCCCCACAGTTCGATAAGTTTTATAATATGAACTCAAACAGCTTTGAAAGCCTCTGGCAAACACCAGCCCTAACAGGTAGCGACATAGGCTTTAACTGTCCTTTTCAGCTGCAGACTCACTGAGGCACATTTCCGCTACTTTGAAAGCCCATAGTTAATGTAACTTCTTTAAAGGAAATAAATGATACATTGGAAGTTAAGATCGTTATCACTGCACATTAATTTTTTTTGTATAAATCCATTTCTTCAAGACTTTACGAACTCAGTTTTCATAATTATTCAATAAATATAAACTGAAGGAAAAAATTCCACCAGAATCCCAGAAGCAGAAATAACATTACAATGCTAATACAGTCAGTAGGAGGCCACAGTAATCCAGATTACCATACATAACTGTCTCATGGAAACTAATTTGACTTTTATTGTGCTACTAAATGAAATTATTACATGATCTATAGATTATTGAGCCCTGTGGCAATGCTGGAGAATGAGACACGGTGCTGCATCTTTTGCTTTGATGCTTGCAATGTTTTTAAAGCACTTTACACATTAAAAGTGAGTAAAGAAGACTATAATACTCAGAAACAACACTGTGACTAAATAAATTACTTGCCAGGAACCATAAGTATGGCAGGAATAATGCAGCAAACAAAGCATTTTTTCATTAACCATGTGCATCGAACAAAGACAAGGAATTGAAAAGAACTTTCATGTGAGAGGTACATAATTGTGAAGCCAGGCATTCCTCTGACGGGCATGCCCAGGACGATGCCCCCAGTTGATCCCTAAGCAATCCCTTATTGGACTTTGGATATTCCAGAGAATTTGTCATCCTACTTGATGGCTTTGGAAGCAATTGACTGACCATGAAAATTCAAGACTTTGAAACCACTGGAAATGGTACAATCTGATTAAGGCTATTGTTTATTTAAGATGTAGTTTAGCACAAGAGAGAAGACCTGTGTTTGGAGATAATAAAGTCTTCTTGATACAGGAGTTGTACTTGCACATTAAAGGAACATACTTCTTGTTACAGGAATTGGCATTTGAATCCAAATAGGTTAACAGCAACAGATCATATTAGTACTAGCAACTAAAATTCCATGTCACTTAGGAGGTCCTCCTTGAATCCACTTCCCAAATAGCACCCTCCATTCTATTATGAGAATCTCTGTGCTTTGGATCATTCTGTAGCATTTGTCATGTTTATTGCTGATAAGGTTTTAATACACATGTCTTTCCTACCATCTTGAAAGCTTGGTAGTTCAGTGTCTGTGCCATTACATTATGCCACCCTATCCTCTGCCCACATACACCAACCTACTAGCCATTCAGACCTATTATTATATACTTTAGTAATGGACAGCAGTCCTCCACACTACTCCAAGCTCTAAACCCATCCAAGGTGACTTCAAAATCCTTATGTTACCTGATCTATCTTTTGTTGTCTTCTCTTCAGTGATGGTTTCTTCTACCCCACGTTGGTTACCTGCTCCCATAGAAATAACCTGGGCCTTTCTACTACCTGAACTTATAAATTATAGATTCAGGGCTCAGTCAGTTAAGACACCAACTCTTGATTTCAACTCAGGTCATGATCTTGAGGTTCATGGGACTGAGCCCCACATCTGGCTCTGCACTGAAGACAAAGAGCCTGCTTGGGATTCTCTCTCTCTCTCTCTCTCTCTCTCTCTCTCTGCCCCCCCCCCCTCATGAATGCATGCTGTGCTCTCTCCCTCTCAATATTTTTTAAAATTACAAATTCTGGGGTGCCTGGGTGGCTCAGTTGTATTAAGTGTCTGACTCTGATTTTGGCTCAGGTCATGATCTCACGGTTTATGAGTTTGAGCCCCACATGGACCCTGCTTGGGATTTTCTCTCTTATCTCTCTGCCCCTAACCCACTTGAGCTTTCTGTCTCAAAATAAATAGTTAATTTTTTTAATCACAAATTCACAAACATCAACCTAATAACTATAACTTTTCTTTCTCCTAGCTTGTTTTTCTTTTTGTGTTTTTTTTTGGTTTTTGTTTTTTTTTTTTGTTTTGTTTTGTCCTCATGTACTTCTGCTGCAAACTTTTCAGCTCATTTGGTTTTCTTGTGTAGTAAACCCTTCACATTCTCCCAGACCTCCAGGTCTCTACTTTTCCAATTTCTCCTATTATCCAGCTAAGTCTCTATGGTCTCCTTTGGCAATATGCTTTTCTCCACCATTTTTATCACTCCTTTCAACCAAGTGTCAACCTAGAAGACACCTTACTGCTTTCTTTGCCCACAGCTTTTCCCCAATAGCCTAACGCTACTCGGTACAAAAAGGCAAATTGATTTCCAGGAACACTTAAAATTCCCAACTTCAAGTGAGGTCTCAGTATGTCTCCAGTTGACTCATTCTCCCACCTTCTAGAACAACCATTTCACACTTTCTTCACTGTCCTTAAAATTTCAGCACTCCCCTTCTCTCATTCAGTTTTTAAGAAGTGGTGAGCAGGTGGATTCCAATGAACATATGGATAAACTGTCTGACCTTAGACCAGAGGAGGCATAGTGTGTTGTTTTATCAGCGACAAGGGGGAGAAAATAGGTACAAATGTAGGCAAGTTGATACTTGTTGTTGTAAAGAAGAGCACTTTGGTCTGTTTGCTTCTATTGCCCTGGAAACCATGATCAACTCAACTCCTACCTTTCCTCTGATATTTAAACATGCTGTAGAATCTGCCATATTAGTAAAAAGTCTCCCTGGACCCCCAAGCTCTTCAAAACTCCTCCCCCCTATTTCCTCTCTTTCACTGGCAAATGTTTAATCTCCATTCCCAATTGGTTATTCAGATAAAAATTTAAAATCTAGTCTTTCCCAGCCACTGCATTGAAAAAATCATTATCGGGAGCACCTGGCTGGCTCAATTGGTTAAACATCCAACTCTTGATATCCACTCAGGTCATGATCTCATGGTTCGAGAGATCGAGCCCCATGTCAGGCTCTGCACTGACAGTGTCGAGCCTGTTGGGAATCTTTTCTCTCTTCCCTTCCCATGCTTGTGTTCTCCCTCTCTCTTTCTCTCAAAATAAACATCTAAAAAAAAAGCCATTACTGGAATTCTCCATAAATGCCATATTACTTGGCTTCTCAGGAGCATTGACAGAGTTCTCCATTGCCTCCTTTTTGAAACACTCTTCAATCAGCCTCTGGAATTCCTTGTCTTAGTTTTCTTCTTGCCTCTTTCATCACTCTCTCTGGGCTTCTTTCATTTTTTTCCTTCAACACAGGCATTTGTTATCTTAAAGTTCAGACTCTTCCTTTATAATATCACTTAAGAATTTTATCCTACCCCATGCTTTAAAGTGGTATTAATATGTCCATGGTCTTCAGCCCAGACCTCTCCTCTGAGCTCCAGACCCATGTATAAGACTGCCTACCTAGTACCCTCTCCCTGGATAACTCAAATTTACTTGAAATACAACAAAACCAAAACTGATTTCATGATTCACTGTCCAGGTACAGGGTGAAACATCTGGTTCTCCTTCAGTGCCTTTATCTGAGAAGAATAGCATCATTATCCATCCAGTTATAGAAATCAGAATCCTTGGGGTAACCTTAACTCTCTTCATCAACCTTCATTTCTCATTCAGTGCCATGGGCCATTCCAAGCCTTTTTGCTATGGGTATCTTTCAAATTCCATCCCTTCTTTTCATACTCATGGTAGAAGGCTACCCAAGCTGTATCCTCTCTTACCTATTATATTGCCCTATGATAGCTTATTACTGGGTCTTCCAAATCTATAATTCCTTTCCTAAAATGAAGCTAAATTTTCTCAAAAATGTAAGATTGTGTTTCCCCAATTCCACCCCTGTCTAAAACCCTTTAGTGTCTCCCATTGCACTAAGAACAAGGAAAACAAATGTCCTTATGGGACTAGGTGGCCAAGCTTCTGGACAACTCTGAAGCCTCATTCTCTGGAATCTTGTCCCACTGGCACTCCTGAGATTCCTCCAATGCACCATGTTCCCTCCTGTAAGAGGAGCTTGATACATGCCATTCCCTATATCTGAATACCCCTCCTCTCTTGATTATTGAGGAAATTCATCATAAACCCCAGTATCTACTCAGCCACCACTTTCCCAGTCCACAGGCTAAACTTTCCCAGTCCACAGGCTAGACAGGCTAAGCTTTCCCAGTCCACAGGCTAGACAAGATTCCTTTCCTTCCAAGCATTTACCTCACTTCTACCCATAACACGATGGCATTAGTTACTTTGGTCTGTTCCTAACTCCTCTCCGGTGGCACACAAGACCAGATGCTCCATGAGAGTTGGACAGAGTCCATTGATGACTGGCCTTTAGCCCTAAATACATATTTTTCTTGTTGAACAGATGGGTGGCAGTATGAATGAATAGATGGATCAATAGGAAAATTTAGGAAGCATAACAGTGTGTTCAAAATAGGAACAATAAACTTAGAAGACAGTCATTTTTTGTATTATTTCTCATGTTTCCTATATTCCACTTGAAAAAACTTGATCTTTTAATCTCAAAGTAGTTCTAGTTAAAAAAAAAATGTATTCTTAGATTTTTTTTTTTACCTTAATCCTTGGGCTTTTTATATTCCAATATGCTAGAATAACCTGTCTCCCAAACCACCTACTTTTCAATTCAAAATTTACAATATCCCATAGCAGGCAAGAAACCTTATTATTTAGTCTAAAGAGACGTTCTTTTTTTCAAAGGTTTGATGTTCAATAATGGTCATGTTTTTAAAAAGGGGATTGTGATAATTTATCTTAATTCATCTCAGTAAATATCCCATACCTACCCATGTGTCACGGTTTGATTGTGAGAATATGGAAATGAACAGGACAGATACTTGTTCTATTGGTGTGAAGTCGTTAACATAAAAACTGGTGGTCCAGAGATAACCGTTACATTGGGAGTCATGATAATCATTGTATTGTAACATTTAATTACTTTGTTGATTGAGCTCCCTGGGCCTTTCTACATACTTAACTGAATAAATAATATTGACCAAGAATGGCCCCTTGACAGGACAATTCACACTCACAGTGATTTTAATAAACTTGGGAGCCTTCAACCAAAATAGACAAATAATTATACATGACTAGAGGAAGATGAACATGACTTTAATTAATGAACATTTCTAATAGTCATGCACTCTTCATGATAAAGTCTTTAGCTTAAAGCCTATATCACAGCCACAATTTTTTTTTAATTACAAAGAAACCCAAGGGGAAAGCCCAAAATATGTAGAATATCCATAATACCCTAAGCTTGGTATAGAGTCTGTTTGTTTGAGCAAATTAAATTTTGGCAGGAGTAACAAATTAAGGAATAAGTGGTTTAGAAATCTCAGTATCAGAAAACTTGAAAGAAATAATTACCTACAGAATGAATCTTTCTCCTCACATTGCTTCATAAACACTAGATTTCTTTAAAAAGTCATTTCCATTCTTCCAGTTTTTACCCATTATTACTTTTAACATTGATCGAGACCTTGGGATATGCTAAAGAGACAATGGGCTAAGAACTTTTTATAAATCATCTCATTTAAGTCTATAGAGCCCTTATGAGCCAGGCACATTATTATCGCATTTTGTTAATGAAGGATAGTGAGGTGCAGACAAATTAAATGACTTCCTAAAGATCCTACAGCTGGTAAGTGACAGAGCCAGGATTGAAAACCATGCTGACTCCATTGCCGTTTCTCTGGTATATTTTCTTCCAACAAAGTGTTCTTAAAAATGAATTAAAATGCAAATAAATGAAAAAAAACCCCACAGATTTTACAAGGAGGGAGGCACATAGCTTGAAAATCTAATAGATTTCAAACTCTAATACGTTGGAGGAATCACTACCTTCCTCTTTCCCAGTGAAAAGAGAATGGGTATCCTGGCAGGATCAGAACAAATAGTCTGTTTTCGGTGCTCAGAAGGCTCTAAGTGGGTGTTCAGTAGTTTTCTCACTTTTTCCTTTTTCAAAGTTTTAACTGAATTTGTGAGGACACTAAATCAAACTTTGTGAGCCTTCCCTATTGTTTTCATGGGTTTTGTTTTGTTTTGTTTTTATAAAAATGATTGTTACCTTTTGCTATAAATCTAAAATTGATCCCTTGTGATGGAAGCAGGGAAAGTGTGTTGAAGAGGGTAGAGTCACACAAGGCTGAGAACCATAAAATGGAGAAAATCACAGCCAAGAGAGTGTGAACTTTAACAGCTTGGTCGGGCCTGTATTAAAGGGCAAAATCACATGTGTCACAGAGAGTGTTTCCATCCCTCAGAGGGGCAGTTCTGAAAAGGACAACTTGCTGGAAATGAGAATGGGGGAGGTGAGGCTCAGGTCGTCTACCACAGTTAACTGGTTATTCATTTTAGCCACTATAATGGCTGGTGCTAAGGTTTTCAGATCATCCGATTTTGTGGGTTTTTTGTTTTTGATTTGTTTTTGTTTTTATCTTTTCCTTTTTATTTCTTTATGGTCAACAGTGAACTTTGCTTGGTGCTTATCTGCCAGGAGGGATCATGTCAATGAACGGTTATCTACCTAACTTATCCAGGCATCTGGGTGTGCTACTTGCTCATTCTTAACAAAATGACACAACACACACACACACACACACACACACTCATGTCAGGTATACTTCTCACTGCACTCTTCTGGACGTGGTAGCTGGGGACTGCAATTTGAGGGAGGAAGGGAGAAGAGGGACATGTGGTATTTACAATGCAGTATAACTTCATAGTAAACATGGAACTTCCTCAGTTTAAAAACGTCCTTTGTTACCCACAGGGACACTTTTGTGGCCTGTGAGTCCCAGACTCACTGTAGCCCACTATTGTTCTCTTCCTATTCTCTCCTTTGCCCTTTCTTCCTTCCTTTTTTCCTCTCTCAGGAACCAGAAACCAAAAGAATGAACACAAACCATAAAGCTAAAGACAGGGAGGGAAGAATACAGGAGACAGGAAGAGAGAAAATGAATAAACAGACAACATCCAGACCTTACATAAAATAGGCTTCTGGGGGCATCTGGGTGGCTCAGTTGGTTAAGTGTCCAACTCTTGATTTTTGGCTCAGGTCATGATCTCACAGTGAGTTCAAGCCCTGTGTCAGGCTTTGCACTGAGACTATGGAGCCTGCTTGGGATTCTCTCTGTCGTTCCTTCTCTGCCCTTTCTCCCCACCCTCAAAATAAATAAACTTAAATAAAAAGATTTCTGACCCACAACCCATAGCACCCTGTTTTTCTGCAATGAACAGCCTAGGACGCCTGCCTACAAGGCAAGAGTTGGAGAAGGTGAAACCATGAGCTCTAATAACAACCTAGGAAAATAAACAAAAACTTCTGTAACAGTGAGCGCCAAATGGCTGGCATTTGATTAAAAGCCGACAGCTTGCCTAATGTTTGTTCCTAAATTTTTGTCTCTGCTTCCAACTTAGCACCAACCACAGAAGGCCAAATATGTGCCCATTACTAGTTACATAAGATGCCCTGCTTCTTGTGAGCCTACCTCGGGCTTCCTCCTGCCAACAGCCTCCAGTTCAGCCCACCTGATGCTTCCCTTTCTTCCACCTTAAAACGTTCCCACCCCCCTGCCTACCTGGAGTCTTTACCAAAAGGCTAATGGAGTGGCTGACTCCATTGTTATAGCAAGTTCTAAATAAACGCCCTTTGTTTTCCTCATTTGGTGAGTCTTTATTTCCACAGGAATGAAAAAAAAAAGGGGGGGGGGGAGGAAGAAAGAAAAAAATCCCATCACTGTTACCTTTTAATTTCTGTTTACATTCTCTTCCTATCCAAATAAATTAGAAGTTTCTTGTGGGTGATGATTCCATTTTACATATCTTTGTGTCCCTCAGCACTCCTAAAAGCTCTTCAGTTTCTAAATATAGATGATGATTTTTTTGTTAATTACTAAATGAAATAAAACACCACAGTAAAGTATAGATCAAAAGAATCTTCTAGGAACATGAATGTAACATCTATTTCAAATGGGAGAGCTGAATTGCAAAAATGTAAAGTTGTAGCTCAAAACCCATGACTAACAGTAACTGTATAAGACTCCTGAATTATATCTTTTTCCTACTATATCATGCTGTTTCTCGCACTGAAAACCAGCTCTGAACATATATAAAGCATGTATTTATATCTTTATCTCCTATACCTCAATGAATTTGTTCATAAAGTGGAAAAAAAATTATACCCAATTTATGTATTTGATATCAAAAAGTGATATTTTAGGGGCACCTAGGTATCTCAATTGGTTAAACATCTGACTCTTGATTTTGGCTCAAGTCATGATCTCACAGTTGTGAGACTGAGCCCCGCATTGGGCTCAGCATGGAACACGGAGCCTGCTTGGGATTCTCTCTCTCTCTCCCTCTCTCTGCCCCTCTACACCCCTGCTGCTTGTGCTCTCTCTCTCAAGATAAAATAAACTTTAAAAATAAGTAATATTTTAGACATTATGATTTATTCAAAATGAAGTTGACTTTGGTGGCCCTGTGTTAAGCTGGTTTCACCTAAACCCTACTATAATAACAATCATGATCATGATGGTAATAATAACACTTTTATATAGCCAAGAAGTATTTAAAGGGAACAAAACCACAGGGGTACTGAAAATAGTAGAAAAAGTGTCATTGGACAGATTTTGACCTGTTTTTCTTGTTGTTGTGGGTTTTTGTTTGTTTGTTTTTTTAAAGACAGCCAGTGGGACCACTGTAGAGAGTTAACGAGGATTGCAAAGAGCTTTTATTAAGTTATATTTATAATATGTTAAAAACTAAGACTGATGAAAAATTTAAATATTTTAAAATAGCAGCAATCCATTAAATTAACACAGCAATTTTACTTAAAAAACTATATTTTCAAAACAAAAATTTAATGAAAAATAACATTGTTTTACATATTTGCAAATATGTGTGGCTCCATAGACAACTGGATTCTCCTATTTGCTTCTGCATTTAATCAGCTTGGAGTTGGCTTTGTGGTTGCTGTATACGAAGAAAGCTGACCTCACACAGATGTGTACTTGAAGACAGGAGCAATTTCATAACCTT
Organism: Panthera pardus; assembly: GCF_024362965.1. NCBI lineage: Eukaryota > Metazoa > Chordata > Mammalia > Carnivora > Felidae > Panthera > Panthera pardus. The sequence goes on along the minus strand of NW_026526688.1, from coordinate 47,558,237 downwards.
TTTAGATCATTTTGGTCATCTTTGAGACTACACCAAAACTCAAAGTCAATCATTTTTTAAAGTTTAGTTGCAATGTGGGATATAAAAGGATACCAATGAACTTTTCATTCTTCATCACATGAAAATCTGTTGTTCTATCTTGCAGTATGAATAGCATTTACTCTTGAAAGATTATATAACATATAAATGAATCACTTAGAAAATAGTGGCTCAAGGGGTGCCTGGGTGGCTTAGTCGGTTGGGTATCCGACTTCGGCTCAGGTCATGATCTCACAGTTCCTGGGTTCGAGTCCCACGTCGGGCTCTGTGCTGACAGCTCTCAGCCTGGAGCCTGCTTGGGATTCGGTGTGTGTCTCTCTCTGCCCCTCCCTGGTGCGCTCTCTCTCTCTCTCCCTCTCTCTCTCAAAAATAAATAAACATTTGAAAAATTAAAAAAAAAAATAGTGGCTCAAGTAGTGATACACATCTTCTGAATGTTGACACAGTTACACAATAAAGCTCACACTGGTAAATATGACCACTGAGGTGATCAGAAAAGTCTTTTAGTATCTAGAGCCATGAAGCTCTGGTGGTGGATATAAGCTTTCCAAAATTCTAATTGTAACTGAAAACTTAAATTGTATCGTTAGTAACTGATTGTTTTTCCTTGAAATGACAGATTCACTTTGCTTATTTTTGAGAAAATACCTGCCAGATGCCCAAATCCATATAATCATAGTTTCCTACTATTGTAGGATGGTTAAGGAGAGGTACGGGGTAGTTTTAAATGTAGCAATTTTCTCCTATAATGTATACAGAGATGTTAAGAAATACTTGCTAGAGTTAATAAAGCAAGAAACAGGAGTTTAGGAATATTGTTTACAGTTGCACATGTAAGTAAAATCAAACACTAAAAGAAATATTTTTATTTTTTAAAGTTTATTTACTGGTTTTGTGAGAGTGAGACTGAGCAAGCGAGCGAGAGGAGGGGGAGGGGCAGAGAGAGACTCAGGACAGAATCCCAAGCAGGCTCAGAGATGCCAGCCCAGACCCAGATGTGGGGCTGGAACCCATGAACCGTGAGATCGTGACCTGAGTTGAAACCATGAGTTGGACGCTCAACCAAACAAGCCCCTCAGGTGCCCCTAAAAGAAATATTTTTAAATATCAGGCAGAGGAAGGCAAATATGAGGTAGAATTTCTCACCAGTTACAGCAGAGTTCTGTGGTCTAAATCTGGTGCTTCCCAAAATGGAATTCTAACATATTACTTAGACTTCTGGTGATCATCAACAGTAGAAGTGAAAACAAAAACAGCAGAAATAATTTATCCCTAGAGAATGGGACTAGAAATAGGGGAAGGAGCAGAAAGTTTCAGTTATTAATGTAATTCCATTGTAAAATACTTCAAAATAGTTCGTGCTTTTCTAATATGTGTGGTAGGATTGTCAGATTTTATGAAATGAAATGATGTAATTTGAAACTATATATTATTTTACAAATATTAAAATATAATAGACAATAATTAGATCATCATAATGGTTGGGCATGGAGACCAGTTTTGTGAATCTACCCCTCACAATACTTAGCTATCTTACGGAGATTTCTTGTAATCAGAATTATGAACAAAAACAAACAAAACATACGGTAGTGTGTGTAGGGGTGTAAAGTACTCAATCCCATCACTTTGTACGAAATGCTTCAACAAAACAGGATGGACTGATGGGTGGTTAGAAGAATGGGTTGGTGGGCAGCATTAGTTGAAATAAAGTAAAAGATGAAATATAAAATCTAAGTAGAGAGTGGGTAGGTGTTCACCCTACAACGGTTCAACTTCTCCATATATTTAAATTCATTTAAACTTTTTAAAAAATGCATACAAACAAAAAAATGTAAAAATAACAAAATCATTATGCTTCTGTGTCCCTGTTCTTGACAGATTGTTTATGTCAACTGTATGCTCTCTTTTCAACAAAAAGTTCAAAAACTGCCCCTTTTAGTGTTGGCAAAGGAGCAATTGAGTTCTGAGCGAAGATCTGAGAGAAGGAAATAGTGCTTTCGTGGGCTGGCTCCCTATTCCTGTGGTAATTTCTTTACAGGGACATTTTCAACATTTCCATTTTAGGAGCTTGCCCCGAACATTCTCACAATTTGTCTCTAAAATCGATTCTTGGTATGAACACTACATAAAGTTCTTTGGCCTCGGGGAATAAATATTTAATTTTTCTATGAAACTTGAACATACCTATTTGACCTTTGTTGTTATTGTTTTTTTTTTTTTTTTTTTTTTGTGAGAAACCTTAAACTTTAAGACCTACTTAAAAAAAAAATTTAAGACCTACTTAGGAGATAATTACCAAGCGACCTCTCAGGATCTCAGGACCAGGTGTCAAGGGCAGGGGAGGGACAAACATGAAAGAGAAATTGGTGTCCTCAAGAAAAAAAAAAAGACTACTCAGAAATACTACAGGTCCTCACATAGATCTACCTCATGATGCTGCCTCTGGTTTCAACTCCTAATTATCACTATTAACATGGAGTGACCATAGACCAACCATTTCACCAAGAATAAGTACGATTTCCCTATATGTTGTGTCCAATTTCCAGAAGTGCTAAATAAGGAGAAAGGAAGTGAATATAATGATTTTCAAGTGTCATTTATATTTTAGGATCAAACATCCAGTGATTCTGCCTTGGTATTACACCTGGATAAGGACTTCATATATTTTTCTCCAATCCTACTTACTGTGACGTCCATTTCTACAAAACGAAAAGAGAAATAGGGCTGCCAGATACATCACAGTTTTACAAAGGCTAGCATTCTCTGCAGGCACTAAGCAGGACCACAGTAGAATATTCTGCAGCACTCGAGACTATCGCTGTCCTCATTCAGAGAACTGAGTGCCAGAGATTTGTTATTGCTCTTATTTCTTAACAGATGTAAAATTGCAGAAGAGCTCAGTGGCTCCTCAGCTCTGCCCTTACTTGCCTCTACTTAGATGTGAAGACTTGGAAGTTTTATCTATTAAAATAAAAGTAAAAATTGAGGAAATGAAAGGGCTAATGAAACAGGAAGAATGTGTCAAAAGGCAAGTTGGAGTTTCTTAAGATGGGAGATACTTATTTTAAGCGATACAGGGGAGACCCTTGATGGACACTGTACTTCACTTGAGATACTACAGTGTTGAAGCAATGATTCTGTGTCAAGAATAAAGGACCTCAGAAGCTAATTGCTTGCCAATGCCCTGAGCTCCTCACAAGCCTGTGTCAATCTCAATTAACCTCTATTTTAGAAACCAAAAAGTAAATAGATAAATAAAAATAACCAACTGAGCAAGATCTCCAGGGCATTAAGGAAATCGATACAATCTATCATTTTTGTTTTATAAGAACGGAGGGAAGGGGGAGAGAGAGGGAGTTTACACATGAGTGTGGACGGGTTGAGGGTGTTGCGTCAATAACGTGTATCAATTCACATTAAGAACCTTATTTATGCTTCTGCTACAGACCTAATCCTCCCATGGTTCGTCTCCCACGTCCGCCATAGCCCTGTTGAATGCATAAAGCTTGATATTTATTTTCACTTTGCTTTAGAAGAGATTGGATTGAGTACCCAGGGAATATTTTTTACAGATTTTGTCTTATATTCTCACTAAGATCATACCACTTTTCACAGTTTCTCAGTTTGGGTATCTACCAATTTTGAGGAGCCAGATTCTCTGAGGTTTAATGCATAGTTCCAAACCATTTGAATGTTCTTGGAACAGACTATAGACAGGAACTCAGGAGACCAGAGTTTTAGTCTTACCTGTTAACGTGTATTATCCCATTGGTCTTGAGTACAGTTTTTACCTTCCTGGAGTGATAGTTCCAATATTGATAAGATAGGGAAATCAATAGTGAACTAAGAAGTTTTACCCTCTCTCTTTGGGAAGGATGCTATGAAGGAGCTGGTGGGATGATGGTGGTGGTGGTGGTAATGATAACTGACATCCTTCAGGTACCTGTATTTGAATGCTATGCTAAACATTTTATGAATATTATTTCACTATATTCCCACAGAACCTCTACAAATGGGAAACCTAATGCATATTCTCACATTGGAGAGAAAGGGTTTATAACAAGACTTTCACTGATTCTTAATCCTGAATTTTTTTTTTACTTCCTCCCCAGATCTACTGAAATGTCAAAATAAGTCAATGTATATAAAATTCTTTAGAAACTGTAAAACAAAATGTAAATGTGAATCAGTATTTGGATCACCAGTCAGCACTTCATACAAAATCTGGGGCAAGCTATCTGCTTCTTCCCCTGATACATTTCAATCTTAATTTCATACACTCTCTAGTCATTTGGACTATCTCTCACTTCCAGGTTTTCATCTCTCTCTCTCTCTCTTTTTTTTTAATGTTCATTTATTTTTGAGAGAGAGACAGAGTGCAAGCAGGAGAGGGGCAGAGAGAGAGGGAGACACAGAATTGGAAGCAGGCTCCGGGCTCTGAGCTGTCAGCACAGAGTCTGACTCGGGGCTTGAACCCACAAGCCGTGAAATCATGACCCCAGTCGAAGTTGGACGCTTAACCAGCTGAGCCACCCAGGCACCCCTGTCACTCTCTCTTTCAAAATAAGTATCATAAATTCTAGTAGCAGAGGCATAAAACAACTAAATAAACGAGATAGTTTAAGATAGGGTATCCACAATGAGAAAAAATAGAATAGTTTTGTAGAGAGTGGCTGGAGAATGTTGGTTCCTCACAAAGATTCTCTCCTCTACTAAACCATAGTTGAGCTTCTCTGAGCCCTACTCTCAAGTAGGCCTCAACCTTGGCTCCCATCCTTGCCGGACCTGCATCTCCCAGTCTTAGGAAGAATTTTGCTAAGTCAGGTTAGGGAGAATCCCAATCCTTAATAATGGATCACTTCTGGTGTCCAATATGGATCAAATTCCACATCCCCCTTGATATCTTGATATCTGATCACCCCAGCCTGCCTTCAGCAATAATCCTCTTGTTGGTTTACCAAGAATATGCACCCCTGCAACTTTGCTGTTTTTTCCTGGCAATTTTCCATCCCCACTGACCCCTCACTCTGCTCATTGGCTACAAATCCCCAGCTCTCTTTGCTGTATTCAGAGTTTAGCATGATCTCTATACCCTATCATGATAGTCTTGACTCCTATTGAAGTAGTCCTGAATAAATTCTTCCTTACCGTTTCAACAAGTGTCAGAATATTTTTTTCTTTAACCTTCCGCAAATATCCCATGAAAAATATACTGGTAAGACCAAGCTGAGTTTATTGCTTATCATGTTAAGGACCACCCCTACCTCAACAGAATCTGTTAGTGTTTTGGGGGAGGAAGGATAAATTCTGATCTTTTGAAATTTTGAGGTCTGGTTTAAGATAGGTCCTTCAATAGAGGGAGAAAGTGTTAATTAGTATTGGATGAGGATGATAATTTAATACTTTCAGGTTTGTGGACACAGCCAGAGGAAGATTTTGAGGCAAGGAGTTCAAGGGTCTTAAGACATAAACTTCTAGACAATGCTTTCTATTGATGAATTGGTAAGACTTTCTAGACCTTCTTGTAATGAACAATAAAGTTATTTGCAACTTCTTTTCCTGGGCAAAAGTCTCCTAAAATAGTAGTTATTCTAAAGTGACAATAGAATAGTAAAGTCATGCTAATATAGACCAGCCATTAACAATTTTTTCTGTAAAGTATAACATAGCAGATACTTCAGACTTTGAGTGCCATGTAAGGACTCTATTACATATTTTTTGTTTTTGTTTTTCCTTTGGTTTACAACCTTTTAAATGGGAAAATAAAGCATTCTTTGCTTAGGAGTCCCCTAAAAAGAGGCCATAGGCTGGATTTAGCCAATAGCTCATAGTCTGCCAACCCATGAAGAAGATGGTAAATTGTGTGGAGGTAGATGGTATCACCCCTCAAGGTTTCTTTTCTTTTTTTTTTTTTTTTAACATTTTTATTTATTTTTGAGACAGGGAGAGACAGAGCATGAACAGGGGAAGGTCAGAGAGAGGGAGACACAGAATCTGAAACAGGCTCCAGGCTCTGAGCCGTCAGCACAGAGCCCGACGCGGGGCTCGAACTCATGGACCATGAGATCATGACCTGAGCCGAAGTCGGCCGCTTAACCGACTGAGCCACCCAGGCTCCCCTCAAGGTTTCTTTAAGATGGCCAAGGAAGGCCTCAAACTCGGTGCTCCCACTGGCTAACTGACAGTCAGGAATACTATACTATACTCCAAGGAAACCCACTTAGGTTCTTGGATTATTTGGTGATGGTAGTAGTCATTAAGAAGCAGGCACTGAATATTCCCTTAGTAATAATAAGAGGTGGTATTTAATTAATTGGAAAAAATAAGAGTGACCTTACTTGTACCCGAATTGGAAAAGCAGATCATAGATACTACACCCAGAAAAAATTATGAGCTGGAGGGCTGAAGTCTTTTTGAAGAACACACACTTCTGTTAAAAGGTCCAGCTTCCTCTTCTCTGCTTCCTTTCTCCCTCCAAACTCAGATTAATGTAACTAGGAGAAATAATACTGAATCACTGAATATTTTATAGACCTGTGAAGGTTAGTCATTAGAGACAGTCCTGGATGTGCCATGTTCACAGCCATTTGCAGCTAATTATAAAAGAGCCTTCAAGGTGTATGTGGAGGGTAGGAGGTGGGGAAATGGAGGGAGCTCTTCATTGCAATAGAACTAAAACCTTGCAAATATATTTAATATTTCAGAAGCTGGGAATTAGGAGAAAAACCTGCTATAGTTTAAATCCAATCTCACAGAACATCTAGCATAATCATTTGTATATAATAGGTGCTCAATGACCATTTGTTGAGTGAAGACATAAAAGTAGGAATAAGCGATGAAAATCATACAGTTCTATACTGGGGAATTATCATCTCCTGATTTTCCATCCAGGCAGCATATGTTCTTGACAGACTCTGTTTTCAGTTTTTCTCCTACCCTTTCCCATTTGCTGGTTTCATTGCTTACTACATACAGCTCCCTAGATGGAAAAAGAAAACTTGCATCTTTGTTCCCAGAATTGTTACAATAGGTTTAGACATAAAAGACACTGACATAACAAGATAAAATGGGGGTTTGATGATTTCACCGATCTTTATTTTTTAGCTGTCCTGCGTTAGCAGTATAATTTCAAGGTGGTCCAAGCAATATAACACCGAGAGTAAATTGCTTTATATTATGCTATCTATTTCAAGCTGAGTTAAACTTCATTCCATGCTTAGCTAGCTGCTATATGGAAGTAAATATTTTATCGTTAGTTTAATCTTCTTGCCATGACTTCATGCAAAAGAGGAGATAATTTATCAAGCAATGGAATAATATCATTGAAAAAGATCCAGGAAAGTTTTATCTTCTCTTTAGGAAAAGTGATACTTTACGTTAATATTTTGCAACTCCTTTTAGACCATTTTTTCCCTGTGTGAGATCAGACCTGAAGCGTTGGAGTCCTTTATCTGTGCTTTTTTCTTTCCCTCAAGTAGCTTCTCAAAATTTCACCAGCCCAGTGACAACATTCCCATGATCCATGACCAAGCTGCTCCAGCAGTATTTTTTGTCACATTTATTGGGGGGTGGGGGTGGGGAGGGGAAAGACATTCTGTGCTGGAAGCTGGCTTTGTGATATGCCCCTCTAAGTCCAGAGGATGTCAATCTATGGCTCTTGAAACTGACAAGCAAGAAGGAAGCTCATCTTTCTAGAGTTTGCCTAGAAATATCATTGCTCTTTCATAACTGATGGCAATAATTTGCTGTTGTAGGAAAGGAAAAAGTTTTTCTCAACCCTCCTAGGGTTCAAAGACAGATGAACTGGAGAAAAGCCTACACATCTATTTAGTATAAGTTTTACATGACAAAGGAGCCTTCTTAGGAAAATGAAGACTTGAAAAAATGGTTAAGCCTGATTGTTTTTATGCAAGGTTTGATGAAGAATGGACCATCCTGGAGAAATATGATAGGTTGAAGAGCGTAAAGTAACTGTAGTAAACTGGGGGACACAGTGAGGCCTGCTTATTCAGATTCTTCTCCATGTTCCTTTGTCTTCAAAGATAAGGGTACTTCTTTCCTCTGAATGCAGGAAGAACGCCTCTCACATAAGAGTGTATGACTGCTTCTAGGGAAAAAGGGGTGAGGGGAATATCAGAGTGAACTTCTTATTCCTGTTGCTTTCTCAAACTCGTTCAGCTTAAAATTTTCAATATACCAAGGTGCCATATTTTGGGGTAGCATGCTCTGCACCATATCACTACCTTTGTGTTAATATCTTTCCCCTAAGCCATTCCACTTTGGGGGTGGTGGAGTGGCTCAATCAGTTAAGCTTCTAGCTCTTGATCTCAGCTTGGGTCTTGATCTCAGGGCCTTGATCTCAGTTATGAGTTAAAGCCCTGTGTTGAGCTTCGCACTGGGCATGAAGTCTACTCAAAATAATTGTCCCCTTTGAATGGCAGCTATGAATAGAACTGATTTTAGAAGTCAAGAAAACGAAGTTGTACACAAAATAGATTCACAGCATACACCTATACACAAATGTTGGTAGGAGAATTTTCCAACTGATGATGTGGAACTCTGAGCTCAGACAAGATATTCGAGAATGTAAAAGCTAGTGTTTTGGAGTTTTTGTTACTCTTTTGAGAGAGAAAGGATGTGTGGCTAGAGTTAAAAGCATGCTGAGTCATCTTCCTTTAGATCTGATGGTCTCAAAAGAGGTAAAATCACCCCCAAAGGGACAAAAATGAATTCTTGTATAGTGAAAAAAAAGTTATACATATATGTGTAGCTTCTTAAAGTATATAACGTATACTATTGTTTTCAAACATATTTAGTATATAATGTGTATATGTACTCTTTGTGTCTATATCAATAGTAGTAAAATTTCATGGAGGGTGCAATTAGGAAAAAGAATTGTCCAAGAGCACTCCGGGGGGGAGGAATTTTTTTTAAGAAAAGGTTTCAGAAATGCTACTTTAGATAAAAGGCTAAAGAAAACTGAAAAAGAGAAAGGGTAATTAAAACTAAAAGAACCAAATTAAAATTGAGAGGAGGAGAACCTGGTGTCAGAGAAGAAAAGACATTGTTTTTTCAGAGTGAAAACACAGAACTCATTTTCAATTTAGGGGCTTAAGTTGGGCAGACTAGCAAATTAAGTCAGTAGCTCCAAAACTTACGGTTAGAGGTGGTACCCACTAACAGAAAGGAGGGGAAGCCAAGAGATGCATTTAGTGAATTAAGCTTATGCCAAATTAATGTAGTAACATGAAGTTACACCTCCAATTTATGTCAATTCTATGTAATCTGTTCTCTGAAATGCCTTTCCACTCTTGGGACGAGAAGTTGTGCATTTCACTGGACCACAAATGCCATACTTGAGGGCACAGGACAGAAAAGGATCTATAGTCAGAGCCAGGTTCAAGGGCATGAGCATTGGCAGTTACACAAAGCGCGGCTTAGAAGAACCCTGTGCTTGGTTTACGCCTCTGCTGTTACTGTTTTGAAATTCTTCATAATTTCAAGTGAAGAGACTTACGTTTTTACTTTGCACTAGGTCTACAAATTATGTAGCTGGTCCTGAGTACAATAATAAAATAGGGACAATCCCAGAGGAACAGATAGGACTAGTCTTTGGAGGACAAATTTCCCTTTCTCGATTTAATTTCTCACGATGTTAGAAGAAGAAAGCTTCCCAGGGGAAGCAGTGGGCAAATGCTTCCTGTTTGGGTGCTCCAGGGGCAATGTTTCAGGTACCATTTGCAGAAACAAGATGCTGTGCTATCTTTAGATGCCAAAATATATTCCACTGGTCGAAAGGCAAGGTTACCATCAACCCGAGCCCTCACACTACAGCTGAAATGTTTACCCTTTGCGGCCACCAGGTTCCACCAGTGTGAGGAGTTGCTGAAAAGAATTTGCAAGAAACAATCCACTGAATAAAATTCAACATCCGCTCCCTCAGCCTTATTCTTGCATCTTAAATGACACCTTGTCTTATTGCTATCATAAATAAATAAATCCCATGAAAGTAAAGCCTGTTCCATACACTTCCCTCATACCAAACTCTACGAATTCTGTCATTTTGTCACAGAAAGAGTGGGAGAGATTATGGATAACTGGGAGAGATTGGCTTCAGCAAACGTGGGAGGTACAAATGAAAACTTGTGGGCGGGCTAAAAAGAAGCTTCTGCCTGTGATGTTTCGAAAACTGCCTGCAAAATCAAGCTGGAGCAGCTGTTTGCATCTGTATTCCAGAAGCCAGAGAAAAAACTCGAGTTGCTAGAAGTTTAAGTGTGGCAGTGGCGGAAGAGGAACACTCAGGAAAAATGTGCTTTCCTTCCATGTGAATGCCCCTGTCCTGAGGCCTCCAACAGTAGAAATAAGATCCCTTTTCATGGCATCAGCCCTATTCAAAGATGTCAGCAGGGAGTCAGGAGAGAGGCACTCAGCCACTGGTGCTGCCTTTCTCCCAGAGGGAGGCTACAGTTCTTTGCAGGTAATGAGAAGAAGGTGTGATTCTCACATTTAATGAAATCCCCGAAATGAGGCTTTCAGTTAACATCTGGTCATGAAAGAGAAACTCTTGGCAGGCTATTTTCCTGCTGCTGACTGGCTGGTTGGGTCAAAGGGACTTCCTGTCCTCCTCCCTAGTCAAGGGATCAATAGCAGAATGGTTCAGTTCCCTTACCCCAGTGGGGGAACCAGGGGGAGGGGGCCCACGCAAAGTGCCAGACACTCCTGACAGCTGGCTCCTGCCATTCTCGGCCGGTGCCCTCTAATCAGGTAGCTGTTCAGTGATGTCCAATGAAGCCTAGCTGAGCAATTAAAAAGGCAAACACTTCCTGAGAACACCATGGTTGGGGAAAAAAAATTGATAAATTTGCCTCTGCTTATACCTCAAGGCACAGTGTAAGCTGTTCAAATGTTACATTGGAGCCATGGCTTAGTTGAGCTTTAAAGAGGGCTTACCCTTCTCGAAAGGAAGAGGCTGAAATCTACAAAGGCCTTGGGAAATTCCTGAACAATTCAACAATCCACAGAGAGCCATAACTGCGCTCTCTCTCCCTCTCACTTTCCCTCCCAGTAAAAAGTGTATCTTTCTGGCGGGCATGGCAGGAAATTTTGCAGATGTTCTGATTTGGCTGGTCTTCTGTAATATGTTTTACACCGCTGTATCCTTCTTTTCCCTCCAGTAATTGGGGTTGCTTAGATTCCAGAACCGGTGAAATGAAGACTTACTTCCTCGGTTATTTCTTCCCTCTTTTATTCTGCAATCCTTTTGCTCCTCTCTCTCCTGTCTGATTTCTGCCCACTTCTATTGACCATGCTTTTCAAAATAAGAAGCTCAAAAAGAAACCATGCATGCAGGACACAGACAAAAGGAGCCTTGAGCTTAGGATCTTCTGATGGTGGAATGGCAGTACATCAGAGTAGCAATAGATCACTGAGAACGGTTTTTCCTAAGAGTGGAGCTGGTTGTAGATATATAGGTATTGTCAGAAAGGAATGCTATCATAATTGTGTCAAATTTAATAGTTAGCTTTGACTTAAGAGATACCAGACACGAAACCATATTCGCAGAAGAGGACCACCGATGTGTGTAGAGCTATTACTTTTTGGAAAATTGAAAAATCAGAAAAATACCAGTGTCGTGTGTAGAGATTTAAAAAAATGGTACAGCCTCGGTGTTAAATAACAGTATTGGCTAAATAAATCACAGTATGTCCATGCCATTGATTACTAATTAAGTCATTAGAAAAGGTTATGTAGAAGTATAGTTATTAATATTAGGTTTGGTATGCTATATTACACACACACACACACACACACACAGGTATGCTACCTTTAGATGTTAGTCTAATGTGCAGGAGAGGACAGATGGCCTTCTTTGGAGCCACACTTTCTGCTATGTTACAGGATCCACATGCCTTTATGAAGCCTCTTGCATTAATGATCCCTTTGAGTAACACCTACATCCAAGATCCTAGCTCTTTACTTGCTGACACAGGTAATCATGGACTAACTAGAAAAAAATGCGGGCCTTATATTCTCGTTTGTACAATGAAGGGGTTTGACCAAGTGATCTTTCAAAGTCTTTCTTCCTCTAATGTGTGATTCGCTCTGTCATAATTATTAATGGGTGACCCTGATGAAGTTTTGTTTATCTTTTGGTCACTGAGACAGGCATATGATGAATATATTTTTGGTGAATGGCTCTGTCAGCAGCCCTAAAATCACAGGGTCCAGGTAGGTGTCCTCCCACCTAGTCAGCACCCCCCGCCAAAGAACTAGCCCTAACAGTATAAGGAGAGAGTACCCCTAACAAAAAAAAAAAAAAAAAAAAAAAAAAAAAGGCATCCTGAAATCCAGAGACCATTTCCCAGCAGCCTAAGGAGCATTTCTCTGATATTTAGAGGATTGTGAACCAAGTTAAAAGCTGTCTATCTCTCATTGGTGGCAGACCAAAAGTTATGTCTGTCTTTAAGCTGAGAGGAAGGTTTGAAGCCCAGCGACAGGTTAACCTTTGTGTATAGGGTGTGTGGTGGGTACGTACATATATGTACATGCAGGTGTGAGAACAGGTGGATATTTTTATCCAGATACTTTTCTCCAGTTTTCCTCCAGATTATTATTCATTCCCTGACATTCAGTGCTTAATTTACTCCCCTCATCCCAAGAATTATGAGGTTTAATTAAGTTCCTGAGATTGAATATGGTTGTAGACAAGTATCAGACTGTCCTTTTAGATTGTGATGTAGTTAAAGGAAGGGATATGGTCCTATTAAACAAAAAAATTGTGCGTCTTTGGATTGTGCCTGTGTTAATCTTATAATCTTACTACTAAACCATTATTTCCTTTGAATAGATATGGATTGATTTCTATTGACGAGGGCATCTCATGGCTGGTCTTTGACCTATATTCATGCTCCATTCCCTTCCTGGCACAGCTTCTCCCACTAGCCTGTGGTTATCATCCTTTACTCCACAGTGGAAGAGCATAGTTTTTGAGTGGAAATGGGATAAGGTGAAAGCTAGTTTTACTCCAATTATGTAGTTTCTAGGAATGTCTGGAATTGTCCCATTGGATCCTACGCCATCCATTGTAATTGCTAAAAAATGTGCTGGACCTATCTGACATTAACTCCCATGTTCACAAGAAAAATAGTGGCCAAAACTGTTATGATAAGTTTCCTGGAATAAATCTCTGTAATAATTAGTGTGTGGCTGTATCATCTATACTAGGCCTGCAGCCAGAACACCTGGGAATGGTCAGTGGCATATACTTAATCTTTCCATAAACTTCCCCACAGGAAGGGCCTGTTAGATTGTATCCTCAGCAATAAGGGTCAGTCCCTCAGGAGGATCTCAAGGTGAGAGACTCAAATAGCCTCAGAAGAGAAAGGAATCTCAGCTTCCCTTTCTCTACCATGATCATTATCATTTCAGAAATTCTTTTTTAGGTGTCCTGGCCCTCCTGTCTGGCCTATGCTGAGGTCTGTAGGTGATGCTGCAAAATAGCAAGAGCTTTGGTTATCCCTCCATGGAAAGGCACCGACTCCCCTCTGGGTTGGAGTTGGATAGAGAGTGGGGATGGCGGGGGACACCGTCTCTCCTGCTGCACGTGCTCGGTCTGCAATCCTTCCATGTGGTGCCTTTTGACATAATCAGACTAGAGTCCAGAAGATACTTTTCTACTTCAAGTCTCTTTGTGTTTTCCTGCTCAGTTCTCCATCAGCAGATACCAGGGAAACTTACATACATGCCTCTTTTCTTTTGGTCATCTCAAAATCACCTATTTCCCCATTCTAACAGGAGAGACTGTGTATTTTTGTTATAAAAAGGCTAAATGATGTATATTTTATATGTATATATTATATACATGCATATATGTGTGGATATGTACGTATACACATGAAAGTATATGTGTATAACCCAAAGTGTATTCCCTGGAACATAATGCCCATGACATGCACTGGAAAACTCTTGCACAGTGGACCCCTGGTGCCTCCAACTTAGAGATTCATGTTCAAAATTTGCACATCAAGAGAACTGATACAGTCAAACCTGTTTTTCTATATATACAACTCAAGATTTCACTGATTTATTTGTTTGATATTACATAGAGCTAATATTCTGCGGGACACATTCAAAGACACTGCTGTAGAAAACCAAATAGAACACTGTGGAGCCAAATCATGAGGGTTTAGGATCCAAAGATCATGCCTAAACTGAAAATCTCATGAAAAAATATTTTAAACAGAAGAGCCACACTCATTGTGCCACTCACATTAGGGGTGGCAAAGGTAGCTGGGAGGGACTGAGGGAGATGTGCTTGTGTCTGATTATTTGTTCATCTGTGAACATTGATCACTGAGAGGAACAGTGGGACAAGTCACTAGTGATCTTAGATAACTTCCTCTGTTTTTGAGCAAGTACATGTATTTGATTTTTAATACATTAAAAATGTGTATGATGTAACTTCAGTCTGGTCCTTTGGCCAGCATATGTAGAAATATAGTTAATCTTACAAATCACTTGTACAACCTTGTAACGTGTATTTGAAAACCAATCTTTGTCAGAATTGTGGAAGTGAGTAATTTTGTCACTTGTGGACCTCTATACTACTTTTTCAAAATTTTGTTGCCCTCCTTAAGTGCTCAGGTCTCTCGTGCTCTAGTGAAAAGAGCAGAGGATTTGAAATCAGACCTGAGTGAGCTGTAGTTATTAGCTGCCTGAACTTGAATAAGCCACATACATTCTCCCTAAGTTTCAACTTCTTCACAAAAGGAGAGATTATTATTATCTGACTCAGAGGATTATAGAAAGAAGTCAGATTAAGGAAAATGCATTGTAAATGTCCAAGATCCATGTAAATGGTGTGTATGTTTATTTTTCCTCACCTACCTAGGGACCCTTCACTGTGTTTCCTGATCGAGATCAATGCCTAGGTAGTTCCCATGTACAAAATGCTATTTTCTTCATCTTCTGCAATCACAAATATCCTCTGCTCCTTACTTGCAGCTAACTATGCCAATGGAAGTAAATTGATGAAACTGCGTAAATCCAGCTATGTTATAATGAATAGTTAAGTGACATACAGGGTAGGATACTCTCTGAAAAGACTTGCCTTGAAGGAAATCTATAGGACAAAATTGACTGTAAAGTTCATGGTAGCTGGGGGGCATACAGGAGAGCTCATTCTTGGCACCCTTCCAATCATACCATTTAGAAGACCTCTACTCCACACAGGGTGCCCCAAGGGTGCTCCTCCCAGAATACATGGTTGCCCTTCACTTTATGAAACTATGGAGAGATGCTTTAACTCTGATTGGGCCCAAGGATCCTCAGTTGTAAAACTTGTCATTATGGACACCCAGAACAAGGTTAAAGTAACAAGACTCAGGAAGCCTAAGTTGAATATTTTTTTTCTTTGAATGTCCAAGACTTACCTATTCATTAGCACTTCTGTAGCAAAATTTAGTGGCTTGCTTTCTAGCAGTAGGTTTTCCTTTTTGACATTTGGGAGACACCTTTAACTCCACCTTGGGCATTGTATTCTTAGCTTCCAAATGACTGCTTCCAACTTTTTCCAATCTACTTTGTAGATTCTAGATGAAAGAATAGACTTAAGGTAAGCAGATTACAAAAGCTTTTATCTGTGGAGGAAAAAATGTTAATTTTTCAAATTATTTCCACTTTCCTCCAAAGATTCATTTCTCTAAGTATTTCTTCTATATTTTTTTGTTTCAAACAGATGTGGGGGGAGCATTTTGTTGGTATTGTTGTTTTGTCTTTAATCTTCTTTTATACCGAGTCCACAAATTTTTGTAGCTAGAAGAAAATAGTTTTTCAAATGCTAGTATAAACTTCCATTCTCATTTTCCTAACACCTTAGCCAGTTGGGAAATAGACATTTTAGAAATATACTTCACTCCTCTCCCTAGCCTAGGAAGACCAGGCGGAGATCTTTTTAATATACTTTAAAATTCTGTAACTATTTTTTGTTTTGGTTTGTTTCTGTTTGGCTTCTCTTTAAGAACCAAGCATATTTCCTTGTCTAAACACGTAATATATATGATCATAGTTAAACTGTTTTCTAAAAAAAGATTTACAGTGACTTCCTCGTATATGCCAAACTCACAGGTGATAAGATCTTTCCTTATTCATTTCAGGAGCTCGCTGGTCATTCAACACATGATCATACCTGCATTTTAGACATCTGTTGTCCATGGCCTTAAGTGTCTAGCTTAATTGACCTATAACAGCTAAAGACAAGATAGTACCTAAATTAGCACAACCTAGGAGGAGATCTTATGTTAAATGTACCATTTGAAATAAGTCCTTAGTTCGTATTTAAAGACCATAACAAGGCAGAGAAATAAAGGTTTTTGTTTTTTATTTTTAAATCCAACTCTTGCAAAGCTTGTAAATTGAAAGCAAAGGCAGACTATCAGTGAACATAAGCAAATGTATAACTAATGGAAAAATATTAACTTTCTGTTATCTGGTATTGTTAAAAATGGAATATTCTAGTTAAACACTATTAGATCTACCAAAGAATCTTCTTTCATTGCTTCCTAAATAACTCCAGAATTCATTCTCTTAATCATTAAATTATTTTAGAGTATTATTAAACATAGTCATACTGTACATCTTCTGAAATGACAATTAAAAGAAGATTATGTTTAGTAGAATATTAGTTAATCAAGATTATAGGGTTTGGCATAAAATCATTTAAAGTTGTGAAGTATATGAAGAGTTTATATGTATAACTATGCTTACATCTCTATATATGTGCATCAACATGTATGCAAATATACTTATTCAATGGCAACCATATGGTATCTTTATATACATGTCAATACAGAAAATAAGTCATTTCAAAATGTGTTGCCTATGATTTGATTAGGACAGCTGCTTTCCACAAACATTTATAATTGTGTGACACTTTGGCTCATCACCAACCTACTTTTGCAGTGTTGCTGTTAATTCTGTTCTTTCACCATGGTAGTTTCCCAGTTACCATGTTGTACTGTGTTTCCTGAGTCTGGAAAAGTAGTAATTGCCTTTCTTTCATGAATGTCCAACTACTCTCCTTATTTTTCATAGCATTATTGACCTAATTATGTTATGATAAGCAGCTGAGTAATGTAGCCATTTATTATTAAAATGATTAATTTATATTGTAATTCAGAAAACTCTTACTACATTTTCTCTGGAATTCAGGACTTTAATGATCATGGGGCTATCTTACGGTTGTAGAAATAAATATGGGACCTGTATCCAATATTCTATGCATTATCACTTTGTCCATAGAAAATTGCCAGTCTATGCTCTGAAGTGCCTGAAAAATAGTAATAAATGAAAATTTTGCTATTATATAAGAAGAATAAGTGTTTCTTTTCATGACCCAAAAAAAGAGCTCAGGTCTTATTTGTAGCTTCTCATATATTTTCATAACTTCTAAAGATGAGTAAACTTATTCAGGGTGTTTTGGTTTCAGTTTGAACAATGTCCAGGAAGTAATTGGTCAAAGAGTGAAAAGCTGGCATCATCGGCCTTGGCATATTATTATCTTGGTGCCTGGGCTCTAGCAAATACCATTCACAGAAGCCAGATGCATCTGCCTAGGAAAGAGCCTGAAGAGGGACATTGTTATCATTGACATTCACTGCTGATGTTGATGTGATCATTATGAGGAATAAGGAAATCTGCCAAGTGTGTGGTGAAATCACAAAGTGGCCTCCACCACAATAGAAAATGTCTTAACAAAGAAAAAAAAATAGAACATGTTCTCTGGAAAAGAACGGAATCTCATCGAATGGCAGAACTAATAATAAAGAGTCAATATGGATGAAACAAAAGCACTGATTGAAGGCTTATGGACATACTTAGAGAAAATGAGGTAGCCCAGGATTGTAAAATAATAATGCCTGCTGACAGTAAGTTTCTTTCTCTTCTTATGGAATAAAACTCAAATCCACAAAAGCCAAACAATAAAATTCAAGGAAGTTTTACAATCGTGAGAGGGAGTTGGCTTCTGGAAACAAGAAGCAAAATTCTGATCAAATAAATCTGAAAGAAAAATTAAGATTATGATGCCTAGGGAGATGGAATCTCTAATGTAGAGGAGAAAATATTTTCACTCATTTCATTTTTCAATCATCTTGTCTGTAAAAGGATACAGCATAGTTCTTCTTGGAGCACTGTTAATCCTTAAAAATGTTAATGTATGAAAAAGCAAACTTTGGTGACATTCCTGTGCTTTACTACCTGTGCAATATTTAGCATCATTAAGATTTGAAATTGGCATCACCATGTCTTTACTATTCCATGTTTACTTGGAAATTTTCTAATTTTCTCCATCCCCAGGGGAAACTGTTAGGTCACCTGTTGTGTTCATTAGCGTCGCCCAGTAAATTAAAATGTAGGAGATAGCCTGAAAAGAACAAGAGAGTACAATTTGTTAATGAAGCATCCTACCTGAACAAGTTTTTACTAATCAGGCTGGGGAAAACACAGCTATGTTCAGCAAAGCACCCATATAGGGGAGAAGAGGGGAAGGAGTCATTGATTGCCTAAGTGGGAAAGTAGCTGGTATTCAGCTTAACCAGCAGGGATGGTGCTCCCATGGAGTTTGTACGGGTGTCCATGAGTATATCTGTAGCTCAGTCCACAAGGACGTTATTCATCCTGTTTAAATGGATGATTACTTAGATGCATTTGGGAAGCTGGATTTTATGTAAACAACAGTGTTTTAGTGGTGACAAAGGAAAAATGAGGGGACTACATATTCATATGGACCTCTATTCAACCTCCCCTCACTCTTGCCTATAACCTGCCTCAGCTAACTCGTAACTCAACAGGTAACTCCTGCCTCCAGGCTGCAGGCTCCCACCCATCTGACCTCCAAACTCCTCATAGTGGTTGTTCTCAAATAAAAGTCTGATCCTGTCACTCACCTGCTGAAAACCCTTCAGAGGTTTCCGTAACCTGAAGGATAAAGATCAAAATCTGAAGGCGAGCAAAGAAATCCCTATTAGACCTGGCACCAGATGACCTTTGCAGTTTTATCTCCTGCTGCTCTACTCATGCACACTTGAGTATTAGCTACATCAAACCTCCTTAGTTCTCCAAACTCACCCCACCCTCCATCTGGCCACCGCACATGCTGTTCTCTAGTGACCATTCCCACCCTCCTTCTCATCTCTTTTGTTACTGGTGAGCAATTACCCTTCCTGTAAGACTCCCCTCCAACACCATCTTTTCTTGCAGTACATACATATGGATATATGGGTATGTGTATACACATTTTACGCAGTAGTGCAGGACCATAAAAATGTGCAAGTCCAAGCAAAGTAATCTTAATCAGTGGGAAAAATTATAATTGTTCCATGACCTTTAAAGTGTCAAAATATTGGGGTGCTGAAGCATCTGACTCCAGCTCAGGTCATGATCTCCTGGTTCATGAGTTCAAGCCCCACATCGGGCTCTGTGCTGACAGTGTGGAGCCTTCCTTGGAGTCTCTCTCTCTCCCTCTCCCTCTGCCTCTCCCCCACTTGCATGCTTGCTCTCTCTCTTGCTCACTGTCTCAAGATAAACTTTAAAAAAATAAAAAATACAAATTTTTTTGTCAAAGTACTAAAAACTCTCTTTTAATGTCAGTTATAAATATATACAGAAATAATAAAATGAATATTTAGTACACTGTGATTAAAAATATTAGAAACATTAAGGATGAAAGTATTTTATTTCTTTTTAGGAAAGGTAATGAGTAGTTTGAGCAGAGCTTTCCTCCTCCTCCTCATGGTGTAACTTACAGTGCAGAGCAAGCATCCTTTCTGTGCCTTGGCAAATTGTCATATTCCTTTGTAAGTTTGGATTGGCTTCCAACATTTTGTCCTTTGCACTTTCAACGTCATGAAATATCTCCTGGGTTTTCTTTAATACGAAGTTCTTCTGCCAGCATCACTTCCTTTGGGACATTGTCATCCTTTTTATCTTCTCTTCTCGTTTACGTCAACAAGTTTGTCTTTACTGAGTTCTTCTGGCTGCATATCTAGGGTCCCTTGAATGGCAGCATCATCAACATCCCCACAGTCAGCTATTTCGTCTATAATTCTATTTACATTTAATTTGAATTTCACTTCCAATGTCATCACTTCTCATTTCTTTCCTGAGACTTCACCTTTATTAGCCAGTTTCCTCTTTTCATTATTTACCCTTGTAAATATTGCATGGATAGGACATGGACAAGGAGGCAATACGATTGCACACTCTGTTGTCTGGGCCTGAAGGTACACAGTGAGTGATCACTGACAGACTTTAAAAGAAGTGACATATTAGTCACTGATCATCATGCACATCTGTTATTTACACAATGATTTGTAAATGGAACAGTTAGCAAGGGACTTTGTACTTTCTGCAATTACTCACAGTCAATATACTTTAGAAACTAAAATTTAAAGCATGTTGTGGAGAAGCTGGTATTATTTAAGTGAACTGTGAATCATGGTAACTAAAATTTATGCATATTGGAATGGTACAAAGCTAGGACTGCCTGTGTGTGTGTGTGTGTGTGTGTGTGTGTGTGTGTGTGTGTAATGTAATGTAATGTAATCTATTTGCAAATCTGTCTTTCCATTTATAATGTATCAGATACTTCTTGTGCCTCACTTTTGGTGCCTTTGGCCACTTGTTTCGGCCCATCTGCTTTGTGACTAACTTCACATGAAAAACAATGCAGCTGTGCCTAGGCTTATGCCCAGATCTGGCACTTCTCACCTCCTACCCTGAGTTTTCCTGTTTTCACCAAGATATGAGATGCCAGAGGACCTGCTTGACACCCACACCATGTGCTCCAGTATGGGACTCGAAGAAATTTTTCTCCTTTCTTTTACTCAGCTTGATCTGAGACTCAGGAATTTGCATAACTTCTCACAGATCAAGACTCCTATGAGATCAATCGATCTGTGCTGAAGAAAAGGCCAATATTTGGTGCTGAATTCCCAATTGCTAATACATGTTGATCTGGCAACCATGGGAAGTAGTGTTGACTTTTCACCATCATCTCAGCGACCTACTCTCACAGTTTTGCATGCTATCCCCACAAACTTGGCTTCTGCTGGGTTGAGGTTTCTCTTTACAGAAAGAGGGATAATTCTGATTAGAGCAGGGTAACTCTTCCAATGAAGTAGAGTCTACAACTGCCATGAGGCCTCTGTGGGCTTTTCATACCAGCAGAGCAACAGGAAAGGATAGTGGTTAATGTACTCATGGGGTAATGAACCCAGAAAAAGATATGCATATATATTTCTGTAGATATTTGTTCTAATAATTAATGCTAAACATTGTAAAAAAAAAAAATGAGTATATTTGGAACTTGCCATTCATTGAGAAACATCTTATGATGTGTCCCAGCCCAGTGATAACAACCAGAGAAGAAGTGGAACCGTGACCCAACAAAAACCAGGCAATAAGGGCAAAGACCTGCAGGAATGTGTACTTCACCACCCTATTAGGCAAGCTACCAGGCCAGTCAAAGCACAAAGTGCTGCTGAAGATCAAGTCCCTTTGCTTGAAGGCTGTTGGGTGAACATAATGAAAATAAGCTATGTCCTCAAGACCAGCTGCAAGAGCAGCAGGTATAGTTTGTTTCAAAACAAGCCTTCTGCATTAAGACTTTTCAGAGTCTGAATGGCCAACTGTTTAAACTTGTACCATCCTTCTTGAGGAAAAAGTGAAGGTTCTTTTCCTGTCAAAACTGGAGGCTGCTGTTGTGGAGTAGAAGACAGACTGATGGCTTTTCTTTTGTGCCATCAATTGTAGTAGCCAGCTGGATGAAATAGCAGTCATATTGGCTCCTTGCTGTCCTGTTTCACAACACCTACTCCCCTTCTCCCTCCACCATTTTGGGAGATTGCGCTTCCTTACAAAGTAGGAGCACATTCTTTTGATTTTTTTTTTTTTTTTTTTGCTTGTTTGTTTTGCGTCTTGCTCTGCTTGCTGGAGAGACCTGGCTAAGATATCCTACAGGGCAGAGAATGTGCTTGCTTGGCTTTTCTCGCCTGCTAGTACATATTTAGCATATGCCTATTAAGTGCCAGCTATTGTGTGTATTAGATATTTAGACTGTGAAGACATATAGACAGGATCCTTTTCTTTAAAAAGTTACAGTTTAGTGTATGTGTTGGGGGGTGGATAGCAGAAGAAATAGAAAGTAAGGACTATCAAACTCTGCCTGGTAATCACTGAAGACTTAAAGGAACTGTGGCACCGGAAGTGAAATGTGAGGATTTACCAGCGGATTTCTAAGCAGACAAAATAGATGAGGTCCTTTCAGGCAGAAGGAGCAAAGGCACAAAGGCATGACGCAGGCTAGAACATGGTATATTTGGGAGAAGAGCCAGTATCTCAGAAAGACTGGACTCTGCAAAGGATAACCGTGAGAACAGACATGGCACCTGAAGTAATGGGGTCTCTGGGCTCTGCTAAGAATTTGAAATGTCATCACATGGGCTAGAGGCAGTCATTAAGAGATTTTAAGCATGAGACCAACACTAACTGATTTTCTAGTAGGAAAGGGCTGTGGGAAGGTGGCAGTGAGAAGGGAAAACTGGAAGTAAGAGGTAGTTGCAATCTCCCAGCTAAGAGATCATGAAAGTCAGAGGCAAGTTGCAGCAATGTGGATAAGAGGAATGCACACGGGGGAGAGATTTTCAAAACATGAAGCCAGTTCCGCTTACTGATTTACTGTGTAAGCTTCTTCTTACACTGCCCCCCTCTCCCACCAATCCTGCAAATGGATTCCCATTGAGAAAGCATGAACTAATATTGTTTCCTTAAGGGATAATTTACATGTTTCTTTTTTAAATATAAATGATAAAAATGTTCAGCAATAAGTAAGTAAAATGCTTTGCCTATGTTTGAGCTTTGGAGCTTAGTTTTCACATTTATGAGCTGAGCATTCGACCATCTGGATTTTCCACATGGATCCATTTGAAAAGGAAACTCCAATGGTTTATAATGCTAAATTAACTTGTTTCAAGGGCCAAGCAACAGATTTCTTTCTCCTTGTCTATCTTGACAGCTTCCTTCTTTGCATTTCATCTGTGCACATATTTGAAGAGAAATGTATCTTTTAGTGTGATTCCTGACAGCCATATTATTTAAGATTCGAAGTGTTTTGCCTCCTGAGAACTCGAGTCACATTTGTTAATTTTGATTTATAGCTAATGTTTGGTACTCCACTCATGACTTTCACTTAACACACTTAATGAGCATCAGTTCTCACAGTGCTCCATATGTGGTCTGAAAATGTTATTTACAGCCTCTCGATGAGGGAAATGGCACAACAAGAACTTAAATCTCAGCAGGCAGCAGAGTAAGCCAGACTGGGATGAGCTGGGATTCAGTGACTTCATATTTGCAATTGCAACGGGTCACATGCTCAGAGATGAACTTTCCTATAGGTAATATGCATATATTTAGCCAGATAACATGAGTGTAATTACAAAGTTTCAGAAATCCAAATGACACAAGAATTCAAGAGGCCACGTCGATGTCTTAGAGATTGAGACACTAAAGGGGATTTGAATTTACAAGACACAAGTGATCACCACAAAGGTATTTTCAATAGATTGCAGAAGAAGAGACCTGTTTTCAGTAGGTTGAGGTAAGAATGAAAGTGGAAGAGTATGCCCTTGGTTGTAACTGCTCTTGCAAGAATTGTGGTGAAGGGAAGTGAGAGATGACTGAATTGTGAGTAAGGCAATGGTGGAGAGGTCAGTTTTAACACCATTTTTGTAATGGGTAATTCTTGAGCCGATTTCTAGTTTTAAGGGAAAAGAGCCAGAAAGTGACAGTTTGAAGAACAAAGAGAAAAAGGGGATGCATAAGTGCTGGAGAAATGGAGAAAAATTAAGTCAGGCAAAGGGAAGATAACTGATTCAATTTATCTTACCTAAAATGTTAAAGCAGGCCTTTGGCTATTTAGATTACAAGTGACTAAGGAAATTGACTCCACACTGAGGGGATTTATGGTGAATCTTATTTTCAAGAACTTTCACTCGTACAGACTCTTCCCATTCACGGCCCCAACTATATTTCCACTCCAGCTTCATTTCCATCAGACTTCTCCTTGTGTCTGGTGGTCAAACATGACTATGGGCATTAGGGCAGTCTAAGTGGAATTTAACTTAGAATCGATTCTTTTAGTTTTAGTGGGACATGGGTAGCTTATAGGTATAGATAAACTTTTGACCATCATTTCAGCATAGGAATATGTCCTACCACCCAAGTGTCTACTCACCAGGAGCCATGGCACTAAAGTACCACATGAGAGAAAATTCCACACATGAGAGAGATCATATGCTATTTATCTTTCTCTGACTTATGACCAGGTTGTCTGGTGCTTTGAAGGTACCCATGTGGTACCTGGTATCAAAGTATGTGGGTGAGTGAGCAGAAATAAGATATGAAATGCATGAAACCAGAAGGCAATCTTTGGGAAAATCCTCCAAAGTATACAGCCAATATATGAAAAAATAAACTCGGAAAAGTTCCCCCAAATGGACAACATTCTAAAACTTTTTAAGTCTATCAATGAGTTGAAAAGTGGGAAGGTCATTTTAAAAAGTATAAGCAATTAAAACATAACAAGTTTAGTCAATCATAATTATTTTTCTATAGAAAGTTGAGTTTGAAAAGAGTTATACAAAGGAGCTTTCATATAGTGTGTAGCTATAATACGTAGGATGAAAAGAATTTAGATGTGCAAGCAGTTAATAAAGATGGGCTATTTTTCTGAATTTTCAGATGGTTGTGCTCTTTATCTTTTTTTAAGTTTTTATTTTAATTTCAGTTTAGTTAACATACCGGGTTATATTAGTTTCAAGTGTACAGTATAGTGATTCAACACTTCCATACATCACCCAGTTCTCATCACAAGTACACTCCTTAATCCCCAATACCTATTTAACCCATCCCCCCTTCCCTCCTTTCACTCTGGTAATCACCAGTTTGTTTTCCATTGTTAAAGTCTGTTTCTTGGTGTGTCTCTCTCTTTTTTCCCTTTTATTCATTTGGGTTTTTTTTTTTTCTTAAATTCATTCCACATATGAGATAAATCTCATGTGGAATGCTTATTTTTCTCTGACTTATTTTGCTTAGCATTATACTCTCTATCTCCATCCATGTCATTGCAAATGGCAAGATTTCATTTTTTATGGCTGAGTAATATTCCATTGTATATATATACCACCTCTTCTTTATCCATTCAACTCATGATGAACACTTGGGCTGCTTCCATATCTGGGCTATTGTAAATAATGCAACAATAAACATTAGGGGTGCATATATTTTCTAATTAGTGGGGAGGTTTTTTTTTTTTTTTATTACTTGGGTAAATACCAGGAGTGTGATTCCTGGATGGTAGGGTAGTTCTATTTTTAATTTTATGAGGACCCCCATACTCTTTTCCACAGTGGCTGCACCAGTTCACATTCCCACCAACAGTGTATGATGATTCATTTTTCTCCACATCTTTGCCAACACTTGTTTCTTGTATTTCTGTACACTAACAAAGAAGCAACAGAAAGAGAAATAAAGAAAGCAATCCCATTTACAGTTGCACCAAAAACAAAAAATACCTAGGAATAAACTTAACCTAGGAGATGAAAGACCTGTACTCTGAAAACTATAAGACATTGATGAAACAAATTGAACACAACACAAAGAAATGGAAAGACATCCCATGCTCATGGATTGGAAGGATAAATATCATTAAAATGTCCATACTATGCAAAACAACCTTCAGATTCAATGCAATCCCTATAAAATACCAACATCATTTTCCACACAACTATGACTAACCTAAAATTTGTATGGAATCACAAAAGACCCCAATAGAAAAAGCAATCTTGAAAAAGAAAAACAAAGCTGGAGGTAGCACGATTTCAGATTTCAAGTTATACTACAAAGCTGTAGTAATCAAAGAAGCATGGTAGTGGCACAATAGACACATAGTTAAATAGAGGAAGATAGCCTAGAAACAAATCTATTATAAGGTCAATTTATCTTTGACAAAAGAGTCAAGAATATGCAATGGGAAGAAGACAGTCTCTTCAACGAATGATGTTGGGAAAACTGGACAGCAACATGCAAAATATGAAACTGGACCACTTTCTTATACCATACACCAAATTAAATTCCAAAAGGAGTAAAGACCTAAATGTGAGACTTGAAACCATAAAAATCCTACTGGAGAACATAGGCAGTAAACTCTTTGACATCAGACATAGCAACTTCTTTCTGTATTTGACTCTGGAGGCAAGGGAAACAAAAGCAAAAATAAACTATTGAGACTTCATCAAAATGGAAAGCTTCTGCACAGCAAAGACAACAATCAACAAAACTAAAATGCAACCTATGGAATGGGAGAATATATTTGCAGATGACATATCTGATAAAGGGTTAGTATCCAAAATATATAAGAGGACTTATCAAACTCAACACCCAGAAAACAAATGATCCAACTAAAAAATGGGAAGGAAACATGAATAGACATTTTTTTTTCCAAAGAAGACATCCATATAATCAACAGACACACAAAAACATGCTCATCCTCACTTACCATCAGGAAGATGCTAATCAAAACTACAATGAGATATCTCTTCACACCTGTCAGAATGTCTAATAACATATTTTAAATACATAATTTATTACAGTAGCTTTCTCTTTATAAGTATTCAATTTTGTATTCAACTTCATATTAGTAATTTTATAATTTTCTTCTCCAAAAGGGCCACCAAAATTGTATAAGTTTCAGGTCACACAAAAATCCCCTGTGGCATGGGGGCTGAGTGTGCAGTGATGAGTCAAAGGACTCCAAATTTGAGAACAGGAGGTATAAGAGATAGGGAGCCTAGTGATTCACTGCAGGAAATGGAAGCCTAACTTTATAAATTCCCATATTCTAACAATGGGACCAGTGGAGAAAAGAGTGCATATGTGGTGATGTGTGTAGGGTGTGGTATTTATAGAGCATCACAGCTTTCTGAACACTGTGATAGACTCCCTATATTTGTTAACTCTTTTAGTTCTCTAAATAATAATATCTGACTCTTATTGAGCATTTATCCACTTACATATGGCAGGTACTATTCTAAGCATTTTATGTGCCTTAACTCATTCAATCCTCATAACACCTATATGACATAAGTGCTATTATTCCTCATTTTACTGATGAGGAAAGTTGTCAAAACTCTAATTAGTAGGGGAGGCATGATTTATACTCTGCTCTTTGTTTTCGAAACTCTAACTTTAACTCCTATAGTGTGCTTGATTCATAGTGACATTTAGTAAATCCATTTTCTTCTCTACAGGAACATTCAAGATCAGATAATCTGAACAACTTGTTCAAGGTCACAAGGTGATGGATCTAAGATCTGAAGTTCTTCTGAATGATTTTGAAACCCACACATTTTCCTGCCATTTCTAACTTCTGTTCTTAAAGACTAACTACTCTGTGTTGTGTGCTCACCAGAAAATTTCCAAACATGGGAAAGGCAAGAAGCACCCATAGGTCAGTTTATTGAAATTCAGAAAGAGTAAGCCCTTTGGTTTTCTGGTACTCAGTCATCAGACTGAAGCTGGATGAGGAAGTTGGAGAGAAAATCTTGAATCACTTCGTCTGTGCACTACAGGGCAATGCTTTGGGGCATAGTGTAGAACTGTCATAGCGTAGAACTGTCTGGAGACATAATGGAAAAACTAACACTGAGTCAAGAGGGAAAAGTCCCCATAGGTTACAACTCAGTGCAGTTGTAGCTTCAGAAACCCTGAGTGACTCATTATTTGTCAGAAAATAGTGAGACAAA
The DNA here is from genome assembly GCF_024362965.1 of Panthera pardus. Classification (NCBI taxonomy): domain Eukaryota; kingdom Metazoa; phylum Chordata; class Mammalia; order Carnivora; family Felidae; genus Panthera; species Panthera pardus. The sequence continues at coordinate 47,530,338 of NW_026526688.1, read as the reverse complement.
TGAATTGTTGCCACCTTTATTTTCAAAATTGCTTCCAGTGTTGGAGGGATTTTATTTGTTTTTTAAGTCAGGGAGAAGTTGTTTTCATTATACTTGTCTCGCAAATTACCTAGCAAACTATTAAGTATATGTGACATGACATAAAATGACAAAGTCACTTCTTTTTCCCTGAACTTTTATCACAGGGACAGTCAGCACTGGCTAAGGCAAATGAGAAAAGGATTTTTAAAATATATTCGTCATGAGTTTATCAATAACATGTATTCATCGCTGTGGCCATACTAATTTGGCATAAATTAACTAGATTGTAAATCACCTAGGAATTGTGTTCTAGTTTTGGGAACAGACATTTATCAATAAAAATTCTGAACAAGCATGAATGCCCAGAACATGACACAGGAAGTCAGAGAATGGTGATAACTAACAATAAGACTTAATCTAGTCTTCAAATAGTGAGTAAGATTAGATATATAGTGGTTAAAAAAAAGAGAACAAAATAAGACTCATTATCAGGAAAGGATAAACTGAAAAACAGAATGGGAATGGTATGATGGCGTATTGAGAGAAAAGCGTTTTTGTTGGAGAACTATGGCAAATGATTTTTGACAGGTAGGTTGGGTATAGATTTGCAAGGCTGAATTGAAGAATCTGGACTTCAAAAAATGGAGAACTATCAAAATATGAAAGAGATCAATAGCCAGGTGAAGTCTATTGTTTTACAAAATTGATGGGTTTCCATATGCAGAATTACTTGAAAAGTACAAGAGTCACAGAAAAGAGATTGAATGCAGGGAAATTGTAGACGATATTATTAAAATTTTCCAGCATGACATGCTAAAAGGCAGAAGCTGGGTGGGAAATACAGGAATTCCTATTTTTAAAAGATAAGACAGGACTTGATGACCATACAACTTACATGAGTGTGTGAAGAAGGGTAGAAGCATTCACCAGGTAGATACTGTGTAGTTATAATGTGGTGTCCTCCATGTACTTCAAAAGAAAAAGAGATTGAGAGAGAGAAAGAGATTTTAATGCAATAAATTTGAATATTCGTGGAAGATATTGATTCGTGGAAGATATCTGTGGATGTAAACCAAGAGACTAAAAATGTGCATCCTGTGTGTTTTGGGATTTTTTTTTTATCATTTATTCATTTTTTGAGAGACAGAGCACAAGAAAGGGTGGGACAGAAAGAGAGGGAGACACAGAATAAGAAGCAGGCTCCAGTTTCTTAGCTGTCAGCACAGAGCCTGATGTAGGGCTTGAACTCATGAACTGTGAGATTATGACCTGAGCTGAAGTTGGATACTTAACTGACTGAGCTACCCAGGTGCCCCAGGATATCCAACTCTTTAAAACATTATCTACCTCCCTTTATTCTGGATCCAAGCTCACCAGTCAAATTTCTGATATTCAAATTTCAAATATATAGATATAGATATATAGATATATAGAGATATAGATATATCTGCCAAAATATACCTGCTGAAAATCATGAATACTATAATCTTTAGAAAGTACTATCCCTATTGTAGGAGATAAGGGCAAGCCACCCCAAAATGTGCCATTTGACATATTATTTCTAATTGAAGCTACTTAAGAAACAGCCACTGCCTAATACCCTGACCCACCTTTTCCTCCAGAAAGCAGGAAATAAATCTCCTGTACAAAAGATCCCTTTCCTATACCAGGAGGTAAAAACATATCTTTGTCACAACAGAGGGTGAATTCAGAGTCAAGAGGGCTGTATAAACAAACCTTGTGTTTATACTAATTTACTAATATCCCAAATTCTGTTTAGAATTCCTTACTATTCGAAGCTCCTAAACGTAAGTTTTCTTTGTCCTGTCAATTCCTCAAAGACTTGTATTTCTTTGCCTAAAACATATAAAAGCTACATGCCTTGGTCATTTCTTTGGATCTTAATTTTATTATTAGGCCATCCTATGCATGTAATTGTTTTTTTCTTGTTTTAATCTTTCTCATGCCAATTTAATTCTTAGATCAGCTAGAAGAATCTTGAAGGGTAGAGCAAAATTTCTCCTCTGCAGCAATATTATGAACAAATCTTTGGCATTCTTGTTTACACACATGATTCCTGTAAATTTGACTAGCTGAATGTGTTTCATGGGGTCCAATTAACTTTGGGACCTGGATGAGGCTGCAGTTCTGAGACCAGCTCTGAACTGTGCCAGATTATCCATGGTAATGCTTCTTCTTTGGTTCTGTCTTGGTGCTGGTTACACTAACTGTGTCCTTGTGTGGTACCCATTTCATTGTGTTGTACCCTTCTAACTACACCCCTCTATGGAAAGGAGGCCATCTCTATACTGGCTAAAATGTAGCTTCTCTGTTTTATTCTTTTTTTTTTTCTTCTTAATGTTTATTTTTGAGAGAGAGAGAGAGAGAGAGAGAGCATGAGCAGGGGAGGGGCAGAGAGAGAGGGAGATACAGAATCTGAAGGAGGCTCCAGGCTGTCTGTCAGCACAGAGCCTGACGCAGGGCTCAAACTCACAAACTGTGAGATCATGTCCGGAGCCGAAGTTGGAAGCTCAACCGAGTCACCCAGGTGCCCCTCTGTTTTATTCTTGAATGCTTATTTGAGAAGTAAAAATTTTGCATAAATGATACGATTCATAATTTTAGAAGATAAAATGTAGAATATTATCCTGATAAATGCTCATATTTTGATTATGATACAGTAGTCATAAATAGATGTGACTTTTCAAGGAGAAAAAGAGCGTAACTGCAAAAGAATCCTATGGCCTCAGTGCACACACTCTTATATGACTGGACACTGAACCACATTTTCTTTGTTTTGCAAACTATAAAGCAATTGTAATCAAGTGTGTTTCTGTTGATTTAAGTTTCCCGCATGAAAGGTGCTTGTGTAAGGAAAACAAATATAATAGGAAGCAATTTATGATTATAGAGATGTTCTTAAATGACTTACAGTTTTGTAACTTAATGATGTACAAGTAAACACACTATGGACTTTTATCCATTGTGCAGATCATTAATCTATGATATATCCAAGGCCAAACATTTCTTTCTGTTCCTTTTTTTCCCCTCTTTTTTCTCCCTTCCTTTCTTTCTCTCCTTATTTATTTATTTATGTATTTATTTATTATTTTTTTATTTATTTTCTCTATGCTGGAATCTATGATATACTGCCTTATCATTTCTATATGCTGATTACATTTTAAAATAAGAATCAGAAATCCCATATGATCCATGAATGTAGAGAAGATAGAAATGAAAGGGTGTGAATGTGTGTACATATTTGTGAGATTAAAAAGAAAACAGAACACTGTATCTTAGGAAAATAGGCAATATCTCAAAAACCCAAACCCAGATGTAATCAGATTTCAATTCAATCTAACATCTTTTCAAATACTTTGCATCTAATAACAGCAGTAATGGGAGTGCATTACATCAAAATGACATATAGAAAGGGCTCACCCAGCTGGCAGACAGAGGCTCTTAGTGCTTGGGATGGTGTTATTTAATGTGTTTATGACTATTGCTTAAACATGTTTAGAATTTTATAACAGAGATATGAATAGTACTTACTGTATCTCAATATACTCACATCTTCATGAAAGGCATATGGAAAATGAATTCCCTCTGCACACTTTACCCCAAATTACTAGTGTTAATGGATATCCAGGAATTTTATTGGAAAAACAAACACTGGAATTGAAAGCAAAGATGTAGTTGTCAGGAAGAAAGTTGGATTCTCAGATTTATTAGTCAGGGATATTTCAAACAAGTTTTTTTTTTTTCTTCTTTTTTTTTAATTGCAAGTTGATGACTTCATCATGAACTATGCTTGTAACATGGCATCATTTTTTCCAGGCATCAAAGTGATGTAAACACTGTATCCCATAAAATGGGTTTTTGTGAGTCCTTTCAAAGTCAAAACCAAGCAGAAGAAATTCACACTCTTTAATTTAGCCAGAAAAACTGAGATGGCACTCAAGTGAAGGGTGAATCCCAGGGAAAGCCATGTGACCACATACTTAATGGCAGAATGCTGAAACATTTTAAAAGTATGTTATAAACACAAATAACCCTTGGCTATGTAAATGGGTGTGAGGGTGCTATACCCACAAACTCCTTGGAATATTTCGTAGCTTCTGAATTTAGTAGGTTCCCTGTTTTGCTATAACTCTTTTTTTATGGCAGCAATTTTCATGTTTTTATAGCATTTTTATGACCCATTGAAAGGCCTCTTGGCACAATGTTTGGCAATGTTTCACCTCAGATGCTGTCACAAAAGAATTCACAATAGTAGGGAGCAGAGATTCATCAAGGAATCCAACCTACACTTGCCCCAGATCTAGTGGATGTCAGCCCCCATGTACCTCCAATTACCCCACAACTAACGTGATTGTACTCAGCCCTCAAAACAATGATGCCTAAGCCTGGACAGAGATCAGGATAGCCTTTCTTGTGAGTAGGTGAGTTCTTAGCATTAAGCCTCTATTTTCAGGCACTCACATGAGAACCAAACTGCTGTGTAAGTCCCAATCCATTTCATTTGTCCCCTTACATAGTTTGAGGGGAGAATTTAGTTTCCTACCAAGACTGGAACCTTGCAGTAAATTGCAGATCATTTCACTGAGGAAGTGCCCTTCCTGCTCGTTTTTTGCTACCTAGTTCATGCTAGTTTCCAATGCCCCATATTCTAGATTTGGGTCCTATAGTCTTAGAGGATGAATTCAGCTCCTGAAATTATCCACACCTTCCTGAAATTCAGATGTCCAACCCTGTGACTATCTAAACTTTCCAATGATATCTACAACCCAGTAAGATTTGATCCTGATTTCCATCTTCTTATCTTTTAATGTTTTTTTTTTTTTTTGAGAGAGGGAGAGAGAGAGGGAGAGAGGGAGGGAGGGAGGGAGGGAGAGAGAGAGAGAGAGAGAGAGAGAGAGAGAGAGAGAGAGGAAGCAGGGGTGGGGCAGAGAGAGCGAAGGAGACGCAGCACCTGAACCAGGCTCTAGGCTCTGCACTATCGGCACACAGCTCCACACGGGGCTTGAACCCACAAACTGTGAGATTATGACCTAAGTCGAAATCGGACACTTAACTGACTGAGCCACCCAGGAGCCTCTTTCCTACTTCTCATCTTGACCCTGACCTCTGGCTAACCACACCTGTGCAGGAAAGATAAGATTTATCTGCCTGTCCTTGGACCACTGGGTCTATCTTATGAGACAGCTCAGTACCCTCAATCTCAGTGCACCTCAAATATTGTCTCAGAATATATTTACCCTGTCTAGCAGTTCACACAGCTGGAAGAGGAAGGTAGAAACCCATTTTTCAAGAGAAGAAGAGAACCACGGAGAACAAAGGTCCAAGATATCCCAAATGATGATTATAAAGCCTACATAAGTAGCAGATCAGATAAGGGAAGCTCAATTTTCCTTTCATCTCTTTTCTTTCTATTTAATTGTTGTTCCTTAAAAGTTAGTGATGAATCTCTTGCTCTTGAGCCTTATGCAGTCTGAATTAATAATATCAACCTGAGAAGCCTACTAAGTCTAGCAAATTTCTGTTAATTTCTGTCCTGAGGACACTGAGGAGATTGTATTGTTTATTTTTCCAGATCCCTCCTTTCTACCCCTAGCACTATGTTTTAGTTATACCAAACCATTTCTAATGTTTTTGTTACATACCAACCTACTTTATATCTGTGCTTTTTAAAGGTAATGTTTTCCATTTCTGGAATTCCCTTTAGCCCCATTCCTGTGTAGGGAGCTACAATTGATTTGCCAAAGCCAACGTTAGATGTTCCTTCCTCTCTGAAACATTTTCTATGGTACCTGTCTGTGTTTCTATTGGCCCAGTAAATCATCTTCCCCTCAGAATGTTGTAACAACTTATATTATTTCACAGTGCACGGTGGTGGTGTTGGAGAATGTACAAGTGAACAGGTAGATCACAGTACAGTAAGGTAGATAAAAATTGTAGTAATTACAATAGATTATGTTGATTGTAAAAATACAGTACAAGTATAGATGCGGTAATGATTGTTGGATCGAATTCAAAAAGTGTTGTTAAGTCAATGAGTATTTTTCTGGATAGAGTTTTCATTTGGTTTTCCAAAAGACTCTGACTATACTTGACCTCACTTAAGTTTTTTTGTAGTTGTTGTCTTTAATGAGACAAATGGCGTGTGTGTTTTGATTCACCAAACCCATTAGGACTAATACAATGGATAATAAGATCGAAATTCAATCATGCTTCCACAGACTGGATATGTGGATGAAATTTGTGGAATGGGGAATGGGTACTCTCATTAAGTTGCTGATGGAATTGTAAATTCACTGATACACTTTTTTTCTTGAAAACTTGGTTTTGTATATGTATGTATGTATATATATATACATATATACATATATATATACACACACATATATATGTATATATATATATGTATGTGTGTATATATATTTTATATATATAAATATGCATGATCTTTGAACCAAACATTTCATATATAAGGATGTTTTCAAAGAAATAATCAGATATACTGTTTAATTTTTTAATTTTATATACATAAATGTCATTTACATTATTTGAAATGGGAAAATGACCACATGTCAGTGACATATATGTGTATGTCATATATGTATATATATGTATATGTATATATATGTATATATGTATATATGTGTATATGTATATATGTGTGTTTATATATGTATATATATATTATATGTGTATGTCATATATGTATATACGTATATATTTATGTGTATATGTATATGTATATATATATATATATATATAAAACCTGTATATACTCATATAAAGTATATCAAACTGTTTCCAGATGACATGATATTCTATATAGAAAACCCAAAAGACTCCACCAAAAAACTGCTAGAATTTATAAACAAATTCAGTAAGGTCACAGGATACAAAATCAACATTGAGAAATCTGTTGCATTTCTATACACCAATAATGAGGCAAAAGAAAGAGAAATCAAGGAATCAATACCATTTACAACTGCACCCAAAACAGTAAGATACCTAGGAATAAAACCTAACCAAAGAGGTGAAAGGCATGTACTCTGAAAACTATAACACATTGATGAAATAAATTGAAGATGACAGAAAAGACATTTCATGATCATGGATTGGAAGAACAAACATGTTAAAATGTCTATACTACCCAAATCAATCTACAGATTTAATGCAATTCCTGTCAAAATAGCACCAGCATTTTTCACAGACCTAGAACAAACATTCCCAAAATTTGTATGGAACCACAAAAATGCCAAATAGCCAAAGCAACCTTGAGAAAGAAAAGCAAAGCTGGAGGTATCACAATTCCAGACTTCAAGTTATATCACAAAGCTGCAGTGATCAAAACAGTGTGGTACCTAGACAAAATAGACACATCGATTAATGGAACAGAGTAGAAAACCCAGAAATGGACCCAGAACTATATAGTCAATTAATTGACAAAGCAGGAAAGAATATCCAATGGGAAAAAGACTGTCTCTTCAACGAATGGTTTGGGAAACATGGACAGCAACATGCAAAAGAATGAAACCAGATCATTTCTTATACCATGCACAAAAATAAATTCCAAATGGATTAAAGACCTAAATATGAGGCCTGAAACCATAAAAATCATAGAGGAGACACAGGCAGTAACCTCTTGGACCTCAGCCATAGCAACTTCTTTCTAGATCTGACTCTGGAAGCAAGGGAAACAAAAGCAAAAATAAACTATTGAGACTTTATCAGAATGCAAATCTTCTACACAGCAAAGGAAACAATCAGTAGAACTAAAAGGCAACCTACAGAATGGGAGAAGATATTTGCAAATGACCTATCTGATGAAGGGTTAATATCCGAAATATATAAAGAACTTGTAACTCAGCACTCAAAAACTAATCCAATTAAAAAATAGGCAGAAGACATGCATAGATATTTTTCCAAAGAAGAAATACAGATGGCCAACAGACAGATGGAAAGATACCCAACATCACTGATTATCAGAGAAATGCAAGTCAAAACTACAATGAGCTATCACCTCACACCTGACAGAATAGCTAAAATCAATAAGGCAAACAACATGTGCTGGTGATGATGTGGAACAACGGGAACTCTCTTGCACTGTTGTTGTGAATGCAAACCAGTGCAACCACTATGGAAAACAGTATGGACATTCCTCAAAAAGTTAAAAATAGAACTACCCTATGATCCAGCAATGGCACTACAAGGTATTTACCCAAAGAATGCAAAAATACTAATTCAAAGGGATACATGCACCCTGATGTTTATAGTAGCATTATCTACAATAGCCAAATTATGGAAACAGACCAAGTGTCAATCAACTGATGAATGGATAAAGAACATGTGGTATATATATATATATATATATATATATATATATATATATATATATACACACACACGTACACACATACATACATATATGTGCAATGGAATATTACTCAGCCATAAAAAAGAATGAAATCTTGCCATTTGCAATGACATGGATGGAGCTCGAGTATTATGCTAAACAAAGTATGTCAGAGAAAGACAAATACCATATGATTTCACTCATATGAAATTGGAGAAGCAAAATAAATGAGCAAAGAGAAAAAGAGAGAGAGAAACTAAGAAACAGACTCTTAATTACAAACTGGTGATTACCAGAGGGAAGGTGGGGGGGGGGGGGCGGGAATACATAAAATAGGTGATGGAGATCAGGGAGTGCACTTGTTCTGATGAGCACCGGGTGTTGTATGGAACTGTTGAATCACTATATTATACCTTAAACTAATATTACACTGTATATTAACTAACTGAGATTTAAATAAAAACGTAAAAGAGAAAGAAATGCAAAAAAATGATGTCAAATGCAGCACACTTTAAAAATCATATTGTAAACAGTATGTAATTATAAGAGAAATAATGTGCAAAACTGAAAGACAAAAAGCAAAATAGAAGATCATTTGAACAATGTTTCTGTAAAGCCATATCATAATTACATATATTTCTCTGAAGTCATCCCAGATCACTTTGACTGTCAGAGAACTAGTTACAGCTTGATCTCCACTCTTTAGTGGAGTGATTTATGGAACTGCAAAACTATTTCCCCAAATTTCTGCTCATTCCCAACGGCTCAGGCACTCCTGATGCAGCACCTAAATTTATGGATGATGTCATTTTCAGGCTTCATCACCCCAGGTAAAATGTTCCATCCTTTTATCAGTTTCCATAAAATATCCACTCATACCCAGCAATTTATGAGTTTTTACTGAAATCACCAGAGATAAGGCAGCTGAGTGTATGTGTGTGTGTGTGGGGGGGCCGGGGGGTGGGGAGTGATACTGTTATAGAGAGGAAATTATACTGTAGTGCACTTGATCTTCCACCACATCTCTTGGCTTCCCCAGTTCCTGCCCTTCACCCCTGCCCTCTCTTCTCATCTCTAGTCCTCACCGCCTCTCTCTTGGTGCCTTGCTGCCCTTTGAAAACCAGGCCCTTCCTAGGGATCAGTTTCTACATCACAGATCAACAAATATAGTTATAGATGGGTTAGCTCTTACAGTAATAATTCATTCCCAACTAATCTCATACATCTGCATAGCTGGAAGACAGCATGGGAGTAAACCAAAACATTAATAGCATTTAATTCATGGTGGTAAATTTAAAAGTGATTTTACTTTTATTATTTAATCTATGATTTCTAAACTTTCAAAAACGGGTAAGTGCTACTTTTTCATTATAAAGAAAAAAACTTTAATGGAATTGTTTATCTTATAATGCAGTAAATTCCCCAACATTAAAGACCAGATCATAATTTTGGAAACTATTTTAGAGGTAATGGTAGAGGAGGACCCTCCTAATTATAGAATTTTATGATTCAAGGGTGTCGCTAAAATAATGTAAATGAGAGTACTTTGAAAAGTATGAATCTCTACAAAAATATGCTATTATTTTGATGCTTTGTAGTGCAATGATGAGTACAATTGTTGGTACTAAATAGAACATAAACTTCTAGAATAAAATGGTACTGAGTTTTCAGGGTAGACATGACATAATGTTCCCAAAATTCATGTTTAAAATATATCCTATCTCTTCACTTTTTCCCTATCCTTGCTTCCTGATTCTCTCTCCTTTTCCTAAGGGGGTAGGATAATCAAAGTTTCATCCCATTATCATGGTAAATTTAAGAGTTTAAATAAGTATTGTCAGAGGATGTTTTATTTTCACCTAGGACAACAGAGAGATCTAATCCTCTATTGTATCTGCCACTGTTTCTAATCTAATTCTTTAATTGTGTATAGCAGTCAATAAAAACAGGAGAGATTCATGAATAAAAATTGAAGAAAGCAGAGTTTATAGGCAGGAAGACTGGTAAATATGTAGAGTTAGAAAAGCAGTCAGCTCTTTTCTGATTGGACCAGAAAATATTAAAATCAAACAAACACATCCTTTGCTTGTTGGATCTGAAAGTATTAGAAAACCTTTTAAATCATGATGGGTTCTTGTTTTTTTTTGTTTGTCTTAATACTTCTCAAAAAAATTGTAAGCAGGGGTTAAGATATAGACAAAAATCAAAGAAAAAATGTCCTTAAAATAAGAGGTCCCTGTCATCATTTTCAAGGAGTGCCATCCATGAATATAAAACATACTTTCAGTTCCATGAAACCTTAGCATTAAGATTATTGCACATTTTATTGGCCTTTCCTAGGCTCTGAAACTAGAAATTCATCTGCCTCTAACCTTTCCACCCAAGTCGACTTCATACATAAGTAAAGAGCAAGTTGAAATTACAGGGAGCTGTAAAGAAATAGAAGTTCTCCGCTTTCTTCTTTCAAAACCAATATTAAAATATATGAGGTGCAATTGTCAAACTAAAAAAATTGCCAGATGATTCATATGGAATGAGTGGCCGGCAGGCTAGCCTGACCGCTCCCTTGCATTACCGATTTTAACGGGTCTTTGGGAAGGAAGATGGTTATTTCCCAAGGAAGTCAGACAGCAGTGAAGATGGGTGATAGCGGGCAAAGGGGAGGGAGAAGGGCCAGATGCTGCACATAAACGGAAGATAATGCCACTCAACACAGCATGTTCACATGTTAAATTTTTTAGCAAACAGCTTGTAAATGAAATCCCAAAGGACTCAATTTCCCCTCCTCCGGTTCCTTATCTTTCCCACCTGCCCTCATCTTATCACCTCCCCAAGGAGGAACAGGCACACCTGTGGGGCATACTTTTAACTTGTCAGGGACTTAACTATAGCCCAGGCAGCTACATATTACAGCTAAATGGATTTACACATTTGAGGGAGAGTATCTGCTGCTGTTCAGTGAGCCATGGCATTGATGCCTAATTTGTTGCTTACTTGTCATGGCAGCATTGATTCTTGTAACCAGTCGGTGCAGAGGCAGGGATTCCGGGTGAGCATGTGATCCTGTTTCACCTGATTTGGCCAGCAGGGACTGCTTCTCCCTAAAAGGTCCTGGGTCAGCCTCGTCTTGACTTGATAAGAAAATAGTATGGGGGCACCTGGGTGGCTCAGTCGGTTAGGCCTCCGACTTTGACCCAGGTCATGACCTCACGGTTTATGAATTAGAGCCATGCGTGGGGCTCTGTGCTGACAGCTCAGAGCCTGGAGCCTGCTTTGGATTCTGTGTCTCCCTCTCTCTCTGCCCCTCCCCTGTTCATGCTCTGTCTCTCTCGCTCTTAAAAAATAAACATAAAAAAAAAAAGAAAATAGTATGAACTTGGAAAGAAAGCAAAGGGGATACAAAATCTTATTCCTATGCTTCAGAAATCCCAACACCACTTTTGTGAACACGATGATGAATAGTATCTGAGACTTTTGCTTGCTCATTGCCCTATTTTTGGTACTGCTCATTGACTTATCCATTCATTCATTAAATATTTACTGTGATTGTTTATAAACCTCTAGCAACTGTCCTCCAAAGCCTTGACTCCTATGAACGTGAAAACTGAACTGAACCTATTCATATAAATATGTATATCTAGGATTCCTAGGGGACTGGGAAAGGGCTTAGTCTGCTGGAACAGGGCATTGTTGAGGTAAATTGTTGGAGGTTGTGATTGCATGAAGTCCAGACAAACCCAGTGGGAGAGTTAAGGTATATTGTGGCAAATGACCAGTGCCACAACTGGCACCATGGAATAAGAAGAGGTATAGGCAGTAATGGTCCTTTACTCTTAGGGAATTTATTGGTTGAGAAAAATCACTTCAAGGGAAAATTAAGTTGGTATGCATCTTGTTACAGACACACTCACTGGCTATCAATGTGAGGAATGATTTGAGTCTTCAGGAAAGACATATACGACTGTCTAAATAAGCTGAACAAGCAGCTTTACATAACAGAGAATACCATGAGTGATTAAAAAATAAAAGGAAGAAAAAAATGGAAGTCCAAGCCCCCACTGTTCATGGTTTAATAAATAATCTTAGTACAGAGGGCACAGAGCCCTTCTTTATTCCAGCATGGTGATTGTGGAAGTGAGATTAAGTAGAAGAAAGATATGATCCATGGAGCAATGCCAAAAAACCCCCAAATCAACTTAAAGATCAACTGAGAGTAACAGACCCTACTGTGGGTGGCAGCAGTGGGATTGCAGGAGTGGAAACCACCATGCAGAGGATGCTTCTGAATAGATCATCACTGACCACAGTAACACATGTTTCTCGACCCTAGATATAGAGTAGAATCATCTAAGGATTTTTTCAAAAAATGCTGATATCTGAGCCCTAGCCTCAGGGATTCAGATTCAATTGGCCTGGCATAAAACCCTATCACTAGTGATTAGAATCCTCTGGAGTTATAATGGGCAACCAGGGTTAGGAACCACTACTATAAAGAAAAGAGGGGACTGGATAGGCTGGTTCAAGGAACTAAGCCAATGAACTAAAGACTAAGGCTAGGATGACTCACACCCCCTCACTTGAAGCCCCTCCTCCATACCTCAGTGGCCTGAGAAATGTAATTTATCATAAAAGATCAAGGAGATAAATATAATGTGTCTCTAGCCAGCATACTGGCTAAAATCAAATCATGATTTGTCCTATATTCCAAAATAAGTCTTGGGATATACATATATATATATATATATATATATATATATATATATGTATGTATATATGTATATATGTATGTATGTGTATATGTGTGTGTATGTATGTATATATGTATATGTATGTATATGTATATATGTGTATATATGTGTGTGTATATGTATATGTATATATACATATACATATATGTATTCAACACACATTCAGAAATAGTGATATAATAGTAATGAATGTATATAATCAATGAAAATGGCATTGATACATTCTTAGTAAATTGATCAAGATATTACCTATTTCTTTGAAATAGTTAAAATACTCTTGTGATCAAGAAGGATTTCAAGAGAATTTTTAAAAGCATGTGAGAGTCAGTGAATAGGGAAAGGGAGAACATTCCAGACACAAGGCACAGATGTCTGGCAACATGGGTTTGAATGATTAAAGGGCATATTTAATAGGTCTTTTTAAATTTCCTCCTCTTTTGGAAATAGCCTCTTTTCCAGGCTGATTTTTTTCACTGTTTATTTAGAATCTGTGTATCTCTTAAGAAGGTGACTCCTCAGTAGTGTGGTAAACATGAAAACCATGAAAAGGTATATCACAGAATGGCTCAGTAGGATTAAACTAATGCTTTTTGATATTTTTTACATTAATTTATTTTCTAATTGTCAAGAATTGAAAGTTATTGGTCATCCTCTGCACATGCAGGATCACCCTAAGAGTAATTGAAATTGTGTCTCTTTTCTGCCATTTGACCTTCAAAGATATTTAAAGGAATTTCTGAAAGATGATTGGAAATTCATTCAGAATCAAGCTGAGGGTGGGCAATGATACAATAAAGAAAACCTGGCAATATCTAGGACTTTAATGTTGGTCTGATTGTTGTGCCAACGCTTTATGCTCACAATGTCCATGTGAGGTTTACATGAGCCGTAGTGTCCCTATTTCAAAGTGTGAGAAACCAAAGAGAAGAACATCTAAGTGACTCTCCTGAAGACGTACAATGCATGTTTCAAGAGTGAAACATGAATATGTTGGCTTTCATGTGAATGTCAATGTTGGGTTTACATGATTTTCGGTCACAGGATAATCCATCAAGACAGCTGTCTAGAATGAGGTCTATTCCCCAGTTTTACTGCTTACCCCACTATGTGGCTTGACCGCGTCGTTGAACTTCCAGGCCATCATTGCCAACATGGAGATAGTACTTACCTTATAACATCGTTGTGGAGTTTCAGTGGGATGAATATGCAAAGTGCTGACTGTAATAAGCACTTAATAAATGGAATGTATTATTGATCTTAATAAATGTATTTTTATTTTTGGTAAGATCCAATTTATGTCCAAATAGATTCCTGGGCTAGAGCCAAAAGCCTTTAAAAGGTGGTGATAGGATAAGCTTTGTTAAGGTGAGCACCATGTTTTTTGTTGTGAATTAGTGAATACATTATAACACACTACAGGGGACAGTTCTTTCAGCTCTCACATAAACTTAATTGGAAGCTGGAATATGACAGCAAGGGGGAAATGGACTTCCTGCCACCTCCTGCAAATAGAAAGCATGGCAGCTGTACTAGGAACTAGAAGCTTCTGGAGAGGGGTAGAATCAGACTGGTTAGTGCTAGAAAACTTCTTAAAGATTCTTCTAGTACAAACTTTTTTTTTTTTTGGTAACTGATGAAAACTCTGAACCTGAGCTAAAAGATGTACCTAAAATCCCACTACTATTTCATGGTATAGACAGAGCTAGAACCCAGAGCTCAAGATCCCCCATCGTTCTTTCAACTAAATCATTCTTCCAAATCATTCTTTTTACAATCTCGTCTATTCAGTTGCTCTTTTTTATAATTTTTTAAAATGTTTTTACTTACTTTTGAGTGAGAAAGAGATAGCATGAGCAGGGGAGGGGCAGAGAGAGAGGGAGACACAGAATCTGAAGCAGGCTCCAGGCTCTGAGCTGTCAGCACAGAGCCCAGTGCAGGGCTCCAACCCAGGAACTGTGAGATCATGACCTGAGCCAAAGTCTGACACTTAACTGACTGAGTCACCCAGGCACCCCTCTTCAGTTTCTTTCTAAGTGTAGCATTTCCAAGTTAAATTATTCACAGTCTTGCAGCTTTACTTTATATGTCGTACCCTTCCAAATGTTGCATATTACATCTATCCTATGAAAACTTAGGGCCTCTCAGTGAGGATCAGTTTATCACCATGAATGAGTCTGAGATGACAAAGTTAAACCAGTCCCACTGGGAGAAAAATGTGAAATGGAGAGACCATGAGAGTCCTCGGCATGCAGCTTCCAGTCCATCTTTTCACCACAATTTTTGATGAAATCCTATCCTACATTTTCACATACGACAAGACTTCGGAGAATAATTAATGCAGACCTACTTGAGATGTTTCAGTATGTCCATTCATTCTCCAACACCAATAATATAAATGATGGTAATTTTGATTTAATGTGAAAATTAGAGGTGGGAGATATGGGACCACAAATCAAGTATCATTTATTTAGAACATGAAGACAAATATCAAACATTTTGATATTAATTGATAGTTTACACATTAATTTTCTGAATCCTATATTATCTGTTCCTCAATTTCTGCAAGGGAGGTAGTGCTTTCTCCATCAGAGAGGTTCAGTGATTTACTGAAACTTACACAGCCCCACATTAGGAATCTAGCACCTACACGGTTGTTTGACTCCCAGCATGGTTTTCTTCCTAACATTGCACTACCTAATTGCCCCCAAATTACTTGGAACCCTTTGTCTTCTGGACTGAAAAAGAAATAAACTTAAATATGTGTAGGGCTTTGAGATTTTAGGACAGGATTTTCCTGCAGCACTTTGAACATAACCTGTATAGACAGAATGCAAAGAGGAAACCACATTGGAAAAAGAATCTTAAAAGGTCAACTGGATTGAGAGGGCAGTCAAGGGAAGCCATCTCAATTTTAGTGTGTTCTTGATATATGGATCTAAACACAATCTGAAAAGACTAACCTAATATTTTTCTGACCCAGAGTTGACCCAGACTCAATCCTAACTTGCAAAAGAAGGAAAGCTGAAGTTGAAGGTTGGAGGCCATCAATCTTGTAGCGTATCATAGATGGAAAATATCAGCAAACTATCTAAGAAAAGAATTACTGATCAAAAGTGAAGGAAAGAAATAAGGCACAGGAATATTTTAGATGCACATAAAAAAGGAGTGTGGGTTTAAATATGATAAATACATCTTACATTGGCAAAAAATTTTCTGTGTATGAACTGCTTACATATACATACAGCTATGTGCATATGTGGCAAATTTATTAACATGGAAAATCAGTGTAGAAAAAGGATGGAATATTGAGGAATGACCAATCTTTTCTCATAAGGAATTGAAAAATACAGAATGTAATTGTTAGAGTTTTGCAAACAGAACCAGTAGAATGTATGCATATATTATATGTGTGTGTGTGTGTGTGTGTGTGTGTGTGTGTGTGTGTGTTATGGGTATGTATACACACATAGAGGAGAGAGAAAAAGGAGAGAGATAATTGCTTTATTGTAAGGAACTGGCTTACGTGACTGTAGAAGCTGGCACATCTCAAGACCTGCAAGGTCAATTGGTAAGGTCAAGAGTTGACAGTTTAGTTGCACTTTGAAGGCTAGCAGGCTGGAAGATGAGAAGAACTAATTCAACTGTTTAGGGAAAGCTCACCCTTTTCATTCTATTCAGCTCTTCAACTGATTTGATGAGGCCCACCCACACTGAAGGGGGCAGTCTCTTTTATTCAGACCAATTTAAATGCTAATCTCATCCAAAAACACCCTTCTGAAATAATATTTGACCAAGTGTCTGGAGTACTCTGTGGCCCCCACAGTCAAGCTCATACATAAAATTAATCCTCATGGTGACTAGAAGTAAAGAGACCAACATTATGACAACTACATGGAATTTAGGTGAATGTGCCTCTTCAGTGTTATTTCCTTTTGGAAAAAATATGCATATTATGATAATGTAGTAAGAATATTCACATGATGTCCTTAAGTCAGGTGTCTTTGCAAAGGATAAGGAGGGCCAAGAAGAGAAATCCAAAAGTCAATTTAGGTTGCACAGAAGATCAAGTAGGTATGGAGTACAGCTGATTTTAATCAAGAGTAAAAAAGAAACACAGGGTAAGCCTTTTGCCCCTGCTCAGGCTTAAGCACATATGAGGAGGGTTTTGTATTGCCAAAGAAATGTGTGTGTTTCAAAACTGACACTTCTGTGTTTTCTTGACCCCTTCTCCACCAGGAAATGAGGCAAACCTAAAGTGGAATTGAGGATTTATCTGCCTTTAGAATAGTCTTGGGGAAAGTCTTGCTTTTCTTGGGAAAAGCCCTGAATTCTAAAGGACAGGTAGAGAATATGTCTGATTTTTTGAAAAGCATTGTATGTAATTAGCAATTTTTTAAAGAGAACCTGAACAGGTAAAAATCAAAATGAACAAAAAATGTAAGAAGACTTTAGAAGTGGTTAGTGAAGTGTGATTTTCAAAAGCTTATTTTTGAACTGACATAATACACACATTTTCTGACATTTCCCACCATATTTTCTATTTTACACAATTAGATACTGAATATACCTCACCATCAATACCTAATATGAATACAATAATATAGTATATTTCAAAAACACTTTTAGATCCATTAATGTATTTGAACCTTATAAAATGTCTCTGCTGTTGATAGAATAGGTGTCTTATCTCCATTTCAAAGATGAAAAAACTGAGGCACAGTTCAGGATCATGAATTTCCTAATATGGCACACAAAAAAACTGAGAGGCAGATCTGGAAAGGGATTAGGCTTTCTAACTATTATACCACAATACCATATATTTTCCATGAGTCCTGCATAGATCCATGCTTTTCCCATGATTTCCATATACGTTACTTCAAGGTTTGGGGTTTTTTTTAATGTTTTATAAGAGGAGATTATGCATATTTTTTCTCTTTCCTATTTTCCATGAGCTAAACAACTCAATTGTATCTGGATCAGAGGCATGGCCTTTTTGTAGCTGTCTGGCATCCTCTTGCTTCCTTGTGCCCGAGATGAAAGCCTGATGCATTTGCCCAGATCTCTTCTATTGCTTAAGCAATGAAGAAAACATTATCCTAATGGCACTCAATGTGTGCTGTCTCTGGGCACAGCTATTGTGCCCTCCTTCCAAGCTCGGCCATTAAGGAGTCTTCCCAATGAGAGATCTCAACGAGAACTTCAATACCAGCTACTTGCCCTCTTACAACATCCATTTTCGCTTTCCTACTAATTCTGGGAAAAAGCCTGTCGGGCAAGGCTTCACAGTCCATAACTCTCCCTTTAGTGTCACTTTTCGGCCCACTCCCCTAGAGGGGTAGTTTGTGAGCCAACTCCAAAACACAGCCCCATGAAGCAAAAGCTTAAGCCTGGCTTAGAATCTGTCTCTTTATCAAATGAGCCCACAGAGTGTGAGCAAAAGCAATCCTCCGAAAGACAGATCTGCTCTGGCAACTGGTCCACCAGTGAAGATGCCTGTAGGAAAAGCAAGTGGTATCAGAGAATAAAAATGGCAAACTAAGGGCACCTGGGTGGCTCAGTCAGTTAAGCTTCCAACTCTTGATTGGGGCTCAAGTCATGATCTCACAGTTCATGAGATGGAGCCCTGTGTTGGGGCTTCAGTGTGGAACCTGCTTGGGATTCTCTCTCTCCCTCACTCTCTGCCCCTCCCCTGCTCATGCTCTCTCTGTCTCTCTCAAAATAAATAAACTTAAATATAAACTTTAAAAACAACAGACTGTTCTGGCTGCCTCAGAAAACATCAGATTCAAGTTGTCTCCTCTTGCTTACTAAAGTAATTGAAAATAATTGTCAGCAGCTTTTGAAGATAACACTACTGACCTGCTAGGGGTGGGGTTAGAGTTTTCTGGAAGTGGGAATGGGTGATGAGAATGCCAGGTATATATTAAAAACTTGGTTTACAAAATGGATGCACTTCTATTAACTCCTTTGAACATCTAAAGGCAGAAATATGGGTTTTCAGTTAGAGATATCTGTTCAAATCCCAGCTCTGCTCCTTACTAGTTCTGTTAGCCAGAACAAATTATTCATGCTCTTTAAGCTCAACTTTCTCCATCAATAAATTGGAGAGTAATCATGCCTACCTTCCTAAACCATTGTTTGAATTAAAGTTTATATATAATTTAAGAGTTATATATAATTCACACACTTTATGGAATATAGAGCTTCTCATTAAATGGTGGCTATTAGTACTTATCACAAAAGCCATGTGATTTAGGATGATTATCAGTTTAGCAATGAGAACATTGAGGCTCAGATTTCAGTAATGTTCCCAGTATCACAGAGCTGAAAGAAAAAAAAAAGCCATGACACAAACATATCACTCAAACATATAAATAATTACTTCTGTCATTCTGGAAACTCAGAAACTCGAAACATAACCAAAAATTAAAAAGTCTGCAGTTCTTTACTTTAGATTTTTTTTTCACCTGCTCTGAGTTGCTTAAGATTTTCGTTCTTGATTGAATGTGCTTACTATTAAAGGAGTACTTTAGAGAATGGTGCTATAATTGGCCTTGGGTTGTAGCAGATGGAGTAAAATCAGGGGTGAGGCCATAGGAATAAAATACATCCTGCATTCACCTAAATTACTTCCTAGAGTAGAATAGCTCAAGATAAATGAATTGAGAAATAGCTCTTGATTGAGAAAACAAGTGTAAAAAAAAAAAACAAAACTAAATACATCTGCCCATGGAGGGGGTATGGGCATGATATGTGGTTCAGCTATGTAAATCAGTAGGAGGAAACAGGTAAATTAGAAAAGGGTTAGAAATAGTTATTTGCCTACCTGTACTTTAGATCTAGTTAGCTTTTGTGCAGCCTTACTACCATCCATTGATAAGCTGGTATAAGACAGGCTCTAATGAAACTATTAAACTCTTAGGATATATTTTCTGAAGAGTTAGACTCACTCAGCATATCAAGATGACTATTGCTGGAGAGCATTACAGCAGAGTGCAGTGGGCTCCCAGAAATTACTTCTTAGATTCTTTCCTTCTGAATTCTTACCATGACTATGTTGCCATACTGAAGCCTTGTCCCCTTACAACCAAGGATAATATGGTCCCTCACAATGTGCCAGACTCTGTTTTAAGTGCTTTACATCCTCACAACCATCCGAGGGGGTAGGGCTAATGTTATCCCCAGAATAACGTGATGAAAGTAAAACACGGAGAAGGTAAGCAATTTTCTTAGTATCACACAGCTGGAAAATGATGGTGTTGGCATGTTGTCTAGCTCCAGAGCACATTCTTGCATCCAAGACGTTATATCCCATGCCAATTCTTCTTGAACAATCTACGGTCAAAGACTCATTTTATAGGCGGTGTCCAAATACTTTTATAAGCTACACTAAAAATCAGTTAGTGGAAAAATGAAATGATATCTAAAATAGAATTCCAACTTTTAAATTATCATGAAACTCAACATGCATAAAATTACTCTGTAAATTGCTGTAAGTTTCTAAATGCTTTATCAATACTGACTCTTATTTCTTTTGTGATCCGTGGTCCATGAGTAGTCCCCCGGCCAACACTTTGAGTAGCACTGCCCTAGGCTTAGGTGGCTGATGGGGGTTGGGCACATTTTGTGTCATTGAAATGAGTGAAGTCAGCTGCTATGTAGCAAGCTCAATTCTGATGCCGTGAGTTCTTAGGTCTGTGTTTTCTAATCAACTAAATTAATCAATTCACAAAACCCCTGATCGAGAAATTAACAGATGGAGGCATCCTTTAGAACTGAAATTAGGACTTCTTCCATGCCAGGCTGAAGGGAGCTGATCCTTCTAGCACATTACCATATAAAATAAATGTTGCCCAATTTCTCTTTAAGAACTAACAATGTTCTTTCCCATAATTGTTCCTGAATCTTAGTTTGAATTTCCTATTCCCTCCTATTTTCTCATGACCAAATGTATTTGGCACATTTTCTGAAAACTACTAGGTATTCAGTAAATGTTTGTGATTGAAAATTCACTTTTATTTCAGCAAATACTATTTGCATTAAATCTCTAGGTATTAATGACACCACAGGGGTACTACATGAGTCTGAAATTGTGATATGCCCCCTATCTGGGTGTTTCGTACTGAAGGGGAAATACTACGGACACATATTCTAAGTAATGGCTTATTCAAATGAAGTAGGGGAGATGAAAGAGTTAAACTCAAAAGTGTTTACCACTTTGCTTTATTAAAAAATTCAAATATTATAATATCCGTGTTATAAACTTAATGTTCTCATTATTATAATTTGGAAGCTTTAAGTAGTGCACGATTGCTCTCACAATAAAGACTGTCTTCATAATGAAGTTTTGTATAAATGTCTTCAAATCAAGAGCACCAAGTCTCATGTTAGTTTTCAAAAACACAATTAGTCATTATTTTTCTAATAATTCATAAATACGAGTCACGCATAATGAGAGCATGCAGTTTGTCACATGTGGAAATCAACAAATCTATCTCAGGACCTATTAAATGCTGAGAACTTTCCTGGGTACTACTGGATAAGATTGGGGGGGGGGCAAAGAAAGAAGGTGAAATAGGGTTCTGCTCAAATAACAGTGTTGTTGGGAACACATGGGACAATGAGGCAGTGGCCCCTCTTCCCTTTGTATACCAGGACTGTGTTCCGACCCCCACACCCATCCACCCAGCAAGCCTAGCGAAAGCAGACACTGAGAGAAGAATGTCTAGGCTTTCATTAAATATTGCCTTGTTTCTCTTAGAGGTTTGAGGGGATCAGAGCTGTATAACCATTGCCAATACCCTTTTCTGTTTCTTACTATCCGAGTTTTAAACCAATCAGAAACTTAAGAGATCTTTAGCCTAACTTCTCTCCTAGAGAAGAGAGGGCTTTGAATCAGCTTCTGGAAGATATGGTACGTTGACCCCTCCTCTCCCTCTTCATTGCCTTTCCTGCTAATGTGAAGTGACCGGCAGGGTTTTAGCATGCCCATGGGTCCATAAAACACTGCAGTCTACATTGCCCTCCCTAACCCACACCAGATTCAAACCATAAACTTACCTCCTTTTAGAGTTAGTCTTTAAGCTAGTCTATGTAAGAGTCATAACAATTTCACCCTATTTCCCATATCCATTAAAACAATTGAAAAGAATTCAGAGTCTCTTGGAATAATAAATTCTGAACCTTCCCTTCTCTTCAAAGAATGGTAAGAATTTCTCTCTAGGTTTTCTTTCTAAGGCATTTAGCTTTATCTTTTCATCTTGTCCTCCATCTGGAACAGATTTCCTATTAGGTAGGTAGACACCTCTTACGTCAAGCCAGTCTGAGCCATCCTATCCGTGATATAACGATGTCCCTGAACAAGAGCAGTGACAAAGAATGTGTGCTATGCTGTGAAAGAACAGGAAAGTTACATAAATGGTCTTCTCACGACAGATACTTTAATGTGGCTACACATCAAAGAAGAGGAGAGAGAGGTTCCTCCCGGTAAAACTGATTGGGAGATGAATTACTCAGGATAAGCTGGACTATCCTGTAGTAATATATAAACTCTCAAATCTTAGTGACTATAGCCCCAAAAGCGGATTTTTCCCTTCTGTGAAGTTAAGTTGTAAGTCCCTGGCAATTCCCTGCCAAGCAATGACTCAGGGATCCAGGCTTTTGCTATTTTATGGCAGCATTTTCACCCAGGGCAGGCTTTTTCAGAGTCTGGGAAAAATCTCATGGCCTGAGGCATCCTTGAATGTAATGAATTAAATTCTCTCTTATGTGTCTCTAGAGTGCCATCCTGGGAAAAACTCAGGAAACAGTGGCACAAATAATTTTCTCTGGCCTTAACTTGCTCACAGAACCTCAGGTGTGAAAGACTGTGTTAGGGTCTCCTTGGAGTCTTCCTCTGGGTCCTCTGTATCCTACCATCCCAGAGAGAGGAACGTGGAGAATTGCTTGTGACATTTGTGGCTCAGCTAAGGAGTGAGGTGAAACGCTTTCACCCACTTTCCATTGGCCAGGAAGCTCCTGCATATTAGCGAGAAGTCCAGAAAATGGAATCTCCCTGTATGCCCATGAAGAGGAAAAGTTTTTGGTTCTGAGCATCTAGCCGGCCTCTGCCATGGGAGCTATATTGGTAGCTTTGTAACGCTTT
The DNA here is from genome assembly GCF_024362965.1 of Panthera pardus. Classification (NCBI taxonomy): domain Eukaryota; kingdom Metazoa; phylum Chordata; class Mammalia; order Carnivora; family Felidae; genus Panthera; species Panthera pardus. The sequence goes on along the minus strand of NW_026526688.1, from coordinate 47,507,057 downwards.
ATCTGACACATCATTTCTTCCTGATAGATCGTTGCCCTAATTTATGTAATGCACTTATGATGATGCCTGAAACATAGTAAGTGCTATAAGAGTTTATTATTATATCCTTGTCACCATCAACACTGTTATTACCACCAGTATTATCTGACATGAACAATGCACTCTGTGTTAGAGATGCTCTTCAAAAGCTCTGTTACTTGAGAAAAGAGGGAAGTTCCTGCAGGTAGCATGCAGCTCTCCTTAATTAATCCAAGGCCCCCAAATTGTTTACCAGTTTATCTAATTCTCAACTTAGAACACGGCGGGGGGCTGTCTCCAGGAGAAGGGTGCCATTCTACCAAGAGAGGTGTCCTGGCAACTTGCAGCCTTGAGTAGCTGTGACAACAGAGGTCCCAGCCAGAATCTCAACAGCAAATGCCAAGAGCTGGGATCCCAGGCAGGGAGCATGGGCCCTCCCTACTAGGTGCTGGGTGGAGGTGTTTGCTGTAGCCTTGGGCAGACCAGGGCAGAAGAGACAAGGCTTGGAGCATGCTAGAGTAAGTGGTGCTTTGTAGCGTGCCTCCCACATCAAAGCTCCCCCAATGCTCTTCCCACTCCCTGGGACCTGTGGTAAAGGTTTTGTTTAGCCCTTCGCAGTCCATGCAATTTCATTGTCCCACGAAAATATCTAATTCCCCAAGGGAGCTTTTCCTACAAGCTTTACTGCACTCTGGTTAACTCCCCAAACCTTCCATCTCAAGTGCCAGCCACGTGCTACTAACTACTGAGCAGGGACCTCCCAGGGCAACACAGAATAGCTTTTTATTGCTTACTGCACTCAACAGCCCACCCCCCTTCCCCAAAAAAGACCAAAAAAAAATTTTTTTTCTGCATCTTTACTGCTCAAACCCTGAAAGGCTGGAAAGAATAGAGGCAGTAAGATCATTTCATTTCACTGGAATTATGTCACACACACACACACCATATATATATATATGTTCCATTTATATGGATATATATATATATATATATATATATATATATATGTTCCATTTACTCTGTCATCATGGGTTTAGTTAACACTTAAGGTCCCCATTTGATTGGAGAACGAAGTCTATGAAGAAATGGTTTATAATCTACCTTCCATAGAGAAAAGACCCTGGGTACATTTTTGGACAGCAGGCATCCTCCTGGACATTTGTAGGTGTGTTTCTGCCTGGAAGACAAATGTGATAGTCTGTTTCCTGTGACAGCTGCAATTTCTTCGATGGACTATTCTTCACCCCAGCCTCTCATTAAAATTGTGCTCATCCTTCAAGACCTAAAGGCAAACGCCTCCTCTGCCTTCTTCCCCCACCCCTCTTACAAATTGCATGGTACTTATCTCCTTCCTTGAGTGGAGTTGAACCCCCCACTATATTAGGAAACTTCTAGGAAAAGATTTGTGTCTGACTCATTTCTCTATGCCTCTTAGTGATTACCACAAATTAAAAGCCTAATAAATATTTTGAGCTGACTGAAGCTCATGTCAGCAATACTGCTTGGAATGAGAGTGAACAATCAAATCCAGAATGCAGATTTATCACAGGATAAAAAGTAAATTTGAAAGACAGTTCTAGGATGCACATGAAATTCAAATGGAATTTTATTTCATCTTCACTATGTGAGTACATTCTCTTCAAAAGAGAAAAGTTACAAAAAAAAGAAAGCTAAGTTATAAATTTCTACAGTGAAATACTTGGTTAAGTATCAACATATATACAGGAATGTTTATTTTTGTCTCTCCCTAATTTATGAAAATTTCCTATTAGTCCTATTCTATAGATTATTAGTAATAGACAAGGATTTTGACTACAATGGCACCCAAAAATTACCAAGAGGATAAAAGAAGACACGGGTATGTGATGTCATGGAGGTACACATGGCCTTTCAGGTATGTGTTTGAAACCAGGCCTTTTTCTTCATATTTACAAACATCTCGCAAAAAATGTTACTGTCTCCTAGCTAGATGCAGGTATTAGATGCTAGACATTTCAGGATATGCAGTGATGGAGAAGTTCCACCCAAAAGATCTTCCGGTCTATTTACGAGGAATGAAGCAAAAAAATAATTGCAATGCACAACAGGATATAATAAATGTCAAATGAAGGACTTAAACAAAATGTTAAGAGGAGTCAGAGACAGGAGCACTCATGTCTGTTTATGAGTCAGGTAGAAGATTAGGTGACATCTGAAGAGACCTTGCTATAGGGAAGAATTTGTCTACAAAATAGAGTGATTGGAAGTAGGGAATAATTAACGAACCATCAGCCACCAAGAGGTGAATCACATAGAGAAAGGACTTTTTGTGGCAAAGAAATCTTGTCAGTTTACTTACTATACTTGAATCCATAGTCTTTCCTCAACTTCATTCAGATAGTGCTTCCTTTTTTTTTTTTTTTAACGTTTATTTATTTTTGAGACAGAGAGAGACAGAGCATGAACTGGGGAGGGTCAGAGAGAGAGGGAGACACAGAATCTGAAACAAGCTCCAGGCTCTGAGCTGTCAGCACAGAGCCCGACGCGGGGCTTGAACTCACGGACCGCGAGATCATGACCTGAGCTGAAGTCGGACGCTTAACTGACTGAGCCACCCAGGCGCCCCAGATAGTGCTTTCTTTAACTAATTCATCATGATACTGTGAGGGACGTGTGTGTATTAGCTGCACTGCAGTGCCTTTTATGGTTTTAATCTCGGACTGGGCCTGCCCGGAAATCCTTGGCTCCAAGAACATTCCCCAGGTCTTCGCCTCATGTGCTGGTTCTCCCCATCTCTAGCTTGATACTTTCCTTTGCTTTGACCAGTCATTGTTTCCTCTGCCTCTGACTTCTCTGTAATTTGGAGACTAACACTGGTTTGTTCCCAGATTTCACTTCCAGCTTTTCTTTCCAACTTGGACTCTTGACCTTCTCTCCTTGATCCACTGTCATCCCAAACTGGGAAACCAGGAATGTAACTCTCACACAATTAAAGATCAGATACCAGTAAATAGGACAAAGACAACTTTTGGAACGTATGAATTGGGAACCAAATCTCTTTTCTTGATTTAATAAATGAATTTCCTGTATAAGACATTTTTAGGATACAAGTAGATATGTTTTTCGTGCATAACCAAATCTTTCTTGTGCTGACCCTATTGTATCCAAGATACAGAATGAAAGTACACTTAAAAATATTCATTTTTACAATGGAGATACAAACAAAACTACAGTTTGTAATTATTTCCAACCCTATTCTCACTTCTCCAGTCTCTGGCAGCATGAACGCGGACACATTGTGAAACCATTCCTAATAAACTGTGATATGTTTTAAATCCATGCCAATCCTGCCCCTCTGTCACAGCTGTGCTTTTTAGCATGCCTTAAAGGAAATCAATGTCTGATTCATTCGTATTTGGTCTTCTTTGGAACCTGAACTTAAATATTAATTAATCATGATCATGATGGTACATTATAATTATTTAAAAAATATAGAAAACACAGCAGCCACCTACAGAAATTCTATTTCTCCCCCCAACAGCTCTTCCCTCAGACCATACAGCCTACTGCTTCGCCATCTGTTAGCACCCCTTTTCCTCATTGCCTCATCCCCTTGTCCTTTTTCCAGACTCTTCTACCTTCTTTCTTTGCCAGACATTTAACATGAGACCCTCACAAAGAAAACAAGTTTAAGAGAGAAGAAGACACAAAAAGAGAGAGAGAGTGAGAAGAAGAGAAATCCTGCAATTTCATAAAAGTGGTGGTTGTTTTCTGCACTTAGCTAAAAAAAATTAATTTTCCCTGTGCACCCCCATCAGTGTTGTCTGCTTTAGCAGATAAGCTTCTTGGGAGTAAGGACCATGTTTTTCTTAATTAAGTACAGGCTTTTTTAAAGCTTTTCATCCTGGACCAAGGTCTCAAGTTCCCTATAGGTGCTCAATAAATATTAAACACGGGCAATCACTGTCTAATGGCATTTATTAAGCATCCCCTTGTACATACTGCTGTTCAGAGAAAAGTTCAACAGTCAGAAGTCCTGCCTGCCAGGAATTGATGCTGAAAAATGGACAGCGCAAATGTAGTGTTGCACTGAACTGATAAAATTAAAGAAACATTTTACATTGTGTTCATATAGACAAAGAATTGACATGCTTTTCTTAAGCAAATATTCACACTCTTTACTTTGGCTGGCTTTCAATCAAATCAGCTATCATTTGCATATTGAGTTGCCATTCCTATGATAGGTTCAGAGAAATACAGAGCATACTCCTTACATAAGAGACCTCACAACTTACACACGGTTAAATTCCTATATTCATAAACAAAAGTCAGCTGCTTACATAAATGCTGTGACATCATACATTAAAAGTCACATGAATAAATGGTTTATGTGGAGGTTAGAGTTTGAGTGGTCTTGGTCAAATGTTGAGTGGATTTCTACAAGGATCCTTTATTAGACCTAAACATACTTAAAAAAAAAAAATACCAGCTAAAATTCTTTTAATCCCAAACTTGGAATGTCAGTCAGCTACCCACCACCTCACCCCATGCACTATCTATAACATCATTTTAAACTATAACTATCAAATGAGGTAGTTCCTGATAGTCTCCTTTCAAAGATAGGAACTACAAATTCATATGACCCAGGCTGGCATTAGCTCTGGAGATCACTCTGGCATTTCATGAATGAAAACAAAACAAAATGAAACAAAACTGTTTATGTAGTATTGTAGCCTTTAAATCATTAAGCAACCAATATGTCACTAATACAGTAATAATAATTCATGTCTAAAAAGCATTTCCTGATGGGTTATGATTTTACAGATACATATGATAAGTGAGGGCATCTGGCTCAGATATTTTCCCCATACGTTAACAAATTGATTGATTATTAGACATTAACAGAGCATTCATTCCCTCACCCCTTCAATTATTGATTGAACACACACACTCTATGCCATGCATTGTCCTTTGTACTCTGTATACGTTACTGAACAAAAGAGCTACAATCTTTGCCTCTATAGATTTTACACTCTAATGGAGAAGTAGATAAGGCAGGAAAGGGGGCTGGAGAATGTTGGAACAGCGATTGCACTTGTAGAGAGAGTAGTCCAAGAAGTCCTTGCAGAAAAAGTGGCATCTAAGCATTAATTTGAAAACAGTGAGGGAGCTAGCCACATGAACACTGAGAAGACAATGTTCCAGGGTGAGGCAAATACATGTGATGGGAGGCCTACCTGGCACATTTGAGGAACTCACTGCAAGAACCCAGTGAGACCAGAGCAGAGTAAATAAACGTGTAAGCAGTAGGAGTCAGTAGAAGAGGTTAGTGAAGACGGCGGCACAAGTGGGGGTGGGGGAGGGCTAAGAGAGGATGGGGACGTGTCCTAGAGCCTGTGTGGCATTTTGACTTTTATTCTGGGTCGAAGGGAAGGCCTTTGGAGGGTTTTGCTTAGAGGTAGGATATAGGCTCACTTAGGCGTTAACACAATCACTCAGGTGCTTTCTAAACCAGACTTTCGAAAGACAAAGTTGGAAGCAAGGAGATACATCAGGAGGATACTGAAACTATTTATGTGATAAATGATGTTGACATGAACAAGGGTAAGAGCAATGGATGTGATAAGAAGTAATGACTATATCTGTTCTGAAGGTAGAGCTAACAGTATTTGCCAATGAAAGAGAGAGAGCCCATGGCATCAAGAATGACTCCACATTTTCTGGCCCAAGGAACTAGAAGAATCAATTGCCATTCAATAAAATGGGGGAGATTAGAGGGGAGTAGTCTTGGTGGAAGTTTGAAGCCTCTATGTTGGACATAATCAAGTAGAGATAACTAGCATACGTCCAAAAGAAGATGCCAAGTAGGCAGGTAGACATATGGGTCTGGAATGAAAGGAAGGAGTACAGCCTGGAAATATGAAATTGGGTGGTAGGAGCATGCATATAGCATTTAAAGCCATGAGACTTAGTGAAATTACCAGAGAAGTGAGTGCTAACATTGAAAAATAGATTGTGGTTGACTGATGTATTACTGAGACCGTACTTGATTTTCTCAACTGGGACAGAAGCTAGTCAACGTGACTTCTACAAATTTTAACGTGTCGCAGTCTGATTTAAGTATTGGTAACTCACTATCCAAATAATTTATGTAAACATTATTTTGTCTTTTTGGGCATCTGGGTGACTTAGTTGGTTAAGCATCTGGCTCTTGATCTCAGCTCAGGTCCTGATCTCAGGATCATGTGTTCAAGCCCCATGTTGAGTTCCATGCTGAGGATGGAGCCCACTGAAAAAACAAACAAACAAACAAACAAACAAACAAAAAAAAAATTTTGTTTGTCTTTTGTTGCATATTCTTCACTTTGGGGGAAATTATTCACTATATGGGCACACAATAAGGTTTTAGTCTAAAAGGAAGAGGGATCACCTTCTCCGTGAAATTTCAAATTAAATACCAGAATTACAAAAGGTTCCCATTGTATCTGGAAGGATATAATTTTAATCATTCTCCAAAAGAATTGTTTCTACTCAATTTTATTTTCTATGAGCAAATTTAAGATATACAAAGTAGATATATAATTAGATTCTGTAATAGGTGTAGGCTGACCTATTAAAAACCAGCAGCTAGCTGGTTGGAAAAGTGGTTTTTATAACTATAGCCAGCATATAACCCCAAATTGCTAAGGTGTCTCTGTGGATTTTTGTCCTTATTTGAATCATGCAGTCCCTCTGTAGAGAATCCCCTTAATTAAAAACTTTTTTTTTTTTAAGTGACAGGAGAGAGATCCTGGGAATGCAGGAAATAAAATTAAAATTCTTTTTTCCTTACACATGTGTTTCTATGGGCAAATGCATGCACTGTTTGCACTTCCTGGTTCATTTATGTAGATTTTTTTTAAAGCAAAATAGTGGTTCATCTGAAAGAAGTTCAGAGAAAATATCTAGCATCAACAACCTGCATTTTGGACTCTTGACTTTTTTTTTAGTTATAATGGTAGAATTAATTGCTTTTTTAGAAAAAGCTTAGATTGCTGTGATCACTTTGACTTTGTTTTTTGTTTGTTTTTTTTGTTTGTTTTGTTTTGTTTTGTTTTTTTGCTCTGCTCTCTGAAACCAAAGCTAGAACAGCTTTTAAATAAAAAAGTGTGATTTTTTTTCTCCAGGAAAGGCTTACACATACAGTGTGAGCTCAGTTACAGAGAGATTATCAAGACAGCAATCATGAGTACGAGATCCCTTTCCATCTCCCAAGCTAAAAGCTAACAGAATTTTCTCTCACTGATCTTGCTTTAGTAGGAACAGACTTAAACATTACAGTAAAATCAATAATATCATTTGAGAAACAGTAGTAAATGCTAGAATGAGCACAATATTTGGAGGGGAAAGATGAGAATTAAATTCTGACTTGGTCCCTTACATCCTATATTCCTGAGCAAGTTACTTAACCTTCATGCGTATTGATCTCCTCATCTGGAACCTAGAAGGGCTATTGGTAAACTTAAATAAACCAATATGTGAAAGTGTATGAAGTGCTTCCTACGGGGGAGGGCAGTCGCTACATTACTCCCTCAATTTATAACATACTTCATTCAAATTTTAACAGTCTTTAAAGGTGTACATTGTGAGAAAACTGTTATTTGTATTTATAATGTTGCAATGGTAGAATATATCTACTTATCGTCTTATTGTAATGTGTGCATTAATAGTATCAAAGAATGAGTTTTACATTTGGATTTCCACAGTTAGCTTGAAATGTTTTTTTTTTTTTTTAATTGCACTATGATGCTGCATTAAAAGGAAAAGTCATTGTGTATGCAGAGGGGCAGAGAAAACGATCTTCATGGTATAAATTCATGATATAAAAATGTACTTGACAAGGCAAGAAAAGAGAAGACACCCACAAGTAAGAAAAGCTCTGTGTCCTTGTCACTGAGACACGTGAAAAAGACTGCCTGTCACATGTCAGGCAAAGCAATTAAAAGCTGTAGACATTGCCAAATATCTTGGAACAGATCATAGACTTTCAAAGTCAGGATAGGTTATATGAACAAGTCATGACTCATGAAAAATTATCACTCTGCTGCTGAAGATCTTTCTTCAAATGCTTTCTGACTGACTTTCAAGAGAGTCTGTTTAAATTCTATAGATCTTTAATTTCATCAAGGCAAAAACAAAACTAATGTGACACTAAGTGTTAAAGTATCCCATCATGACTAAAAGATGGCTAGAAGTCAGAGTATGATAAGCAAAGTATCCTATCGATACTATACTTTCTTGCAGAGGATATAATGTGTTTTAAAAATAAACTCCAAATACTAAGACATCTGAGACAAAAGCTTGTGCACCTGTAGAAGACAGTAAAGTATAATTGCATTGGTAAATTCATACTATTTTTGCTGGTTGGATTTAAAAAACTACAATTTCTTTCTTTTTTTTTTACAAACAAAAGTTGTTATGATACTGTCAAATGTGGTAATTTCAAAATAACATAAATGATTTCTATAAGGAATGATAAAAATGTAGCTTTAAATGCTATTTTTCTTTCTAAATGGTTAAGTATTTCCAATGCAAGTTGTTATTATACTTTCTTTAGAACCTATATCTATGAGGTAGGTAAGAATATGTCATATTATTTTACAGGTAGGAAAGGAGGCATAGAGTTGTACAGTGGCTTTGTTCTTATATTAGTTATTTATTACATAGCAAATTATCCCACAACATTCCAGCTTAAAACAACATTATCTTACAGAGTTTCTAAGGGTCAGGGATCCAAGAGGGGCACAGTTAGGTGATTCTGCTTCAGAATCTGTTGTGAAGTTTTAGCCAAGCTGGTGGCCAAGATTACCATCTCTGAAGACTTGACTGGGGATGTACAATTCACTTTCAAGCTCACTCACATGGCCATGTGACTGTTAGCAAAAGGTGTCTGTTCTCTCCCACAAGGGCTTCTCCATGAGACTGCTCACAATAGAATTTCCCCCAGGGCAAGTGAGAGAGCAAGAGCAAAACAGAAGCTACGGTATCTTTTATAATCTCAGGAATAAAATACCATCACTTTTTCCATATTGCATTGATCACACAGACCAAACCTGATAGAATGTGGGAGAGGATGAAACAAGTGGATGATTGCCAAGAGGCGAGATCACTGAGGCCATCTTGGAGAATGGTTACTGCAGTTAGCATCCACCATGTAGCGTCACCATGACTGGTGACAAAGCTGGTTCTAGAGGGCCAGTCCTACTCTAAGATTCAAGAAGAAAATTGTATTTAGATACTAAGTAACTGCTCTGTATCCTAAGGGGATAAAAGATTTAGAGTCATCTGGTTTACTTTTTTGTTTTGATGACAATGGAGTTAATAATCTGGTGCCATTTATCAGGACCTGTCTGAAAGAATGGTACCATATCAAGCCATGCAGGTGTCCTTGGATAATGCTTCCTAAAACATGCTAAGCTGAAACTTAGCTAAATGCTAACTAAGTGCTCCTGGCCTAACAGTGTGGAGCAGGAGGTAAAAGGAGAGCACTAGAACTTTTGACATGGGGTTTGCTAGATGGATTTAGAAAGTCCGTTTCCAGCCTGTGATTTCAGTAGCTCCAAACTGTATAATATCTACAGAAAAACTCTGAAGACAGTTGTCAAATTTTCAAAGAACCTTTCAGAATAATATGAATATTTACAACTCAGAGTAAAAGGTCCCAGTAGCAATAGCTACTGAAAATCACAGTGTACTTATAGCAATTCTTAATGGCATACAGTTTTAAGCTAGAGAACAATTTTGGTCTTCCCATGCCATTAGGCTCCTTGTGGCTCCTACCTCTCCTAGCATATTTTTGCCTCAGTTTATTCAGAAGCAATCCTTCTTTTGTATCGCAAATTGTTTCATCAATTCAGAATTAAAATGGGATTCTTGTGCCTTACCTAGTGGATAATAGCTATTAATAGCTGGTTAGATTCTCTTAGTTTCATCAATTGAATCAAATGACTTGGGTTTTAGAACATCCATATTAGAGAACTTTTGTTTCAGATCAGCGGGAAATTAATGGGGTTATTAGAGTGGTTCAGTGGATCCATGAAACCCCCAAGAGATAAATACATCTTCTTAGATTTTTTTTGGTACCAGTTACTCTTCCTCCCCCAATCGAAATACCGTTGCTTCAGGCTTGAAAACCTTCACAGAAACAGGGGATGTTCTCCTTACATAACCAACCTTCATATATGTACACGTTTCTAATACCAATGGGATTAAAGAGAATCTCACCAGATTGTCCCAGTCAAGTTGATTCACTCAATTTACAAGCTACGCTTCCCTCTTGGAAATTCCACTGAAAAGGCAGAAAAAATAAAAATATAAGAAATTCATGGAAATACTGGAAAAATGAAAAAAAAATTGCTATTTCCAGACTGAAGCAGTGATTTCTAAAAGATATAAATATATTCTATGGAATGAAAGCCAACAGAACAGAGGAACTAACAAACATATACAAATGAACAGCAAATTCTCTAAAAAGAGGCATGTCTTCCTGGCACAAACATATAATAAGGACTCAGTGGGATCCAATTCAAAAAATGGACCATGGGCTAGTAGGCTGGTATGTTAATCAGATTTGCTGGGACAACAAACACATCTAAAATCTCACTGGCTTATGACAATGAATGTTAATTTCTTGCTCTTGTATATGAAGTTTGGCTGTGGAAGCTTTGCTTGAGGTGTGAGTTATGCTCAGCTTCTTTCCAAATGTTTCATTCTGGGACTTAGGTTAAAGAAGCACATTCTTTCTGGAGTGTCCTGTTTTCATTGTCAAAGACTGGAGCACAGTAAGGTGAATTAAGGCATGTGATATCTCTGATACCTCTGCTTGGAACTGGGGTACATTCCTTTTGTCAAAGTAAGTCATATGACCAAGCCCAAAATCAATGGAATAGGAAGTATCGTCTAATCCACAGAGGGTGGGGGAGAACAGCATATTTAAGTAGTAAAATCTACTAGTCTTTCTTTTTAATTGTAAATGTTCACTTGATCCAAAATATAAAATAGAGTCCCCTTATCCACAATGAAGAAGCCCAACGCCCCAATGTTTCAAACATGCCATCAGGCCCCAAATCCTTTTATTCGTTGTAGATATAGGTCCTCTTGATCCAAAGATGTCTGACCTAAAATGGCAGATTATCTCCTCTCACAATACCCAATAAAGAACACACACACATTCAGAAAGGGTGAGAATGGGAAACACATGGCAGTCACTGATTCATAGCAATTCTGAAATCCAGCAGAACAAACTTTGCCAAGTCTCTCATCCATGTGGTAAAAAACCAATGAGGCACCAGACTTACCCCCTGGGATTAACCTCTATTCATTTCTGCTCCATTGACTCTTAACTCTGCCCTTGGAAATTTCTTCCCTTTTCATTTTTCTTCTTAGACACATCCCAAAACATCATTAGAAAATATTGTCTCTAGGGTGGCTGAGCAGCATTGCAGCCTTCTTTCTGTCTAAATTTGGGTTCCCAGGGTCTTTGCATCACAAAGAGTCACAGTACCTTTTAGTGTAGATTGGAAACACATTTGTAAAAGTTTTGTGGCTTTTGTTTATCTATCTATCTATCTATCTATCTAGATTGGTTTGGGTTATATTTATCCATTTAATTACATCAGCTCCATATGTCAATGTCCTTATCCATAATTCTTTGCAAGATAGGACACCAAGTTCATACATAACTTTGAATTTCTTGTGTACCTGTGGGAGCTTGCCCTTAGTATCTATTATGAGTCATTTTGATTACTTGAAAGAATAATCTGGGGACAGGTTAATTCAATCAGTGGATTTACAAAAAGTGGAATCATCATGTCCTTTTAAGATCTGTGCCTGAGGTCGAGACTTGAACTGGATCTCACTAGGCTTTCTCACTCAAAGTTGTCAATTTTATCTTTGGTAGGCAGAGAGAAAGAATTGCATCATTCAACCCTGTATAAGGAAAATTCTGGATTTTCCTTTTCCCTCTCATTCCTAATTTCAAACGTGTTCATCTTTTCACTCATTTTTCTTTAAAGAAAAATGTCATTTTCTCATAGATCCTTCTCAAACACTATCCATAACAATCAACTCACCTACAAACATTCTCTCTTCCTATTGCACCAAACAAAGGCATGGATTTTCAGATATTCTGACTACTTTCTAGACATTGCAAGAGGAAGTTTAATCAGTTGCCTTGACTCTATAATATATGGATTGTCTTTTTCCCAACCTTCCATAACAGCTCCCTTGCCATTCATTGTTCTGCCCCAAGACTAATGATATCTAGCTTAGTTTCACCTTATTGTTTTTGTTTTGTTTTTAACAGCATCACCCCATTCCTGGTACCAAATTCTGTATTAGTTAGCTTTGTTGTGATACCAAACAGTTCCCAAATCTCAATGCCCTATAATAACCAAACATTTACTTCATGCTCTCAGATCTGTAGTAGCTTTGTTTTAGGCTTTGGGAGGAGGGTGGGGGTGTTCAGATCTGTTATATATTCTGGTTTTGCAGGATCCAGGCTAAAGAAGCAGCAGTTACCTGGGAAATGCTCTTCTCATGCTCCAATGCAGGAGTAAAAAGGATAAGCAAACAGCACAAATACATTCAAAAGGCCTCTGTGCCAATTCAACATGTCCTTGTAATGGCCTAAGTAAGACATGGCTAAGCTCAACATTTACGGGGACAGATGGTTATAATCCTCCCCCAGGTGGGGCAAAACAGAAATGAATTGTACTAAATAATAATGCAATTTGCCATAACCAGGCTGTAATCAGTAGCCGTTGTTGAAAAATTGCGTCAAGTATGCATTTTTATATAAATTTATATAAATTTGCCTTCAGGATAAAACTACAAGTCAGGTTTACATCTCAGAAAGTAATTAGAAATTCTGACCACAGACTCTCAAAGCAGGTGCTAGTATTGTAGAAGTAGGACACTGTCCTACATAAATTATTTTTGCCAAAAGGGGCAGGGACATCCTACCCTCAGAAGATCCATGCAAACCACAAAGCAGGATTTATCTAAGTGACAAGATAAGGGAGGATCAGTCCTTATCAAGACAGAAGACTTGTTTCATTTGACATTGTTTCATTTTATTTGGAAGAGGGTAGACATGACACACTGTCCAGGTCTCCATCTCCACAGTGGCCAACAATCCTTAAAACCCCACCAGCTTCAAATATTTGCTTCATCTACTTGGCCTCTAAAGGCAAAGCTGTCTCTCAAGTTCTGCAAGGGCAGCCTTCCTGGCCACAGGTCTCCTCCTGACTGCCCTACATTATGCCTGGGGCAAAGGCCACAGAACCCTTATCCTTGTTGATTGTCAGGAAAACACATTTTCCCCAAAGCTAAAGAAATCCTCTCCAGGGACAAAAATTAGCCAAATATAGAACCTTACTTACAAAAAAAAAAAAAAAAAAGGTTGAGAGAAAAATTATTGTGAAACTAAGCTTAGAAATCAACCCACAAGAATTAGTCATTAAAGGAACAGAGTTAACACAAGAAACATAAAGAGAAACTAGGTACAATTTTTTTCTAGTTTTATTAAGAAATAATTTATATACTTCATATATGTTTAAGGTGTATAGCATGATGGTTTGATTCACATAGATTGTGAAATGATCACTATAGCAAAGTTTAATTACATCCATCATCTCATGTGGACACAATAAGAAGAAAAGAAAAAAAATTCTTGGGAAAATAAGTATAATTTTAACTCTTAGATATAAATAATGTAATAGGGAGTAAAATGAAAGCAAGAAAGTGGTATAAAAGGGAGAGAGGAAGAAAAAGAGAAGCAGAGAAATAAAGAAAGGATGTAGATGCCATGAGACAGCAATAATCAGAGTTGTTGGAAATTAAATTCTGGAAATTATGGTTGCAACAAAAAAATAAATAGAAATAAAGACAACAATGTTCACAGATTACATATATTTAAATATACAAATTTAAATTAGTTGGGAATGCAAGCTGGTGCAGCCACTCTGGAAAACAGTATAGAGGTTCCTCAAAAAACTAAAAATAGAACTACCCTACAACCCAGCAATTGCACTACTAGGCATTTATCCACAGGATACAGGTGTGCTGTTTTGAAGGGACACATGCACCCCCATGTTTATAGCAGCACTATCAACAATAGCCAAAGTATGGAGAGAGCCCAAATGTCCATCGATGGATGAATGGATAAAGAAGATGTGGTATATATATACAATGGAGTATTACTTGGCAATCAAAAAGAATGAAATCTTGCCATTTGCAACTACATGGATGGAACTAGGGGGTATTATGCTAAGCAAAATTAGAGAAAGACAAATATCATATGACTTCATTCATATGAGGACTTTAAGATATAGAACAGATGAACATAAGGGAAGGAAAGCAAAAATAATATAAAAACAAGGAGGGAGACAAAACAGAAGAGACTCATAAATATGGAGAACAAACAGAGGGTTACTGGAGGGGTTGTGGGTGGGGGATGGGCTAAATGGTTAAGGGGCACTAAGGAATCTACTGCTGAAATCATTGTTGCACTATATGCTAATTTGGATGTAAATTAAAAAAAATAAAAGTAAAAAAAATAGAAATAACTGAAACTCGCACATACCCAGTTCTTACCAAAAAGCTCAATCTTTCTCCATAATCCCAGATTGAGAATGAGCAAATAAATAAAAAGCAAAAATATGGCAAATACACACACTTAAGGCTTTGAGTTAAATGTTCTCCTTGCATTCAGAAAAACAAAATAATATTGTAATATAAAATATAATAAAATTCTTAGGGGCAAAAAACAATTTAAATTAGTTTGCATCATCATTATGATAATGATTTTTTTTTATAATTCATAAGTGAATTTTTTGTCTCAAATATTCATTTAAATTCTAGTTAGCACACAGTGTAACATTGGTTTCAAGAGTAGAATTGAGTTCTACACTTACATATAACACCAAGTGCTCATCATAACAAGTGTCCTCCTTAATACCCATCACTCATTTAGCTCATCCCACCACCTCCCTCCCTCCATCAACTCTCAGTTTATTCTCTATAGTTAAGGGTCTCTTATGGTTTGCTTCCCTTTCTTTTTTTTTCCCTTCCCATATATTCATCTGTTTTTTCTTGAGTTCCAATATGAATGAAATCATACAGTATTTGTCTTATCAGATTATTTCACTTAACATAATACATTCTAGGGATGCCTAGATGGCTCAGTTGGTTAAGCATCCTAGTCTTGACTTTGACCCAGGTAATCTCTTGTGATCTCTCAGTCTGTAGGTTTGAGCCTTACATCATGCCCTGAGCTGGCAGTGTGGAGTCTGCTTGGGATTCTGTCTCTCCCTCTCTCTCTGCCCCTTTCCTGTTTGCATACTCTTTCCCTCTCTCTCTTTCAAAATAAATAAAAATAATAAAAAATTAAAAAAAAAACATAATATATTCTAGCTCCACCCATGTCATTGTAAATGGCAACATTTCATTCTTTTTGATGGCTGAGTAATATTCTTGTGTGTGTGTGTGTGTGTGTGTGTGTGTGTGTGTGTGTGTGTGTATCATATCTTCTTTATCCATTCATCATTTGATGGACATTGGGCTCTTTCCATAATTTGGCTCTTTTTGATAATGCTGCTATAAACATTGGAGTGCATATGCCCCTTAAAATCTTTATTTTTGTATTCTTTAGGTAAATACCTAGTAGTACAATTGCTGGGTCGAAGAGTAGTTCTGTTTTTAACTTTTTTTTTTTTAATATGAAATTTATTGTCAAATTGGTTTCCATACAACACCCAGTGCTCATCCCAACAGGTGCCCTCCTCAATGCCCATCACCCACTTTCCCCTCCTTCCCACCCCCATCAACCCTCAGTTTATTCTCAGTTTTTAAGAGTCTCTTATGGTTTGGCTCCCTCCCTCTCTAACATTTTTTTTCCTTCCCCTCCCCCATGGTCTTAAGTTTCTCAGGATCCACATAAAAGTGAAAATGTATGGTATCTTTCTCTGTATGATTTATTTCACTTAGCATAACACTCTCCAGTTCCATGCACATTGCTACAAAAGGGCATATTTCATCTTTCTCATTGCCAAGTAGTATTCCATTGTGTGTATAAACCACAATTTCTTTATCCATTCATCAGTTGATGGACATTTAGGCTCTTTCCATAATTTGGCTATTGTTGAAAGTGATGCTATAAACATTGGGGTATAAGTACCCCTATGCCCCTATGCCCCTATGCACTTTTTGATAAACCTCCACATTGTTTTCCAGAGTGACTATACCAGTTTGCATTGCCACCAGCAGTGTAAAAGGGTTTCCCTTTCTCTGCATCCTCACCAACATCTGTTGTTTCCTGTGTTGTTAATTTTAGCCATTCTGATAGGTATGAAGGGGTATTTCATCATAGTTTTGATTTGTTTTTCCCTGATAATGAGTGATGTTCAGCATCTTTTCATGTGTCTGTTAGCCATCTGGATGTCATCTTTGGAAAAAATGTCTATACATGTCTGCTGCCCATTTATCTGGATGATTTGTTTTTTAGACGTTGAGTTTTATAAGTTTTTGTAGATTTCGGATATTAACCCTTTATCTGATATGTCATTTGCAAATATCTTCTCCCATTCCTTAGGCTGCTTTTTAGTTTTATTGGTTGTTCCCTTTGCTGTGCAGAAGCTTTTTATCTTGATGAAGTCCCAATAGTTCATTTTTGCTTTTGTTTCCCTTGCCTCCTGAGTTGTGTCCAGTAAGAAGTTGCTGTGGCTGAGGTCAAAGGGGTTTATTGCCCATGTTCTCCTCTAGATATTTTATGGTTTCAGGTCTCACATTTATGTTTTTCATCCATCTTGAATTTATTTTTGTGTATGGTGTAAGAAAGTGGTCCAGGTTCATTCTTCTGGATGTTGCTCTCTAGTTTTCCCATCACCAATTGTTGAATAGACAGTCTTTTTTTTCCCATTGGATATTTTTTCCTATTTTGTCAAAGATTAGTTGACCATACAGTTGTGGGTCTGTTTCTGGGTTTTCTATTCCGTTCCATTGATCTATGTATCAGTTTTTGTGCCAGTACTATACTGTCTTAATGTCTACAGCTTTGTAATATAGCTTGGAGTTTGGAATCATAACGCCTCCAGCTTATGGCTTTTTCAATTTGGCTTTGGCTATTTGTGGTCTTTTATGGTTCCATACAAATTTTAGGATTGTTCTAGCTCTGCAAAAAAACTGCTGTTGGTATTTTGATAGGAATTGCATTAAATTTGTAGATTGCTTTGGGGAGTGTAGACATTTTAACAATGTTTGTTCTTACAATCCATGAGAATGGAATGTTTTTCCATTTCTTTGTGTTCTCTTCAACTTCTTTCATAAGTGTTTTATAGTTTTTATAGAATACAGGCCTTTCACCTCTTTGGTTAGGTTTATTCCTAGAGTATCTAATTATTTTTGATGCAATTGCAAATAAGGTCGATTCCTTGATTTCTTTTCCTGCTGCTTCATCATTGGTGTATAAAAATGCAACAGATTTCTGTATGTTGATTTTGTATCCTGCAACTTTGCTGAATTCTGTATTAGTTCTGGCAATTTTGGGGGGATGTCTTTCAAGTTTTCTGCATAGAGTATCCTGGTATCTGAGCAAGTGGAAGTTTGACTTCTTCCTTGCCAATTTTGGATGCCTTTTATTTATTTTGTTATCTGATTGCTGAGGCTAAGACTTTCAGTACTATGTTAAATAGTAATGGTGAGAGTAGACATTCCTGTCTTGTTCCTGACAAGAAGAAAAGCTCTAGTTTTCCCCATTGAGGAGGATATTAGCTGTGGGTCTTTCATATATGATCTTTATGATGTTGTGGTATGTTCCATCTATCCCTACTTTATTGGGGTTTTTTATTAAGAATGGATGCTGTATTTTGTCAAATGTTTTTTCTGCATCTGTTGACAGGATCATATGGTTCTTATTCTTTGTTTTATTAATGTGGGATATTATGTTGATTTGTAGATAATTACTATTCTTTTTAATTATTTTTCTTTAATTCGATTCCTAAGCAATCCCTCTAGTAATTTCAGTCTTCACCTAGAAATTAAGTCTCTTTTCCTTTTGACTCAGTTTGGCAGCCATCTAGATTTTTCCATAATAATTCAAATCCTAATGTACTACCACTTTACTGAATTCACTCACCTTGTTTATACACAACCACCAAAGAAGAATTACTTAGAGAAAATTACTTAGAGAATTACTTAGAGAATATGAGAACTGTAAAATCCTCGGATTTTCACAAGGAAGCCCTTGGTGCTGCCAATATTGATTTTTTTTTCTCTCTTGCCCCTTGGGTAGATACAGTTGGCCTTCCTGTCTGGGTTTTGATTTTGTTGTTGCCCCAAGCTCAGTCTCATATTGGTCTGTAGGGGGTAATCACATCCTATTCCCACTGCTACCCATGCCAGGATCTCAGAATCCCACAACAGTTGAAGAATCCTAAGTTGAAACTATGGCAGAGGGGAATTTACTCTCTTTGAGATCAGAAATGAAGATATTTTCTCCCTAAGATGCATAGTGTCAAGCAAGTAGATGATCAATTAATCCATGTTCAAAAACTATCAAACCATGAAGTCAACTTTCTCCCATCAAAACCCAAAAGTTTCTTTCTTGAACTTCATATTGCTTACAACATTGTTTTCACAGCAGAAGATGAGGAGACCACATGGTTTAGTGGAAAGAGCCTCCCCTTTCAAACAACAAAGATGTAAATTTGAGCACAGCTTTCTGAATTTATAAGATATGTTTTATAACTTGGAAATTGTCCTGACATCTCAGAATTTCCATTTCCTTTACATATAGCATGTGAATAACTCCTAACTTGCAGAATTATTAGGAGAATTTGTGAGAGAAATTGTATCTATTTTTACTTTTTTAATTCTTATTTTGCTCTTAAAGGAGTCTGGATTTTCCACACAATTAGCACAGTTGAGAGGAAGATTTCTGCAAAGGGGAGCCCTCTGCCTGCTTTGGCAGCCTGGTCAACAGAGAGATTTGTGAGCTGAGTGATGTGCCAATTTGCTACTGGATGAATTATATTCAAATAACTTTACCACATCTCCCCAGAGAACTGTTTATAGGGTTACGAGCTCATCAAGATCCTGTCCTGTGTAATGGAACCTGATTGAGATTGAACTATGGTAACTTAAAGAAAACCAGGAAGCCGGGGTCTCACAAAGCTGATTGGAGTTCTGTCATCCTTTGCCCTCATCTTCCTTCAATTTTTGACAACTCAAGGTGGCAAGCACCGTTTCTCCCTAGCTAATGCTTCTGGGGTTGTGATCAAGTCTTGGAAAGGGAGAAATTTCTCGGGTGGCAAGTTTGTCCCTCCTAGGAATTAGCATGCTCATTGCCCCCTGGAGCCATTTCAAATATTTATAGGAGTGTTAAAGATGGGGATGAGATGACACCTTGCCTTCTGGATTCTAACATTAAAATTCGAATAAGGTGCTTGTCAGAGCGGTTGCTTTACTTTGTTGGTAAATAAATGTTAATTAATAAAATATTATCTAGAAAAAAGTGTGTTGCATAAATCACATTTCATAAACACTTCCTACATTGTTTCTTCATGAAGCGATGAGGAACAATTGCTTCTATTTTCTTTTTTTGAAGAAAAGATATATTGTGTGTGTTTCTGTCCATTCCTCAAGTTCTTTCCATCATGGAGCATCTCTTCTTTGACCTGACTTTCCAGGGTGACCTCGTGCTATAAGTCCTGCAGGAGCAGTGATTTCTGCCAGAGTACAGTCTGCCCAGGAGGATTTGTCACACGCAGACCGGGGTTTCCAGAGGATTATTCTCCTAAATCATATCTATTTTCTATAAGCTCTTTAATCAGTCCTTAATCCTCCCTCCTTCCTGCGCCAGAGCTAATTAAATCATCTATGGGAGTGGGCAGTCTCCATGATGCGTGCGGGATGAGACCCTTGGGAAGCAGGCCTGGGCTTCTATGGTGGAGACCATCAGAGAGCCCAGTGCAAAAATCTGCTTGGTTCATTGATCCCAACAGGAGAGCAGAGATGCCATAATCTTTTGGAGGTAATGGGATTTCTCCATCAGGAAAGAGTTCCCTTTCTGACAGAGCATTCAATTCTGGAAATTATGCAAGAAGGAGGGAAAGACTTCTGTCTGGCCTGAAATCATGCTTAGTGAAGAAAGGGATACTGACGATAGTGTCTTCAGGTTACCACCATGCATCTCAGCACGGTTGGAAGGTGTCAGATGAGCCAGTCACGGCGAAAGGACATACAAGGCTTTTGTTCTTCTGTGAAGTCTTTCACTGATTACTACCCATCCATGCTCTCATTCCTCAGACTTTCTCTTATAATTTACCCTCAGTGGCTTATATGGTTCCTGATAGTATTAATTTCATTAGCTTCAAGTTCCTTCAGTCATTGACATGCTGTCTGCAGATGTTTTAATCTCTCATTTGTCAGTAACCGGGTCATACACTTACTTTCTTTTATTATTTGTTACTTTTATTATTTATTACTTTTCTAAGACCTCTGTAGGTAAAGTTTTCTTAACTAGAAAATCCCAATGCAGTGTTTCAGAATTGCCAGAACATCAGTTCCACTCCTCTGCCATCCATGCATCAGACGAACTTTTGTTAAAGTAGTTTTGCTTTTTCACAAAATTCCTACCATACCCTAGGCTATGGGTGCCTAAAAAGGGGACTCTTATTCAAAAGGATTTGACTCTTCAGCAGAGCAGCACCATCCAACAGAACTTTCCGTGGGATGTGTTTTGTGTGGGAAATGTTTTATAATCTGCACTGTCCATTTAGGTAACAGTTAGTTGCATGTGGCGAATGAGCACTTGAAATGTGGACAATCTGACTGAGGAACAAAACTTCTAATATCATTTTATTTTAATTAATTTTAATTTAAATAGGTCTAGTGCCCTGGCCTATAAAATCTGGTATTAGCTTCCCCCCAACAACACACACTCACACACACAAATAAGAATTGCAAAATTCAGTTTAGCTTACAGATAAAGATGAGGTCTCTCTTTTTTTTCCCCTGGCTATTTACAAAGTAAACAGAAAATCAAGTCCTGAAAAGAGAGGAGCCCAAGCTGAGACAATTCTGGGGCTAGAAAGCCTGCTAGAAAAGGTGGAGACCTGATTGCAAGCAGCTAATGAACTAGCAGAGGAATTGCATCAAGTTAAGAGATGCAGAGATGAAAGAACACAGATTGAGCTGTTCAGTGGCGTGGAGCACCTGCCTTGAAAATAATTTAACCTTTGATAGTTCACTCTGGGGAATAGGGAAGAATGGATCTTACTTTGCTGAGAGAAGTGCTTTCTTATAATGGATCCCCATGTAGAAATGCATGAACTAGCTAGCAGCTTTTAACTAGATTGCAGATAAATGGAAATGATTACAGAAAGCCACACAAATTAGGCAGAGACTGTGACATCCTCACTGACTCCCCACAGACACCTTTGGAAATACATTACCATCTGAGACAGTTCTGCTCATTTATTACCATCTTATTTGTATTCCTTTCCTTTTAGGATTTGTCACACGGGATGCTTATGTAACGATGATCTGGAGAACTTTTTCGCTCCTGCTGTTACCCTAACACAGCAGAGGCACTCTGGTGGACTTCCTGCAGGCAGGCTGGTGACAGGTAAGCCTAAAGTTTGTCATGCCACTCGGAGAAGTTCCTTTGAACAGGAGTTGTTGAAGGTGAGCAAACTATTCCCCTGCTTGGCTGCTCCCTTTCTCTCCATGCCCCTCTAAGACTGGGGTCTTGCCCAACTTGCAGCCAGTGAATCAGAACCTTACACTGCACTTTGAGTGATTGCAAAGATGAAGGCATTAGTGGCAGCAATGACTCAAACGGTAACACTCAGAGATTCAGGTTCGGAATCAGCATCGTGGAACTGTCCGTGTTACTGAATCTAAAAACAGAAGTCAAATACAGCAATGGATTAAGTAGTACAAAAACCTATGGTAGTTCCCTACATTAATGTGTAATGTTGAAGCTTCCCTGCACACATCAAGAGAAGCACTTTGGGGAAATTCTACTCAGGTTTCAGTTCTCAAAAGGCAGGTAGACTATTTTGTGCTAAAACATCTAAACGTATTGTAACATAATTAAAGCTGCTCAGAGTTCTAGGGAACAGCCTGTCAGTTCTTCCAGGATTTCATTTTTAATTTGCCTCAGGAGCATAGGACCCACTTCAGAGTCTATTTAAATAGAGACAATCTTGCACAGGTAGGAATGTAAATATCCCTCCAAGGCTAAGTGGTGAGGCTAAAATAAGTTGCTATAGATATTTGCCAACTGGTTTGAGCTACACATGTGTGAAAGTCTGTTTTCTGGGGAGATCATCTTGAATTTTATACTTGCCTAATAATTTTCCTCATTTGTAAATGTGCCCTCAGTTTTGTTACTTCTAAATATGTATAATTTTGGTTCTTATGACAAAGCAGTTCCATTCCCAGCTATGTACCCCAACAGGCGTGTGCACGTGTGTGTGTGTGTGTGTGTGTGTGTGTGTGTGTGTTTACTCACCAAAAGATATGTATAAGATTCTTCAAAGAAGCACCATTTGGAAACAGTCCAAATATCTACCAACAGCTGAATGGATAAATACATAGTGGTGCATTGATATGGTGAAATACTATACAGCAATTAAAAAGAACAATTATGGCTGCACACAAGATAGAGATGTGCTACTATATCACTAACAAAGTATTGACAAAGGGAACAGATACATTATATATATATATATATATATATATATATATATATATATATATTTATGACTTTAATATATTAGTGAAAAAATGGACAAGTTTTGGAGCTTCAAGTCAGGATGGGAGGAGAGGGTGCACAGAATCGTTTGGAGTCCTAGAGAGCTGGGGATATTTTTTTTCTTAATCAAGACTTGTATCTATGTATTTGGTTTAGAAAAATTCATTGAACTGGCTCTGTCCTTCACTAAATAAATGATTTAGCAGATCCCATAGCCTTTGTATGCTCTGATTATGCGAAGAAAATGACACTTGAAACTTCCTATTGTGATCAGTTTAATAAAGCATCATGTTGGTCTCTATCTTTCTAAATTCTCTTTTGCAATAATTAATTTATACAATAATTGGTGAATGCCTATTTTATTCTTAGTTCTGTATAACACAATGAAGTACATAACATGATGATTTCTCCCAAAGAGTTTATATGAGTTAGGAAAATAGCAGATATGTGGTAAACATTAATACAAATCAAGAAAAGCCTTTACAAGTAGTACACAGGTGAGTTATACAGAGGTGGAAGAAACACACATGCCAAGGACAGGTTGCCTAATGCTAAGATAACTATCTTCTCAGCTGGTAAAACACTGCTGACACAGAAAGATTGAAATTTTCTATGAACTGAACTCTTCTTGAGGGTTCTGCAAAGATATTTTCCATCATTAGATGATTTCAGTTAATAATGCTCTGGTAATCATTTTAAAGAAAGTTTCTTGGTCCAAACAATGTGCCAAAACAAAAGTAAAATAAAACAAAAGAATGTGTTTTATGAAAATTATAAATGAAGCCAACATCAATTCTTCATTGCTTAACAGAGCCCTAATTGTGTTTCTCTTATAATCTAGCACGTAGCATCCATACAGTTCTTTTGCTCTGGTTTCATGTTGGAGAAACCAACTCTTACTACTTTAAGAGATTTTCTGAAGAGTTGACTCTGGAGAGTCTAAATGGTTTTGAAGGTCTTCCCAAGCATATGGAGTGGCTTGGAAAATCAACAACAATAAATAGAGCTTTCAGGTCTTACAAAGTAGGAAGTATAACAATAGTATGTCAGCAAGGACACCCAGCCAAGACACTTCTGACACCTCTATACGTTTCCAGGAAAATTGGGTACTGTCGATGCCACTCCAGGACACCTCCGTGATCAGTGTTGTACACCATTAGGATCACAGCCACTCATGTTTATATCATGTTTTTAAGATTCAGAGTCCTGGATGAGAGCATCTTATTGGCAACAAATGGCCAAGTTAGCTGCTGGAGTGAAGAGAGAAAGAGGGTGCCCCTTGCTTCTCGAGTATTCACACTGAAAACCCAACATTGTCTGCCACCAAAAACAAAAATACAAAGTGGGGAAGCTTTCCCAACCAGGAAAGGTGAATGAATACTAAATAGAAAAAAACAAATGCATCTGTTTAAAACAGTAAAATGATCCGATATTGTAATTGCTTGTCTGATTTTTCTCTGCTAGCGGGCTGCCATCAACCTGACAGTAGAAACATCATCTTATTATTGTATGTCCCAGTACTTACAGGAACGTTTGAGTTTGAGCATATAATAGAAGCTTAATGGCTATTTGATGGGTAGATAGGTGAATGAAAACAATTAGTGAATCAGTTTAAGCCAGAACCTGTGGTTGCATAATTTTGTAAAGCTCTCAAAATATTCTTATACTTGAATCTGAACCCAATCAGTATTTGATTTGACCTTACAAATAATAAAGTAAGAGACTGACATTTCAACAAAAACAGTCAAAGGATTTAAATACAAAGTTCACAAAGGAAGAAATACAAATAATCAATGCCCATATGAAAAACCTGGCTGGTTGCTACTAAAATGGAAAATAAAGCAAGTGTGAGAAACTGTCTGATCCCCTGGAATCTCGAGCAGATCTAGGTACACTTTTATACAGTAAAAGTATAAAATTCATTCCATTAATGAATATTCAATTTATTGAAGAATGAGTGACATAATTCAATTCTCAACCATAAAATAGGTAAAGATTGAATAAATTATCATGGATAACATTCCAAGTGTGTGGAAGGAAGATAAATAGGTATAGCCTTTCTGGAAAACAGTTTGGCAAGATGTACTAAAAACCTTTAAGGAGTATAACTCTCTCCACTCAGCTATTTGTCTAAAAATAACCAAAAATGTACATAAATGTTGATATACAAGGATATCCACTGTGAGGAGACCATTGCCCACTGCAGAAGTCAGAGATAGGTGTAGACTCATCCCCTCCCAGGCTCCTCCATCCCAATGCAATGGACTAAGCAGTGGGTAAACTTGGCTTGAAATTTGAGAAAACTCTGAAAAGCCACACTTCTTATTACTAAATCTGAACCTGGGTAAAGAGCATTCCTTCTCTGTGGGCATTTAAAAACTTTGTGTAGCAATGTGGTCGATAAGCCCTTTAAGAGGTCATGTAAGATCCTGGACTTTGGATTCAGGTTGCTTAGGTTCGAGTCCCTGCTCTGCCACATGCGATTTGAGTAATATCTCGAGCAGTTAATTTAACTGTCCACTGTCTTCGTTTTCCTATTTGTAATACAGATGTTATTCACTGTAACTACTTTATAGGGTTGTGGTAAGGATAAACGATATGATTATATGTGAAGTGCTCAGAACATTGGGTGGGATATAGCGAATGCCACCTAAGTTGTAGCTCTTCTATGGGTTGATTATACAGCCCTACTTCTTCAGTACGATGCCGCATCTTTAAATAATGATCTGAGAAACTAAGAAGTAAAAGAGCTCTGAATAATGTCAGGTATCAAAAAAAGAAAAACTGAATAGGAATGCACTATTATTGGAGGAGTTAGGATCTGTGCACAACGCAGGTTGTGAACAATCTCCAGAAAGAGAAGGAGAAAGAGAACCATCGTGGCATCTAAAACAGCGAGTGAGGGTATCTTCCTGACCTATGTTCTCCTTTCAACAAGTATATTCTCTATTACTACCACTCTAACAGGAAGGTTCGATCAGCTTGACCACTTGCAAACTGGATGAGATCACGAGGCTTTAGAGATCTTAACAGTGAAGAGGCTTGTGAATCACAAGCCCAAGGAAGGTCTGTGAGCGATGCCTGTATTGGCAGCATGTGGTGATAAAGGAAGTTATGGCTCAGCGTAGGGAAACGACCATCGTGTGAAATGGTAATGCTCTTCTGCTTTTCTCTCAGTTCAAGCACTGCTTCTCCAAAGATGGAGATATTATTTAGTCTCCAAAGAAGGAGACTAATTCACACTTCCCCCAAGTTTTCATTCTTCCACTCTTTGTTCTGTGATCTGTAAGGAATACAGTTCTCGATTTCTGGCATCCATGAAATCTGTCATTTTTTTCAGTTTATTTTGCTTGTCAACTGAAAGAACATCACTGCTATTCAGTGGCAATTCGAATAGATGCGACATGATTTTCCTGTGCAGATTTTACCTGATAATATTAAATCAATAATAAAATTCTTCTCTTATCTCAGCTTATGCATACCCTATTAGCTATGGCCTATGGGTAGGAGAAAATAAAATGAAGACTTTGATCTCCAAAAACTAAAATATCTGGTAATTCTGGCACTATTTTTATGCGTTATGACATCATATTTTTTTAAGTAAGAAGAAAAATGCAGTACCATAGGGGATACATTCCCTGAATGTGTAAATCAATGGGCCCCAGATACAAGTATTTTTAGAAACTAAGAAAGCGTTAGCTATATGAGAGTCAAGGCAAATTGGAGAAAAAGATACTGTAAATCATATTTCTTTTTTTAATAGTCAAAGAATTAGGATGAATTCTTACATTCAGCCTCACACTCTTCTCTAGTTATTCTTTTAAATATTTCTTCCAGAGAAGAGCACTTTTCATGGGAGAATTTGTGGGAGATTAAAGATGGCTCACATAATCTGCTACTCCTTCCACTGAGACATCAAATCCGATTCCTCGCCTGTTGAGTCTAGGCTGGTCTTAGTGACTTCCTTACCAATAATAATTCCAGGCCTTCTGAAGTTAGGGCTTTGGCTAGGCCTCTGGGAACATCCCCCTTGAACCCCTGAGCTGCCATGCAAGAAGTATAGCTTTTGGCCACCATGCTGAAGAAACCATGTAGAAAGCATAGCAATGACATGAAGCGAGAAGAGCGATATCTTAGCTCAGCTATTCTAACCTCTCTAGTCAGTAAGTCAGTCACCCTGAGGCCCCAGAGGCCATGAAGCAGAGTTGAGTCAGTATCACACATCCTGCCCAAATTTCAGATCTGTAAGAAACATAAATGTCCATTGTTCTGTTAAATCACTAAGTTGTAGGCTTGTTTGTTATACAGTAATAGCTAACAGGAACATAATTAATAAGTGTACAACCAACTTCCCTGGCCAAGAAACATGGGCACACCTGGGGTATGTAATACTTTCTAGTGCCAATGACCTAAAGAGTTTAAGGGACAGTATTTTGAAGCAACAGAGTGAAAAGAACATTCCAGCTTAGGTCAAAAACTTGTTTATAAGGAAATTCTTAATTTGGAGCAGACTCCAAAGTAACAATAGCTTCGCATAGAGTCTTTTTCAATGCTGGATGCATGTTAACTGCATATTTTAAGGAGTAGTGTGGAGTTTGTTATTCTATTAGAGGTGATGATGGGGTGATGATGGGGTTTACAGAAAAGCTGGTCTCTAAAGTGCTGGTAAAGGTTTGATGTCTACCTTCTTCAACTATTCACTGAGTTATAGAATTCGTTTTTTTTTTTTCTTTTTAAGTAATACTTTGTATTTTATTTCATTTTTACAATAAGCAGGTATTCTAGGCCTGAATGCCTGATAACATATCTTAAATCTTTAAGACTTTTCTATAATCTTTACTACATAGTAAGGAGTTTTGCTTTTTGTCCCTACAGATTTTTTTCATTACCATATTGACTTTTGCTTTGAATATATATATTTTTCAACTTTTTATTTGCAATTCTTGGCTGAGATAACAAAAATCCCAGCAGCTAGTAGTAAGTGCTTGCCAACAAATGACTTAAATAAATGTTTTCTTCATATAAAAGTCACCTCTGATTCATTTTTATTGGGATTAAATCAATAATAACTCCATTTCCCTTATTTAGAAATGAGATTCCTTTATTCACCAATGTGGAAACATGTTGTTAAATAAAAAGAAAAAAGTATTTTTAGTACTGTATATGATACTAATTGAAATACACACACACACACACACACACACACACACACACACACACAGAGCAATCTCCCCTATCAGTTTTTAAAAATATTTTGAGTAGTGGCTCTGACTGTAACGTTTAAATTTTCTCTTTCAAGATATATGTATTTAAAAGTTTCTGTATTTAACTTTTATAACTTAAGGAAAACACTTTTTTCCATTTCATATGGCATACATAAACTAAAGAGTAGTGCTTGTGTAATGCCATAGAGCATACAGAACACTTTCACATAATTTCACTCACTTAACCTTCCTAATAATTCTATGAGAATAAAATATTAATATCTTTGGACTTTGCTTTTCTGGCACTCTCATTTTAGCTATCTGGCATCAATTTGGGCTGGCATTTCATTTTACAAATAAAGGAACCAGGGTTCAGAAATGCCTTCCATAGGGGCTCCTATAGTTAAGCATCCAACTCTTGGTTTCAGCTCAGGTCATGTTCTCACAGTTCGTGAGTTGGAGCATCACTTTGGGCTCTGTGCTGACTGCAACGAGTCTACTTAGGATTCTCTCTCTCTCTCTCTCTCTCTCTCTGTGCTCCTCTCCCACTTATTCTCTCATATCCTCTCTCTCTCTCTCAAAATAAATAAACTTTAAAAAAAGAAATGCCTTCCATAAAGTCCCATAGCTCAAAAGTGGCAGTCACCAAAATGCCAACATACATCTGACCCCAAGAGCCTGTTGTAACATCTCGTTGCACTGTCTCCTTAGATGGCCACAGCTTCTTATATTCTCTACAGCTGCATTTCTTTGCTTTAGGACACCTCTCGCTGTTTCTCTGAGGCAATCAGTTTGTACAAATCAGTTTTGCTTAACAGCATATACTGGGAATGCATATGCTGATGCTGGGGGCTTTGTGGTCCCTCTACCATTGCCCACCCTGCAGCTCACACACTCACCACAGCTGACTCCAGGACTCAGCCCCATGCCACGGTACTTAAGTTTATGAAAGGGAAGACTGGCCCCACTGGCTTAAGAAGTTGCTCCACCTTCTAGAATTTTCACCACGTGTCAGATGAGAATTATGGACATATTTCCCATTATATTTGTGAAAGCTTTATGGGCACTTTACCGGAAAACTCTAAATAATTGAGTAACACCTTGTTAATTCTATATTAAGGGAGCTATGAGAAAAAAGAACTTTAAGTATATATTATCTGATATTTTATTTAAGAGCCATAAGACATTTAAGTCAACTAGGGAGAAATAGCTACTTCAAATCCATGCTGTTTTGAGTAAAACTATGTCAATTTAATAAGATTTCATTGCACAAAGAAATGCTGTTACTACATTGTCGCATACATTATTGGGAGGAGAATGGAATTGCAGTGGCAATTGGAATGGCAGATGGCCATTGGGCTGATCAAAGTTTCCATGATATTTATCACCATTATTTCATAACTTTTGGGGGAGGGTTTCCCCCCATCAAGGTAGGCCTCCTTTACATGTATGTTTTTATTTCCCCTATCTGCTGTTTGTCCCCTGATCCTTAAACCAATCCAAATCACACATCACAGCCCATGAAGACAAAATGCAAACGTCTAGTAGGAGTCATAGCAACAGTCTTGGAAAGCCCACTTCAAAGATTTCTCCCACTGATAGGGGACTCTCTAGCTTTGAAACACTCTGCATTGCTCTTTTGCATTCTGTAGCTCTTAAATTTGACGTATCAAGTTGGTCCCTCTGGTGTCTGGCCTTTGACTTCCTCCTAGACACCTTGATACATGTCTCATTTCTTCCTTGTCCTATGTTGCCACCTAGGAGAGGGAGTAAAGGGATGGATATGTATGCTCAAGCTTCATGAAACTGCACCTCAACTCTGGCACTCAGGCTTCTGCTTCTCACTGCTGTGAGATCACTGCTCTCCCTCCGTATCTCATGCAGGGAGCATTAGGAAGCTGTACTTGAGGTTGGGATGAGTGTTGGTGCCTGGGCTACTATATCAAACCCTACAATTAAGTTCTCCAATGGGAGAAGGGGAAGAAGTTCTCCAATGGGAGAATGGCTGGTGGCCTCAAGAATTTGACTACATTTTCCAATAGACTGGATTTCCATAATCTCTTTCTCATTCATTGGATGAATATCCCTGCAACGTGGGAAGTGTTGATAATCTGTTTTGTAGATGAAAAAAATTAAATTCTGAAGCTTAAGTGGCTTATCTAAGACCACATGGATATTTAGAGTATAAAGTTAGAATATCTTGGCTTGAAGACTGTTTTTATAATTTTCATTGTTCCAAGCTTTTGGATATAGCCCTTAGGGTCTAGAGTAGGAATGAGACAAAGCCCAGATGTCAAGATTCCTAAACCCAGGGTTTTAGGAATTCTGTGCCAAACCAAAGGCAGGGATCAATATGTATATTTTTTATTATCTCACATCAGTGCTATCAATTTCATTATGTGAGAGCTTTCCTGCCTCACCTTCTGATGGAGGCATGGGTGGTTATAACCAGAGCTCAAAGGTAAACGAAAGCAACTCTAATGAGCAAAACCCTAGAATATTTACAGCCAATAATCTTTCTCCAAATGAGGACAAGCTGACCAAACATACATATAAAACTCTATATATCCAGATGCTTAGGTCATGGAATGCATCGGCTATTTTTCTTTTCTTTTCTTTTCTTTTCCTTTCTTTTTTTTTTCCTTTTCTTTCTTTCTTTCTTTCTTTCTTTCTTTCTTTCTTTCTTTCTTTCTTTCTTTCTTTCTTTCTTACAGTTGGATTCACTATGGCCTCTGATTGTTTTGGATTGTAACAAGTGTCTGGTTGTCTATTACTGATGCACGCAAAAGCTGTCATGTTTGTTTCATCTTTTACTTTTGCAAATAAATCCTCTCAAATTTACAGCAAGGATTTACTTTACTTTATCCTGCCTTTTGTTTCTTTATATTTTCCCTCTCTTCCTGGCTGGTTAGAATCGGCAGCTGCTTTGCCCATTCCCTGGAGAAAATCTTGCAAAGCTAATGATGCTGGTAGGGGTTCCATTCATTGTGGGAAAATGTCAAACAAGGTACTTAGGAAGTGGAATTGGCTAGAGAATGTGGCTGTACATTATTATTTAGAGTGGAGGGGGGAAGGTAGGTCTGTCAATTGCTTGCATTTAAATGTCATTCTTGTCTGTTTCAGGGAGTTTTATGTCAGATTGAATATAACTGAGATTCAGCTAGTATGAGTTAATGGAGCTACTTCTGCTTCTAAATCCCTTTTTTCCCCTTGTTTTCAGAGGTTATGTGAAAATCTGGGCAGCCTGATGAGAAATCAAAGTGTTTTTATGCCTTACACACACACACACACACACACACACACACACACACACACGCGTGCGCGCACCACTCCTCATGTAGTCTCTTATGTCACTAACTGCATGATTTATGTGGGAATCAAATTATGGGTACTGCCCCAGCAAACCTATTCCATAAGGATTCACACAAAAGACATGCATTCTTCCACCACATCATCTTACACAGAATCAGTCTGTAAGACAGCCTCCTCTGTCTTATCTTCCTCCTTATTCTCTCCCTTCTTCTATAAAATATCTCCATCACTATATGCACTCTTTTTCACATATGAAGATTACAAGTATAGTTGGTATTTGTTATGAACTGAATTATGTTCCCCCAAAATGTAGATGTTGAAGTCCAAGCCCCAGTGTGACTATATTTGGACACAGGGCCTTTAGGGAAGTTTAAGTTTAAATGACGTCATGGGGGTGCCTGGGTGGCTCGGGTGGTTAAGCATCTGACTTGGGCTGAGGTCATGATCTTGTGGTTCCAGAGTTCAAACCCTGCATTGGTCTGTCTGCTGTCAGCACACAGCCTGCTTCAGATCCTCTGTCCCTATCTCTCTCTGCTTCTCCCCCGCTCATATTCTCTCTGTCCCTCTCCCTCTCCTTCTCTCTCTCTCCCTCTCTCAAAAATAAAATAAAGATTTCAAAACAAAATGAGGTCATAAGACAAGGGCCCTAATCTGAAAACACAAGTGTCCTTATAAAAAGAGGAAGAAATATCAGAGATTTCTCACTGTACACAAATGCACAGAAGAAAGGCCATATATTCCTTACCCAGTGAGAAGGCAGACGTTTACAAGCTGGGAGAGGAAGTCTTACTGGAAATCAGCCCTGTTAGTACCTTGATCTTGGACTCTCAGCCTCCAGAACTGTAATAAAGTGAATTTTTATTTTTTAAGCCTCCCAATCTGTGATATTCTGCTACAGAAACTTAAACAGACCAACATAGTGCTCAATAGAAAGCATGTTCTAAATTGTCTTCTCTCTTCTTGATGATCAATGTATTTCATTTACATTGTGTGAACTCTTTCATCTTGCTCTCCTAGAATTATTTTCAAGTGTTTTTATATTATTTTCAAAACAGTAGACTCACAGAAACTGCAAAATTAGGACATAAATTTCCTGTATAGCCTTCACCCAGATTTCCCTAATGTTCACATCATAACCATAGTAAAATTATTGAAACCAGAAAGTCAACATTAATGTGACACTATTAAATAGTCTATAGACTCTATTATATAGTTTCAGCAATTTCTCAACTAATACTTATTTTACAGCTCTGGGTCCAATTCAGGATTCTGTATTGTATTTAATTGTTGTATATCCATTTTCTCTAATTTGTGACAGTTCCAATCTTTTTTTTTTAATTTTTTTTAATGTTTATTTATTTTTGAGACAGAGAGACACAGAGCATGAACGGGGGAGGGTCAGAGAGTGGGAGACACAGACTCTGAAACACGCTCCAGGCTCTGAGCTGTCAGCACAGAGCCCGACGCGGGGCTCGAACTCATAGACCGCGAGATCATGACCTAAGCCGAAGTCGGACGCTTAACCAACTGAGCCACCCAGGCGCCCCTGACAGTTCCAATCTTTATTATCTCCTTATTATTTCATGTTAGGATATATATATATATGTATACATATATATATATATATATATATATATATATATACACACATATATATATACATATATATATGTATATATATATATATATACACACACACATATATACATATATATATATATATATATATATATATATACACACACATATATATATATATATATCCTAAACATATGTATATATACACATACATACATAGTGTACTTCAGTATTTGTAGAATACTGGTTACATGTGTTTTATTTTTACAATATTTTAAGTTTAGGTTTCTCTGATTTTCTCAGGATGAGATGATTTTTGCATTTTTTGAAAGAATACCACAGAAAGGATCATGTGACCTTTTCAGGATCTCATAACAGGGAGCACATGTTGTATCTTATTATTGGTGATGTTAATTTTGATCACTTTGTTTAGGTAGTATCTGTTAGGTATCACCATTTTATAGTGACTATTTTTCCCTTTGTCACTAATAAGTATCCTGTGGGAGATACTTTGAGATTAGTCAATCCTCCTTTTCTTCATCATAGTTTCGTCTCTATTTTAGCATCCCTCAGGAGCACCGTGGTGGCTCAGTAGATTGAGCATCCATCTCTTGATTTAGGCTGAGGTCAAGATCTCATGGTTTTATGAGTTCCAGCCCCACTTCAGGCTCTGCGTGCTGACCATGCAGGGCCTGCTTGGGATTTTCCCTCTCTCCCTCTCTCTCTGCCCCTCCCCTACTTGTGCTCTCTCTGTGTCTCTCAAAAAATAAAGAAACAAAAAAAACTTTAACATCCCTCAGTGATTCT
This sequence comes from Panthera pardus, assembly GCF_024362965.1. NCBI lineage: Eukaryota > Metazoa > Chordata > Mammalia > Carnivora > Felidae > Panthera > Panthera pardus. The sequence continues at coordinate 47,473,361 of NW_026526688.1, read as the reverse complement.
TGTCTGCAACTATTATTATTTCAGTGTTTAATTTTTCATTTCCATCATTCATTCTACATTGTTTAATTGGAATTCTTTTGTAAGAAAGGGCTTTCCTTTCTCCCTAATTGATTTATTTTTTCAACTATTTATTTATATCAGTATAGTCTTAAGTTTATTTCTTCTATTCTTTGTATTGTAATCTAATGGTATTGTTTTGTTATTGTTCAAGTTTTCATGCATTTGGCCATTGAGAAATCCTTCAGTTGGCTCCTGTATTCTTTTGGCATACCTCCCTTATGTTTTTAGCACTTTCTGACTTTTTGATAGCAAACGATATCCCAAGATCACCTTGTATTTCCTCTGCCCCAGCCCTGCATCAATCATACCTCCAAGGAACCCTACTTCTTTTTATCAAAGAATGACATTAGAAACCAAGATCTAGGTACTAGATGTGATCCTTGCTTCTGCGGTATCCTTGCTTGTAGATCTTTTGTTTAGACAGAGATAGTGAGATGTATGTATATTCACAGGTACATAAATACAGTTTGTTATCTATCTTTGTTATTTTTTCTTATCTTTAACTTCTTTGCCCAATAGTGTGAAAGGGAACAAAATTTGTCACCCCAAAATATGCCTCTTTAGCATAAAAATTATTTTAGGCTGGTTATTTGTAAGAAATAGCAGACATAGGAAAAGTTATAAAAACTAAATAGAAGTTACCTTTTTGTAAGAGATATTTACATTTAAAAGGGAAATCTCCATTTGTAAGAGGGCCTCCTTATCTGTACCAGGAATAGAAGGAGGACTTTATATCTCTAGAAATTTATCAATGGATAAGCAAATAACTTTTTTAAGTCCTTATTTTAATTGCAGTTGGTTAACATACATATTATATTAGTTTCAGGTATACAATACAGTGATTCAACACTTCCATACATCACCCAGTGCTCATCATGACAAGTACCTTCCTTAATCCCCACCACCTATTTCTCCCATTCCCCCAACCACCTCCCCTCTGGTAACCTTCAGTTTGTTCTCTATAGTTAAGAGTTTCTTTCTTGCTTGTTCTTTCTTTTTTTCTCCTTTGCTTGTTTGTTTGTTGCTTAAATTCCACATATGAGTGAAATCACATGGTATTTGTCTCTCTCTGACTTATTTCACTTAGCATTATACTCTGTAGCTCCATCCACGTTGCAAATGGCAAGATTTCATTCTTTTTTTTATGGCTAAATCATATTTCATATATTTGTATGTATATATGGTATATATATACCATATATATTCCATACACATATATGGGTAATATATATATATATATTTCATATATATATATGATATATATATAATATTCCCCATATATATATGATACATATAAAATATTCCATATATATATAGATATATATAGATATATCTATATATATATATCACATCTTCATTATCCATTCATCAATTGATGGACACATTGGATGTGAGAAGGCACTAACAAATCTGCATAAAAAACTTGCCTTGCTTATTATATTCTTCCTGGAGACTTCTTGTAACTGACCTCCCCCCATCATCCCCCCACCCCAGCATCTTCTTTTGTCTTTAGCTGGAAATGTTAGTTAAGGTCTTGCCTTGGGGCATTTTGAAGAGTTACTCAATTTTCCTGAGTCTCTCACATGTATACAGGAGGTACGCATGTTATTAACCTTCTGTTTGCTTTTCTTCCATTAATTTGTGTTTTATTATAGGAGAGTTTCAGCCAAGAACTTAGAAAGGGAGAGGGAAAATTATTTTACCTCCTCCACAAGTGAGAAACATGGCTCTCATTATCTAGTATATATTTACTTATTTTCTCAATCCAAATATATATTTAAATTAGTTTCAGAATTACTAGTTATATCCTTGTGAAAACCAAATTTACTAACAAGAATGCCAGGTTTCTGTAAGGAAACGTGTGGCCAAAGTCATGTTTCCAAAGTTATTTAGGTCAGTCCTTTTCTTTCTTCCCTCTTAAGTGTGATTATTTTATTCAAGTTATTCAAGCATAACACAGTAACCGTCATCTGTTAGAGTTTGAATTCAATTTGGGAATCCCCCTCACAACATCCTCATTGATTTTAGCTATTTATTTATTTGTGGAATAAGGGATTCTGATCACTAAGTTCTGATAGGAGATAGATTTCCCCTCCCATCCAACAAGCAACTCTCAGACACCAATTGGGTGTCCTACAATTCAACTCAATTCTGACACTGTCTACCAGAGATAGCCAGCATCATGTCCAGAGGTTAAGGGCTCAGCCCTAAAACACGACTTCCCCACCCCCATTCAGCCATCAATTGCAGGTGCAGGTTGTTACTTGTTCTTGTCTGACTCGCTATAGATCAGAGGTTCCCACAGGCCACTGGGTTCAATTAATTTGCTATATCAGCTCATGGAACTCGGAAACACATTTTATGTACTAGATTACCAGTTTATTATAAAAGGATCTAACTCAGGAACAGTCAGATGGAAGCAACCAATAGGGTGAGGTGTGCGATTAGGAAGGGTGCAGAGCTTCTGTACCCTCTCTGAGAGTGCTACTGTCCCCAAATCCCTGTGTGTACACCAATCCAGAAGCTCACTGAAAGTATCCTTTTTGGCTTTTACTGAGACTTTATTACATAGGCACAATTGGTTAATCATGGACCATTGACAATGCAGTTCTAGTCCCTCTTTCCTCCCCAGAGGTTGGGGTGGGACTCAAAGTTCCAGCTCACTAATTACAGAGTTGGTTCTCCTGGCAACCAGCCCCCATCCTTAGGTGCTTCTAAGTCACCTCATTAACACAACGAAAGATAGCTATGTTGCTCTCCTTAATAAATTCCAAGAGTTTTATGAGCTCTGTGCCAGAAATGGGAGGAAAAGCAAATACATATGTGTGTGTGTGTGTGTGTGTGTGTGTGTGTGTGTATGTGTGTGTGTATACACACACAGATATATAAGATATATAGATGTAGGTATATCTTATTATAAATCACAATGTCACATGAAACATGTAAAACTTTACCCAAGATAAACAAAAAGGTATATTTAAAGAAATGTCATTCCCTCTTTATCCTTCCACTATCCTATTACAATCCCCCCCACCTTTCCTCCCCATTCCTGTTAGGTAACCCGTCTCACTAGTTTCTGGTTTATACTTTCCCCATTTCTTTTGTAGACATGAGCAGATGTGTGCTTATGTTCTCATACCTCTTTCTTTCTTTTATCACTCGTATACTCTAGATAACCTTTTGTAATTAATTTGCATGTATTTTGATGAGAAAACAGGATACATCCCCAGTCATACAACTGAACATAACTTACAAAAGTGGAGAGTAACAACCTTGACTTTGGGGCCAGAAAGACCTGAATTTGAACCCAGGTTCAATCAATTACTATTGTGTGGTCTTGAGAAAACAAACATATATAAATCTTAGTTTCTTTGTCTATAAAACAAAGATAACAGTATCTATATTATAAATCTGCTTAAGGATTAAATATGCATTACATCTGCAGCTTTTAACATAGTGCTTGACATTTGGTGAAGTACTCAAGAAAAGTGAGGAGTATTAATAATATTAAGAGTATTAATACTGTAACTATGACTTATAATTAGCTAATTACGTACAGGAAGCATTTTTTTCCTGTCATAATTTCTTTCTTTAAATAATGACTATCAGTAACAGCAAACAAATAAAATTTTTCTAGAGAATTGTGTAAAAGGCAGAATTGATCTCACTATGAATCTGGAAGACAGTTTTCCACTCTGCCATACCAAAATTGCCGTTAGGTGTATATGTATTTTAAAGTTGAAATATTCTGTTTATTCTAATCTTAATTTCTTTCACTTTCTGTAAGAGTCATAAAGCCTTTCTCTGCATTGACTTCATATTCTACTTGTGACAGTTGATCTTTATGGCTAATATAATTGCTTGTACTAGAAAGGGCAATGGTGAAATGTGTGTTCATTGGTTGCAGGTATGAGTAATCTTAGTAAGTTATCATATTTAAATACAAATTTAAAGTGGGTGGGTGTTGGGGCACCTGGGTGGCTCAGTTGGTTAAGTGTCCAACTTCAGCTCAGGTCATGATCTCACGGTTTGTGAGTTCAAACCCCAGTCAGGCTCTGTGCTGACAGCTCAGAAACTGGAACCTGCTTCAGATTCTGTGTCTCCCTCTCTCTGTGCCCCTCCCCCACTCATGCTCTGTCTTTGTCTCTCTCTCAAAAATAAATAAACATTAAAAAAACATTTTTTTTTTACGTAGGTCGGTCTTGTGCAAACTAATCCAAAAAGAATCTCTCTGGACAACTGAGAACTAGTTGAGGCTGTTCAGATTGAATTTTACTAGTTCTGATCAATGAGAAGAATCTTTTTGACCCTCCTTCATTCTACAAACATGTATTGAGCAGATGTGGTAGATGCGGGCTCCACCACAGTAAAGCCCACACTCTCAGGGAGCTCACATTCGAGAGAAACAAAGCAGTTAGTCAGTCATTCCATCTATCCAAATCCTTAAGGTGATAATAAATACCACAGACTTTTTAAAGATTTTATTTTTAAGTAATCTCTACACCCAACATGGGTGTAGAATTTACAACCCCAAGATCAAGAGTCACATGCTCTCCTGACTGAGCCAGTCAAGTGCCCCTATGCCAGGGACAAAACTGATGAAACATACGGAGAACAGATGAGTTGGATATTTTGTTCAGATCAGTCCACAAAGCCCTCTCTGATAACAGAATGTCTGAGCAAAGAGTTACGGAATTAAGGGTGTGTGGTATGTGGTAATCTAGAGAAAGTGAGTTCCCTGAAGCAAAGTCAGAGTTCCACAGTTGGAAGTATGCCTCACATATTTCAGAATGAGCAAGAAAGTCAGTAGGGAAAGAGAAAGTAAATGAGAGTATAAAAAGAAATAAGGTCAGTATGGAAGTGAGTTTCCTATCTGTGAAGTTTTGGGAGGATTTTAGCACCATTTGGAAGGATCCCTTTGGTCATTGTGCTGAGAATAGACTGAACAGCCATAACAGTGAAAGCAGGGGAATTAGAGAAAATGGATGGTGGATTCTTGGGCAAGGGTAGAAACAGTGGAGTGTTGATGCAATGGTTCTACATTCAAAAGGTATTTTGAATGTAGAATCTACCAAAAAAGAGTCATGTGGAGTATGCAAAAGAGGGAGTAACTAAGAATGAATCCAAAGGTTAGACATGAACTTCCTTAAAAATCACATCTGAATTTTTTATTATCTATTATGGGTCCCAATACAGAAGGCATTCTCTCATGCCTTGTTAGGGAAACTATCCCATTTCCTGAGAGAAAAGTGAAATGAACTGAAATTAAAGCACAGAGAACTGTACAATATTTCACATTGACAGAGGCTCATTCCCTGAAGTGCTTTGCTTATTTCCTTGCCTAGAAAGAGTGAGCAATGTGGTCTCACTTGCATAGAATAGAGGCATCTAGAACTTCGGGGACATTTTTTGATTGTGACAAATAGGGGAAAAGCTACAGGTGGTTCATTCCTATGAAGGCCAGTTCAAACCTGAGTCAGTATGTGGGGTTCACATCCCTATAGTGTAACTGATCCATTTACTGTGTCCTCTTCAAGGTTAGAAGTAGACTCTGCTCTATAAGCACTTTAGAACTTTTACTTTACTGCACTAAATATCTTGGAGTTTATTTGCAGCTTAGGAACACCACACTTGCAGTTGTAAGGTGTCTGTCAAAAAAATAAGCTGGGGTCCACTGTCCACGAAGTTAGAGCATTTTCTTTAGTTACAGAGTAGGACAGGAGATTTTGCTACCCCAGTGCTCTTCTCACAATTTAGAAAAATTGGATGTTTCTTTGCCACTGGTGGAGAAACAAATATAATACTCTATCTTATTTCTAGGTATGAAGTTTTCCTGTATTCTTTCAGTTTTTGAAGGCCATAGTGGATTTATTTTTTTGTTGAGAGTTATCTTTTTTCTTTTTTTTTTAGTCTGGAACCTGTTTTTCTTTTCCCTCCACAGTGGGCCAGGTCACCTGTATCTATCCAGGTTCTTCAAAAACTAATACGACTGACTTGAGAAAATGAATTTATGTTGGCTTGGCCCCTACTACACTGCCATATGCATTTTAAATGACCCAGAGGAATTATCTGTATTAATAAAAATGAATTATTGTGTCTTATAATTTAATAGTTGAGGGCTGATTTCATAAGTTTATTTTTAGAAAGAGTTTCCATTTGGAACTACAGTGGGCACATTTAAATATTCTCATCCTCGTTTCAAACCCCACTTTTGGAGAAGGCAGCTCTAGTTGCAAATCTTGCCACAGAACCAAAGGAGGAAAAAGGAGATTCAAGAAAGTAGTCTTTGTGTGTCATATGACACTTGGGCTATGTTATCAGAAGCAGGGTGATACCCTAAACTTTACTCCTGGGGGTTCCGGCAATGCATGCAGCTGGTATAAACCCAATGAGTTTGTCAGGGTCTAATGGGAATGACTATACTTACTTATATACACGGGGCTCCACTTGTCCATTAAAAACTGCAGGTAATGGGGTGCCTGGGTGGCTCAGTTAGTTAAGCCTCTGACTCTTGATTTCAGCCCAGGTCGTGATCTCACTGTTGATGGGATCAAGTCCCACAAAGGGCTCTATGCTGACAGCACGGAGCCTGCTTGGGGTTCACTCTCTCCCTCTCTCTCTGCCCCACCTTCCCCCCTCAAAACTAAATAAACATTTTTGAAAAAGACTGCAGGTAAGCTGTCCTCCCACAAGGATTTAAGGCTGGATTCACAAGTGACCATGTCTGCTCCTTCTACTCCCCAGGGATGACTAAGCTAACAACACAGTTAATCCAGTGGTATTCCAGGGGACAGCATGGGCCTCTAGAATCAGAGCATGGAAACAGAAATTAAGTGATGTGACAAGGGGCAGGGCACACCAACTTTCTGAGCCTCAGTTTCCTTATCTGAGAAAAGGGGGGGGGGGGAGTTAGAGTAGGTAAGTTTTAAAACAACTTCTAAATTTGAATCAAAAAAGTTTTTAAAAAAGTTATTGTCCTTTAGGAGGCTACCAGCATTTTAAATGACCTTCAACAATAAAAAAGAAAAGAAAAGAAAAGAATGGTTATTCATGGACCAGTGATAATGTACAGATCTGTGGCCACTTTCTTCACTGTCAATTAGGGAAGGTTGAATAATGTGTTCAGGATCAATATCAGCCTGTTAGCTCCCAGCCACATCTGACCTGGTATATGGCTGGAGGTTGCCAGGGATCCAATACCCCTGCTCTTACATCAGGAAGATGCATTACCTGGGTTCATTTATATTTGACTTAGGAGCCAACACCTTTTAACTCTGGGCCCTAATAATTTAAAACAAGCTCTGAATCCAAAATTTCTTGGGATTAAATCAAAGTGGATTTTAATTTAATTCTGTGAATCTCCTTATTAGGAAAAAAAAATGAAAGCATACTTACTTCAAATCACATCTTTAACAACACAAATCCCAGATATGGGAACCCTTTTGATCTTAAGACATTTTTTTAATGTTTATTTTTGAAGGATTGAGATGCAGAGCATGAGCAGGGAGGAGCAGAGACAGAGGGAGACACAGAATCCAAAGCAGGCTCTAGGCTCTGAGCTGTCAGCACAGAGCCCAATGTGGAGCTGGAACTCACAGATCACGAGATCATGACCTGAGCTGATGTTGGACCCTTAACCGAATGAGCCACCCCAGGCACCCCAGAGATTTTTTTTATAATACTATTCCTGGATTGAAATGATCCCATAATCATTTGAGAATCTCCCTCCCCAGCCCTAATTATAACTGGAGCTCTTCTGTTGATGTTAGGAAAGGCAAAACAATAGCTGACTACCAGTTTTTAACACTTGACCACATTGCAGGCATTGTTCTGGTTCTTCTACATAATTACTTCTGTGACTACTACAGGCCAGGTGCTGTAATAATAACAGCAAAAGCATATGCAGCCCTTTGTATGCCAAGTGTAATAGTGTTTTACATATAATAATTAGTTTAAACTTCATAACGACCCTATTAGGGAAGAATTTTTTATCTCTATTTACAGATGAGAAAACTGAGGCAGAAATAACTTTTCTGAGGTCACACAACTAATTAGTGGTCAAGTTAAGTTTGAAACCAGCAGCCTAGCCCTATAGTCTCTGCCATTTATGAGGCAAACAGCACAGAAATTAGTTTCTTCCATCCTTACAGCATCCTAATTTAACAGGAATTATCATTCTACTTTTAATATGAAAAAAACAGAGGAACAGAGACTTAAACCTGAGCATAGATGGTCAGTGGCTCAGCCAGGTCTATAAAGTGCTTGAGTTGTTTGTTGCTGTTGTTGTTGTTGTTTACTACTGCATCAAAACAAAATTAGGAGTATGCTTAGTTTTTGCTTGTTTGTTTTGGCTCCTGATACTTGATGGCTTTGATCTCAGAATATATATTTTTTTAAGTTTATTTATTTTGAAAGAGTGCGTGTAAGCAAGGGAGGGGCATAAAGAAAAGGAAAAAGAGAATCCTGAGCAAGCTCTGCACTGACAGCATGGAGCCCGAGGCAGTGCTTGATCCCATGAACTGCAAGATCATGACCTGAGCCAAAATCAAGAGCTGGACGCTTAATTGCCTGAGTCACCCAGGAACCCCCAGAATATGTGTTTTTAAATAGAATTTCAAAGAGGGGGACAAATGAAAGTCACAATGTTCTACATATTAGATATATAGCCCCCAACAGAAAAATCTCAAAGTTATCAGAACTTCATAACTAGTATTTCTGGCTCTCAAGTCAAACAGCTGTGGGTAAATTCAGCCCCCTCCCTGCTGAGTATGTAATCTTGGGCAAATTACTATCTAAATTCCCAAGATGCTTGAATACTAGGCAAGTTCTAGTATTCAGCAGCCCAGAAAACCAAGATCCAGTTCCAGCACTTGGAAATTAAGGTGATAATTTGGTCTGAAATCCATATTGGAAGACCTGTTTAAGTACATAAGTAAAAAGAAGAAAGAGGAGATTAGAACTAAGATTGGTCTGACACTGAGTTGAGTCACCTCAGATTTTCATTAGGGCTCCCTAAAACCATCCTTGACTTGGGGCACCTTTGAATCAAGAGCTCACTGTCAGTGACAAATGGTGTTAGCCTTTATGGTTCCAACACTGAGAAGAGGACAGAGAATGAGTTACAGATCATTCTCTAACGGGGAAAATTATGAGGCTGGCTTTTGAGTAGTGGTCTGCAGTGCTTTCTTCTATGGGTTGCTTGTCTGTTTGCTAATACTCTTACTTTCCTAGCTAGAAAATTGGGTCAGATAATTTCAGGGACTATTTCCCCCCTTAAAAGCAAATAATCACCAAAGATTGGTATCATTTCACAAATTATTTCCCTCATACTGAGAACCAAACAGTTGGCTACTCATCTTTTGTCTCTCTGAAATGAGTTTTCGTATGGCCCTAATTAGATTAGGAAAAGTCTAGCTCAATCACAAATATTAATCAAGGGCCCTGCCCATAAATATTTACCATTTGTTCCTTTAACTAAGAGCTTCAGCATACTGAGAATTCCGTGAAAACTTTGGTGAATGCTAGACCAACACCACCAGAAAAGGAAAGGCTACATTCTCTCATTATGATATTTAAAAATATATATATATCATTGACCAGCAAGTGACAATTGCAGTTTAATAAATATATCTGCATCCCAACAAACAAGTGACCATGACAAGCAAACACACCCTCAGAAAGTAAGCTTGCCTACAACTCAAGACAACTAACTTGCTTACCAACCTCAAGGCCAAAACAGATTCATTTTCTCTTTTCCCAACTTTTTCTCTAACTGATGATCAAATGTAATATGTCCAAGGCATGTCCAACAAGAAACACAAGTTCACCCCTCTGTTTCTGTTCTTCTCTGAAGTTCTGGAGTTACTCACCAACATTTAGCAGGAAACGGGAGTGACATACTGTTCACCTTGTGTTACTGAGGCACATTCAGCCACTTGCACAACATGACAATCAAAATGCTTGGAAACAATGTGACTTGGGCTGCTCCATCGTGTTTATTGGGAGCAGAGACCAACTTGATCCGATAGCAACTTGGATTAACATAATGGGAGTTACAGAGTAATTAAATTCTTCCACATCGCATGTAAGTATAATGTGTTAATAAAATAGTAATCGCACCTCCATTGTTTCTACAGGTTCAGCTTAATTACATGGCGGGTAGAACTCTCTCTCTCTCCTTATTCATACTCAGCAAGGTCTGCCTTTACCATCTGCTGATATTTAATTAATATACATTAAACGCTCTGCTCTATTATTAAATGTAATTTAACAACTTCCTCTGTACTCTATATTCAGGGCAACAGGAATGGAAGATGTAATGAAAGAAAGCAGAGTTTACTCCCCTTATTAAAACATTATATACATATTTATCCACACATTATTTAGTCCAATTTAGGAAAGATATTTTTCACTTCTTTGAGTATGGATGGAATGAGACTTGGAAGCTTTAGGAGTTCATACTTTACTGAGAGCCAAGAAAGAAGTTTCTTGGTTAGCAGAATTATCTGATTTGAAAAGAGCCTTCTGTGGACCCTATTTCAAAAGCCTGGAAATATGAAGAATTGGCAGATGATTAGAATGAACACAATGTGTGCTTCTTCCTATCTAACACTTTCAATAAATGTTTAATACTGAAATGTTCCAGTGTGTAGACCTCAGAGGTGAAAGAGGATGATGACAATTTAGAGAATATAGTTGTACTTGTTACAGAAATTCAGAGGGTATCAAGGCTTCCAGGTTAATGTACATTACTTGACATTATAGACTGAAGAATATCAAACCTATAAGTTTCTAAATTTTGTAAGTTAGGGAACAGACTCAGCCATTGGTATGCCCAAGATTGTTTAGGTGGTGTGGCAAAAAATTGAAATCCCAAGCCAATGATCTGGGCAGGGTGGGTGCAATTGGGATGGCCCGCCCTCTGCCCCAGGTGTAGGCAACGCGGGGGTAGCATATTGTCTAAAGAAAAATTAAAAACAATTATAAAACCAATTAAAAGTCAGTCTGCTTTTTATTGTCACCATGCGGCAGCAGTTTCTATGATTAAATCCTTCCCCCACAAGGGACAGGAGACTCTTCCCAGGTTTCTCTCTCTTCCCATTAATGGGTTGCTGCCGAGAGCTGCTGATTCAACAGTCCAAGTCCATTTTATGACTCCATGCCATCTAATCTCAATTCATTTTGCTGAAAAAAAAATTATACTAATGTATCAAAAAGGGTGGCTTTATGGAGGTAAAAAATCCATTTTAGATATATCTGCGCTAATGCAAATAACACAGATACCAGATTCCACTTGGAAGAGTCCTGGCATGATACCATTTTCTCTGAAAAACTCTCTCTCAAAGTTACTTATTACTAAGTTAATAAGAGGGGGAGAGGGGAGAGTCTCTGGAGCCCCCCACTCTGAACTGTGCATCCCTGAATATTGACAAACTCCCTTGTCATAGTAGCAATAGAAAGCATTCATATTGGACCCTAATATGTGTCAGAATGTGAGTGTTGGGGCATTGCTCCAGATCCAGGCTCTGTAAAGACAACTGGCTTTCTAGTTTTTCAGAATGAAGCAGTGTGGCAATTCTTCCAGTTTCCTGTGTAACCCAGCCCTCTCCTATAATGGACCAAAGTTTTCCCATAAAGGGATGCTGTAAAACATAAATGAAAACCAGAACATCATTTCTAAGAAAGAACTTATGGATTGGCGTTGCTGAATGAACCTAGAGGTACTTCAGCATCACTCCATTATTTTACAGTAAGATAAAGAAATCGTAAGTGATAAGTCTCTTTCTTGTTTGTTGCTTTCTTCTTCATGGGAAGGTGAATGTGACATTACATTAACAGCAATAATCTGTATGCAGAGTCATTGGAAAGTCTGTTTTTATTCTCTTCTCCTATTGAATTCAACATGCCTGAAGATGAACAGCTTATAAACTATGGATTTGGGATTGGACTCAGGTGTCACAACCTCAGTGCCCTCTCTATAACAGTATGCTAGAACATTCTATACCTGAGTTATGTACTGCCATCCTCTTCCTTCTTTCCAGAGTACCCAAATCATTTGTTCTTTACCCACCTCCACTTGCTGAAATGACTACAAACACAGATGATACATATACAGTGCTTAATATGTCCCAGCCACTTTGCTAATGGGGTCGGGGTGGGGGTGGGGGTAGTAGTGAATGTAATTTCTCATGGAGCAGGGAATAGCAATGCTAAACTGAAAATTACAATTCCTGTAGTGAGTGTTGAGGTGGGGGTGTAGAGTGAGTCCTAGATCTAAATAGCTATTGGGTCAAGAAATTAGCTCTTGGGCCAAGAAATGTCTTCCTTAGAAAAGGATATTTTAGATGAGACCTGAGGTGCCTTGGTGGCTCATTTAGTTAAGCATGACTCTTGGCTTCAGCTCAGGTCATGATCTCACAGTTTGTGGGTTCTAGTGCCGCATCGGGCTCCACGCTGACAGTGCGGAGCCTACTTGGGATTCTCTGTCTCCCTCTCTCTCTGCCCCTCTCCTCACTTCTCTGTCTCTCTCAAAATAAATAAACTTAGAAAACTTAAAATACTAAAATAAAATATTTTAAAAAATAAAATGAGACCTAAAGGGTCAGCAGAAGTTTAATCAAAATAAGTCAGAGAAACAGAACAACTTGTGTGAATTCCATAGAGCCCAACATTGTGGTGTGCTGAGAATTGAAAGGAAGAACAGTTGGATGCCATTGCTGGAGAATGGCCACCTTGGTGGTTTTGGGCGAGCAAGGCGCAGCAACAATAAGAAATTGGCGTTGTCAGGGGGCGCCTGGGTGGCTCAGTCGGTTAAGCATCCGACTTCGACTCAGGTCATGATCTTGTGGTTCCTGAATTCGAGCCCCGCGTCAGGCTCTGTGCTGACAACTCAGAGCCTGGGGCCTACTATTCTGTGTCTCCCTCTCTCCCTGCCCCCTCCTTGCTCATGCTCTGTCTCTCTCTGTCTCTCAAAAATAAATAAACGTTAAAAAAATTAAAAAAAAAAAGAAATTGGCATTGTCAGCAGGTGGTGGACCACCTTCCATGCATGAGGAATCAAGGATGGGTCTTCACAGCCTAGTTTGACATGTCCTAGTGGTCCTATTCTCCATGATGAATGGAGCCTACCCTATAATGCCATATTAAGATTCATGATTATCATGTTGAGTTCAAAGAGGAGGTCTGTTATTCTTCTTTGTGACTCTAGTACTTTTCTCAGTGCCTCTCATGTAGGTAACTCTAAGTTCATGTGTATTAAGTGGAAATTGTTCTATCATAATTCCTGTTCTACTAGGTGGTACAGAAAAAGTTGGGACTAAACTATTTGTGTAAGATCACATGGCAAAACTGCAAAATTCCACATATCTGCTTCTGAGATTCTCTACCCAATGCTCAAACAGGATCTATTTTTCTAGTTCAGTGAGGGCTAAAGGTTTAACTTTATTCTCTCAGGGACTATCTTCAAGAGCTTCTCTGTCCCCTGTATCTCCAGCAAAATCAAAATCCCCTTAGGATGAGTAATTTAAAAGATATGAATGCCTGAAGTCTCACTTGCCTTTGTAGAAATGGTAAAGGGAAGATGTTCTCCTCATCATTGTGACTAAAGTGACCAGTCATTCATTATTGACAAAAAGTGCCAGCAAAGCTATCCCTGGGACCAGGACTCCCTCTCTGCTGTTCATACCCCATAGGAAATGCTCAGCAAAGTTGCTGTCCCATAGAGCCAGTCCATTCCTAGAACTCATGCAAATACATCAGTCAATATGTTGCCATCATCTCAGGGTTGCCTTTGCTTTCTTTCAGTTATTTCTTGGGGGAAAAAAAAAAGGTGGTGAGAGATCTACAGGAAGAAAGACACCCAATGGAAATATTTAACTGGTAGTAGACCACAGCTCTTGGTGGACCCTTTTCTGTGTTTGATTTTATGAGCTTAAATTGCATACATCCCCTCTTCCATCTTCAGAAGGCTGTCAGCAATTTCATCTGATGGCAGTACAGGCCCCATATTTGGAGCAGAGAGGACCAGGCTCTGGTGGGGCCCAGCCTCCTGATGTTCCTCCTATGACAAGGGAATGGTGTTTCAGGCTGGATGTAGCTATTGTCTTGCCATACTGCTTTCTACCTGTTCACGTCTGACCTCTGAAAAGCATGTCTTATTAACTTCTAATGTTAACATTTCCTCTTATTTCTCACTTCCTTTTACAGCAACATTCAAGCATTTTAAACATAATCTAGAGCAGGAAATACATTTCACGTTGTAATCCTGTAACTATACGTAATTAAATTTTGTGCATTAAAGTATACAGTTGACCCTTGAATAGTGCAAGGCAAATAAAGAGGGAAATTAGAGGTGCCAAACCCTGCATGGTCAAAAATCCACGTACAGCTTTTGGCTCCCCCAAACGTAACTACTAATAGCCTACTGAACTAATAACTTAGTCAACTAGCACTTATTTTGTATGTTATATGTATTATATGTTGTATTTTTATAATAAAGTAAGCTAGAGAAAAGAAAATGTCATTAAAAAAATCATAAGGAAGAGGAAATACATTTACAATACTGTAGTATAAAAAAATTTACCATGTAGGCAATGTGCCAGGAGTCCACAGATCTGTCTCTTACTTCAAGAGGGTTGGACAGAACAGGCCAAAGGATGCCCTTTCTTCCAGCCTCTGATCACCCTCCAACTGTTTTTCTTTTTTTCCTTAATTTTTTTTTAATTTATTTTTTGAGAGCGAGAGACAGAGTGTGAGTGGGGGAGGAGCAGAGAGAGGGGGAGACACAGAATTCGGAGCAGGCTCCAGGCTCTGAGCTGTCAGCACAGAGCCCGATGCAGGGCTCGAACCCATGAACTGCAAGATCATGACCTGAGCCGAAGTCTGAAGCTTAACTGACGAGCCACCCAGGTGCCCCCTCCAACTGTTTTTCTGATTGCAACCTTTGGAAATATCTTCTCAGCCATCCCCTGCCTCCCAGACCAGCTGACACCATTTTTTTGAGCTTTTGCTCCATATGGCCAATCAACCATGAGCTCCTACATTCATCAGAATTACCCCACCAAGGTAGGGGCCACCATCAACCACCTGGTCAACAAGCATATGGAGTGAATATTTGTGTCCTCCCCAAATTCATATGTTGAAGTTTAATATCCAGTGTGATGGAGTCCATAGATGGCGTCTTTGAGAAATAGGTTGAGATGAAGTCCTAAAGGTGGGGCAGGATTAGTGCCCTAATAAGGAGATGAAGGAACCGGAGCTCGCACTCTCCATCATCTGAGGATGTGAGCACACAGCAAGAAGTTGCTGTCTGTAAGCCAAGAAGTGGGCTCTTACCAGGCACCAAATCTGCTAGTACCTTGATCTTGGACTTTCCAGCCTCCAGCACAGTGAGAAAAAGTGCGTTACCCAATGTGTGATATTTTTTATAGTAGCTTGAAGACAACTAGGATTTTATTTAATCAGCTGAAAAATAGGGGAAAACGTTACTTCACCCTCCATAGATAGATTGCTTTCACATATTTCTCTGTCCATATTCCCTGAATTCTATCTCTACAACCAAATGCAAGCTAATCAAAGCCCCCAGATGTGAGCAAGACCACCTGACCACTTCTCAGACATAGGCAGGAGAAGGTGACCCAGGGAAAGATTATGTCTGAGTTCTCCTTGCCATCTACCATCAACACAGTCATTGTGGGTTTGAGCAAATATTTGGGTCAAGGCGATTGGAGAATTTATTAATTGCACTAGTTAGTGGGTAATTATCAGATTACACCCAGATGCTCTCTTCTTCCTTTTTTCCCCCACCGGTACCCATAATACAGACACAAATTTCCATTTAATATATTAATGGATTTGCCTTATCTTGTGTTTCACTGGGAATTTGTTTCACCAAGACTTCACTGATATGAGCAGTTGTTTAAATTGAAAAATCACAATGCCTTCCCCAACAACCTTGATACAAGTCTTATCTGTGCATGAAAGTGACAAAAACATATCTTTTTGTTGAGACAGTGTTGGGATGAGGAAAGTTACATAAAGATGTTATTTTCTATCTAGGCCTGGGAATAAAGGAAAGTCCTGGGCCTTTCTTAGAGTTCACCTGATTGTTGACACAAACTTGATGTGAGCGTATGACTCTGTCACCTCCCTCTGAAACTGTCTCAGCAGCCTGAAGAGGGAGGGCACTGGACTTATACACATGGAAAGGTGTGGGTTTGACATTTAGGTTTAGGAAGCGAGAGGATGATGGAATCTGGGAACTGTTATGCATGCTTCATAAGTACCAATTATTTATTGTATCAACTAAACATTTTTATAGGTACACCTCTAATGTATTTTATTAATAGACTGTTTTGTGATGGCCATAGTTAAGCATCAAGATAATGAAAGGATGCATTCAGAAGCTCAAATAAGCAAAACTTTTGAGTATTGAATTTCTTATGAGAAATAAATACAACACTCTAGGCCAAAATACTACACACAGATGAATATTTGTTCCTAAGCAGAAGACAATTCCTTGAGTTTAAGGAAATGCCTGGATATGTCATAGCATGTCGAATTTCTCCCTCACTTATCCTTATAATTTTCTTTATTATATGTATTGGTAGAAATGATAAGGACCCACAGTGTAGAGAGGAGGAAGGATGTGTATGTGTGAGTGTGTGTGCATGAGTGTGTGTGTGTGAGAGAAAGAGATTAGAAGAGTGGGAAAAATGTTATGGTTAGATATTAAGAGTATAAATGGCCAGATTACTAGACCTTAGGATGTCTACAGTTGGATGAGAAATGCTCCTCAGAGAATTACAGCTGGTTCACAGAAACGACACATGCTGATATATGCACCAGGAGCACACTGCTTCCAAATAAATCATTTCACAGAAGCCTATTCCCCAGGTGGGCTAGTAAGAGTAGATTATTAGGATTTAAAAAAAAAAAAAAAAGAACCAGGGAGAGGGAAAGATCACATGATACGTTTTAGGGTTTTGCTCAGTTTCTCAGCCTTGTAAAGATAAAAAATAAAAATAAATAAATAAATAATGCTTGATCCTTCCAACTGAGAAATGTGTAGGGCCAAGTAATGATAGTTTTCTTCATTGAAATGAAATGCAGAGTTCCTGGGATGGCAGTAACAAATTCATTATTATGAGGTACTTTGAGATGTCTTCAATCAGTTAAAAAAAAAAAAAAGTATAGACACACACATTCATGCACACACACACACACACACACACACACACACACACACACACGCTTATGTATACTATTGTTTTGTACTTCTTTTCAGCAGCCAAATCATCCCCAAGAGGGTTGGCTCACTTGTTTATTTCTATGTACGTGAGTGAAATTTATTTGTGTGTAAGGAGAATATAGTCGCTGACCTTTACATGATATAAGGAAACACCATGAATCTTAGTTCCTAATCACTCACTCCTCAGCTAGTCCTCAGCCCACAGGCATTGGTAAAACACTAGCTGTAAGAAAATGAAATTTTAAGAAGTCTAAGCAGAGGAATGACAGTAGCAAAAGACACCTGGTGCCTATAGGCAAAAGCTAAAGAATTCCACACATGGCTCCTCATGGCAGCAGAATTAAATGCTTTTACAGCTTCAGAGGCTTGTCTTTACTAAATTTCCTTCCTGTGTTGCCTACTAGGATTCAATTCATAGCCTGTCAGCATAACATTGTCTTTAAGTTATCATGAGAAATGTTTCAGCTCCTTTGAGGGGATCAGTATTAAAGAGAAAAGTCTTGACTCAGGCATAGAAAATGAGGGCATGTAATTCCACATTACTCCACAGGGCTCAGGACTGAAGTAGATGCAGATATGTGGCCCACACGTGTGAAGAATCTCACAGTCCTCACCACAGGGGCAAGAATTCTGGAAGTTAGACAGTGATAGAACACCAGACTAATTGAACGTGTACTGTTTGGTTTGCTTGCATTATCTTTAGCTCATGTAATGACCTTTGTAGGTAAATACTCTGTTTTGAAAATGACTACACTTAGAATAATTTCTTTTCTAGGGGTTACCCAGTTTTTCAATAATGGCAGAGTCAGGATTTGGTCACAGGTCTAATTGATTCTAAATTTTCCATTACTTCACAAAGCCTTTCAAGGGTCCAGCTTGAAAGGGGAGTTGTTTTCATCCAAAATCCTCTAGAGGTACCTGGGTGGCTCAATCGGTTAAGTGTCCAACTCTTGCTTTTGGCACAGGTCCTGATCTCACTGTTTGTGAGTTTGAGCCCCACATCAGCCTCTGTTCTGATAGTACTGAGCCTAGTTGGGATTCTCTCTCTTCCTCTCTCTCTGCCCCTCCCCTACTCTCTCTCTCTCTCTCTCTCAAATAAATAAACTTTAATTTTTTAATTAAAAAATCATCTAACAATAGCTCTCATCACAATACATGTGTGTTTTCTTAGTATGAGATAGTCTGCTGAGTATTATAGGTCCACTTATGCAAACATATCATAATACAAGAGAAGGAAACAGACACAGCACAAGAAAATTGTGGTGAGTGTATAGTAGATACACACACACACACACACACACACACACACACACACTGGAGGAGGGGGACCATCAGTAGAAGAACAGGATTAAATAGATTAACTTTGCTTTGGATGATTAACAATACTCATGAAAAAGATTCAAATTTAGTGATGCCTTGAAAGATAACTAAACAGATAGGAGGAATGAGTACATTATACATAAAGCATAAAAGAGAAGGTAAGGTTTGAACAAAAGTGTAAGGCAAAATCTGGGATTTTCATGATTTAGCTGGATTAATGAGCACATAAAGTTAAAGGAGAGTTCAAAATTCAATTTAGGGCCATAGACTTTAAATGTAAATGGACTAAATTCTTCAATCAAAGATAAAAATGTTAACCTACTAAAGGGTGAAAATATTTGCAAATCATAAATCTGATAAGGGTCCAATATCCAAAATATATCAAGAACTTATACAATTCGATACCAAAAAAAAAAACCCACCTCACAAACAGTCCAATTAAAAACCAGACATTTTTCCAAAGAAGACATACTGATGGCCAACAGATACAAGAAAAGATGCTCAATATCACTAATCATTAAGAAAATGCAAACCTAAACCATAATAAGATATGACCTTACGCTTGTTAGAATGGATATTATCAGAAAGATAAATAACAAGTACTGGAGAGGATGTGGAGAAAAAGGAACTCTTGTACACTCTTGGTGGGAATGTGAATTGGTGTAGCTACTATGGAAAACAGAATGGAGATTGTTCAAGAAATTAAACATAGGCTACCATATGATCCAGCAATTCTATTTTCATATATTTATCCAATGAAAATGAAGACACTACCTTGAAAAGATATCTGCATCCCCATGTTTATTGCAGCATCATTTATAATATCTAAGACATGGAAACAATCTAAGTCTACACTGATGGATGAATGGATAAAGAAATTGTCAGACATATATACGATGGAGTACTTACTATTCAGCCATAGAAAAGAAGGAAATCTTGCCATTTGTGGCAACATACATAGACCTTCAGGGCCTTATGATAAGTGAAATAAGTCAGAGAAAGACAAATACAGTATGTTTCCACTTATTGTGGAGTCTAAAACAAATAAAAAACAGGCTCATAGATACGGAAAACAGATTGGTGGTTGTCAAGAAGTTGGTGGTGGGAGGAAAAAAATAGATGAAGGGGATATAAATTTTTTTTTATTTTATCTTATTTTATTTATTTATGTATTTATTTATTTATTTTATTTTTCAAATTTTTTTTAATGTTTCTTTATTTTTGAGAGAGAGAAGGAGAGAGACAGACAGAGTGCCAGCTGGGGAGGGGTAGAGAGAGAGGAAGGCCCAGAATCCAAAACAGGCTCCCTGGCTCTGAGCTGTCAGCACAGAGCCCTATGTGGGTCTCCAAACCATGCACCGTGGGATCATGACCTGAGCCAAAGTCAGACACTTAACTGACTGAACCACCCAGGCGCCCCAAATTTATTTGTAAAAAACCTCAAGTTGGGAAATTTAGATTTTATTTTGCATAAAAAGCGAGTATTTGAATTTTTGTAAAGAGGAAGGTGGTATGATTATTTTACAGATTATGAACATAATCTGGCCCCAGTATGCAGAAGGTAGAATTTATGTGTCTTTATTAGGCTCTGGGGAAAGTACATAGAAATAAGAATAAAAATATCTGGAAAAAGGGGCACCTAGGTGGCTCTGTCAGTTAAGTGTCTAACTCTTGATCTCAGGTCAGGTCATGATCTCACAGTTCATGAGATCAAGCCCTGTGTCAGCACAGAGCCTCCTTGGGATTCTTTCTCTCCCTTTCTCTCTGCCTCTCCCCTGCTCTCTCTCTCTTTCTCAAAATACATAAATAAAAACTTCAAAAAGTGTATCTTGAAAAATATTTTTGTCTAAAAACAAATTTGAAGAGAATAGCTGAATGTCTTACCAATGTGCATGACCCTAATTACCAATATATAAAGATCCCAATTCGATTTATGTCTCCATGTCTGGGAACTCATTCCTTGCACTAAAAAGATGATGATTGTTTTTAGAAAACAAATTGAATGTATCTCCTCCAGAGAGTGAGCAGTAAACATTGCTTCCACCAACTGTACTTTGGATAAACATTAAGGGCAGTGAACTTCCTAACAGGTGTCTAGGGAGCAGTAAAGGGGAAAAGTAAAGGGCGGAGCCTCATCTTTTACTGCTTGCTCAAGTAAGCTTTGGCTGACATGCTGTTGTAAGTTGAGAATCTGGAAAAAACACATCTGTGCTCTTAAACCCACTCACTTACTCTCTCTGCACATAGGCCTCCTAAATATACCTGGAAAAAACACCAAAATTCTTTCTAAAAAGTAGCTTTCAGTGGCCACAGGCAAGCACTGAACTGCATACTTGCTTCCAAATCTTACAACTACAGTCATGTAGGTCTGAAAATATTTAAAGTGGACAAACTCAAACTCTACATATCCTCATCATCATTTTTTTTTCAGTAAAGCTCCCAAGGACTCAAATGTGGATTTACCGTGAAGCTAACTACATTCAAGTCTCAGTGTCCCTGATTTGCTGGACCCTAGAAAGATCCTGAAAACTTATAAAATCTATGGTATTTGTTGGAGTTTTGTTTTGAGTTGTAATTTGTTGTGACTTATTCTTGTCTAAATAAACATTCACACTTATACTTGATTTTTTATTGTTTTTTAAAGATATCTTCCCCCAACATTATAAGCTACCACCCCCCTACCCACATAGTTACTTTACCTTAGGCAATAAAACTCCCTGGTGTACCCTCCAGGGTAAATTGGTTGAAAATATAAGCCTAGCTAACTAAATGCATTAACTCATTAAATATAATTACTGATTCTAAGTCACTTAACTGTTGGGGATCATATACCAATCATTGAAACGATTTTGTAATATTCATGTTGGTAGTTGACAAAAGAGCCAGTTGTCTATTAAGACCAATCTTTCTTCCTGACAAAAATCTGTGTAAGCTGCATATGACAGAAGGTATCATCTTTTTGTTCTTTGTGGTAAGGGACATACATCCATTTATTCAAGACTGCTTTTAAGTTATCAAGAACAAGTTAAAGATGGAGGTGCAGAACACATCTCCATTTAGAATTGCTAAAAATTTGAGTTGTTATCTGATATGGCTCCTCTACTACTGTGAGAAAGGGTTTATATGAACAATAAAAACTCAGGAACCAGAGCTTATATGTAGCTCCAGTAGTTTACCTGGCAAACAATTCATGTCACAGAGACAAAGAAAATGGAAAGGTCAGTACCAGCCATAATCTTGTATGCTTCCTACTGATTTCTGCATACAATGATAAATAGTGCCATTAATTGGGGTCAACAGCAATGTAACTATACATCAAGCTTGTTTTCTCTTGGTGTAAAATATTGGCCCTAGAATGAAGAACACAATGATCAATAAGAGAACTGGCAAATGTTTTATATGGAATGTTTAATGAACTAATGGCGGCTAATTAGGAGAAGCATAGGTTTGTTCTCTTAGAAAAAAAACTGATAAATCCTAAATGAGTTCTGGCAAACCAGACCGTGTTCAAGGAGTTGATAAAGGTAAATAAATTGGCAAGAATGTGTGTCCATCAGCCATGAAGAGTGGTATCAAAACAAGTGTAAGAGCAGAAAATCAACCCCAGCTTTTTTTTTTTAAGTTTGTTGAGTTTTTTTCCAATCATGTAAATAAACATGTACTGTCAGCACCTAGTCAGAAAGTGGCTTTGGCTTGATAAAGTTCATGGTCCTGCTTTGTGAAGATTGGGAAAGCCAGCTCCATCCTGTTCATTAGGATCTGCACTCTTCCATCATGCTTGTCCCTTATCTTTTAGCCAGCCAATGTGTTTTTGAGATTTCTATGTAAGCATGCAAGTAATGTAAGACAAAAATCCTAGAGGAATTCTTACTATTTCACAGTATTCATATATTTTGTGTTATATTGTTACCCACTAACCTTTGTTAGACTTGACTCTGTCTGGAGCAAGGGTATCCTTTTCACTGATACGCTCTGAGGATAGTATTGATATTAGGGCATCAGCACTCTTTGGATAATGAGTTGGAAGGGAAGCCTTGTTTTCAAAGACCAGAAGGAAAATTTACATTTTTATGATATTTATTACATCTTTCCTAATTAAGTAATAAGCGTTCCTTTGAAAAAGACAGGATTTTTTTTTATTGTCATTGTCTATATTCCTACTTCATGTGTAATTTCTTGAGATTCTGATTCGATAGCTCTGAGGTAGGACCAAGATATTTGTGATTTTAATAAATTCCCCAGGTACACCAAATTTGAGAACCAAGTTTAATTCGTATATGCTGTCTTGTTTTTGTTATTTCACGTATATACTATTATATATATGAATATATATAATATAACATTTCATTTCATTAAAAATTCTTTGAAAACATGATTTTTTATGATATTTTTCTCTTTTTAATATATAAGTTCATTCTAATTTTAATCTCATAAATATGTAACAGTAAACATTTCTGTATATAAATTTTTCAAACCTTCTGATAAACTTCTTCAGCGAGATTCCTATAAGTAATATTACTAGATGAAAAGATGAAGATTTTTTTAAGACTTTCAAGCATGTTGCTAAATTATTTTCCAGAAAAGTTATAATAATTTATACTAGTAGTTACGATATTGCTCTTCTGACCCCACTCCACCAATCTTAAATGTTATTAATTATGTTTAACATTTCCACTTGGACAGCTGAAAATGGTTATTTCCTTGTATTCTTAATTTACATGTATTTGAGTATAGAGAGGTTAAATTTTTTGTCTATGCTTATGAGCTGTTGATATTCTTTCTTTTCTGAAAAGTCTATTCAGATCCATTGCCAAGGCAGAGGTAAAAGTCCTTAGATAAACACAGGTCACCAGGAGATTTTGAAATCCCCCAGCACATCTAACTCTTTTCCTTCCTCAAGCCTTTCAAGTCTAACTAATGATGGCAGATGGGTTCTCAGGCAGCTATACCAAGGTTGCAACTTGAAAGTGTTCTCCAATCTACAATATTCCTTCTCAGAGTGAGGAATGACAGAAAGGAATCAGCTCCCATTATCACTGTCCCTCCCTTGACCTCATGCTGCCATAGGCAGGAAAGTGTCCCAAAGCTCTGTGTGTTTCTGATGAGACTGCATCCCATCTCCTGGAAAACTCCCAGCTTCACCACCACCATCAAAGAGACCATCAAGAGGGATCCCTCCAGTCCCTCAAACCCTGTCCACTACCCTCACTACAAGAAACTCAGCACTCCTAACTCTAAGTGCCCAATATCCCCTAAACTACACTTATCTCCTCTCCTGACCTCTCTTAGCTCCCAGCACCCTTCCCTTCTGAAACTAAAGGTCACCCATCAGCTACATCTCTTTTATTTTCAGGTTCTTCTCTCATAATGCCTGTTTTGTTTTGTTCTATTTGGCTCAGGAAGGAAAGCACAACTCCTCGCCTGCAGCTCTCTCCACTGGTGGCTGCTTTGTCTCTCACACACTTCATAATGCTGGACCTGGATGTCTATTTGTGTCTTCCTTGCTCCCCATGTTCTTCTCAGACCATAGTCCCTCCGTATGCTGTAAAAGCCTTTAGATCTTAACCTCATGCTAACACCCCACTGGTCTCCACCTCTCATTATATAGTCATTATACATTCCCAGTTGACTTACCCCCATGCCTGGATTGTTTTTGCTCGTGGCTCATTATTACTCTAACACTAGTCACATGATCGTTTTTGGTGATTTCAATAGTTTCAGTTCTGATCTTCCCAGACCTTGATATCTCAGATCCTTGAACATTCTTCCAATGGCCTTGCTCTCCACCCAGTATGTCAATTTCTCTGATAGTTATACCACAGACTCTTCCAATAACTGCATTCCTTCCATATCCTCAGTTTCAAGCATCTCACTTTCTGATTTCTTTCTTTCAAGCTCACTCTAAGCACTCTGACACTTAAAACTCTTTGACTCCCTACTGGGACCTGCAGTGCATTGAGCCTATTAAATTTTCACAGTAACTCACACCTTCAGTGTTATTGGTTCCTCCCTTCCCCAGCCTCAACTCCATATTATAATGTTACACCGCATATATCCTTAACTCCCTAGTCTCCCTCACTTGTTTTTCCTCCTTGGCAAAATCCCAAACCTGGATAATGCAACCATCCAACTAATCAATTACAGCATCTACACAAATGAATGGACTTAGAAGGAAACACACGTCCATGTCAACTGGTCTCATTTTATATTTGTGGACTCTATAGCAATAGTATTTTATTTTTAGTCCATGAATTATCCCTTTCCCTGGGACCATTTGTATCGTCTTTCTACAAGAACTTAAAACATCCTCAAACTTAGCTCATGACTTTGATTCTTATTTTTCCAAGGACTTAGGGGCATTGAGAAAATGACATCTACCTCTACTCTGCTTAATCTGTGCCTATCTACACTATCTTCACTCTTGTTACTACCTGTGTTGGCATTAATGGATTCTTCATTCCTCCCTGTAGACATACCCTATGCCATCTTATTTGACAGTTCCTCTCATTAAGAGATGGAGTATATTTCCTCACTTTTTGACTTTGGGTATGTCATTGGGACTTGCTTTGGCCAACAAAATGGAGCAAAAGTGACTGTACTAGTTCCAAGCTTAAAGTGGCCTTAAAATTTCCCACTGGCCTTCATGTGTTTCAGCCATCACCATGAGTCTGAGGCCCAGAATGGGAGACATGTGGATAAGACCTGAGCCCAATCCTTGAAGATAAGCTGATTCACCGGCAGCTGCTTAGAAAAAGTAGGTTGTTCTCCAACCTAGCTTGGATGTGCTGACCCCCAACATACCTGCAGAGCAACAAAATGCTCATTGGTATGAGTCAATGAAGTGCAGTAGTTGTTTGCTATGGGCATCATTATAGCCACAGTTTCCTACCACCCTATAAAGATATGTTATCTATGGCCAACTTTTCAATTAGGTTCCATTCTCTCACAACTACTTAATACTCCCAATGAGTGTCACCTCTCCTTTGTATACTCCAGTTTTCCTTCTCTCCTGAATCACCTCCTTCATAATAAAAACATAATGAAATATCTGACATTTTTAGAAAATAATTCTTCCTGACCCTACACTTTTTTCTAGCCACCAACATATTTCTCTCTTCCTTTTTACAGCAAATTTTTTACATTTTCTCCAATTCTGCTCCATATTTCTTTTGAACCAACTTTCATCAAGCATTTACTGTGACCATTCAACCAAAATAGTTTTGCCAAGGCCAACATAAACCTCTGCATTGGGAAAATACAGAGATTAATTCTCAATAATCAGTTTATCTGAATTGTTAGCAGCTTTTGACATAATGGCCAACTCTTCTCTTTGAGACAATTACTTTGCTTGGCTCACTCTCTTGGTTTTTCTCCAGCCCCCACTGGGCACTCTTTTATGTCTCCTTTGCTAGTTCCTTCTTATCACCCAAATCCATATATTCTGGATGCCCGAGTACTTGGACTTTAACTGCTTCTCTTCTCCACCTAAACTTTGTATTAGGTGATCTCATTTGGTCTTATGGCTTAAATACCATGTATATGTTATTGCATCCCAAACTTATTTATCCAGCTCAGACATCTCAACTAAACATAAGATTCATAAGTATAACTCTGTACTGAACTCCTAATATTAAAGACCCATATGGATCTCAAACTTCACAAGTCTGAAACCAAATTCTTATTATCCTCCAACAAACACGCTCTCCTCCATAGTCTTTACCAACTTAGTATATGGTAACTCTATCATCCCAGCAGCTTAGAGAAAAATTTGAGTGACATCCTTGAAACTCTCTTTTTCTCATCCCCCATGCCCATTCTTTCAGCAAATTCTCTTTGCTGTACTTCAAAATATCCTCCAAACTCCACAGGTTATCACCCCCCACATCTCACATCCTTGTTTAGGTGCTAACACCCTTGCTTTGATTTTTGCATAGGTTCTTTTAGGCTTTCTTACTTGTACCCTCGCCTTCTCCACCAAAAGTCAACTCTCAATGAAGCAGGGAGGGTGCTTTTCTTAAAAATTAAGTCAAATCTCCTCTGCTTAAAACTTTTGAGTGGCTGCACATTCAGAGAACAAACCCAAGGCCTTACAAAGTCTTCTACTTCCCTTGCTAGCTCTCAGACCCCTCAGACTAATACCTTGCCCCTTGCTTATTGAATTGCATCCACTCTACCCTCTTTGTTTTTCTTCAGTCATTCCAGACATAGTCCTAACTGTACTGGCTCTTCCTTATGCCTGAAAAACTTCCCTCAGATAACCACATGGCTGGCTTCAGATTCTTCAGGTCACTCTTCCAAAATTAACTTGCCAGTATGGCCTTCCTGAGCCACCACACATAAAATAGCAGCCTCCACCCACTCATCACCAGGTGGCTAGCACTTCCAATCCTACTTCCTCTGGGGTGTGTGTGTGTGTGTGTTTCCTGCAAGATACTTACCACTTTCTGTATACTCATTTTTGTCTATTAGTTATCTTCCTCCACTAGAAATCTGGACAGGCAGAGGCATGTCTGTTAGTTGACTGCTGTTTCCTCATCTCACGGCACTCCCAAAGCAGTGCCTGGAATATATAAACACACTCAATGAACATTATTTAAATGAATGTCAATGATAAAATCTATGGCACCAACCTCCAGCATAGAAATATTTAAAACATTTTTCCATATTTAACTTATATACACCCAATACCATTAGCTTTCATTTATTGCTGAATTAATTTTTAATTTTTAACTAAAAATTTTATTTTAATAATCATAGATTTATATACATTTGTTATATACATTTGTAGGTCCCATGTATCCGTTACCCAGTTTCCCTCAATTAAAACATCTTGTAAAACTAAAGTATCATATCACAATGAGGATATTGGCATTGATACAGTCAAAAGAAAGAACATTTCCATCACCATAAGGATCCCTCATACCGCCCTTAGTAGTACATTCTTTTCTGATGCTGAGCAGTATTCCATTGTATGGATATACCACAATTTGTTTAACCATTTACTCACCAAAGGACATCTGGGCTCTTTCTAGTTTGCAGCTGTTATGAATAAAGCTGCTATAGACATTTCGTATAGGTTTTGGTGTGAACATAAGTTTTCATTTCTCCGAAATGAGACCAATTGCTGAGTGCTGTGATAATCGTGTGTTTAGTTTTTTTAAAAAAATATCCAAATTGTTTTCCTGGCTAGCCGTACCATTTTACATTCCCATCAGCAATGTACAAGCGATCCAGTTTCTCCTCATTCTTGTTAGCATTTGGTGTTGTCACTCATTTTTATGTTAGTCATTTTGATAAGTATGTAGTGATGTCTCTTTGTGGTTTAATTTGTGTTTCCTCAATAACTAATGATGCTGAAGTTCATGAATGATTTTGAAAAGGGATTATATATATATATTTTTATGTGTCTCCTGATACTGTTTTTTAATTGAAATATAATTGGCATATAATATCCTATTAGTTTCAGGATATTTAAATCATGTGTATGACTCTCAAATTATGGCCATTAGGAAATTTACCATTTCTCCCTACCAATCCCCAGTGGCTTCTAAAGCAGAAATTATTAACTTTATGATAGATTATATTGATGAAATAGTGAAAGATTATCAAAATTCATATGTGTAACAAACACTAAGATCCTTAAAAGAAGAATGTGTTACAAAAAGTCGCATCCTCATTTGTAAGAAACCAAATAAGGAATGAATGATGAACAATTTCAGGCTATATGCAATGGTACATTCAATGGTAGGATTCTTAATGTTGACAAAGATGTCATGTTTTTTGCCTTGATAGCCAACAAAATAATAAATTCTAAAATTAGAAGATCAGAATGATAACTGTTCTAACATCTCATCTCTTGAACACAAATAATACACAGATGAAGCAACACCTGTAGATCTTTACCTTTCAGATCTCAACCAATCATCATGCAGAAGAGATAGTGTATGCTCCACAGAATCTCTTAAATTTAAAGAAATAGAGCTCTTGGCCCTGCTATTAATCTTAGTTCCATGAAATCAGTTTTTTTCCAGCAGAGTACACTGCTCCATCTCTAACTACCGCTGTTCATCTGACCCAAAGTGGGGATTGATACCGGAAATGGGAAATATTATAGAGTTATGGGCTGGGTTTAGGTCTTACCAGTAAGTCAACCAAATACAATTTTTAAGGATTGTAGTCACAAAAGTTTACATAAGCATTTATGGGATAATGGTAGAAAATAGCATCACTCCAATAAACCAGATATAGCAGTATAAAGAGAGAAGACTCAGCTTCCAGATCTCTTGATTTTCTGGTATAAGTTGTTTGAGCAATGTGGCCTCTAATGATGGAAGTCCCTCCAAGGGTACCTTAAGGAACAGCTCATAGGAAGGGCCTCTGAGCGTTGGGGTTCAGCTTCTCATTTATACCACATACTATCTAGCCAGTCATCATGTTAAAAAAAAATTTTTAATGATAAATATTAGAGAAAAAAATTTTACCTTTTAAAAAATAATGACTGTATGGTACATAGTTAAATGCAAATTAAAACTAAAATATGAGAGAAAATTTAAAAAATGAGCAAAAGTCAAAAATAAAAAAATTAAAATTCTGATAAGATTGAAAGTTTAAAAGGTAAAAATAATAAGAAACAATAGATGTGATTTAAAATAAAAGATGAAGAGCAAGAAGCCAACAAGATAGAAGTTTAAAGGAAAGTAGAGATAATAAAAATTAAGATAAAAGGCTAAAGCCCATGAGATAAAAAGTTTTACATATGTAAAAGAAATTTGACTAAGGATTAAAGAAAGAACAGGGGCGGGGCACCTGGGTGGCTTAGTAAATTGATTATCTGGCTCTTGATTTCATCTCAGGTCATGATCTCAAGGTTCCTGGGACTGAGCCCCAAGTTGGGCTCATTGTTGACATCAGGAGATACCAGGACATCTCTCTCTCTCTGTCTATGCCCTTCCCCCTCTTGCACTATGTCTCTCAAATAAATGAGTGTGAAAAAAAAAGAATAGAACCAAGAACTTAAAATGTAAAATTGAAAACCATGAAACTGAAAAAGTAAGGCACATCAGTAGAAAAATATCTTTAAAGAAAAACAAATAGGAAGCTTGAATATTAAGGAAACAAAACAGGTGATCTTAAAAGTATGGGAAGCATCTTCCAGCAGTTGACTAAGAGCAAAAATTTACTCTAACATTTCTTGGGGGTACTTGGACCATTTTTCTTTGGAATTTGTCTTTTGGAGTGGTAGTCCTCATACCCTTCATGGTAAGTCCTGGGGCTCAATTGCATAAAGTAACAGTAGGATTGAGATCCAGGTTGAAAGAAGCAGCACCTAGTTTGCCCTCTGGTAAATTCTAGGAAAAAAAAAAAAAAGTGTGATGTGTAGAGTCAATACTCATCACATACATTTGCCTGTTGTGTCAGTTGGGGAAGCACTTTCCCATTCATTATTTGCTTGTGACCTGCAGATCAGCTTCATGAGGTAGGCAGAGATAATTTGCACCTTCAAGAAGAAACCAGAGATTGGAGGCTGACAGAGCCAACAAGTGTGGAGCCAGGTAGCATTATGCTATGAGACAAGAGCACTAAATATGAGCCTAGTTCTTCTGAAGCTGTGCAATAAAACCATGTTAACACGCTCATAAAACAGTAGGTAGAACTCAGAGTGGATAAGAGGAAACCTTTCAGAATTTTTTGCAACGATACCTATTTGCTCCACCTGTGCTGGGGGACCTCTGTGAATTGCCTTAGGAAGGAGGAAGTCTCTGTAAGGGCCTCGGTGCCATTTCAATAAAATCCCTTTCCTGTTTTCTGCTTGTCCTGCCATACGCAATCTATCCCACAGCCATTTGTGCAGCCACCTAGTGACCTTGCCACGGCAGGTAAGAAATGAGAAATTTTGAGGATGGCTGCACTCCCTGGATTTTCATGGCCTCGGCATAAAAATATTTAGTACAGGTGCTTTCAGAGCAGTGAACTAGCAAGGAAGGGTTGCAGAGATCTGTGAGCCTCCAAGTTACCTCTCTGCCTATGAGGGGCTGCCCCAGCCTCGAGGGTTCCAGTAGTCTGTAAATACTAAGGCCAGCAAAAGGAGAATTATTGTTTCCTGTGCCATCGTTAGAGAATTCCCACTTCTCTGAGGTTTCTCCAGGCTTTGCTATTAAGAAAAAAAAAGTGCGTGTGTGTGTGTGTGTGTGTGTGTGTGTGTGTGTGTGTGTGTTTGGCTTTCTGCTGACCTTTGAAGGGGAACACTTTATAACCAAGGATTAATATTGATTTGGAAACCTTTGTGGATTTGAAAGAAGCATCATAGTTTTTTGGTAAACCTTGATGTTTGATGTTGGGAAGCCTCTGGAACATGTGGGTACGGATGGGCGTCCCTAGGTAGTTAAACTCACAGCTCATGAGTTTGAGCCCCCATCAGGCTCTCTGCTGTCAGCACTGAGCCTGCTTCCGACCCTTTGTCCCCCTCTGTTTCTGTCCCTCCCCCTCTCAAAAATAAATAAACATTAAAAAAAGAGAAGTGGGCAAGGATGATCATTGTTTTCCAGCCCCCACTTCCTGCAATTCTGAATTTCCTTAATATGCTGATTTGAATTTCCTGCTCTTGAGAGGTTGAGAGATAGAAGCAACTAGGGACAGAGGGGACAACAAAATAAGTCTAGCAAGACATTGTAGCTAATAGAGAAAGACTAAGACAATTTTACAGAGTCAAAGCATTCTAAGAATAATAAGTAAGCCAGGAATGTCTTAGAAAAATCTGAGAAGTTTCTTCTATAGTTCCTGCATTGTAGACTCACGTTTCTTCTCTGCTTTGACTTCCACTCCCTTTTCCTCCTCTTCCTTTTCTTTTCTTTTCCTGACTTTTTAAAAAGCTGAACTCACAGCTTCCTTCTAGCTTTCTCACCTCTGGGTAGCAGCAGCATGATATGATATCCATTCACTCATTTGTCTTTTAACAGTTTTTATTAAATTGCTGTTATATGCCAGGCACTACAGTAGGCACTGAGAGTGCTAATTACAATAAATGCTTATAGTGAATATCTGCTAGATATGATAGTTATAGAAAAGTAGCTTAAAGCCTTTGGAGAGAAATGCTGGTTCATGCTTCCTTCATTAAGAAGTGAATTTCTGGGGGTGCCTGGGTGGCTCAGTTAGTTAAGCGTCCAACTCTTAATTTCGGCTCAGGTCATAATCTCACAGTCCATGAGATCAAACTCAGTGATGGGCTCTGCGCTGACAACAGGAAGTCTTCTTGGGATTCTCTCTCTCCTTCTCTCTCTGCCCCTCCTTGTCTCAGGCATGCTCTTTCTCTTCCCGCTCAAAATAAATAAAATAAACTTAAAAAAAGAGAATTGAATTTCTGCAACAATCAGTTGGCTGCAAAGTCAATACCATTCAAATACCATTTTTCTTCCCTTGACCTATGTTTCTCATTTCAGAGGAGGAAAAAAGGTGCTGGATAGTTCTTTCTTATCACTTAGTGTCAATTTCTCATTTACCCAAATATCATTTCTACTGGCAGAAAAGTTATAACTGGCATCTATCTTGTACCTGATATCAAAATATCAATGATTCCTATATTTAAAGCAGAAAAAAAATATATGGAAAGGGGTTACCATAGAAGCAGATCATAATTTACATACAAGTAAGATTTGTAAGCAAAAATAATCTTTAAACATCTTCTTCAATTTTTTTTTTTTTTTAATGAAACCCATCCTGCTATTGGACCTTTTTATAAAGGCTTAGGGTTAAAGGTCACTATGTGAGATTGAGACCAGGAAATGTGTAATGGATATTTGAGCCAGAATTAAACAGCAGGTGCTAACAACAAAACTAAAAGAAGCAGGTGGGACCATCACATCTCAGAAGACATCCACAAACAATGCCCAAGGATACAGAAATCCAACAAGATGAAGGATGTTTTCAGAAATGTCAGAGAGGACTATGTGTGTGGTAGAATAACAGAGGCCCTTCTCTCCATACTAAGTCTCCAACATGGGAAGGGATATGGAGAGAAACAGTCTTGATAGAGAATTTGACATTCTGAGTTGCCTTAAAAGAAGTTTCATTAGTATAATTTAACAAAGTTAGCTATTTTTTCCCAAGCACGAGATGTGATCATGAAAAATACAGAGGAAGTTAACATTTTGAACACAAGGGTCATGGTGTTAAATGACTTGCTATACATGCCTCAGTCTACCTGGCCCTAACAGGAACTCGTTTTAGGAAGAAGAGACACAGGGTAGCCTGGGTGGCTCAGTTGGTTGAGGGTCCCACTCTTGATTTTAGTTCAGGTCATGATCCTAGGTCATGGGATCCAGCCTCATATTGGGCTTTGTGGTGAGCATGGAGCCTGCTTGAGATTCTTTCTCTCTCCCTCTGCCCTCTCACCCATTTGTGCACTCTTTCTCTCTCTCTAAAACAATGAGCAAACAAACAAAAAAGGAAGGAGAGACATAAATGTATCTTTGGTAACTGTTGATCTCCCAGAGTGCCAGAGAAGAAAACAGACCAACAAGTAGTGTCAACTCTAGTATGAACCTCACTTTACCTTTCAAAAGCTCCTCTAACCCATACCTTCTTGGCAAGAGCCTGGGCTCACACTGGTGAACATGTGGAAACAAAAGTCGGTGCTAGAGGAGATATTTTATTTTTCAAAACAATTGACACGAAAGACTATTTGATCAAACTTTCATATATCAGCAACTATACTATTATCTCCTACCAGCCATCTCAGCAAACCAAGCATTAAAGAATTAATCAAGTAAATACATTTGTTCTAATAATTATTTGCCCTTCCTTATACCCTGTATTGAAGCAAAGGTAACTGACACATCACCTAAGAGTTGAAAAAGGAAAGAGAAAGTTTCAGAATACTGTTTGTTTCTTGCCAATTAAAAACAAAAACAAAAACAAAAAACATGTAATGGCATTGGAAATACAGTCTGCCCTAATCAGGAGACTCTTATTCTTTCATGTTCTCTACTGAAGCATTCGTTACAAGGACAGGAGCTGGAGGTTTAATTAGGGAGGGACTCAGCATGGGACATTTGTGTCTTAGTTGGATGCAAAATCTCACCTGATTTCCAACGTTGTTCGATAATAAATATTTAACAGGAAGCCATGCAGAAATGGAAGATATTCAACTCAGAGGAAGATGTAGCACACCAGGCCAATGGTTAAACCAAATTACTACATTTTGCAATTGGATGCAACAGATTTATAAATGAGCCAACAGAAAAATTGAACCACCACCTAAAGAGAATTGATTCTGAAAGATGTTAATCCATCTGCCGGCCTCAAATATTTTCTTTAGATATGTATGATATGCATTTTCATTTAATTGTGTGTTTTTATTTAAATGTATATTTTCATTTACACATGTATAAACAATTCATTTAAACATGCATAACGTAGACATATATGGCATCAAAGGGGAAATGTATAAGTCCAGGTAATAGGGATCAGAAAAAGGTGAAATGTAGAGAAAGGGCAGGATCTGTCAGGCCCTGCTACAAGTAAAAGACCCCAAAATGATTGTCTAGTCTGGCTGACACATAAATCAAATGGGATGAGCCTTCCATCAGAGGATAAACATGCTCTTGGTGAGTTTTACTCTTTTTCAAAATCTTTTCAAAGGCTGGTATCACCTGTTTCTTTCAATCCCCTCATCATTGCTTATGCAGAAATTTGAAAATAAGGACTCCAGATTTAGCAGCTTTCCAGAGAGTCTAGCTATCATTAATAAAATGACAAACATGTAAATAGATTAATAAGTAATTAAAGGATGGTTCTCGAAAAGCTGTTTGCAAACCTATTTTCCTGCAATTTGAGTTCCTTTTAAATATACCTAAGCAATGTTTGCCTTAAAGAAAGCCCTGTCTTAAATCTGATAAAAGCAAAGATTGCTTTGTATCTGTTTTTGTATGCTAGATTTCCAGCCGTGGAGTTCCCTAAAGCATGGAAATCCGAAATACTAATTATAAAATACACTATGATGTTTTTAAATAATCCAAACTATTCTTTTCCTACTAGCTTGCTTGCTTTCTTTCTTTCTTTCTTTCTTTCCGTTCTTGGATCTTTATTTTTACACCTTTTTTCCTTAAAAAGAGACTAAGTCTGATCTCTCAGGGCTATTATTTTCTCTGAAGACAAAAGAGTAAGACAGCAGCATCCAACCTCCTTTCCCCTCTGTCCCCCACCTCCTTTTTTGTTCATACCCCATGAGGGATCTGATTGTCTAACGTGGGTCAGATATAAATACAGGGAAAGAAGATTTATGGGAGGTTGTCTCTTTCCACTTAAAATTCTTGAACTACACACATATTCTGGCAGTCTTGTGAAATAGAATAGCTTTGATTCATTTAAATCAGAATCTTTCTCTCTTACTCCTATTAAAAAAAAGACATTCAATTCAAGTGACATTTTGCTAATAGTAATCATATAGTTCAGCGAATATCTAAACTCTCTTAAGCTACTGACACTATTCCTTTTAGTTATAAACAATGATTTATTGAGCAGCATGTCCATGCATTTGATATACATTGAAAAGTTTAATACTTTTTAAAGCATCTAATGTAAAGTAAAAGTAAAAGTAATAATAATAATAACTAACATTTACTAAGGGAATACTATATGTCAGATGCTGTTCTAAGTACATGTACTCATCAACAGCAATCCTTTGAGATGATCGCATTGTCCCCATTTGATGCAAGAGGTAACAGAGAGGTTGAATTACTTGTCTAGGGACCCACAGACTGGACATGGCAAAGCCAGCATTTAAACCTTGATAAACTGTCTCCAGAGCCTGGGCCCTTAATAAAATTAAGGAAATAAAAGCCTCTTTTAAAGAGAAAACAGGAAAAAACTGTATCCCCTGGGATACAGTGATTGAAAGAGTAAGTAATGCACAGTGGTAAGAGAAGAGTCCGTTCCAGCTGAGACTCAAATCCATGAGCAGCCTAGCATAGGGTAGAAGAGCAGGTGCAAAGCTATGGATCTGGAAGGTTCTAGAGGAAAAAGAACACAATGCCTGGGGATCTGTAAATTGTGCCTATAAGTGAGAGGAAGGGCCTCTTCCATAAGGGACTTGTAGCTTAACCCAAAAGTCAGCGAAACACTTGAAGAGTCAGTTTCAGCTGTGTTCACAATTTACTGCCACCAAGATTCAGCCTCAGCTGTTCTCAGAACACCCAAATAGATTATTTCTCTACCATCTATTCTTAAGAGAAACCAGAGTAATCTTATTCAAATACACATAAAAACATGTGGTTTCTCTGCTGAAACTCTTCCAATGGCTTCCCATCTACTGGGAGCAAAATCGTTTTCTATAGCCCATAGGCCCTTCCACACTGCTCCTCACTTAACTGTGCTCTGGCCTCCTTGTTGTTCTTCAATTCTGTTACATGATCTGTCTACCTCAGGACCTTTGTACTTTCTGTACTAATTGCCTGGATTTCTAGTCCTTGAGTCATTAGTAAGCCTCCTTTCCTCTCTTCTTTATGTCTCTGCTCAAATGCTTCTTTATTTTGAGGCTGCCCATAAATGACACTCTATCTTCTCTGCTACATGTTCTTCATAATCCATATCGTCACCTGGTATGTTATGTATTTACTTATTTGCATTGTCTCTTCCGACAAGAACGCAAGCTTCATAATGATAGGCACTTTGTGTTCATTGCTGTATCCACAGCACTGAAAAGCACTGGGCACACAGTAGACCTTCAATATAATTGTTAAATGAGAAAATGCATTAGACATTCCTGAGAATTTTGAATAATGGCAATGACATTAAAATGTAGGGAGGAAAAAGTCTTATTTTACTAGTCTGGAAGGAGTAGTGCCCTTAGATTGAATGCAGCCTTCAGCTATGTTTTGTTTTATCTGCAGAGCAATTTTTCAACAATATAAACCAATATTTAAATATCAAGAGAGTTCACATAAAAATCCAGGATTCTGGCTTCTTTCTAAAATGTGAGAAGATTTGGCATCCACTGGGCATATATATCCTCACCTTTCAACAATCATCTGAACTTGAGTAGCAGCTGCCTTTTTAAGGCCAGTTCTGCCTTCTCCAGTTTGCACACACACCGACAACTATCTCCCCAACATCAAGGCCAAGTGTTAGTCACCATTTATCATTGTTATTGCACCGTTGTATGGATCAAGGCAGAGAAATATTTCTTTGTACCCATGTCTCTGTCAACAGCAGGAAAACAAAAGACTGAGAGAGCCACATGATTCAAGAAAAATGGGAGCGAGTATATTTCTTTGTAGAAGTGAAGACATTCCTATATGTTTAAAATGCCAACATTGGGCCACTTGTGCCATATATATTACCTGTCTGGCCCCTGTGATCACTTGACTTTACCATACCTGCACTTTACACAAACCAGGAAAAATAAGGGAAGATGGCATGTCTGGCAGGTGGATTGGGCCACAGTGGCCTTAGGACACAGAATCTTGACTCAGTACATGTTTCTTCTTCTTCCCTGTTGCTTTTGATTCTTGTTTGTTCTATGTTTGCATTACTTACCTAGAAAGGTTTCTTTGGGGAAAAAAAAAACTCTATCTCAAGTGAAGAGTATGAACTCTATGACTTACTAATAAGTACTGCATGCCTTGAACAATGCTAAATGTTTTGCATGTATCGATTAGCTCACTAAATCTTCCCACCAAACCTACATAATGATAATTACTGTGTTATTTTATTTAACAGATAGGAAAATTAAGGCACAGATAGGAAAAATATCTTGCCAACAGCATCAGAACTAGTAAATGGCAGAGCCAGAATTTAATGCCAGGTCTTTCAGACTCTAAAATCTGTGCTCTTAACCTTCTTACTGCACTGCCTTCACTATAACACTGAAGAAGAGTCTCGCCACCTTGGCATTATTGACATTGGGGGGTGGGGACTTGTAGCCTATATTTCAGGATGTTTGGTATTAACCTTGGCCTCTACCCACTAGGTGTCAGTACTACTCCCTCAACCCCCAACCAAGTGACAACCAAAATTTTCTACAGATACAGATAAATGTTTCTTGGGGGACAAAGAGGTCTCTGGTTGACAACCACTTCATTAATGGGAAACTAAGCTTCACAAGTCCCTTCTTGGCCAGTCTAGTTAGAAGGCTCTTAGGGCCAAAGGCAAAGGGAGAAACAACATTTTGAATCTAAACATTTAGATTAAAAAAAATTTTAGATAAGGCCCCAAATGTGGCATATAGACAAAAAATAAACCACCAGACAGGGAGAATTCCATGAATTTTCCCCTGCCAAGCAATGGTGATAGAATCTAAAGCAGAGGCACTCACAGTACTGATCTCTGCTGACTTCACTGAGAGGCTTGAGTGAAGATGAATTGGAAAGATAATAGAACCAAAAGAGTGAGAAATACTAAAATAGCCTAGCAATGCACTGGGCACCTAATTGGTTTTTTTAATTTTTAATTTTTTTGTTTTTTAATGTTTATTTATTTTGAGGGGGGAGGACAGAAACAGGGTGAGTGGGGGAGGGGCAGAGAGAGAGAGGAGAGAGAGAATCACAGGCAGGCTATACTCTGTCAGCAGAGAGCCCAATGTGGGACTCGCACTCACGAAAATATGAGCTCATGACCTGATCCGAGATCAAGAGTTGGATGTTTGAGCCACTCAGGGGCCCCCCTAATTGGTTTTTAAAACATATGTATTGTGGCATCTTGGTGGTATAGTCAGTTAAGTGACTCTTGAGCTCAGCTCAGGTCCTGAACTCAGTTTTGTGAGTTTAAGCCCTGCATCAGGCTCTATGCTGATGGCACAGAGCCTGCTTGGCATTCTCTCTCCCTCTCTCTGCCCCTCCCCAGCTTGTGCTCGTGCACTCTTTCTCTCTCTCAAAATAAATAAAGAAGTTTGTTAAAACATGTAAAGCAATAAAATAAAACATGTGTATTAATTGATAAGCTGATTTAATTTTTAAATAGAATTAAAATAGGTATTTTTTAAATTTGACCTGATGAAATAAACATGTTTTCCTGCTATCCAAATACAAGAGTAAAATGATGATCTTCCCTGCTCAGCCTTGCTTCAGTACTGTCGCTACTCTTGCTAAGTGCCTCTTCTCAGATTGTCATTGTCTGTGCTCTTCGCTATGGAGTGGGTGCACCTTGCTTTACAAGGGTCCACTTGAGTGATCTCTCAAGGCAATAAATGTTATTTCAGTTTGTTTGAGCAATAGTGGCTTCTGGATTTAGTATTAGTTTTAAGAATCAGATTCAAAAGTACATTTATATTTCATAAAAATAGATACTGGTTGAAATACCTAAAGGAAATTTCTAGGTATAAAATAAGAACAAAATAATTGATAGAAAAAAATGAAATATACCTAAAGTTTCTTTTACATATGTGTATTTGAGTATGCCTTTCCTTTTACCAAGGAAAGAATAATAGTATGTGTGTGGCTTAGCAAAATAATATTTATTATTGAAGAACTGCTTGACAGGTAGCCTGTGTGCAAAAGAGTGCTAATGGGAGGCACAGTGGCTGATGTGATACATTGGCTTACAAGTCACAGAGGCCATCTCAAACTGGCTTAATCATAAAAGAAATTTATTAAAAAATTCTCAGGTGCTGCACAAAATCCATGGATATTATTAATAACCAAGACTCAGGAAGACAAGAACGGGAACAGCCTGGTAATCTTAACAGAAGTTGATGAGCCTTCCCTGGAGTTGTGCTGTTCACATGATTCACCCTCATTTCTCAGCTCTGAGGACTATTTTGGCCCTTCCTAAATTCCTGGTGAAATCAGCTCCATCCAAGAGGTTGGAATCCTCTGGTAGCAAGATGGCTATGAGGGCATGATATCTTTCTGGGGCCAAAGACAGTTCTCAACAAAAAATGTCTCAGCAGTCAGTCCAGTAGATGTCTGGGATTGTGATTTTGAGATAGAAGAAAAAATACATGTAATATAGAGAGAAATAAGAATTCAGAAATCATAGGAGTACAACAGAGTAGTAAAGAGAATGGTCTCTGAAACAGTTGGGTCCAGATTCTAACTCTGCCACATGCTAACTATGTGACACTGAGCAAATACTTGAGTTCACTGCGCCTCAGTTTCTCCATCCATAAGAGGACACCCACAATATCTGGCTTATAGAGTTGTTGTGAATATTCAATAAGTTAATATGTCTAAAGTAGTTAGCTAGTGCCTGGCTCATAGTAAATGCAAGGTGAGTGTTCACTAGCATTACGATGTTGGAGACATCCCAGATGTGTCTGGCTGCCCATGTGTAGCCTTAGCTCTTGACCTTGCCCAATTTTAGATCATACTGAGTCCAGAGTTTGAGAGAGAAAGAGAGAGAGAAAGTTTTCAAGGTAAGTCAAAGCAAAAGGTTTTCACATATATCAAAATTTGATAAAATCCTTACTAGGTATCTCTGACCTTTCCTTTAATTCCTCTACTGCTGTGAGTTCCTTTGTTTTTTTCCATGCAATCTTTGAGACCCTTCTAATAGCTCCCTCACTTCAAACTGGCTCCAAATTTGCACTCTTTTGAGAGAGTTTTGTTTTAATTCTTTTTAATGTATACTTATTTTAGAGAGAGAGAGACAGAGCTAGAGCATGAGCATGGGAGGGGCAGAGAGAGGGAGGCACAGAATCTGACTGAAGCAGGCTTCAGGCTCCAAGCTGTCAGCACAGAACCCAACTCGGGGCTCGAAGCCACGAGCTGCGAGATCATGACTTAAGCCAAAGTTGGACGCTCAACTGACTGAGCCACCCAGGTCCCCCTTGAGAGAGTTTTTTAAAAAGGGGAGTTGGGGGGCTCCTGGGTAGCTCAGTTGGTTAAGCATCCGACTTCAGCACTGGTCATGATCTCAAAAGCTCAGGCTTTTGAACCCTGCATTGGGATCTATGCCGACAGCTCAGAGCCTAGAGCCTGCTTGGCATTCTGTGTCTCCCTTTCTCTCTGCTCCTCCCCCATGCATGTGCTCTCTCTTACTTTCCCTCTCTCTTTCTCTCTCTTTCTCTGTCTCTGTCTCTCTCAAAATTAAATAAACATTAAAAAAAAAGTACTGCAGTTAACCAAACTCCTGCTCCATGCCAAGGGGCCTATTGAAGTATCCACACCTGAATCAAACAGCCCCTGTCCTGTGCTGGATATTGAGAGGGGAAGACCAGGAAATTAAAGAAGAGGGTTTACACTGCTAAGAAAATCTAGATTTTCCTCCAAATTTTTAAAATTTCAAAACTGGAGGGCCCCTGAGTGGCTCAGTCAGTTAGGTGTCTGACTGTTGATTTCTGCTCAGGTCATGATCTCATGGTTTGTGAGTTCGAGCCCCACATCAGTCTCTGCTCAGACAGTGCAAAGCCTGCTTGGGATTCTGTCTCCCTCTGTCTCTGCCCCTCCCCCACTTTCTCTCTCTCCCTCCCTCTCCCTCTCCCTCTCCCTCTCTCTCTCTCTCAAAATAAATAAAAATATATCTAAAAAAATTCAAACCTGGGAAGTGTAGAACTATCTTTCAAAGCAGGGTGTAGGTCAGATAGAGGAAGAGTATTCCAACTTACTAGTGGCCCAACAAGCACCACAGGCACACCAGATGATCTCAGTTTGACAGGGAGAGGAGGACTAGAGTGGAGGACCCCATTGGAGGTACGGGGAGGACCACAGGGGTCGGCGGGCCCTCTGATGTCTGGCACCCTGCAGCATGTGCTAAAGGGAGCCAGCCAAGTGTGTGCTTGGCACTCAAGCTCTGAACTGCAGTTCTGCCACTCAGCAGCTTTAAAGGAAGGCTTTGGCAAATTACTTGATCCCCTTGTATTCCAGTTTTTTCATCTGTAAAATCAGGATGGAAACACCACATACCTCGTAGGGTTGTTTTGCTCGTTAAATAATATAACATGCGTGCAGCTCTTATAACAGTGCCTGTACATCATAAGAACGAACTCTTACAGTGATCATGATGCATTCTAAGTAAGGTGTCTTTCCACAAGGCGGATGATGCTCGGGGCTTGGAGGGATTAGAGTTGAGAGTGGGGTGTGTGGTACAAAAGGCTGCTAAAATTCCAAAGTGGCTTAAGCAGCCCTGGACATTGTATCTGATATTTAAAGTTATGAAATTGTAAACTTGCCTATAGTCTTTTCTTGTGATTGCAACAAACTGTAATAAAAGTAGTTTTTCACCCTAAAGGATGAGGAGATGAAAAGGAATTAAAGGGAATAAGTCGTGGTCCAATACAATGTGGTTGGGGAAGAGTGCCATCACTTCACCTCCCATGCCCGGCGGCTCAGAGGGCTGCCCTCAAACTGTGCCTCACAGAAGCCCTCGTGGGAGCCGGTGCAGGGTGACCTGTAGGTTGCACCCATACTGGACACCTCCCAAGTGCAGTGATCAGTCTTCATTGACATGGTGATCCAGAACCTAGTTCTCTGCATAGCTCCAGGGATGTTTATTTAATAAAAAAAAAAAAAAAAAAAAAAACTAGGTACAATAGCAGGCATTTCATCCTCTTAACCTTGTGAAGGATGTGTTATCCTCCACATTCACTGACAATGAGGCTGCAGCTCAGACAGATAATGACCTCTCTGAGATCATACAACTGAGCAGCAAAAGCAAGGTTTAAGCTTTCTTCCGCTGTAATGTTTAGCAACATTTCTTTCTTTTGGGAAGAAAACAAACAAACAAACAAACAAACAAACAAGAAACCAAAAAACAAAAATGGAAAACCCTCCTAATGCTTCTCAGTGCAGTAAGAAGTCGTTACACTGACATTTCATTTTCTGCAAAGATCTCATACCCATCCAGTGTTCAAACTTCTTACCCCACCTGTTTCTTCCACTTGTTTTGTCTCCAGCCAAGTCAGACTGATCTTGCTGCACTCCTGAAATCACTATTTATTCTTGCCTTTTGCTCTGGCTTTCACTGCCTAGAAGAAATCCTTCACCTCCACATGTCTCTTCCCATCAAGACTTTTCTGATTTCCAAACTGGACATGTTTCCCCCCCTCCTTATAAATAATCAGTATACATGTGTTTTGTATGTCTATTAAAGCATTTTTAATTCCTTAACTGTAAAAGGACAACTGATCTGAGTTACCCCTGGAAACTTCTTAAGAGAAGGGAATCACATCTTATCCATGGCTATGATACTTCAGGTAATAAAGATTCCGCAGCCTCTAAGAGAGAGTTTTGAAGACAGGGGCATACTGAATCACTATCAGTGAGAGAATGGACATAGGAGGTCATTTACAGAGGTAGCCTGTTAGAAGAGTGAAATGTACTTTTGAAAGCTCAGTTAGGTGTGGTAACACCTGGGATACAATATATTTTGGCTAGACAGTATCCTTTGGGTGTGATATGTGATTTGAGCCAGAGTATAGCTAGGATGTACATGTCTGAAAACACAAGGGTGGAAATGACAATAGATCCTGTCACTAGAACATCTAATGACCTACTAGATTTTTTTTTTGTTTCCCATTCTGAAGACTTTGGGGTCCATTTAATTAGAAGTCTTAGTTTCCAAAAATAGAGAAACTTCCAGGTGATCTAGCACGGGTTACACTGACCTGGTGAGTTAAGACTGACACCTGGCCCTCAAAGAGATGAGGGAGATTATATGTTGGTTGGGTGACAATTCTGATTATCAAGGGGAAACTGTTACTATTACACAATGGGGATCAAAGAAGCATGCCTGTAATCCAAGGGATTCTCTGGGGAGCCCCTTAGTATCCCATATTTCCTAGTGAAAGTCAGCGAGAAACCACAATAACAAATTACAAGCAAAACTATTAAAGCCCAGACCCACCATCTGGGGTACTGGCTGCGTGCAAAGGAAAAATGAAATGAGCAGTGGAGATAAAGAGTTACAAATTGCACCTGTAGCCTTATGACCAGTTACAAAAATGAGAACTGGATTATTTATGCATATTTTTCATTATATATATATATATATATATATATATATATATATATATGATACAAACAATACCAGTTCTCTTTCTTTTTTCCAAATTACTTTCTATCTGATATAAGATGTGTCAATACAGGGTGATGTATGGAAGTGTTAAATTACAGTATTGTACACCTGAAAATAACATAACACTGTATGTTCACTAACTGGAAATAAAAAGTTTTTTTAAATTAAAAGAAAAGAGGATATGTTAATAGTGGTTAACTCAATAATTCAGTATTTAAATTAAGGGATAACAGAAGAATTGTAACATACCACAAGAGTGATAAATATCACTCAAAGTAAGTAAAGTAGCATACACAACTGAATGTGTCCATTTTTGTCAGAAGATGAGATGTGTTAGTTTGTAATCGACTGCTGCATCATGTTAGCCAGATGTTGTTCTAGTCTTTCTTCCTAAGTTAAATGTAGGTTAAAGAGGTGGTATGGATGCTAGGTCAACAAAGGGGTAGACTGTGTTAGATTGTTAGATGCCAGCCTTTTACTACATCTCGCATATGTTGGACATGAGAATGTGGCTTCCAGAACTCAACTGCAGAGAGCCAACTTGAGCTAGAGCTCTCCGTCACTACATTTGTACTGAGACCACGATTCCCATGAACTACTTCCAGCCAGTGACTGGATATGGCCAGTATATAAGGCAGGAATCTTTCTGGGAAACCTGGGATTCCTCTAATGACCAACTTTGACTTGAAGACTCCCTGATACCTTGGCAAACCTTCTTTAGACTGTATGGCAGCACACCTCATTTCCATCCAACCTTACTTCTCTCTTTCTTTGCTAATAATCAGAATAGCAACAAGGCCTGATGTCTCTCCCAGCCTTCCCTAGCTCACTCATTATTTTTCTCTTACAGGCATTTCCCCAAATGAAAACTGCATTTAATTCTATCTTGGAGTCTGCTTTGTGGATATCTCCTCTATAATGCAGGGTAGAAGCCAGGAGCTACATTTCTAAGATCCTCCTTTCCCACATGGTTCTTGCATAAAGTTTACCTACAAAAGTAACTGTATGACATTTAGGATGCAGAATGGGAGAGGGGTCATTATTTGGACATCTTTGCAAGCAAATCTAATGGCTTCATAGACTTCTCTGTGAGCTACCTCTACTACAGTAAACTAGGAAAATGGTGGAATCTTTCCCAAAGACTTAAAATCTGCAGTGGCTTATCACAGTACTTTTGAAAAACACCTACTTTAGTGTTTCAGGCTGAAATTTTCAGTGATTCTTCAAACCGCAATTTTCTTCCTATCATCTCTAATCTTCTAACTGTAGTCTCCCAGAATGCCATTGCCCAAGTTAGGTATAAACCATAACTCCTATGTTGAAAACCTTTATTCCAGGAATAGCTTCATTTTCCTAACCATATCCATGCTGATACAAGAAGACATGGAGGCTTCTACATCTATATGATGTTTAAGA
The DNA here is from genome assembly GCF_024362965.1 of Panthera pardus. Lineage (NCBI taxonomy): Eukaryota > Metazoa > Chordata > Mammalia > Carnivora > Felidae > Panthera > Panthera pardus. Next base: position 47,428,372 of record NW_026526688.1, on the reverse strand, counting down.
TACATAAGCATACTCAAGGCCCCCTGCACAGTACTTGAACATAGAACATGCTTAATAACTATTAATTAAAAGCATGAAGATAGTGGTGGTTCATTTAATAGGACATAATTATCAATTTTTAAAATTAGGTAAAATGCCTGAATACTTGACCCTTTTGATTTATTGTGCCCATTCTATCATCTCTATAAACTCTTTTATTTGTACTCCTACCTCTACTCCTACTCATTGAGTTTTTTCATTCTTCCCCTTCCCTCCCCTCACTCACATTAAAACTACTAGCATTCATTAGGAACTCTTCCATTCTAGACTGGACCACCACCTCCTGTTGGCTCACTTTGGTTTCTCCATTAATGATTAGAAAATACAGTGCTTTCTCACACAGAAGCCAGCATGATCTTTCCAAACCACAAACCTGATTATGTCAAGTTTCATGCTTAACATGCTTAAGTGCCTTCCTGTTGCTTTCAGAATTCAATCCAACCCATTCAAAGGTCTTTAAATTGATTTCAAGGCCTTGTGTAATATTTCTGTTCTTGTTTCAGGTATGTTCTCCCTTGCTCTCTATGCTTCCACTATCCCTTTTTTGGATTTCTCTAATGTGTATTTTGCTATTTTCCATTTCAAAAGGTTTTATTCACATCATGTCCCTCTCCCTGAAATACTTTCCTCCTTATACACACTCACTGTTTTGTGTGTGCATGACATCTTTCACCTCACTAGTTTTACTCATGTTGCAGGCTTCAGCTTAAAGTTCACTTCATCAGACAAGCCTTTCCTGGCACCCTACTAGATCAAATTCCTGTGTTATAAGTTCTCAAATACAATTATATTTAGTTAATAGTTCTGTGATATTTTATCTCTTTCCAATTTTTAAAAAAATTTTAAATATTTATTTATTTTTGAGAGAGAGAGACAGAGTGTCAGCAGGAGAGGGGCAGAGAGAGAGGGAGACAGAATCTGAAGTGAGCTCCAGGCTCTGTGCTGTCAACACAGAGCCCGACGTGGGGCTTGAACTCACAAACCATGAGATCATGACCTGAACCGAAGTCGGCCACTTAACCAACTGAGCCACCCAGGCGCCCTCTCTTTTCTATTTTTAATTTAAGCTTCTTGTGGGAAGAGACCAACATTTTTATATTTGTCATTGTATTCACACATATTAGACATTTAATAAATATTTTTGAACAAATATGTATTCCTTATTTTTAGTGTTAAACTATAGGCATTTGTTTATTTTTGATAGGATGTGTTTTTTTTCCTGTTTTTAAATTTACAGAATAGAATATAGTGATTCATCACTTACATATAACACCAAGTGCTCATCCCAACAACTGCCCTCCTTAAGGCCCATCACCCATTTAGCCCATTCCCTCACCCAACACCCCACCAGCAACCGTGAGTTTGTTCTCTGTATTTGAGTCTCTTATGGTTTGTCCCCCTCTCTGTTTATTTTCCATTCCCTTCCCTTATGTTCATCTGTTTTGTTTCTTAAATTCCACATATGAGTGAAATTATGTTATTTGTCTTTCTCTGACTGACTTATTTTGCTTAGCAAAACTCTAGTTCCATCCATGTTGTTGTAAATGGCTTAGCCAACATTTGTTGTTACCTGAGTTGTTAATGTTAGCCATTCTGACAGGTGTGAGGTGGTATCTCATTGTGGTTTTGATTTTTATTTCCCTGATGATGAGGGACGTTGAGCATTTTTTCATGTATCTGTTAGCCATCTGGATATCTTCTTTGGAATCCAAAGTGTCAATTCATGTCTTTTGTCCATGTCTTCAATGGATTATTTGTTTTTTGGGTATTGAGTTTGATGAATTATTTATAGATTTTGGATATTAACCCTTTAACTGATATGTTATTTGCAAATATCTTCCCCATTCCATCGGTTGCCTTTTAGTCTTGTGACTTTTTCCTTCACTGTGCAGAAGCTTTTTATCTTGATGAGATCCCAATAGTTCATTTTTGCTTTTGTTTCCCTTGCCTCCAGAGACATATCAAATAAGAATTTGCTGCAGCTGAGGTCAAAGAGGTTGTTGCCTCTTTTCTCCTTGAGGATTTTGATGGCTTCCAATCTTACATTTAGGTCTTTCATCCATTTTGAGTTTACTTTTGTGTATGATGTAAGAAAGTGGTCCAGGTTCATGCTTCTGCAAGTTGCTGTCCAGTTTTTCTACCACCATTTGCTGAAGAGACTGTCTTGTTTTCTTTAAAATAAAATTTTTAACGTTTACTTATTACTGAGAGACAGAGAAACACAGAGCATGAGCAGGGGAGGGGCCGAGAGATGGAGAGACACAGAATCTGAAGCAGGCTCCAGGCTCTGAGCTGTCAGCACAGAGCCAGACACGGGGCTCAAACTCAAAAACCGCGAGATCATGACCTGAGCTGAAGTCAGCCGCTTAACCAACTGAGACACCCAGGCGCCCCGAGATTGTCTTTTTTTCATTGGATATTCTTTCCTGTTTTGTCAAAGATTAGTTGGCCATACGTTTGTAGGTCCATTTCTGGGTTCTCTATTCTGTTCATTGATCTCTACATCTGCTTTAGTGCCAGTCCCATACTGTCTTGATGGTTACAGCTTTGTAATACATCCTGAAGTCCTGAACTGGTTTGCCTCCAACTTTGGTTTTCTTTTTCAGGATTGCTTTGGCTATTCGGAGTCTTTTGTGGTTCCGTACAAATTTTACAATTTTTTGTTCTAAATCTGTGAAAAATGCTGCTGTTATTTTGATAGGGATTGCATTGAATATGTAGATTGCTTTGGGTAGTATTGACATTTTAACAATATGCGTTCTTCCAATCCATGAGCATGGAATTGTTTTTCCATGTTTTTGTGTGTCTTCTTCATTTTCTTTTATAAGCTTTCTATAGCTTTCAGTGTATAGATTTTCACCTCTTTGATTAGGTTTATTCTTAGGTATTTTATGGGTTTTGGTGCATTTGTAAATGGGATTGATTCCTTGATTTCTCTTTCTGCTGCTTCATTATTGGTGTATAGAAATGCAACCGATTTTTGTACATTGATTTTATAGCCTGTGACTTTGCTGAATTCATGTATTAGTTCTAGCAGGTTTCTAGTGGAGTCTTTTGGGTTTTCCACATAGAGTATGATGTCATCTGTGAAGAGTGAAAGTTTGACTTCTTCCCTGCCAATTTGGATGCCTTTTATTTCTTTTTGTTGTCTGATTGCAGAGGCTAGGACTTCCAACACTATGTTGAATAACAGTGATGAGAGTGGACATCCCTGTCAGGTTCCTGACCTTAGGGGAAAACCTCTCAGTTTTTCCCCATTGAGGATGATATTAGCAGTGGGTCTTTCAGATATGGTCTTTATGATCTTTAGGTATGTTCCTTCTAACTGTACTTTCTTGAGGGTTTTTATCAAACATCATAGGATGCTGCATTTTGTCAAATGCTTTTTCTGCATCTATTGAGAGGATCACATGGTTCTTATCCTTTCTTTTATTAATGTGATGTATCACATTGATTGATTTGCGGATATTGAACCAGCTCTGCATCCCAGGAATAAATCTCCTTGATCATGGTGAATAATTCTTTTAATGTATTGTGGGATCTGGTTTCCTAGTATCTTATTGAAAATTTTACATCCATGTTTATCAGGAAAATTGGTCTGTAGTTCTCCTTTTTCGTGGGGTCTTTGTCTGGTTTTGGAATCAAGGTAATGCTGGCTTCATAGAATGAGTTTGGAAGTTTTCAAAAGAATAGGTATTAACTCTTCTTTAACTGTTTGGTAGAATTCCCCTGGAAAGCCATCTAGCCCAGGACTCTTGTTCCTTGGGAAAATTTTGATTACTGATTCAACTTCTTTATTGGTTATGGGTCTGTTCAAATTTCTGTTTCTTCCTGTTTCAGTTTTGGTAGTTTATGTTTCTAGGAATTTGTCCATTTCTTCCAGATTGCCCAACTTGTTGTCATATAATTGTTCATAATATTCTCTTATTATTGTTTGTATTTCTGCAGTGTTGCTTATGATCTCTCCTCTTTCATTCATGATTTTATTTATTTGGGTCCTTTCCTTTTTCTTTTTGATCAGTCTGGCTAGGGGTATATCAATTTTGTAATTCTTTCAAAGAAAAAGCTACTGGTTTCATTGATCTCTTCTGTTGGGTTTTTTGTTTTATTTTGTTTTGTTTGCATTTTGACATTATTGATTTCTGCCCTAATCTTTATTATTTCCATTCTGTGGTTTGGGGGCTTTATTTGCTGTGCTTTTTCTAGCTCTTTTAGCTGTAAGTTTAGGTTTTGTATTTGAGAGCTTTCTTCCTTCTTTAGGAAGGCCTGGATTGCTATATACTTCCCTCTTATGACTGCCTTTGCTGCATCCCAAAGGTTTTAGACTGTTGTGTTTTCATTTCCATTGGCATCCATGTTATTTTTAATTTCCTCTTTAATTTCTTAGTTAACCATTCATTCTTTAGTGGAATGTTCTTTAATATCCAAGTATTAATGGTCATTCCAAATTTTTTCTTGTGGTTGGTTTCTAGTTTTATAGCGTTGTGGTCTGAAAATATGCAAGGAATTATCTTGATTGTTTTGTACCTGTTTAGGGCTGATTTGTGTCCCAACATGTGATCCATTCCAGGGAATGTTCCATGTGCACTCAAGAAGAATGTGTACTCTGCTGCTTTGGGATGAAATGTTCTGAATATATCTGTTAAGTCCATCCAGTCCCAGTGTGCCATTCAAAGCCATTGTTTCCTCGTTGATTTTCTGTTTGATAATCTGTCCATTGCTATAAGTGAGGTGTTGAAGTCCCCTACTATTATGGTATTATTATCAATGATTTTATATTTGTGATTAGTTGATGTATATATTTGGGTTCTCTCCTTTTGGGGGCATAAATATTTAAAGTTGTAAGATCTTCTTGGTCTATACACCCCTTAGTTATAATTCCCTTCTTCATCTCTTGTTATACTCTTTATTTTAAAATCTAGTTTGTCTGATATAAGTATGGCTACTCCAAGTTTCTTTTGATGACCATTAGCATGATTGATAGTTCTCCATCACCTTACTTTCAGTCTGCAGTGTCTATAGGTCTAAAATGAGTCTCTTGTAAGCAGCATATAAATGGGTCTTCTTATCCATTTTAATACTCTATGTCTTTTGATTGGAGCAGTTGGTCTGCTTACATTTAGAATGAGTACTGAAAGATATGATTTTAGTGCCATTGTGTTGCCTGTCAAGTTTGTGTTTCTAGTGATGTTCTCTGGTCCTTTCTAGTCTTTGTTGCTTTTAGTCTTGTGTGTGTGTGTGGGGGGGGCGGTGGAGGTTTTTATTCCACTCAAAGAGTCCCCCTTAAAATTCCTTGCAGGGCTGGTTTAGTGGTCAAAAACTCCTTTAGTTTTGTTTGTCTGGGAAACTATCTCTCCTTCTATTTTGTTTTTGTTTGTTTGTTTCTTTTCCTTCTATTTTGAATGACAGCCTTGCTGGATAAAGAATCCTTGACTGCATATTTGTCTAATTCAGCACATTGAATATATCCTGACACTCATTTTTGGTCACCAACTGTCTGTGGGTAGGTCTGCTGCGAACTTGTCTTCCCTTATAGGTTAAGGACTTTTTTTTCCCCCTTGTTGCTTTCATAATTCTTTCCTTGTCTGTGTATTTTGTGAATTTGACTATGATATGCTAGGGTGATGGTAGGTTTTTGTTGAATCTAATGGGAGAGCTCTGTGCTTCTTGAATTTTGATGTCTGTGTCTGTCCCCAGATTAGGAAACTTTTCTGCTATAGTTTGTTTACATAAACCTCTGCCCCTTTTTCTTTTTCTTCATCTTCTGGGACTCCTATGGTTCGGATGTTATTACTTTTTAATAAGTCACTGAGTTCTCTTAGTCTCATATCATTATCTTTTGCCTTTGTTTCCCTCTTTTTTACCTGCTTCAATATTCTTCATAAGTTTATCTTCTGTATAGCTGATTCTACTCTGCTTTATCCATCCTTGCTGTCATGGCATCCATTTGAGATTGCATCTCAGTTATAGCACTTTAATATCAGCCTGACTATATTTTATTTCTTTTATCTCCATAGAAAAGGATGCTCTGGTGTCTTCTATGTGTTTTTCAACCCCAGCTATTATTCTTCTTATTGTGGCTCAAAATTCTAGTTCAGACATCTTACTTTTATCTCTGTTGATTAAGTCCCTGGCTGTCATTTCTTCCTGTTCTTTCTTTTGGGATGAATTCCTTTGTTTTGTCATTTTGGAAGAAGAAAAAATAAATAAAATTAAAAACAAAACAAAACAAAAAATTAAATAAAGGAAGCAGGATCCTAGGTGTGTTCCAGTCTGCTTGTTCAAAGAAGCTTGATAGTATAGAGGAAAAAAGAGAAAGGAAAGAAAAAAAAAAGTAATAAAAAGTTTACAAATTAAAAAACTAATAAAATATGGGTCGCCTGGGTAGCTTAGTCAGTTGGCAGCCGACTTTGGCTCAGGTCTTGATCTTGCAGTCTGTGAATTCAAGCCCCGCATTGGGCTCTGTGCTGACAGCTTGGAGCCTGGAGCCTGCTTCAAATTCTGTGTCTCCCTCTCTCTCTACCCCTTCCCCATTCGCACTCTGTCTCTGTCTTTCAAAAGTGAATAAATGTTAAAATTTTTTTTAAAAACTAATAAAATAGAATAAAATAAATAAATGGAATAGAATAAAACATTTTTTAAAATAAAAACTAAAGTAAAAAATAAAAATAAATATTTCTCTTTATGTATCCAAGAAAGAGAAAAGAAAGAAAAAAGAAAACAATTTAAGCAAAACAGAAGCAAAGAAAATTAATAAATGACAGCAAACAATGAACCCTGAATGAAATTATATTCAGTTCCCCCTAAAACTGAAATTATGAAGCACTCTATAATCTGTACACTAAGCTAGTAGAGTGACTTTTGTTTGTCTTCTGGGGGATGTGCTTGGAAGGTGTAGTTGGGCAGGGCTTGGTATAACTGCTCTGTTCTCCACTATGTGGTGCTGCTTAGCTTACTGGGGTGGATCAGTGTGTGTGTGCACACACGCACATGTGCATGCGCGTAAGGAAATAACTTCATCCAGCCCCCTAGTCTCTGGAGTAGGAACTTCATACTCTCACCAACCCATGATCAAGCACTTCTCCTTTTCTCGGACTTCTATCCACTCCTGGCATCTGTCCTGTCCATCTCCAAGCTGTCTGCCTGTTAGGCACACCTCCCTTTATAATTTTATCTCAGATGGGGTTGTGTTTCAAAGTCCGACACTTCAGAGACCCCCGTGGCTTTGACCTGAGTTGACTCTCTGACAGGAGTCTCACTGAGCAATGGCTGGGTGCCAGCTTTCCCCAGAATACATTCGTGTGATTGCTCAGTGGAAGAGATTCAGAGATTATGGCAAATCACAATACTCAGCCAACACCACATTTCTTTCTCCCAATACCAGCAAACATGGCTGCTCTCTAGAGCCCACTGGGACCTTTGTCTGTGGGGAAGCCATATGTCCCCTACCAAATGCACTCCAAGCAGGGGAACCACTTCTTCCCATGTGGCACATGGACACCTCAGACCCCTCTGTCTGCTCCTGGAGATTCACCCTGCTTCCTCACCAGAGCAGTGCCAGGCACTGAGCTCCGAAACTTCAGACTCTGTGTTTCACTGTTTATAGAATCCTGGTGGTATTGAAACCCTTTCTTTTCTCCCCATCAATATTTTTGGGAAACAGATTTCTTGTTCAGTCTCCCATGAGTGTTTTCACTCTTTATTTCTTTCTCTCCAGCTATGTTCAGGAGGTGGGAGAGAGTACTTTTCTTGCACAATCCTGATATACTGCCCTCTTTCCTTTTCTCTTTCTCTCTCTGTCCTTTCTCCATGAAACTGGCTCCCTACCCTCCACAGATTTTCTCTCCCCCAGTTTACCTCTCTGCACGGTGTACCTGCAGAGTTCTGTGGCTCAAGTTATGCAGATTTTTGCATTAATCCTTAGAACAACTTCCTAGGTGTTCACATTGATTTGGTGCTGATCTAGCTGCAATTCAGGGATAAGACAAACTCAGGGTCTCCATGATGCCCCACCATCTTAACTTCTCTGAATAAATATGTATTCCTCATATCAACAGGTAAAGTTCATAATATGTATTTTGACAGTGTGTCTGTTTTCTATGTTGGTGTCTGTGAGTGAGCTAGTGACAGCTCATCATCTTCAAGACAAAGTATTGGAGCTGGAGAGAATGTTAATATGCCCCAACTTTGTTTTCCTAGAAAACACAATAAGTTACTGGCTTATCAAAAGCCCAGATCATACAAGGAAGAATGGAAAATCATAAGAAAAATAAAGGATGTTGATATCATTAGATAACTTAAATCAGTGTTATTTGAAAGGACAATTTTATATCCATAAAGCAAATTTATGTGGAAAAAGAGATAAAATTAGTAGTCTAGATTTAATTTATCATAGACTTCTAAAGAACACCACATATAGACAAGTTTTGGTAAAACAGTATTGGAAGCATTGCCTAGATCTGTCTTGGAGCAGAAGCAAAAGACTATCAGATGAAGAAATGTGCCTTCTTCCAAATTATCCTCCAGCTGCACACTTGCCTCTTTAATGTTTTATAAAATAAGCATGCATGCCCATGCTTTAAGACAAGACTCTCACACTTCCCACTGACTTTGAGATGAACCATTTTATTCCATACAAATAAAAATACAATATCTATTCCATTACTAATTTCAGAAAGAGGCAGTATGTGGGAAAAGAACAATAGTTCTGGCTATGCTAAAAACCAAACAAGTAAAAAGTCACCCTTGGAAACCTCCATTACTGGTAAATGGATTGTATTTATGTTTCATGCTTCATTTTTTCCCCTCCCGACTGAAACATTAAGAATTTCTCAAGGCAATTCGGCCCATTTGTCTAACAACACCCTAATGGTCATATATCATTCTTTTGGACCTTGACCTCAAAAAAATCTTTTCCTTTTTCTTAGTCTTTTTTTTTTTCTTTTTAACTTCAAAGGTGGATAATATCACTGGGAAAGTCTGTTTAAGCTCACCACTTAGATAGGCTTTAACAGGCTTTGGGAATCATATTACATGCAGTCCTGGACATGTACAAATTTTGGGTAAGTAAAGCCAGGTCTCAGAAACCCAGGAATCTAGAAATTTCCCCCATTCACCAGGATACTACCCCAAAGCATTCACTGGGACTACTGCAGTGACTGGTGCCACCATTAAGGGTTTCAAAGATTTAGGGAGTAAGTGATTTCTGCCTCATTGAACTAGCCTGTTTGCCAGATACAAAACCCACATGCAGCCTGGAGAGAGAGACGATAGATTGTTATAAATTTAATTACATGGTGATGCCTATCATGGCTATAGTTTCAGAATTGGGATCTTCTAACACAAACTAACCAGCTCTTCATACTTGATATGCAGATTTTGACTGAATAAATGCTTTATTTTCCATCCTCATCACCAAAGGTAATCAAAAGCAGCTTGCCTTTCGGAAGCAAACACTGTAATTCACCTTCACTGTCTACTCTTAGAGACAAGTGAACTCTCCAGGCAATTGTCTGATGAACCTTCAAGATCTTGATATCCCATGGGAGACTACACTGGTCCATTACATTAAGGACGGACAATTTTCCTAATTTGTCCTAGTTATTTCATGTCATATCTTATTTGTTTCATTTCATTTCATATCTTACATGTTTAAGTAAGACACACTCATATCAAAAGATGAGACATAAACCCAATGAAAGTTCAGAGCCTGCCACATTGGTGAAGATTCTAATGGTCCACTGACAGGGGGCTTGCAAAACAAACGAACAAACAAACAAAAAATAAACTTTTAAAGTAGGAGATAAGTCTCTTCCTCTGTGCCAACAAAAAGAGGCACAAAATTTCGGGGGTCTTTTTTGATTCTGGAAGACAACATAGGGTAATTTGAATATGCTGTGCTGTCTAAGTTCCTAGATAACATAAAATTCTATCTTTTTTGAAGGGGGTCTGGAGGAAGAGGAGACTCTGCAGCAGGATCAGTGTAAGTCACCCTGATACTTACCTCATATGACCCGGTAGACCCAATGGTGTTAAAAGTTATCTGTGGAACATAGAGATGACTTACATCATCTGTAGCTAAGCTCCATAGAGTTTTCAAGTAAGACAGTATGTGTTCCTGTAGATATATCTTCTTTTGAAAATCAATTGCTACATTACTACTTGGCTCTGGTAGAGATTGGATACCTAACAATGGGACAGGAAGAGCACCCAAAAATGCTGTTCAAGAACTGGGTGTCATCTCAGAATACAACAGTTGTTGACAAGGATGTGGTGAAAAAGGAGCACTTGTTCGCGGTTGGTGGAAATGCAAACTGGTACAGCCACTGTGAAAAATATTTTCTCAAAGAAATTAAAAGATAGAACTACCCTAAGATCCAGTAATTTCACTACTGTAAATTTACCCAAAGAACTAAAAAACATGAATTCAAAGGGATACATAAATCCCTGTTTATGACAGCATTATTCACAATATCCAAGATATGGACGCAGCCCAAGTGTCCATCAATAATGGATAAAGAAGACGTGGTATGTGTGTGTGTGTGTGTGTGTGTGTACATATATATATATATATGTATATATGTATATATACACACACATATATATATCGTATTGCAATGGCATGGATGGAGCTAGAGAGTATAATGCTAAGTAACATAAGTCACTCAGAGAAAGACAAATACCATGTGACATCACTCATATGAGGAATTTAAGAAACAAAGGAGCAAAGGAGGAAAAAAGAGAGACAAATCAAGAAACCGACTCAATTATAGAGAATGAATTGATGAGTACCCAAGGGGAAGGGGGTAGAAGGAGGGGCTAGATAGGTGATGGGGATTAAGGAGGGCAGTTGTCGTGATGAGCGCATACAAATTCACAGAAAAAAAAAGGAAATAATTGGGGGTTATCTGATACACTGAATCATAAAATCAGATGGTGTAGCCATTTTCAAATAGGAAATAGAAATGCTAGGTATAAGAGCAAATCTAAGGTTTTAAAGTTACAAACAAAGTGCATGATCAGATTCCTTTGGCACCTATTTCTCCTCTGTTGCCATCTCTCTCACAGCTCAAACATATGATTGGTTAATGGAAGAGTAAAAAATGTAGGCCTGATTTATGGGCAGGTATGAATAGTATGCTGGCACCAGCTAGAAGTGGATCGTTGCTACATTACAGCCCTACTGAAGGCTGGTTCTGAAAATCAATGCTGAAAGGAAATCCTCCCAGTACGAAGAATGCTAAGCAGAAAAATCAAGTTGTTCATTTTTATTGAAGACAATATGACCTAAGGTACAGATAAATGTTGGTTGATGGACAGTGCCTAATAGTGTTAGTGGTCACGGACTTAGAACGAGATTGGAAGACTGATAATACAGAAGACTTGGGGAGAGGTATGTACTTGGGTTTCTTAGAACGGTAAGAGAATACAGACATATTTATAAATACTCATCAGAAGGCATCCATTGCAGAGGATGTGGAAAAGTTGACATATTTGCTAAATGTCAGTCAGCCTCTTTTCCTAGCCACCCCAATTTTTGCTCAAGGCAATAGTTTTAAAAGTGGTCATGGTGGCAAAGATGGAAATTTATCTTGAGCTCAACAGCCTGAACTTTGCTTGACTAAGGTTGCTCACAGTGTGCCACAGAGTGCCATCAGCAGAAGCCAACACTAAGCCCCAGTATAGCATTATTACCTAGAAAGAGCATTATTACCTGGTGACAGATTGATGACAATGGAACTCTTTCCATCACAGAGTAAGCAGTAATTTATTCCTAATAAGATCTAGGGTTAGAATATTTCTCTACAAGATGCAGCCTATGCCTTTCACATGTGGGCAACATGTACAATATCTAGTCACAATCAAAGTGAATTGGTCCTGGCATCAAGGAATGCCAATGAAGAGGTCATTTCAATACCTAACACTTAAGGAATTCCTCTTTCCCTTCTCCATTAGCTTGAGGACAGTGGGTTTGGAGGTTTTAGTGGCTAAGAAAAAAAGTGCTTCTGTTGGGGAGTATAATCATTTTTCTGTCAAATTTGAAAGCTGAGACTTTCAGCCATTTGAGGCTCTTCATGTTGCTTAACCAATAGGTAGAAAAAGTAATCACTTTACTGGCTGAGATGATTCATCCATCTCTCTTTACTGAGAACTACATAAATCAGGAACTTTCACTTGAATCTAGAAGATTCACTCATGGGACCCCTGGGTGGCTCAGTCAGTTAAGTGTCCAACTTCAGCTCAGGTCATGATCTCACAGTTTGTGAGTTTGAGCCTCGCATCAGATTCTGTGCTGACAACTCAGCCTGGAGCCTGCTTCTGATTCTGTGTCTCCCTCTCTCTCTGCCCCTCCACTCGCTCATGCTCTCTCTCTCTCTCTCTCTCTCTAAAAAATAAATATTAAAAATTTTTTAGAAGATTCACTCAGCTGTCTTTTAAATAATCATTAATCAATAGAAAGCTGAGGCAAACCAGTAAGATCATTACTGCCAAGGACCTAACTGCTGTGAAAATTATTGTTTGGTTCATCCCATCCAAAGGAAGTGCTGACAGAGAGAAAGGGGGTGATGGAATTAGTGGGGGAAAAAAGGAACTTTGGGGTGCCTGGGTGGTTCAGTCGGTTAAGTGTCTAACTCTAAATTTTGGCTTGGGTCATGATCTCAGGGTTCATGATATTGAGCCCCGCATCAGGCTCTGCGTTGACAGTGCAGGGCCTGCTTGAGATTCTGTCTCTCCCTCTCTTTCTGCCCCTCCTCTGCTCTCTCAGTCTCTCTCTCTCTCTCTCAAAACGAATACTTTTTTTAAGGAAACTCTGACTTTTAATTCAGGCTTTATGAGCAGCCATACAAGTGGAGACTGTTGCGTCTGTATGTTATTTTAATTAATTGCTTTTTCAATAACTCCTCTTTTTCCTGTGTTTTTTTTTTTAATAATACACAGCGTATTAGTGAGGGTGAATATTTTGGGCTTCACATGGCTTCTGATTCTGTGTCTCCCTCTCTCTCTCCCCTTCCCCCCCCCCCCCTCAAAAATAAATAAAACATTTTTTTAAAAAGGTCAGGAGTTGATAGAAGTTACATTCCTAACTGGGACTTAGATCTCCTTTCTGGCAGACCTCTCCTACAGTTATATCTCTCCCCCATGTTTGGTAACCATTCCCTCTCTGTTCCCCTTTTGTTGGGTGGAATGACTTTATCAACTCCTAGTAGTTTTCATTAGCTCTATCAGCATTTTTGAAAACAGTTCCTCACTTAAATTACCTTTAATCAAAAATGGCCTTTTGAATATGGCATGTAGTTCCTGCTCTGATTCTGACTTGAGAAAATGCCATGCTCCTTCCCTCCTGGAATTTGTTTCTTTTCAGTTCTTGTTCTCTTTTATCTCCAGGGTTTACTTAGGCTTTTTCTCTTACTTGGAAGATTATCCTCCAATCGTACTATTAAATATACAATAATTGTATTTCCTTCCCTAAACTTTAAATTAAATACATAGGATGAGTACATCTATCATACCCATTCTCTTAGCCCCAGAACCTCTCATAGAGATTGGCATATAATAGGCACTCAATCACTATCTGGAATAAATGATTCCATGATCTTAACTGCTCCCATACAGAAAAATGTTGCCTTTTTATTTCACAAAAGGGTTTTGCATAGCAAAAGGTTGACAATTCATTTTCATTACCTGTCCAGTTTTCATTCATTATATCTCAACTAAAGTGAAATTACCCTATTTATTCCAGGGGTAAATGTTTCTCTGCTTCCATGACCAAGGAATGCAGGATAAATAGAATGCATGATGATACGTGGAATACAGACCAGGTTCTACAGTTTCTTGGCTTCCAAATTAGAGATAAAAAGTAATGTGTTGACTTCTACTCTCAGCTCAAACATGTAAGAAGCTTGAAATCTGGAAAGAGAAGGAAGCCAATAGAGTCTGCTCATACCCAAAGCAAAGGTTTCTGGAGTCAGAACTCCTAGAAACACACAAAGGAAGATATTACTGAGAGCTGTAGTCTTAAAGGAATCCCCAGATTTTGTGGGGTTTACCTCCAATAATCTACTACTTTTCCAAAGTGAAGATCTAAGAAAGATTTTCTCATAGTGCCAAGAGGAAAATAGTCACTGTGAAATATACCTAAGAGTATTGTCCATAACAAAGACTTTCTCCAGGAAAAAAGATCTAACCAAAGCCTTATTTGAAATAAGGGGAAAATATTACTTCCACTCCAGGCCCTCTAGCTTTCCTGTCTCCTCTAAGGGAAGAACAGAGCTATAAAAATGGAGAAATCCTTGTAAAAGTTACAAACCGGAGACCCAGGCCCTTGAAAATGAGATTAAACTATAAGATTATTAAATGCTTTCTCTCCCCTCCTTACCACCACACATAGTCATGATGGAAATTGTCAGCAAAGTAGTAATGGAACAGAATTTCCTCAACTTGATAAAGAACTTACACACACACACACACACACACACACACACACACAACCCTACAGCTACCATTACACTTAATAGTGAGGTACTGGATGCTTATCCCACTAAGGTCAGTAACAAGGTAATGATGTCCTCTCTCATTTTTATTCAACATAGTACTGGAAGGCCTAGTTACTGCAATCAGATAAGAAAAAGAAATAAAATGTATTGGCATATTTACAAGGAAGAAGTAAAACTCTCATTATTCCTAGATGACAAGATTGTCTATGTAGAGAATCCCAAGGAATCAACAAATATGCTCCTGAAACTAATATCAAGTATAGCAAGGTTGCAGGATACCATGTTTATATTCTAAAATCAATTGCTTTACCATATGCCACCAATAAACCATTAAAATTTAAAATAAAAGAAAAATACTAAAAATTAACTCTTAAATATAAATCTAACAAAATATGTGAGGATTTATATGTGGAAAGCTATGAAACTCTGATAGAAAAAGAATCAAAAATTTATCTGAATAATTGGAGACATATCTTGTGTTCATGGGTTGGAAGACTCAATATAATTAGGATGTTGATTTTTCCTAACTTGATACAAAGATTAAATTTAATCTCAGTCAAAATCCCTTTTAGGTATCTTGTAGATATTAACATAAACTGGTTTTAAAGTTTATATGGAAAGTCAAAAGACCTAAAATATCTAGCACAATACTGAAGAAAAAGGACATAGTTGGAAAATTCACAATACCTTGATTCCAAGACTTAGTACAAAGCCACAGTAATCAACACAGTATAATACTGGTGAAATAATAGATACATGGATCAATAGAACAAAATAGAGACCCATCTAAATGTAGTCAACTAATGTTTAGCAAAGAAGCATGGAAAAGTCAATGGAGAAGAATAGGCATTTTAACAAACGGTGCTGGAACAGTGGATGCCCAAATTAGCAAAAAGAAAGAGAAAGAGAGAGGGAGGGAGACTAGAGAAACATCTTACATCCTTCAAAAATTAAGTCAAAATGGATAAGAGGCCTAAATGCAAAATCCAATACTGTATAACCTGAAGAAAAAACATAGGAGAAAATTTAAGTGACTTTAGACTTGCCAATGAGTTTTTGCATTCAACACCAAAAGCAAGATTGAAGAAAAAAGTAAGTAGGACTTTATTAAAATAAAACAAACAAACAAGAAGAAAACGAAAAACTTAGGTTGTGTGAAAGATACTGTCAAGAGACTGGAAAGATAAGCCACAATCTGGGAGAAAATATTTGCAAAACACATATCTGACAAAGAACTTATATCCAAAATATACAAAGAACTCTTAAAACTCAACAGTAAGAAAACAAACAACCCAATTAAAAAATGGGCAAAAGTCCTGAGCAGACACATCACCAAAGAAGATATACAGATGGCAAATAAACATATGAAAAGATGTTCATCATCGTTTTTGTTAAGAAACTGCAAATTAAAACAACAAATGAGATACCACTAAAGCCTATCAAAATGGCTAAAGAAAACAAAGGCAATACCAAATTCTGACAAGGATGTGCAGTAATAGTAATTCATAGTAACTCTCTCATTTACTACTAGTGGAAATGCAAAATGTACAGTCACTTTGGAAAATAGTTTGGTAATTTCTTTACAAAGATAAACACAGCTTTATCATATGATCCAGCAATCATGCTCCTAGATATTTACCTAACTGATATGAAAACTTATGTCCACACTAAAACCTGCACTTGAATGTTCATAGCAGCTTTATTTATAATTACCGAAATCTGGAAGCAAGCAAAATGTGCTTCCATATGTGAATAGATAAGCAAACTGTGGTATACCTGTACAATTGAATGTTATTCAGCAATAATAAGAAATGAGCTATCAAGCCACAGAAAGACATGAATAAATCTTAAGTACATATTGTTTAAGTGAAAGAAGCCAATATGAAAAAGCTACATGCTCTATGATTCTAATTATAAAGACATTCTAGAAAAGCCAAACCAAAAAAAGAAGACAAAACAATAAAAAGATCAGTAGTTCCAGGGGCTTGGGGAATGGGGAGAGAAGGTTAAATAAGTGAAGCACAGGGGAATTTTTAGGGGAGTGAAACTATTCCATGTGATATTGTAATGGTGAATACATGACAATATGCAACTGTCAAAACTCATAGAACCGTACAGCACTTAATATATGCAAATTAAATAAACAACATGTAGGAGGTCAGGAGAATTCCAGGATAGAATGCAAAATGTGACAAAATGATCTAACTCTATTACAAATGTATGAAACAACCTCACTCTAGAGGATGGGGGAGATTGCTGATCTGAGTACCTTTAGAAATGAGTAGAATATGTCAAACTAAAGGCAAAACAGGTTATACGTAAGAATTGTATTCTAGTTGATAAAATTGTTCCATGAGGAGATAGATTAAACATTGATACTTCTTCTTGCATACTAGAATTGAACAGATAAGTAAATGAACAATGATAGTGAAAGCCAGGTTTCTTCACTGTTTGGCTAAGTTACAGACAGATAATGAAGGGGAAGAGACTAGAATGATCCGTGTGAAAATGGATTTAGTTGGAGGTATCAGTTTGTACTCTTGTTAAGGTTAGTATAGATACAGATTGTTACATACAGAAATATTCTTAGCTCTGTGTCTGTCAATACATGGATTAACACACACACATATACTAACTTGTTCTGTCAGCTAAGAGGACTTGGAAGCAAGGACATACCAGCCAGCAGCAACAAACACTCCTAGTCTCTACACCTTGGTTTCTAATACTTTTCTCCAATAAAAGGAATGAGGGCAACTTTGAGAAATGGCTGAATCTAGAGATAGGTTAGGTGAAGACAATCTGAGCCTGGAGTAAGTTGAAGTGCCCAAAGGTAAGGAATTACTAAACACACACACACACACACACACACACACACACACACACACACCCCAAAACACATGAAGGGATATGTCAAAGAGATACCATAGCTATCTGAAAAAAAACTCACAATAGCTAAAGTTCGAACAATTTGAGCAACAAAATAAATGAAATTGTATTATAACCCAAAGTATAAAATAAATACCCATGAGTGCATACTGATATAAATAAATGACAGATTGAATAAATACATAAAGCAGAAGAATTCGAAATAATTTATGTGCGTATTCTCCCTTCAAGGAGATGGAGTATAATTAATTCCCTCTCCTTACATTGGGTTGCATATAGTGACTTTGTTTTCAAAGAGTAAAGTTTGGGGGCGGGGCATGGATAATAAGTTTGCAGGGGAGAAATCTGACAAACACTACAAGGTTGTAAACAAAGTTCACACCAACAGTAACATCATGTTCCTTGTATGTACCCTTGATATGATGTGATGGAAATAACATTTTATCAGTTGGACAAAGCAAAAATGTCCATGGAGTATGAGGACCCTAGGCTCACCTCATCCCGTGAATACAACTAGATAACTATTATATCATCCTAAATATTCCAGAAATCAATCTGAAGACTAGAAAAACAAACTCCACAACTAAAGGTAGAGCAAAGGCCACACTGAAGAAGGTAGGAAGTATGGAGACATGGCTTGGGAGAGAAACAGATTGTGGCCACTGTGGTGGGGAGGAAGCCACAATCATGGAGAAAGGCAAGAAACGGACTAATATACAGGGATAACAAATCTCCATAACAATTGGCTTGGAAAGCAAGAGGGCCTAAATTTTATGAGTTCTTGCAAACAGCAGGGCTTAAAGCCTGGAGTTTTGAAGGTCAGTGTGCTTGGCTGTAGGAGAGTTCCAAGGACATTGGACTTCTCTTGGAGAAAAGGCAGACAAACAGCCCATGGTCATACAGCATTGAAACCATAATCTGAAGAGCACCTGGGTCACATAGTGGGAAGGTTATTTTCTTGTCTTGGAGTATGTCCCAGAGATACAGCATTCACAGAGAATCTCTACCAGGAACAAAGGAATTGGCAGATGCCATTTACCTTCCCTGTCCTTCAGTATAAGCACAGGACCAACTACAGGAATCAGTGCAGTGCTAACACTTACTATCTAACTTGCTTACACCAAGCCCCACCCACCTGTCATGTTCTGGTGGAACTGCCCCTGCCAGATATGCATAGAAGAGTCAGTAACAAATATAATGGAACTAACTAATAATAATACACTAGTAATAGAGGACTTTAACACCCAGTTACATCAATAGATGGATCATCTAAACAAAATCAGAAAGGAAACAATGGCTTTGAATGACACACTGGACTAGATGGGCTTAATCGATATACTCAGAACATTCCATCCTAAAACAGTAGTATACACATTATTTTCAAGTTCACATGGAGCATTCTCAAGAATAGATCACCTATTGGCCCACAAAACTAGCCTCAACAAATTCAACAAAGTCATACCATGCATCTTTTCTGGCCACAATGCTGTGAAACTATAAGTCAATCACAACAAAAAATCTGGAAAGACCACAAATACATGGAAATTAAATAACATGCTGCTAACCAATAAATGGATCAACCAGGAAATCAAAGAAGAAACAAAAAATACATGGAAAAAAATGAAAATGAAAACAATGGTTCAAAATCTTTGAGATGCAGCAAAAGCAGTTCTAAGAGGGAAGGTTTTAGCAATACAGGCCTACCTCAAGAAGCAAGAAACATCTCAAATAAACATCCTAACCTTACACCTAAAGGAGTTAGAAAAAGAACAACAAACAGCCCAAAATCAGCCTAAGGAAGGAAATAATAATGATTAGAGCAGAAATAAATGATATAGAAAATTAAAAAACAAACAAACAAACAAACAATGGAACAGATCAATGAAACCAAGAGCTGGTTCTTTGAATAAAATCAATAAATTTGATAAAGAGAAACAAAGAAACAAAGAAAAAAACCCCAATAAGTAAAATCACAAATGAGAGAAGAGAAATAACCAACACCACAGAAATACAACCAAATATAAGAGGTTATGAAAACTATATGCTAATAAATTGGACAACCAAGAAGAAATGGGTAAATTCCTAGAAACATATAACCTACCAAAACTGAAACAGGGAGAATAATAGAAAATTTGAACAAACCAATTACCAGCAAAAAATATTGAATCAGTAATCAAAAAAATCCCCACAAACAAAATTCAGGACCAGATGGCTTCACAGGCAAATTCTACCAAACATTTAAAGAAGAATTAATATGTATTCTTGTCAAACTATTCCAAAAAATAAAAGAGAAAGGAAAACTTCCAAATCCATTCTATGAGATCAGCCCAAACCAGAAAAAGACAACACATAAAAAGAGAACTACAGGCCAATATCTCCAATCAACATACATACAAAAATTTTCAACTAAATACTAGCAAACTGAATCCAACAATACATTAAAAAAATCATAAACCAAGGTAAAGTGGGATTTATTCCTGGGTTGCAAAGGTGCCTCAATATTCACAAGTCAATCAATGTGATAGATACATCACATTAAAATGAAAAAAGATAAGAACCATATGACCATTTCAATAGATGTAGAAAAAGGATTTGACAAAGAACAGCATCCATTCATGATAAATGCCCTCAACAAAGTAGGTTTGGATGCAGCACACCTCAACATAATAAAGGCTATATATGGGAAAAAAACACATCTAAAATCATTCTCAATGGGGAAAAACTGAGCACTTTTCTTCAATGCTCAGAAACAAGACAGGGATGCCCACTCTCACCAATTTTATTCAACGTAGTACTGGAAGTCCTAGCACAGAAATCAGACAACAAAAAGAAAGAAAAGGTATCAAATCAGTAAAGAAGTAAAACGTTCATTATTTGCAGATGACATGGTACTATATATAGAATGCCCAAAAGATACCACCAAAAATTGCTAGAACTGATACATGAATTTAGTAAAGTCCTAGGATACAAATTCCACCTACAGAAATCTGTTTCATTTCTATACATAAATAATGAAGCAGCAGAAAGAGAAATTAAGAAAACAAGCCCATTTACAATTGCACCAAAAATAATAATATACTTAGGAATAAACCTAACCAAAGAGGTGAAAGGCCTGTACTCTGAAAACTATAAAACGCTGGTGAAAGAAATTGAAGATGACACAAAAAAATGGAAAGACATTCCATACTCATGGATTAGAAAAACAAATAGTGTTAAAATGTCTGTACTATCCAAAGCAATCTGCACATTTAATGCAATCCCTTTGAAAATAGGAACAGAATTGTTTACAGAACTAGAACAAACAACCCTAAAATTTTTATGGAGCCACAAAAGACTCTAAATAGCCAAAGCAATCTTGAAAAAGCAGAGCAAAGCTGAAGGCATCACAAATGTGGACTTCAAGTTCTATTACAAAACTATAGTAACCAAAACAGTATGACACTGGCACAAAAATAGACACAGATCAATAGAAGAGAATAGAAAACTCAGAGACAAACCCACAATTATATGGTTAATTAATCTTTGACAAAGCAGGTAAATATCCAATGGGAAATGAATATTTCCAACAACAAAAGATATTTCCCAAAAAAATGGTCTAGGGAAACCAGACAGCAACATGCAAAAGAATAAAACTGGACCACTTTCTTTCACCATACACAAAAACAAATTCCAAATGGATTAAAGACCTAAATATGAGACCTACAACCATAAAAATCCTAGAAGAGAACATAGTAACTTCTTTGACATTAGTGGTAGTAACTTACTAAATATGTCTCATGAGGCAAGGGAAACAAAAGCAAAAATAAACTGCTTGAACTACATCAAAATATAAAGCACCTGCACAGCAAAGGAAACAGTCAACAAAATTAAAAAGCAATCTACAGAACGGGAGAAGATATTTGCAAATGACATATCTGATACAGGGTTAGCATCCAAAATCTATAAAGAACTTACAAAACTCAACATCCCCAAAATAAATAATCCAATTAAAAATGGACAGAAGATATGAACAGACATTTCTCCAAAGAAGATATACAAATGGCCAATAGACACATGGAAAGATGCTCATCATAATTGATCACTAGAGAAATGCAATTCAAAACTACAATGAGATATCACCTCACACCTGTCAGAATGGTGAAAATCAATAACACAGCAAACAACAGGTGTTGGTGAGGATATGGAGAAAGAGGAGCACTCATGCAATGTTGGTGGGAATGCAAACTGGTATAGCCACTTTCAATTGTGGAAAACAGTATGAAGGCCCCTCAAAAAGTTAAAAATAGAACTATTCTATGATCCAAGAATTGCACCAGTCGGTATTTCCCCAAAAAATACAAAACCACTAATTCAAAGGGATGCATATACTCCTATGTTTATAGCGGCATTATTTAGAATAGCCAAGATGTGGAAGTAGCCCAAGTGTCCATCAATTGATAAATGGAGAAAGGAGAGGTGATAAATACACACACACACACACACACACACACACGCACACATATATATATGTGTGTGTATATATATGTATATGTATAAATATATATTTATACTTATATATAAAGCATAAAGTATTTATATATTTATACATATAAAGTATAAAGTATTTATATATATATTTATATTTATATATAAAGTATAAAGTGTACTTATATATAAATATATATTTATACTTATAATATTCCATTCTACATATCATGGAATATACTCAGCCATAAAAAAGAATGAAATCTTGCCATTTGCAAAAACATGGATGAAGCTAGAGTATTACAGTAAGCAAAATATAACAGAGAAAGACAAATACCATTTGATTTTACTCATATGTGGAATTTAAGAAACAAAACCACAGAGAAAAGGGGGAAAAGGAGAGAGACAGGAAGCAAGAAACAAAGTCTTAAGTATAGAGAATAAACTGATGGGTAGCAGAGAGGAGAGGGGAGTGGGAGGAAGGCCGAAATAGGCAATGGGGATTAGAGTTCACTTGTCGTTTTGAACACTGGGTGAATAAAATAAAAAAACTCTTTTTAGAAAAAGAAATAAAATGTCACTTTATCTCTGTGCCCTTCCCCTCAAAAACCCACACCCCCGTCTAATCATGAGAAAAATACCAAATTCCAATTAAGGTACACTCTACAAAAGACCTGATCCATCCTCCTCAAAACTCCAGGTCATTGAAAAGAAGGAAAATCTGAGAAATTCTTACAGCCAGGAAGAGCTGAAGATCACATGATCTAAGCAGAATGTGGTGTGTTGGATGGAATCTGGGAATGGAGAAAGAACATTCACAAAAAACAAAAACAAAAACAAAAAACAACTAAAGAAATCTGAAAGTATGGATTTTAGTTAATTATTGCAAGATAAACAAATGATTAATCCTACCAACAAATGGTATAATAAGTTCCACTTCCAAGTGTTTATTCATCCTAATCTCCCAAAATGAAATACCTCTTCCTTCAGTGATTTGAAGTCCATTCTTTAAAATTATGTTGGAAACTACCTTTTTCACCAATCATCTGGCCCTGCTACTCTAAACCTCAATGACCTCCCACACTAAGCACGTAGTGTTAGGGTAGTTTTGAGGCACTTAACCCCTATATGTTATATATATATAACATATAGATAGATAGATAGATAGATAGATAGATAGATAGATAGATATAACTTTACTCCCTATTCTCTTTGTATCAACATATTGACTCCTTGAATAATTTCAAATCAAGTGGCTATGTCTTTACAAACTTCCTTTATACAGCAATCATCTTTGAGTGCAATTCTAAGCTTAAGGTATGTGGCAATTAAAATTTGTTGATAATTCACAAAAATCATAAGTGATGTATCCCAAGATACTTTTTCAAACCCAAGAATGTGTCTATCACTAACTAAGTACCATTTTCCTCTGTGTATGACCTATCAGTTTTGAGATTTACAAGACTGGCAAAGACTAACTGATCTTTTCCTTTAAAGGATTCCATAGCCTTCTAATGCCTAAAATATGAAATCTCAACTCATCTCTTCACAAACTAAATTTTGCCAACAACTTCGGTCTTAATCCCTGATGTTCTCCACAATTTACATTGTGCTTCAAATAAATAATTCAGTTTATTGGTGGGGGTAAGGAGGATTTTCATGATCTTCTCCACCTCTAAATACTTAGAATTGAACTTCACTGCTGAAACCATTTCCTCAATAAACTCACTACTAACCCTTCAGCTAGTAAGACTTAGGTACTTTTTCCCTCGCCTTTCTATAGTATTTCAAAGTATTGTACCACATTATTTCAAAGTAACTATCACAATACTTACTACATTGATGTAATTATGTTTACCTATCCATTGATCCAACTATACTATGAGACTTTCAGTAATAAGTACTATATTTTCTTCATATTTATATCCCCTGTAACTCAGAGTGGTTGGCACTTAATACATCTTCAAATGAGAACTTATTGAGTAAATGAATAAATAAATATGAACATAGTGTGCAAGAAAATACTATATTCTAGCCAGTATTATTCTCAGTGCCTAAAAAAATCCACAGAAAGTTGGCATTGTTGATGTATTTCCTATACATCAGAGAAATCAACCCTTCTAAGAAATACCTTGTGGAAACACCTGCGATCCTTTTCAGTGAAAGATGTGAAGCTTTAAAGCACATATTCCATGGATGATATGCTGTATATATGGCTTTTCTTTATTACTTTACATTGTATATCCTTATAATTCACCTAACCTTTTTTTAAGGACCTATCCTGTGCTGTACACAAATCTTGAACAAACCATCTATTAGAAGCACAGATTACTTCTTTCAAATCTCCCTTTGAAATTTCAAACTCCCTTTGAAATTTCTCTGTAAGAATTTGAACTACCTGAAAATGTGACATACAAGTAACAGATCATTGCTTTCAAGATGCACTGATTGTCATAGTATGGTAAAGCTGAAATAAGTCTCCCTTTCTTCAGTTAGCACACATTCGGAGGCAAACTTACTACATGCAGGTGTGATGCTAGTCTCTGGGACATTATAGCTCCAGACCAACAGTTTCATTTCATACGAGTAAAGGCAGAGGTCTAGATAGGTCAATTCTCCGCAGTCACCATGCTAATTATCGACAGAGTAAAAACTAGAAATCAGGTCTCCAAGATTCTCCATTCACTGGTACTTCCTAGACACTTTTCACTGGTGGAGTTCTCCAAAAGGAAATGTCTACCCTTTCTAGAATGCCCTCAGCACTGAAATTCCACCATCCATTCCTTTGGGCCTCTTCTCTTTCAAACTCACCTTGAGAAGTAAGAAATTAATATTAAAATTAATATTTAAGTGTGGGTAAAAATGGAACAGCATGGAAATACTGGGCACCTGGCAGGGAAATAGATAATAAAAAAAAAAAAAAAAAACAAGAATAAGGAGCAGGAAGGAGAGAATATCTGTGTGATGCACCAACAGATGCCAAGTACTCAAAACCACCTCAGGCCAACCTGGCCTGTTTCAGAATGGAGTAATTAGCTTGCTGAAGTCTCAGCCCTTGGTTCCTCTGTCAGAAGGTTTCCCTATGGTTTGTAAGCTTCATCCTTCTGCGTACTCGTAAGCAGACCTAGGGAAAAATCACCTCTGACACAGAGTTTGCTGCTGATTAACAGGATTACTTCAGAACTGCTCACTCTGGAGTCCAAAGAACAGAGTTTCAAGTGTTGATTACAATGCTCTCCCTTGTTGGGGGTCAGAAACATCAGCAGGAAGAAAGAATACTCAAGAAAGGTTTGTTGTTTTTTTTTTTTTAATTGTCAAGACCAGAAGAAATTCCAGTAAGAGCAGAAGCTTTCTGATAAGAGATAGCTAAAAAAAAATGACTTAGCCTAGCTGCCTGAATTTTTACCCATAAATTGATTAGGAACAGTAGGTGGACTCTGGATGAAGGCAGAAAAGAACCACTCTGGACAACCCAAAGGTCAAGTTTAATAGGGCTGTGCTTGGGCAGGTGGCCAGATGGGTGAGTGCCTTCTATTTAGAAGAGAGTATCAAAGAGAAGGGAACAGAAAGGCTGATAAATTGCACTTTAGAAAGCCATTTTTCTCCAAGTTTCATACAAAATCCAACCACTAAAATCCAGGGCCTAAAATGGTAAAAATGAACCTACTCACTTAGCTTGTGGAGGGTCCTGTGAACATCAGAGGGTGCAGCTGTTACTGCCAATGACCCTCTCGGTTGGAAGCATTTGGTATCAGACGTCGTGACTGCAAAAGCATCCTTCACGTGAGGACTTCGCCAAATCAATCTTATGTGGCCTGTACTGTCTTCTTTACTCAGAATCCATTTGAGCACCAAAAACTCATCCTCAGAAAAAGTCTAAATACATTTAGAAGCCCTATCTCAAAGAGGTCAACAAAATAGATAGATTGGATACCCTTTGATGCCTTTTCATTTAGAAATGAGAAATCGTCTCTCAAGAGAGAAGCACTTGTCAAAGGGGACAGAAGGTTTAGTCTTTGGTTTGGAATCTATTTGCTGTGGGTTTTCATTAGAAATGAAACACCAGACAACTCTAATTTACAAAAAAGCTGCAAAGTGCTTGGCATTCTATTCTTTTATTTTCTTTTCTATTTTTTCTATTCTTTTCTATTCTATTCCCTTTACCTGTCTGTCTGTTTCTTTCTTTCTTTTGGCTTTTAATTGTGGGAGAATTCAAACATAAATGTGTAGAAAAGAGTGTACATGTGTGCATTCAAGTACCCATCACTGAGATGCAAAATAGCAATTGTTTGCCAACCTTCCCCTTCTCCCTTCTCCCTACATCTGCTAGGTAATTTCAAAGCAAATCTCAGATATTATAGCATTTTGTCATAAATAATTCAATGTAACTTACCTTTATAGAACATGTATTTCTGAAGATGTATTTACCTGGTACAGAACAAGGTAGCTGGTTCTTCTGGGGATCTGATGCTACATCCTTAAAGAGCACTCCCTCTTCTCTGTGCCCGAAAGCTTCCTCCACTGATGGTGATGTGCCAAAGAGCCTCTGATGTGGAAGCTCAGGAGGTACAGTTAGAGACAAAGGGAGACAGCCAGCGATAGCATGGTGACTGCTTCTGCCTGACCTCTTGGAGAGAGTTCAAGTCTCTATGGTTCGAGTAAGGGCAGAAAGTGGATGGAATGATTTCCATGTGAGGCTGAGAGTCTGAGTCTGGGGCTAGCACCTGCAGAGGTTGTTGAGGGGAACATAGAGAACACTCATCAAAACAAATACTCTTTGGGGGCCCATGGGTGAGATGGGGCTTGGCAGAAAGTCACTCTTCCAACTTTTGCATGGAACTCAGCTGCACTCTGACATTCTGAGATTTATGAAGTATTCGGAAATAACTGCATTGACAGGGTTGTGGGCATTTACACAAGGGGTATGCTCAGCTCTGGCAAGGGCAACTTCCCACCATTTGTTCATTGTTTTTTTTTTCCCTTTGTTTATTCAAGAGTGTATGAAGCCCCTACTGGGTGCCAGATGCTGTTAATGTTACTGTGATCATAGCAGAGATCAAGATACAAAAATTTGCTCCCATTTTCGAGGGAAAGAGAAACAATATGCCCTAAATATATAATATAGTGTCAGGTATATAAATGCCATAAAAAAGTAAAGCAAACCAAATTTTTAAAAAGACTAACTTCAGGCTGAGGGTGGTCTTTCACACAGGCAGGCATGGAAGATCTCTATGAAGAGATTTTTTTTTAATTTATTTTATTTTATTTTTTAAAATTTAATCCAAATTAGTTAGCATACAGTGAAACAATGATTTCAAGAGTAGATTCTTTAATGCCCCTTACCCATTTAGCCCATCCCTCCTCCCACAACCTCTCCAGCAACCCTCAGTTTGTTCTCCATATTTATGAGTCTCTTCTGTTTTGTCCCCCTCCCTGTGTTTATATTATTTTTGTTTCCCTTCCCTTATGTTCATCTGTTTTGTCTCTTAAAGTCCTCGTATGAGTGAAGTCATATGATTTTTGTCTTTCTCTAACTAATTTCACTTAGCATAATACCCTCCAGTTCCATCCATGTAGTTGCAAATGGCAAGATTTCATTCTTTTTGATTGCCAAGTAATACTCCATTGTATACATATACTACATTTTCTTTATCTACTAATCCATCGACAGACATTTGGGCTCTTTCCAAACTTTGGCTATTGTTGATAGTGCTGCTATAAACATGGGGGTGCATGTGTCCCTTCAAAATAGCACACCTGTATCCCGTGGATAAATGCCTAGTAGTGCTATTGCTGGGTGGTAGGGTAGTTCTATTTTTAGTTTTTGAGGAACCTCCATACTGTTTTCCAGAGTGGGTGCACCAGTTTGCATTGCCAACAACAATGCAAAAGAGATCCTCTTTCTCTGCATCCTCACCAACATCTGTTGTTGCCTGAGTTGTTAATGTGAGCCATTCTGACAGGTGTGAGGTGGTATCTCATTGTGGTTTTGATTTGTATTTCCCTGATGATGAGTGATGTTGAGCATTTTTTCATGTGTCGGTTGGCCATCTGGATGTCTTCCTTGGAGAAGTGTCTATTCATGTCTTTTGCCCATTTCTTCACTGGATTATTTGTTTTTTGGTGTTGAGTTTGATAAGTTCTTTATAGATTTTGGATACTAACCCTTTATCTGATATGTCATTTGCAAATATCTTCTCCATTCTGTCGGTTGCCTTTTAGTTTTGCTGATTGTTTCCTTCATTGTGCAGAAGCTTTTTATTTTGATGAGGTCCCAGTAGTTCATTTTTGCTTTTGTTTCCCTTGCCTCTGGAGACGTGTTGAGTAAGAAGTTGCTGCGGGCAAGATCAAAGAGGTTTTTGCCTACTTTCTTCTCAAGGATTTTGATGGCTTCCTGTCTTACATTAAGGTCTTTCATCCATTTTGAGCTTATTTTTGTGTGTGGTGTAAGAGAGTGGTCCAGGTTCATTCTTTTGCATGTCACTGTCCAGTTTTCCCAGCACCACTTGCTGAAGAGACTGTCTTTATTCCATTGGATATTCTTTCCTGCTTTGTCAAAGATTAGTTGGCCATACGTTTGTGGGTCCATTTCTGGGTTCTCTATTCTGTTCCACTGATCTGAGTGTCTGTTCTTGTGCCAGTACCATACTGTCTTGATGATTACAGCTTTGTAGTATAGCTTGAAGTCTGGGATTGTGATGCCTCCTGCTTTGGTTTTGTTTTTCAAGATTGCTTTGGCTATTCGGGGCCTTTTCTGGTTCCGTATAAATTTTAGGATTATTTGTTCTAGCTCTGTGAAGAACGCTGGTGCTACTTTGATAGGGATTGCATTGAATATGTAGATTGCTTTGGGTAGTATTGACATTTTAACAATATTTGTTCTTCCTATCCAGGAACATGGAATCTTTTTCTGTTTTTTTCTGACTTCTTCAATTTCTTTCATAAGCTTTCTATTGTTTTCAGTGTATAGATTTTTCACCTCTTTGGTTAGATTTATTCCTAGGTATTTTATGGTTTTTGGTGCAACTGTAAATGGGATCGATTCCTTGATTTCTCTTTCTGTTGCTTCATTGTTGGTATATAGGAATGCAACCCATTTCTGTGCATTGATTTTATATCTGCAACCTTGATGAATTCATTAAGCTGTTCTGGCATTTTTTTTGTGGAGTCTTTTGGATTTTCCATATAGTGTATCATGTCATGTGCGAAAAGTGAAAGTTTGACCTCCTCCTGGATGATTTGGATGCCTTTTATTTCTCTGTGTTGTCTGATTGCAGAGGCTAAGACTTCCAATACTATGTTGAATAACAGTGGTGAGAGTGGACATCCCTGTCTTGTTCCTGACCTTAGGGGGAAAGATGGCAGTTTTTCCCCATTGAGGATGATATTAGTGTTGGGTTGTTCATACATGGCTTTTATGATCTTAAGGTATGATCCTTCTATTCCTACTTTCTTGAGAGTTTTTATCAAGAAAGGGTACTGTATTTTGTCAAATGCTTTCTCTGCATTTATTGAGAGGATCATATGGTTCTTGTCCTTTCTTTTATTGATGTGATGAATCACATTGATTGTTTTGCGGATATTGAGCCAGCCCTGCATCCCAGGTATAAATCCCACTTGGTCGTGGTGAATATTTTTTTAAATGTATTGTTGGATCTGGTTGGCTAATATCTTGTTGAGGATTTTTGCATCCATGTTCATCAGGGAAATCGGTCTATAGTTCTCCTTTTTAGTGGGGGTCTCTGTCTGTTTTTGGAATCAGGGTAATGCTGGCTTCATAGAAAGAGTTTGGAAGTTTTCCTTCCATTTCTATTTTTTGGAACAGTTTCAAGAGAATAGGTGTTAACTCTTCCTTAAATGTTTGGTAGACTTCCCCTGGAAAGCCATCTGGCTCTGGACTCTTGTTTTTTGGCAGATTTTTGATTACTAATTTGATTTCCTTACTGGTTATGGGTCTGTTCAAATTTTCTATTTCTTCCTGTTTCAGTTTTGGTAGTGTATATGTTTCTAGGAATTTGTCTATTTCTTCCAGATTACCCATTTTATTGGCATATAATTGGTCATAATATTCTCTTATTATTGTTTTTATTTCTGTTGTTTTGGTTGTGATCTCTCCTCTTTCATTCTTGATTTTATTTATTTGGGTCCTTTCTTTCTTCTTTTTGATCAAACTGGTTAGTGGTTTGTCTATTTTATTAATTCTTTCAAAAAACCAACCAACTTCTGGTTTCATTGATCTGTTCTACTGTTTTTTTTTGGGGGGGGAGTCGATAGCATTAATTTCTGCTCTTATCTTTATTATTTCCTGTCTTCTGCTGGTTTGAGGTTTTATTTGCTGTTCTTTTTCCAGCTCCTTAAGGCGTGTGTATCTGAGATAACCTTTTTGTTTTAAGTTTATTTATTTATTTTAAAAGACAGAGCAGGGAATGGGCAGAGAAGGAGGGAGAGAGAGAATCCCAAGCGGACTCTGCACTGACAGAGTGCAGAGCCCAATACAGGGCTCAAACCCACGAACCGTGAGATCATGACCTGAGCAGAAACCAAGAGTTGGACACTTAACTGACTGAGCCACCAAGGCGCCCCAGGCAATAACTTCTGAGAAGAGGCCTGAATAAAATATGAAGACAAGTTGCTCACAGGTGTGGGTGATGAACATCTGAGTCAAAGGCACAGAAAGTACAAGCTGAGATTTAAATAAGCTTGGTGTGACCAAAAAAAAGAAAGACCAGTGTGGCTATTGTGTTGTGATCCAGGTGGAGAGTGATAGGAGAGGAGCCCAAGAAGCCAGTCAGACTCCCCTTGGAGGGCTCTGGAGACCACAATCGTGTGTCTTTTTTGTGTGCACTCAGCAGAGACTCTACATTGTTTAATGACAGAACCACCTTTCCCAGCCCCACAGTTGGTCAGGACACAGTCTGCACGAGTACAGGCCATGGGCCTGAGGCTAAGGGTTTCAACTAAGGGAGTAGGTAGCAAGACCTTCTTAGAAATTTAAAAAGAAGGCCACGGCTTCTATGTAAGCAAGTGATTCAGAGCCGTACAAGAAAAGGTAAGACCTTATAAAAAGCCATTGGGATAATCTGGCAGAGATAACAGGCTAAACCTAACAAGGAGATAGTGAGATATGTGTGGATTTAAGCTGTATTACCAGATGGAGCTGATAGGACTTGCTGATGGATCAGAAGGGTAGGGTGTGGGAGAAAGACACATATCTTGTGTCTGGGCAGCACGATGTGCAGTGTGCACTTTGCTAAGATGGAAAAGAGTAGGTTTATCTCTATAAACACACCTCTAGTTGCTAGCAAACCACCTTTTCTCCTCACTCTCTTTCTTCTGCATCATCAATTTGTCCATTTCTACTGATCATCCCGAGAAGTAAACAAATGTACAATAACAGTTCCCATCTCATATCTACTCCCTCGGCCTCCCCGGTTCTGTAGTGTCTGGTCCTAACATGCTGCATTCCCCATGCTCACAGGTTAGCTGGCCTCTGCTGGCTGTGGCCAGTGAGAGAAAATGGAGAGAAGATGGTAGGACAAGAGAAATGAGTATCAAGATGCTTCTCCAGACCCTCTCTTTGCCTCTGGTGGAATCACTGGTAGAATCAAGGACTGGTGCCTTTTGCACCTTGACTCTGTTTAGAGTTCAGAAAGGCCAAGAAGATCCAGTAAAATGGACAAAGATGGAGTAACAAATAGAAAATGAGGAACCCCATAAACCAAATGATAAAAGCTTTTCAAAAAGAGAAAGTAATCATCTTTGTTAAATACTGCCAAGAAGTCAAGGAAGATAATGACCAAGAGTTGTCTGGTATATTTCACAACTGATTCTATGAGAACAGTGGGGTTGGATTGGTGAGGGTGAAAGCCTGATGAGGAAAGATTTATGAAATACGTGAGAAGAGGAAGTAGAAACAAATATTACTAAATTTCAAGAAGAACAGAGGAATGTGACCCTAATTTAAGAGAAATTTAGTGTTCGGGAAGGAATTGTCTAAATATGGGAGGTCTATCGGTCAGAGTCCAACCAGTAAAACAGAAATAACTAGAAGCATTTAAAAGAAAAGTAATTTAACCAGATAATGCAGAAGCTGAGATGCCAGTCAAGGCAGATGAAGAAGCCCCAGATTGGTGCCTACAGGCCACTACTCCCTTCTGGCTTAAGAGGACAAAGGAAAGATGTTACTGGACCCAAAGTTTAGGGTCATCTACAGAAACTGGAATCACAGCCATTGTGTCCATTTGGAGTTAGAGCCAAGAAGACTCAGCTTCTATTAGGTACATACTAATCATTCAGGATTCTTCTTGCTGATGGCTCAATATTGAGAATCTTGGAGAATCTTACACTGGGCAGTGATTCTCAACAACGTCTGTAAATACAAATCATCTAGGGAGTCTTTAAAAAATACCAGTGCCCAAGATGCATCCCAAGCTAATTAAATCAGAACTTACAAAACGGGGAGCAAACATTTTAAAAAGATGTTTTAAAAGATAGCCAAATAATTCTACTGTATAGCTAGGGCTGAGAACCACTGCTCAAAATTCTGCATGATAAAACAGGATCGAATGCTTCCTTGCCCAAAACTGCCACCAGTTCTTGAATCTAGTCCTAAGGTATCCATCATAGCAACAAATGGTAAAAGCCCAACTGGTAAAAGCTCCCTGTTATCATCGAATTAATTTTCTTAATGAAATAGGCTGCCTGAGAATTTCTATCCTTTTAATGCTCTTTTGAGGTTAGAAGAGCAAAAGATGAAAAGCCCAGAAACAACATTCTCTGTGTTTCCTTTCGCCGTAACAGAATAATTAAGTGGTGTGGTTACCCACATGCCACTGAGAGACACATTTTTCAGGATGCGATAGGTCACAACTGATAGAAGCAGAGGGGCTTATGTTAGCCACATGGCATGAGGACTTAACACACCTCATCTGTTTTCAAACCACCAAAATGCATTTCAGAGTGGCTCGTGTTTGTGCTTCTCTAATTTGGAATATACTATGTATCTCATAATTAGGACCTGTCTCTTCCTTGGAAGCTGAAACATTTGTCACTTTTTGTGGAATCGAAATCTTGAGTCTGTGGATCAGAAATAAGCTCCCAGTCTTTTATTGGGAACCCTGCATTTTGGGTTAGTAATTTCCCCAAGCAGCTGGGATTTAGTCAGTGTTCTTAGTTATAATTAAATGATAAATCTTCACATGGAAGGCATCCAACACCAAATATGTCAGTTCCATCAAAGTGGAATAGAGCACAAGATACATTTACCTAGGAAAATGATTCCACTTTGGAAAATTATATTCTCTTGTCAGAAGCCAGATGACAAGCAGTTGCCTGCGAACAGTCGATAACAAAAGGCTCTTTAGTGACTCGTGATGCATCTTTCAGCTCCTGCATCCATGCAGTTTTCTGGAAATAATGAGTGACTCCCTCCCTGTCTGACATTTCCTTATTGGCATCAACATCACCAGTGTCCAGATAGGCTTAGTGCTCAGCATTGATTTAGGAATGCTGTAATGACCAGCTGGAATGTGAAATATATCACAGCCAGCTCTTCCTGTGGCACGCAGATCATTCTACATTCAGGACTGTTACTTATGTTCCTTCAAATCTCTTCTCCAAACAAACATTTGTTAAATACCTACCATGGACAGGGTTTGTACTAGGCAATGTGGGAGTACAACCCTGACTGTGACAGGTTTGATCCACTGGTCCAGTCAGACATCAAGAATTCATTAAAATGGGGGAAGCAGAGAGCTTGGAGTTGATGATTCAAAATTGTCCTTTCCATGTTGACAATGATATGGCTCTGGGACACCTGGGTAGCTCAGTCAGTTAAGCTTCTGACTCTTGACTTTGGCTCAGGTCATGATCTTGTGGTTTGTGAGATCGAGCCACATGTTGGACTCGGAGCCTGCTTGGGATTCTCTCTCTCCCCTTCTCTCTCTGTGCCCCCCCTGCTTATTCTCTCTCTCTCTCTCTCTCTAAATTAATAAACTTAAAAAAATAGAAAATTATATGGCTCTGTTTGCATATGCTTATGTATATGTGTGTGTATATTTATATTTCTCTATGTATATTTATATGTTTAAATATAGTAGTTTAACTTCCTTCTGTATCCTATGTGTCCTAGCACAAGGCACTATAACTACTAAGAATTCAATAAGCCTCTGTTGACAGTGCACTGCATGAATGAGATAATTAATTTTGATCATTAGAAATGCATAGCATAAAAATTTTAAATGGTAACTAACACATAGTTCGCTTACTGTGTGCAGAACACTATTATAAATCATTTAATCCTCAAAATAACCATAGGAGGTAACTATTATTATAATTTTCATTTGGGAGACACGTGGAAATCAAGGAACCCATCCAGGCACACATAACTTGCAAGGGGCAGACAGAGGGTACATACTCAGGCTTTCCGGTGTCATTGCTACACCAACAAAACTACAGTCTAGAGAGCTGTTGTAAGTTAGAGTTTGACCTATGCAACATTGTTTTTCAGAAGTAGAGGGGGTCCTAGAAAGATCTTTGTCTTTGGGATCCAATACACTTAGCTCCACACTGAATAGCCATGTGACCTTGGGCAATTTCATGGATGTGTCTGAGCCTCAATTTCCTATTCAAAATTATAAGTGCACCTATTTTGTTAGTAAACAGACTCTGAAACCAGACCCTCTAACTGCATCACTAAGCAAGCTACTTAACCAATCTTGGGCTTCAGTTTCCTTGTTTGTAAAAGGAGCATGGAAATTGTAACTATCTCATATGGTTGTTATAAGGGCAACGTACCTATGTATGAAATGCTTTGAAAAGTGCCTGACATCCAAGTGCACACCATCAATGTCAGTTATGATTATATAGCAATAGATATTACTATTATTATTTGGCTTTACTAGAGATTGACTATTTTTATTGCTACCTAAGGCCAACTCCCAATTTGTAGTAAATCAAACTCTCTCTCTCACCTACCCAAGGGTTCATTCCAGGAATGCCTCCCTCTTTGTCTTATATTATCCTTCCTACTGGATCATTCCAATCAGTATTCAAACTTGCTACGAATTCTCCCATGTTAAAGAAATAACTCATTTTATCCTGTTTCCATCCAGCTATCACCTCGTTTCTGCTCCTTGTTGCAGCAATATTCCTTTTTTTGTATTTTCTTCACATTTTTATTTAAATTCTAGTTAGTTAATATATAGTGTAATATTGTTTTCAGGAGTAGAATTTAGTGACTCATCAGTTACATACAATACCCAGTGCTCATCACAAGTGCCTTCCTTGGTACCCATCACCCATCTGGCCCATCTCCTACCCACCTCCCTCTGCCAACCCATAGTTTGTTCTCTGTCATTAAGAGTCTCTCATGGTTTGGGGGCACCCGGGTGGTTCAGTTGATTAAGCATCCACCTCTCGATTTTAGCTCAGGTCATGATCTCATGGTTCATAAGATCAAGTCCCGCATTGGCTCTGCACTGGCAGTGCATTGCCTGCTTGGGATTCTCTCTCTCCCTCTCTCTCTGCCCTTCCCCTGCTCATGATCCCTTTGTCTCTCTCAAAATAAATAAACTTAAAAAAAAAAAGAGTTTCTTATGGTTTATTTCCTTCTTTCTTTATTTTCCCCTTCCCATATGTTCCTGTGGTTTGTTTCTTAATGCCACATATGAGTGAAATCATATGGTATTTGTATTTGACTGACTTATTTCACTTAGCATAATACACTCCTTGCTCCATCCACATCATTGCAAATGGCAAGATTTTATTCCTTTTGATGGCTAAGTAATATCCCATTGTATGTATGTATGTATATATGTATATATGTATATATATACACACACACCACATCTTCTTTATCCATTCATCAGTCGATAGACATTTAGACTCTTTCCATAGTTTGGCTATTGTTGATAATGTTGCTATAAACATCAGGGCACATACACCCCTTCGAATACGTATTTCTGTATCTTTTGGGTAAATACCTAGTAGTATAATTGCTGGGTAGGCTAGTTCTATTTTTAACTTTTTGAGGAACCCTCATACTTTTCCACAGTGGCTGCACCAGTTTGCATTCTTACCAACAGTGCAAGACGGCTCCCCTTTCTCTAATCCTCACCAACACTTGTTTTTTGTGTTGTTAATTTTAGCTACTCTGACAGATGTGAGCTGCTATCTCATCATGGTTTTGATTTGCATTTCCCTGATGATGAGTGATATTGAGCATCTTTTCATGTGTCTATCAGTCATCTGGATGTCTTGTTTGGAAAGTGTCTATTCATGTCTTCTGCCCATTTCTTCACTGGATGATTTTTTGGGGTGTTGAGTTTGATAAGTTCTTTATAGATTTTGGATACTAAAATTGTCTATATTTGTTGCTGCCCATTTTCTCCTCCCATTCTCTCTTTTTAATTTTTGTGGTACGATATATGTAACACAAAATTTATCATCTTAATCATTGTAAGTGTACAGTTCAGTAACATTAAGTATATTCATATTGTGCAACCATCATCACCATCCATCTGCAGAACTCTTTTCATATTTCTAAACTGAAACTCTATGTCCTTTAAAGAATAACTCCCTATTTGCCATTCCCCCAATACCAGGAAGCCCCCATTCTATTTGCTGTCTCTATGATTTTGGCTACTCTAATTACCTCACATAAGCAGAAGTGTATATAATTCTTGCTCTTTTGTGGTTGGCTTATTTTACTTAGCATACAGTCATCAAGGTTGACCAATGTTGTAGCATATGTCAGCTTCATATATTTGATGTTCTGTTATTAGATGCATGCACGTTTATAATTATTGTATCTCTTCACTGTACTGAACCTTTTAATAGTATATAATATCCTTATTCACTTGAGAGATGCTTCAGTGGCTTAGTCGGTTGAGTGTCTAACTCTTGATCTCAGTTCAGGTCTTGATCTCAGGGTTGTGAGTTCAAGCCCTGTGTTAAACTCCATGCTGAGTGTGGAGTCTACAAAAAATACACACACACACACACACACGTATATATATAAATCCTTTTTCACTTGAAAGTTTGACTTTGAAAGCTTGATTATAATGTGTCATGGTGAGGGTATATTTGGGTTCATCCTTCCAGCCTCCACCTATGACACAGTTCAAAGCTGCTTCTACAGTTTCAGGTGTTTATTACAGCAGCATACTGCTCCTGAGACCCATTCCTTTCTTAGTACATTTAGGATGCTATAACAAAAATACCATAGATTGGGTGGCTTAAAAAAAGAAAAACATTTATTTCTCACAGTTATAGAGGTTGGGAAGCCCAAGATTAAGGTAAACTGGTGTCCACTTAGGTGTCCAGTGAGAATATGCTTCCTGATTCATAAATGGCCATCTTTTCTGTATCCTTACAAAGCAGAAGGGTGAGGGAACCCTCTGGGTTCCTTTTATAAAGGGACTAATTTCATATACAAGGGTTCCACTTTCATGACAATTACGTCTCAAAGTTCCTGCCTCCTAATGCCATTATAGGGGGTTAGGATTTCAACATAGGAATTGGAGAGGTGGAATACAGACATTAGGTCTACTGCCCTCCACCTTTCCTCTTAAAATGGCTAAGAAAAAAAAAAACAGGCAATATCAAGTGCTGGTGAAGAAGTGGAGAAACTAGGACTCATACATTGTTGTTGGGTAAGCACAATGGAAAAGAGATTGTAGAAAACCATATGGCAATTTCTTATAAATTTAATCAAATGTTTAGCATGATTAGCCCCAATCTTGCACATTATTATTAGATTCACCTCTTAACATTTAATATTTTTAATAGTATTGTGAAGGTACTTTTTAAATTCCCAGTTGTTACTGCAAACACTTAAAAATGCAAGTTTTTGTTTTTGTTTTTATATTAAGCTTGAATCCTGCAACTTTGCAAAACTTACTGACTAGTAGGTTTTGGTGCATTTTATGAGATTTTCTACGTAGGCAATTTTATTGTCTGTGAATAGACATGGTTTTATTTATTTATTTTTATTTATAGTCTATATGGCTTTTATTTCCATTTCTTGCCAATACTGCCCTGGATATGACCTCCAATGTAATGTAGAATAGGATTGCTGAGGACATGCATCCTTGTCTTAACCCAGTGATAAGGAGAAAGCATTGAATCATACACTATTAAGAATTCACCTACAGGGGCACCTGGGTAACTCAGTCAGTGGATATGAGGCCCACATCAGCCTCTGTGCTGACAGATCAGAGCTGGGAGCCTGCTTCAGATTCTGTGTCTCCCTCTCTCTCTCTGCCCTATTGCTTCTCTCACTCTGTCTCTCTCTTTCAGAAATAAATAAACATTAAAAAAAATTTTTTTAAAGAATTCACCTACAGATTTTTCATGAGGAAGTTATATTTAATGTATAGTTTTCCTAGAGTTTTTATCTTGCATGAATTTTGTTTTGTTAAATGCTCCCTTGTTTTGGCAGCATCTATTGAAATGATTATATTACTTTTCTTGTCTAGCCTATCAATAAAGTTAATTATATTCATTGATTTTCAAATATTGAATCATCTTTTCATTCCTAAGATGAACCCCAGTTAGTCATGATATATTAACCTTTCTATATATTGCCGGATTCAATGTGCTAATATTTTGTTGAGAATTTTGTGTTTATGTTATTGAAGGATATTGATTTATAGTTTTCTTTTAATGTTTTCATCTAATTTTGACATGACGGTAATATGGAGGCCTCATAAAATGAGTTCTGAAGTGTTCCATTTTCTTCTATTATATGGAAGAAATTATGTAGAATTGATAGTTTTTAAATGTTTGTTAAATGTATAAATGAAACCATCAGGGTCTGAAATTTAAGTGTTTCAGTTATCCAAATAGATATATGACAATTCTAGTTATCTATTACTTCTTGTATGAGTTGGAAAGTTTCTACCTTTCCTGCATCTGTCCATTTCACCTAATTTGTTAAATTTATTGACATAAAATGAATTGAATTTTGCCTTTTTTAGCCTTTTAACATCTATAGTACCTCTAGTGATGCTCCTTCTTTTATCTCCAATGTTGT
This sequence comes from Panthera pardus, assembly GCF_024362965.1. Taxonomy (NCBI): domain Eukaryota; kingdom Metazoa; phylum Chordata; class Mammalia; order Carnivora; family Felidae; genus Panthera; species Panthera pardus. Next base: position 47,389,453 of record NW_026526688.1, on the reverse strand, counting down.
TAATTGATGCTCTTTCTTTCTCTCTCTCTCACTCTCAGAGGTTTCTAAATTTTATTCCTCTTTAAAATTTTTGATCATTGTGTATCATTGATTATAAACAATATGATTGCAAGTGTCTTCCTACTGGTTCCATCAATTCCTTTGTTTCTTTTCCTTCTTCTTTGATCTGCTTTTGAATTGAGTATTTTTATAATTTTATCTTCTCTCCAAAATTGGTATATTAGGTATACTTATTTTTAAAAATATTTTAGTTGGTTGCCCCTGAACTTATTATATGCAACTTTAGTTATTCACAGTTTGTCTTCAAATAATAGTATACCATTTTATATAGAGTGCAATAATTTTAAATCGCTATAATTATAACTCACCTGTCTTTTGTTTTTTTCACTGTTCTCATATATTTTGCTTTTACATTTGTTATAAACCCTTAAATATATCATTACTACTTTTGCTTTAGATAGTCGATTGTATTTCTAAGTGATTAAGGATAAGGAACAAAATGACTCTAAATTTACGTCTAGTTTTGTTATTTCCAAAGCTTTTTTTTTCTTTTCTAGATCTATGTTCTTGTCCAATATAATATTACTTCCACCTGAAGAAGTGCCTTTAATATTTCTTTTAATGTAGATCTGTTCAAAGGTTGTCTCCTATTTTTTTCTGATACAGTTTTTTACTTTCACTTTACAAATACTTTATCCCTGAAATAGAAATCTATGCTGACATGTTTTTGCAGCACTTTGTCTTTTAAAAGTGTATTTATTTATTTTGAGAGAGAAAGAGAGAGAGTGCACATGTGAGTGGGGGCAGAGCAGAAAGAGAGGGAGAGAGAGAATCCCAAGCATGCTCCTTGCTCAGTATGGAGCCTGACACAGGGCTCAATCTCATGGCTGTGAAATCATGACCTGAGCAGAACCAAGAGTCAGATGCTTAACAGACTCAGCCATTCAGGCTCCCCTTTCAACCCTTTTAAATGTGTCATTTCATTGTCTTCTGGCTTATAATGAATATTTATCTTTTTTTATTTGCATATTTATGAATTTCTCTATAGCTTTAGTTTTCAGAAATTGAGAAATGTGTATGTATAATTACATGTGTATGCATTTTGGTTTTATGTTGTTTTGTATTTCTTTTGTAGATCTCTGGTCTTGGCTCAGTGGTTTGATGTTTTTCGTTATCTTTGGGAAATTCCCATCCTTTATCTTTTTAAATACTTATTGCTCCTGTTCTCTCTCTCTTCTGAGATTCTAAGTACTTGTATGTTAGTTAGACAATTTGCTACTAGTTCAAATCCTTTGGATGCTCCATTATGTGTTTTCTTTTTCTGCAATTTGGGTGATCTCTATTGATCTATCATTAACTTCACTAATTCTTTCTCAACTATGTCAAGTCTACTAATCAGCGCTTTGAAAGGATACTTCTGATGTTTTTAATTTCCACCGTCCCATTTGTCTATTTTCATAGTATATATCTCTGCCAAAATTCCTCATCTGTTTATGAATATTACCCATGTTTTCTGCTAGATAGATATTTAAGATATGAATCACAGTTATTTTTAAATTGTGGTTTTATAGTTCCAAAATCTGAGACAACTCTAAGTCTAGTTCTGGTGATTACTTTTTATCTTTGACAATGGATTGTATTTTTCTTTTAATTTATGTGTATGTCTCATAACTGTTTTTGAATCACAGGCATTTTATGTAGAACAGTAGATATTGGAGCAAATAACATTTATGCCTATAAATAGGTATGTCTTTTCTTCTATTGGGCCATTGGAGAAAAGGCCCAATTGAATCAATCCAGCCAGGAGGTGAGCTGTGTATATACTTTGTTGTTGCTATGGTTATGTTCAGTGTAGAACTAGTTCTAATTTCTCTAATGGAAGACTGCCATTGACTTGTGCTGAGCATCTGGTCTAGGGTCCTGAAGAGTTTTTCTCAGTGTTCCTGCTTAGCCCTTTTTGCCTTTCCTACAGGCCTTGGTAACAGGGAGACTCTTTCCACTCCTCCCCTATCCCAGTGGAGTGGGTGCTTTTTGTCATTCACTGTTTCCTATGCTTGGGGCAGGGCAGGATAGGTGCTTTGTTGTACTAGCCCAGCCTCCATTGTTGGCAAACCCCCTACTGATCACCCTCAGATGTAGAGATTTCTCAGCATTCCTGCTTCTCCTCCCTGTGACAGCCAACTTTGCCTTGGATCTGTGGTAAATCTTGTGCAGAAGAGTTTCATGCCTCTCAGGAGACCTTGAATATAGGATCTTCAACCTAAAACTCTCCTATTCTTTCTGTAGGACTAAAGGTATTTTTCTTCTATCCTTTCCCCAGAAAAAAAATTAAGATTCACTGCCCCTTCCCAAGAAGGTTAAAGCTTTTATTTTGTATGAGCAAAGGGGTTTAGGGAAATGTGTGATGTTTTATGCCTGCTCTACAGTGGCAGTCAACTCCTCCTATAGGCCTATAGCCCTGTGGGAGAGGCTCTGGTCTCTTACTCTGCCATTCATCTTTCTACCAAGCATCTGAGTGATGTCCATGAAAAATAGCATGTAAATGGGTATAAAACCCCTTGTGTCTGGGGTTTTTAGGGGATCTATACTGTATACTAGCCTACATTCAACTACTAACTGTTCATTATCATATTTATTGATTTTTTTTCTTACCCATCAAATGACAACTGCTACTTCTCCCTCCCATTCTGTGTTACTTCTCTCTCCTTAGAAGGTCCCGTCCTTGACTTTTAGGCTACTTGGTTGCCCTATACATCAGCTTTGTGATAAGTTGCAGAAAATTAATGACTTTGTAATTTATTTTTTTACTGTCTTGGTGGAAATGACACACTTTCTAGCTTGGCACATTCTCATTAAAAGTAAAACTTACCCATTATTTTTTATACTACACCAATTAGGATTTTGCCTACACCTCTCCACTGACATAGTCAAAGTCATCAGGCATCTCCACACTGCTAAATCTACTAGATAATTCTTAGTACCAATCTTTCTTCATTAGTAACACTAGGCTGAGTTGATCCCTCTCTTATTCTGTGAACATTTTACTTGGTTTCCAATACACAATACACTCCTAGCTTTCCTCTTTCATTTCTGGAAGTTCCTTCTCCATATATTTTGCTGATTCTTCTTCTTCTTTTCAATGTCTTAAAATTGGAGTACCCCTGGGCTCAACCATTGTACCTCTTTCCTTCTCTACCCACACCCATTAGTGATCTCATCCAGTCTTGTGATTTTAAGTATTAGTCTAACATGAGTGATCTCCATATTTCTGTATCTAGCCCAAACTTTTTCTATTCCACACCCATATTAGTTTATTTCTTGACTTCTCTACTACAATGTCCATTGGCAGTTCAAACATCTTGTCAAAAAATTAATTCCTTATTTTCATATTTTAATCTATAGCAGACACATTCTTCTCCATCTCTCCAGATCATAACCTATTAGTTCATACCCCAAAGACAAAAACAAAAACGTAGCCCTTGCCTTCTTTCTTACATACACATCACACAACTAACTCTTTAGCAACTCATGTTGGCTCTACTTGGAAAAAAATAAAATAAAATAAATTTAAAATTAAAATAAAAAATTCACTTTCTTCTAACCATTTTGATTATTGCACCCAAATAATCATCATGTATTGCCTGGCTTATTGTAAGTATTTTCTATCCAGTGTCCTTCATTCCACTTTTGCTCCAGTATGCTTTCATCATGGGATTAAGAGTGAATTTTGGGAGTATAGGTCAGATCTGTCACCATCCTGCTCCAAATCCTCTAACAACCCCTATTTAAGTCAAAATAAAGACCAAATATATCACAAAAGATCTTTCTCTGGACCTCTCTATCTGAATATCATCTCTTACTGCTCTTCCTCTTACTGCCTAGGATGAATAATAAATTTAGCCTACTAAAATAAAAAATAGGGGCGCCTGGGTGGCTCAGTCGGTTAAGCGACCGACTTTGGCTCAGGTCATGATCTCACAATTTGTGAGTTTGAGCCCCACATCAGGCTCTGTGCTGACAGCTCAGAGCCTGGAGCCTGCTTCAGATTCTGTGTCTCCCTCTCTCTCTCTCCCTCCCCCTGCCCCTCAAAAGCATTAAAAAATAAGGTAAGATAAATAAAATTAAAATAAAATAAAATAAAATAAAATAAAATATAATATAATATAATATAATATAATATAATATAATTTCCAACTATACTTGACACTTTACTGTTCTTCAAAGTACCAGATATATTCCCACCCAGAGCTTTTGCACTACATGTTTCCTCTGACTAGAACGCTTTTCTCCTGGATATCTACAGAGCTTACTCCTTCACCTTCAAGTATTAACTCAAATGTTATGTTTTCAAAACATTAACTGACCCACTTCCAACAAGGGCTCTCTGTGCTTCTTACTTTGCTTAATTTTTCTTCATAGTACCTTTTCCCATAGCATACGATTATCACCTCTACCAAAGTATATAATGTACTTATTTACTGTGCTTAGTGTTATGTTTCCTCACATTAAAATGGAAAACAATAATTTTGTCTCTCTTTTTCACCAACGTAACCCCACTATTTAGAAGAGTATCTAACAAAGAGTAGACAATCACTAAATATTTTGTTAATGTTTATTTATTTATTTTGAGAGAAAGAGAGCACAAGCAGGGGAGGGGAGAGAAAGAGAGAGACAGAATGCCAAGCAGGCTTTTCCTGGTCAGCATGGAACCTGATGCAGGGCTCAAATTCACAAAACATTAGATCATGACCTGAGCCAAAATCAAGAGTTGGTACTCAGCTGACTGAGCCACTCAAGTGTCCCAATTGCTAAATATTTCTTTAATGAATGATCAGGGTTGATTGTATGAATTAAATTAAGTCACATAGGTAGAACACCTGATATCCAAGAGGATCTTAGTAAATACTTTCCATGAATAGTACAAGCAAGGATGAGCACATAAATATTCTTTGATGAACTAGTGTGACTTTTCAGTTTTTAAGTTTTAAATCCCCTGTTCTGAGTGGAAACAAATAATGAATAAGTATATATTTAAAAATTACATTCTTGGGGCACCTGGGTGGTACCGTTGGTTAAGCATCCTACTCTTAATTTCTGCTTAGCTCTCCCTTTCATACAAAACTACTTTTGGCATGTAGTTTTGTGTTGTTGAAGCAAAACTCAGACTTTCAAAAATGTCACACACAAAAAAGATAAAATGCACATTGTTCTCTATTACCTTGACTTTCTCACTTATAAGAATATAACTTTTATTTATTTTTTTTAATTTTTAATTTAATCATTTATTCGAGGGCGGAGGAAGAGTGTTAAGGAATTGGCTGACATAATTATGGAAGCTGTCAAGTCCAAATCTGCGATGTGGGCCAGCAGGTTAGAAACCCAGGACAACTGATGGTGCAAATAAAATCCAAATGCCATCTGTTGGATAATTCCCTATTGCTTGAGGAAGCCAATACTTTGTTCTGTTCAAACCTTCGACTGACTAGATGAAGCCCACCCACATTATGGAGGGCAATCTGCTTACTCAAATTTTAAATGTGAATCTCATCCAAAAACATTCTCCAAGTTGACACAAAAGTTAATTATCACAACAGGTATTTAGGCACACTAAACATACATTAAAAATGTACACAAATGTTTACAGCAGTTTTATTCAGAATAGCTAAGTCTGTAAACCTCATTTGTCCATCAGCAAGAGAATAGACAGTGGTATACTTATAAATTATACCATAAAAAGAACAAATTCCTTAACCACACACACCAACATAGATTAATCTCAAAAACATTAAGCTGAATGGAAAAAGGCTTACATAAAAGAACACATAATGTATGATACCATTTATATAAAGTTCTAGAACTGGCAAGGCTAATCTACAGTGGAAAAAAGAATCGTATTTGAATCTGAGGGCAGGTGAGTAGGTATTGATGAGCAAAAGGCATAAAGAAATTTCCAAGTATAATAGAAATTTTCTGTTTCTTAAAGGAATTTTGGTTTTCATGGATGTATGCAGATTCCAAATCTATCAGTCATACACTAATTTTTTTCACATATAGTTATATAAAATTTTTATCTTAAAAACAATAAACAAATGTTGAACCATAGTTAATGCTATGTATGCTTAAGCATTTAGAGGCACCTAAACACTTCAGCATGCATTTCATCAAACAGATTTTAATATTTATTTATAGTCTACAACCTACTTTAAAATGCATCAAAAAACTTAAATGGATTTGTGGGTAAGCAATGGGACAGATAGTTATGTAAGAAAGCATATATAGTAAAGTTAACCGAAGAACCTATTGGTAGTTATACTGGTATTCACTGTACCCTTCTATGTTTTTCTATGTTTGAAACTTTTTATAATAAAATATTAGGGGAAAAAATAAAATGTAAATAAAATAATTATTTGTAAAAGTATCTCCCATGCATTCAATATAATTGATCCCTTTTTGGTAAAAATGAAAACCTGTTTTCCTAATTAATTTATATTTAAATAGAAAACATCCACAAGGAAAAACTGAAATAAAGTTTTCATGTAGCTCTTTAAATTATATTTTTTACTGTAGATCAGAAGCAAAGTATAATAAAAACTAAAGCATTGCTTGTCAGGAAATACACGATTAGTCCCTTCAAGCAGGCATGAAAGGGAGAATTTTAAAGGAGGGTCTCATCTCCCTGTCTAAAGTGTCTTATTATTGCTTTTTCTTTCAGAACTGTAGACCTAAAAGTCATGGACATATTATTGGAGCATTGATACAAAGCATCCTTTGCATTACTGACATTCTCCAGTTGAAGGGTCCTGAGTACTTCCTATAGAAGGCAAATGATACCTATAAACCTTTTACTCTGATCCCTGATTTTAAAAATGAAGGTCTGACTCTTCACCACAGATTTCCTAATAATTCATATAAACCAGTCAGTGCTTTTGCAAACTGAGGTTTGAGAAAAGAAACAGTAACACTTTTAAGTTTCCAATGGCAATATCAGAGGTAAAATAAAAACAGCACCTGTGTCTGAATGACTTATATTAAATTAACAACTCTGCACTAATTATGATGAACTTGACCATCGATATTCCCCATTATCATCAAGCAAGGACTCAATGATCTCTTCTAAATGGGAAGCTTTCTGGATCCCCATCCCACTTTTGCCTCCTTCCATTATCCCACTTCCAGAGGGTCCTCACTCAAATACACCTACACTAATGCACATAGACACAGCCTAATAATGTTGAAAAAGTATTTTCCAATATTTATACCTCAATGCCTTCCATTCACATAGTGCCTTACATTTCAATATGCCTTAGTAATAGTAGTCCACTAAGACTTAATAGGAAATGCTGCCTCCAGCTTTAGTTCTCAAATCATTGTTCAAATAGAGCAGCATGAAAATCACTGGTGGCTATTTTAAAACCAGGTTTATGAGACCTACCTTACAACTACTCAAAGAGAAAAAACAGAATTCTGTAAGATGGTGCCCAGAAGCTGTGTGTGTGTGTGTGTGTGTGTGTGTGTGTACCCTTTCACTCAAAATTTAAGAATCACAGTGTTCTTACCAATTATGCCTATTCTTTGGCATGAGAATCTTGATTGAAATCATTACCTGGGTTCCAGCTAGTTAAGATAGCTATTTATAACAATACATGTAGAACTTTTTAATTGAAAAAAAAAAGGATTAACTGAAAATTCTTTAATGTCCGTGATGGATTGACTTTACTAGAGCATGTGTGTGTGGAAAAAGGAAAGGACAGAAGTGCAGACTGTAGAATAGGCAATACTGAGAGTAATATTTAACATGGTTCTGGTTGTATTGCCTAATCCCTTCTTTGTAGAAATTAGTAATAATCCTAATCAAATGTCCTTCACAATAGATCTTTGTTTGGTCATAGTCTTTCTTTTCTTTCTTTGTTATCCTGGGTCATTCTTCCTTATCCCTGATTTCCAATAGAAAGTGGCTTCATTATGGTGGCCATGAAATTTCAGTTTTGGGAGACAATTATTCATAGATTTCTTATTTCTGCATATCTTATAAGCAGAGACACTGACTGCTTTTTTTTTTTTTTGAGCTATATTTTCAACAATGTTTGCATAGCAAGCAGCATTGGAGGATATAGTGTCTTCCTTGAGAGAAACAGGAAGGTTTGCTTGGTATCCAGTATAAAATATGCATGTTTCCTAAATTCAAGGTTTCTTTCCTGTGATATAACCCAACACATATACAGGTGTCACCCGGCCCTCTTCATATCACCTTGTGGGAACTGGGGTATAGGGCACCAGTGCAAGAAAACGCTGAGTCTCTGGCTACTATGAGTAATTAATTGTCCTTTGTCTCTAACCCAGAGGTTATTTGTCCTCTTTCTGCGGTGGGATAATTTACTAGCTTAAGGGTATGGTAAAATCCCAGGTGCTTCACAGTTTTGATGGTAAATTGCATAACATTTTCCATTTCTCTCTCCTTACAGAAAGTTCAGACTAAGCAATAAACCCTTAAAAACTTTATTTGTATAATTCTAGTTATCTCCATTGTAACTTCCAAAATTTCAAGAGACCCTTTCACTGTGTAGAAAGTGTAGAGAATACTTCTACAAGTAATTTGTAGACCCAGACATGACATCCTTGTTCTAACCAGGCCTACACTGTCATATATTGTGTCTCCTCAGAATTCTAATATACATTACGCTGAATGGAAGGGCTGGCATTTTATCTCACTATGGTCTCCTATATGCAGCAACTTGCAGATCAAATCCAAACTAAAACTGATTTTATGATTGTTTTTCTCAACATGTCTAATAAATCTGACTGTAGCTTCCTGTGCAAGTGGAGAGGAAGGAGTTCCTTACCAATTTTATCTCTGTAGTCATATATAGACTTCAAAGTACTTTTATTTTGTTTTCTGTTTTATGTAAGCACAGTATCATAGACTTAACTTTTAAAGTTGACAAAGATCTTAGAAAGCATCTCTGTGCAACCTCCAAAACAAAGCATATACACAAAATATAAACAGACATTGCTTAATAATCTATAGTGATTGGAGCTTACAGAATTCACAGGAAAGTGCTTACTTATCATGATTGAGTTTATTTAATATTTAGAAATGTCTTCTTATCCCAATCATCTCTAACCATAGTCCTAGGATCATCTTCTAGAGCTTCCACTGCACTTAACTATCCTCTCGCAGATATCATAAGCAATTTCCTCCCCAAACCAAACTTATCATATTATTTTTTAAATGCCATGACTTCAAAATCTTTGGGTATTCTGGCAAAATCCATACTAAAATGTACTTTATAGCCGCTTCTCCCACAACAGCCTAATAGCAAAACTTAACATTGTTTTGGTCTTTTTTTGTGCAGATTAATCATATTGTTGATTTATATTATGTTCATAATTATTTAGAAATGTCAGGTCTTTTTCATATGAATTCCTGACAAACCAAGTTCATCACGTGTTAAATTCATACAATTGATTTTTTTCTCTTATCTAAAATAATCAAAAAAACACTGTGCTAACTTAGTTTGGTGGGCTTTAATCCATTTTCTATCCTCTTAGGATTCTTTTTAAATGTTATTTCTGTAATCAAAAGTATTGGTATCTTTTTCAAGATATGTCATTACAATATCTGAAACAAATGCCTTTAAACCCTTATCTAAGTTATTGATTAAAACATCAGACGGAACAGGACCAGTAACATAACCTTTTGATCTCTAGCTTTCTCTCATAATTGACATGATCCTTAAGATCTACATTTTTTAAGTGTGGTTATTTAAAAGGTTTCACATTTACCTTACTGTATTGTCAGCTAGGATTATTTAGTTATCTCATTCCCAAAGTTACAATGACTTGAAAAAAATGTAACGTGCCTTGCTGAAACTTGGGGAAACTATTTGATTAATCCTTTATTATGAAATGTATAAATATTTCTTGTAGAAAATTGCAGAATCGCATGGGAAATAGAGAGTGCAGTTGACCATAGTTTAAAGATGGTTATCAGAATCAGAATAGGTCCACAAAGTCTGCAAAGTAGCAGAGACACAAATGAAGTGCAGATAAAACCACCCTGAAGCTGGGAGAATACTATGAGCTTTAAATTATCTGTATATAGAGAAATCATTATTAAATGCCAACACAGCTACTATTAAACTTCTGACTATCACCTCAAGAGATTGTGTCTGGAGAAAAGGGCTAAGTCTGAAGAAACTGCATAGAAAACAGGAAAAGAGAAAAGGGGGCATGGGCATGGACAAAGCAAACCTAAAATTACCACAGAAAAATCCAACACTGAACACAGATCTGAAACATGATGGGTGAAAGTCCTAGATATAGTAAAAGATTTGAAAATACATAGGTCCTGAGGTGGAAGCCTTGGACAAAGAACATTTCGGGGGGGAGAGGCAGGTAAGTAGAATGGAGAAGACATCCATTTAAACTGGTAGTGAAGCCAAAGAAGGAATTAAGAGAAACAAATAGAGCTCTTGAAATTAAAAAAAAAAAAAAAAAAAAAAAAGACATGAGTCCTTTCCTTCCACCACCACCAACATAAAATATATCCATTTTTAAAAAGTAACTTTATCCTAGTAACAACAATCAGACAAGAAAAAGAAATAAGGCATCCATATCGGTAAAGAAATTAAACTGTCACTTTGTACAGATGACAAGATACTACACTTAGAAAACCCTAAAAACTCCACCAAAAAACTATGAGAAGTAATAAATGAATTCAGTACATTTGCAGGATACAAAATTAATAGCCAGAAATTGATAGCATTTCTATATACTAATGATGAAGTAGCAGAAAGAGAAATTAAGAAAACAGCTCCATTTACAATTACACAAAAATAATAAAATACCTCTGAATAAATTTAATGAAGGAGGTAAAAGAGCTATACTCTGCAAAATATAAAACACTGATGAAAGAAAGATGGCACAAACAAATGTAAAGATATTCCATGCTTGTGGACTGGAAGAATTAATATTGTTAAAATGTCTACCCAGTGCTCGCTTCGGCAGCACATATACTAAAATTGGAACGATACAGAGAAGATTAGCATGGCCCCTGCACAAGGATGACACGCAAATTCGTGAAGCGTTCCATATTTAAAAAAAAAAAAAAAAAAAGTCTACCCAAAGTAATATACACATTCAATGCAATCCTTATCAAAATACCAACAGAATTTTTCACAGAACTAAAACAAATACTACTAAGATTTGCATGGATTTCTAACCAAAGCAATTTTGAGAAAGAACAGCAAAGATGAAGTTATCACAATTCCAGATTTCAAGATACACTACCAAGCTGCAGTAGTCAAAACAGTATGGTACTGGCACAAAAATAGATACATAGATGAGTGGAAAAGAACAGAAAGCCCAGAAATAAACCCACACTTACACAGTCAATCTGTGACAAAGGAGACAAGAATATATAATAGCAACAAGACAATTTCTGTAATAAATGATGCTGGGACAACTGAACAGCAAAAGAATGAAACTGAACCACTTACTAACACCATAAGCCAAAATAAACTCAAAATGGGCTCAAGACCTAAATGAAAGACTTGAAACCATAAAAATTTTAGAAGAGAACACAGGCACTAATTTCTCTGACATTAGCCATAGAAACATGTTTCTAGATATGTCTACTCAGGAAAAGAACCAAAAACAAAAGTAAATTATTGGAACTACATCAAATTAAAAAGCTTCTGTACAGTTTAGGAAACCACCAACAAAACAAAAAGGCAACCTATAAAATGGGAGAAGATGTTTACAAATGATATAACCAGTGATGGGTTAATATCCAAAATATATAAAGAACTTATATAATTCAACACCAAAACCACAAACGATACAGTTTAAAAATGGGCAGAGGACCTGAATACACCTTTTTGCCAAAGAAAACATATAGCCAACAGACACATGAAAAGATGCTCAACATCAGTAATCATCAGGGAAATGCAAATTAGAACTACAATGAAATATCACCTCACACCAGCCAGAATGGCTAGTATCAAAGAGTCAAGAAATAACAAGTGTTGAAGAGGATAAGAAGGAAAGTGAACACCCATGCACTGTTGGTGGGAATGTAAATTGGTGCAACCACTGTGGAAAACAGTACAGAGACTCCTCAAAAAATTAAAAGTAACAATGTCTCATGATCCAGTAATTCCACTAGAGGGTATTTATAAAGAAAAATGAAAACAGTAATTCCAAAAGATGTATGTATGTTTATTCCAGCAATGTTTACAATAGTCAAGATAAGGAAGCAATCTAAGTGTCCATTAATAGATGAATGAATAAGAACTATCTTGTGATATATATACACGATGGAATATTACACCACCATAAAGAACAAGAGGACTTGCCATTTGTGACACCATGGATGGACCTAGAGCATTTTATGCTAACTGGAATAAGTCAGACTGAGAAAGACAAATGCCATATGATTTTCCTCATAAGTGGAATCTAAACAATGAATGAATAAACAAAAAGTAGAATCAGACCTATAAATAACAGAGAGCAAACTGATGGTTGCTGGAGGGAAGGGGTATAGGGGATGGATAAAATGGGTAAAGGGGAGTGGTAGCTATAGGCTTCCAGTTATGGAATGAATAAGTCATGGGACTAAAAGGCACAGCATAGAGAATATGGTCAATAATATTATAATAGCATTGTATGTGGACAGATGGTAGTTACACTTGTGGTGAGCATAGCATTACATATGGAAAAGGTGAATCACTGTATTGCACACCTGAAACTAATATAACATTGTCAATTATGCTCAAATTAAAAATTTTTAAATTTAAAAATTAATATAAAAAGTAACTTTATTAAACAGAAAAGTGTGCTTTAGAAATAGGAACACTGTTTATAAAATGGGTAAAATAAAATTGGGATATTTCCATGTAAAGCTACTATAAGATAAAAACAGAAAATGACAACAGTATATCTAAGGAAAATTCCTCCAAAAGAACAAATCCTGAAGCAGAAATTAGAGTTATAAGACAACACTCAAACTGAATAAAATACCCTAAAATAAGTGTTTGAAGATAATGCTTATACAACAAATTCACATTTTAGGAACAAAATAGACAAATCAGCAAGAAAAGAAATGAGTTGATTGAAATCAACAAGAAAATTAAAGAAAAAGTCATAAATGAGGAACAAGGTAAAAACTAATGAGAATTTGTTTTGAAATGAAAATAAGTGAATACAGACAGATTAACAAATAAATGAAATAAAGAAAAAAAGAAAGAAAATTATTAAAATGGAATATAGGCAGAGAAGATCTAATATAAAAATAAATAGAATCCATAAAGAAGATTAACAAATAAATGAAATAAAGAAAAAAAGAAAGAAAATTATTAAAATAGAATATAGGCAGAGAAGATCTAATATAAAAATAAATAGAATCCATAAAGAAGATTGTCAAACAATGTATTAGAACTTGTGTATAAAACTGTAGTCCAGAGAGTTTTACTTTTGGCCCCAATGGGTGAACAAGACCTAGACTTACATTCCAGTCTTAACAACGAGAAAACTGGAGAGAATAAATGACAATGTTTTCACAATTCATATACTGAAGGAGTGTAATCTGTGTGAGGAGTAAAGCAAATGAGGTGAACCTTATGATTATCCCTGAATTGGGGTGTTTCTAGAAGGGTCCTATTGTCACAACTGAGTTGAGGAGGCTGACATTAAAATTTGCCTAATATCTTTGCTGACCACAAATTATGGAGACACACACACGAGATCGCCAGATGGAACTTATAAGAGAAAAACTAAGATATCAACTTTTTCACATGTGAGGGAGCCATTTTTTTTAATTTGAACCCAGGTAAGTTAACTGTTAAAATAAAAAGCCAACATTCCTCAGAAGAACCCGACAGAATTCATAGTCACTATAACATATCATCTACATTATCCACTTATCAAAGAAAAATTGTGAGACATGAAAAAAAATTAAGAAAAATGTGACTCATACCCAGAAAAAAAGGACAGTCAATTAAAACATAATCTGGGCAGAAGCAGCTCTTCAATATAGCACACAAAGACTTCGAGGCGTCAATTATAAGTATATTCAAAGAGTTAAAAGAAAAATATACAAAGAACTAGAGGAAAGATGATGAAGGTGAGTGAACAGATAAGGAATATCAATAGAGAAATACAAAAAATTTATCAAAATACATATTATATAACTGAAAAATACAGTAACAGAAAGTTAAAACTCACTAGATGAGAAGTAGCAGCTGATTGGTGGACTTCACTTGACTTTGAGACTTACACTAAAGCAAAGTAAAAAAGAGTAAGGTTTTACCCTAAAGGAAAAAAAAGGATATTTACATCAATGGAACAAAAAAGAGGATTCAGAAGCAGGCCTACACATTTATGACCAATTGGTTTCTGACAAAGGCACAGAGGTAATTCCATGAGGGAAAAGATTAATTTTGCAGCCAATGGTGCTTGCATGAATGGATATCCATCCATTTAAAAAGCAGACATCAAGGTTTACTTCACATCATACACAAAACTAATTCAAAATAATGTCTCAATAATGCACAGACCTATTATAAAAATTAAAACTATACAAATTATAGAAGAAATAGAAAACAACCTTATGATCTTGGACAAGGCAAGACTCGGGTTCCTTAGGACCTAGGAAACAGGGAACATTAAAAAAAAAAAAAAAAAAAAAAAGATAAAGTGGATTTCATCAAATTTTAAATGCCCAATCTTCTAAAAGTAATTAATAGCCTGCACAGACTGAGAGAAAAATATTCATAACACATATATATGATACAGGAGTTGTATGCAGAAAATATTAAAAAAATTACAACTCAATAACATGAAGACAAACAGCTCCCCAAAGCTGGCAAAAGATTTGAACAGAAACCTCACAAACAAGCTATACAAGTGGCCAATAATTACATGAAAAGTTGTTGAACAGCATTAGTCATCAGGGAAATGCTAATTGAAACAATTAGATACCACTACAGACCCACTAGAATAGCTAAAGCAAAAAACAAATGAATAACAAAACACTGAAAAGACAAAGCACTGGCAAGGAAAAAGAGCACCCAGAATACTTATACACTGTTGGTAGTAATGAAAAATGGTTCAAGAACTTTGCAGAACAGTTTGGCAGTTTCTTATAAAATTAAATGTGCACTTACATTTGCAGGATCTAGCAATTCCACTCCTATTTCACACAAGAGAAAGAAAAGCCTATGTTCACACAAAGAATTGTGCACAAGTGTTCATAGAAGGCTTAAAAAATTTTTAATTTTTTAAGGTTTATTTATTTTTGAAAGAGAGAGAGAGAGAGAGAGACAGAGTGCAAGCAGGGGAGGGCAGAGAAAGAGGGAGACACAGAATCCAAAGCAGGCTCCAGGCTCTGAGCTGTCAAAAGAGCCTGACATGGGTCTCGAACTCAGGAACTGTGAGATCATGACCTGAGCTGAAGTCAGACACTTAATGGGCTGAGCCACCCAGGCACCCCTCGGGTTTAGTCTTAATAGCTAAAAAGTGAAACAGCACAAATGTGTATCACTGCGTAAATTCATAAACAAATTGTGATATATATATATATATATATATATATATATATATATATATACAATGGAGTACTACTCATTAATAAGAAGAAACTACAAACACATGTAAAAATATGGATAAATTCTAAAACCACACTGAGGAAGAGAAACAAGATAAAACAGAAACAAGATAAAAACAGAGGCCAGACACAATACAGTTCATACTGTATGATTCCATTTACATGAAATTCTAGAAAAATAAAATTTAATCTCTAGTGACAGAAATCAAATCAGTGCATATTTACAGCCAAGGAATGGAGTATTAGGATGTTGCAGGTATGTTCAGGGGAAGGTGTTGACTAAAGTCGGGGCACAAAATAACTTCCTTGAGTTGTGAGAAAGTCCTACATCTTGGTTGTGATGGCTGTTACATGGGTTATACAAGTGGGTACATTGTCAAAAATCATCAAACTCTACACTTAAAACGGTTGATTGCATTTTGGGGGGTTGGATTTTATGAATTCTTTATATATTTTGGATACTAACCCTTCATCAGATATGTTACTTGCAATTATCTCCTCCCAACACCCAAAAAAACAAATATTCCAATTAAAAGTGGGCAGAAGACATAGATATTTGTCCACAGAAGACATACAGATGTCCAACAAATACATGAAAAAATGCTCAAAATCACTCATCATCAGGGAAATACAAATCTAAACTGCAATATTACCTCACACCTGTCAGAATGGCTAAATCAACAACACAAGGAACAACAGGTGTTGGTGAGGATGTGGAAAAAGGTGAACCCTCTTGCACTGTTTGTTAGACTGTAAACTGGTACAGTCACTGTGGAACACAGTATGGAAGTTCTTCAAAAAGTTAAGAATAGAACTACCCTATGATCCAGCAACTGTACTACTAGGTATGTACCCAAAGAATACAAAAATACTATTCAAAGAGATACATGCACCCCAATGTTTATATCAACATTATCTACAAGAGCCAAAATATGGAAACAGCCCAAGTATCCAATTGCTGAATAGATTATATATATAGCTATATATGCATATAATTATACATATAGTTATATTTCAATTAATATATATGTTAAACTATATATAAACTATACATATATATAAAATATACATATATATAAAATATATGTATACATAAACTACATATAATAACCCAGAAAACCACCAGAAGACTAGCAGAACAGACTCTCCAGAGCCAAGCGTAAACAAGAGGCCCAGAGAAAAGGGTAGGAAGGGTGGAGAGGCGCTGCATGCTACGCGACTGGTGGAAGGGAGCCAGGGCAGTGGAGGGGCAGCCCACTGGGCAAGGCAGAGCCCCTTGCAAAAACGGAGGGGCCAGACTGCGTGAGTTCTGACAGCCAGTGGGACTTAACATCTGGAATGTTAAAAGTCAACAGCTCTGCTCCTGGAAAGCAGGGAGGGCAAGAGGACACTGGGAGGGAGAGTTGCTGAGCCCCAGAAGACAGAGCTCAGCTCATAGGGGAACAAAGGTGCTGGCAAGCGCCATATCCCTCTCCTACCCCAGCTGAAATTCCAAAGGGAACTAGTTCACATCACCAGACTTGTTTATACTGCTCAAACACCCAACACTTTGCTTCTGTGGATTCATCTCTCTGTCGGCTCTGCCTCCCTCCCAGTGCTGCAGGGCCCTCCCGCAGAGGACCACCCATGGCAAAGTGAGCTAAGCCTGCCCCTCCTGCCCCTGTGCACCTTGCGGATCCACCCCAGCTAATATGCCAGATCCCACTGAAGCAGCACCACAAGCCTGGCAGTGTGCAAGTAGCCCAGATAGGGGCCACACCACTCCACAGTGAGTCCTGCCCCTGGGAGAGGGGAAGATAAGGTACACACCAGTCTGACTGTGGCCCCAGCAGTGGGCTGGGGGCAGACATCAGGTCTGACTGCAGCCTTGCCCACCAACACAAGTTACTCCAGACAGCACAGGGGAGGTGCCCTGCAGTTGGGAGCCACTGAAGGGACTACCCAAAATGACGAAACGGAAAAATTCTCCTCAAAAGAAACTCCAGGAAGTAGCGACAGCTAACGAATTAATCAAAAACTATTTAAGCAATATAACGGAACAAGAATTTAGAATAATAGTCATAAAATTAATCGCTGGGCTTGAAAAAAGCATAGAGGACAGCAGAGAATCTATTGCTACAGAGATCAAGGGACTAAGAAATATTCATGAGGAGCTAAAAAAATGCTATAAATGAGGTGCCAAATAAAATGGAGGCAGCCATAGCATGGATTGAAGAGGGAGAGGAGAGAATAGGTGAATTAGAAGATAAGATTATGGAAAAAGAGGAAGCTGAGAAAGAGAGATAAAAAAATCCAGGAGTATGAGGGGAGAAAACTTAAAGAACTAAGTGAAGCAATCAGACAGAACAATATCCATATCATAGGAATTCCAGAAGAGGAAGAGAGAAAGGGGCTGAAGGTGTACTTGAACAAAACATAGCTGAGAACTGCCCTGATCTGGGGAAGGAAAAAGGCATTGAAATCCAAGAGAAGTCCCTTCAGATGTAACTTGAATCGATCTTCTGCATGACATATCATAGTGAAACTGGCAAAATACAAGGATAAAGAGAAAATTCTAAAAGCAGCTAGGGATAAACAGGCTCTAATTTACAAAGGGAGACCCATAAGACTAGTGGCAGACCTATCAACTGAAACTTGGCAGGCGAGAAAGGAATGGCAGGAAATCTTCAATGTGATGAACAGAAAAAAATATGCAGCTGAGAATCCTTTATCCAGCAAGTCTGTCATTCAGAATAGAAGGAGAGATAAAGGTCTTCCCAAACAAAAACTGAAGGAATTCATCACCACTAAACCAGCCCTACAAGCGAGGAGATTCTGTGAGTGAAATGTTGCAAGGACCACAAAGTACCAAAGTGTGTCTATATATATATATAAAATATAATATATATTATATATATATTATATTATATATATAATAGTGTAATATTACTTAGCCATAAAAAAGAATGAAATTTTGCCATTTGCAATGACATGGATGGAGCTAAAGAGTATTATGCTAAGCAAATTAAGCCAGGCAGAGAAAGACAAATATCATATGATTCACTCATATGCAGAATTTAAGAAACAAAACAAATGAGCAATGGGTAAAAAGTGAAAGAGGCAAACCAAGAAACAGACCCTTAACTATAGAGAATAAACTGATAGTTACCAGAAGGGAGGTGGCTGGGGAGATGGTTTAAGTAGATAATGGAGATTAAAGAGTACACTTGTTGTAATGAGCATTGGGTGATGTATGGAATTGTTGAATCGCTGTATCATACACCTGAAACTAATGTATGTTAACTAACTGGAATTTAAATTAAAACTTATTTTGGGTTGAATTTTATATATGTAAAAATATGTAATTATACACCAGAATCAGGAAAAAAGCTTTAATCAAAGAAAACTTTCTTGAAATAAAAAAAAAAAAAATGACCTGCATCTACATATTAGAAGGGTCCAGTGAGTTCCTGGAAAGATTGATTTTAAATAAATGGTACACCCTAGTAAAACTATTACAATTTAAAGACAAAAATTTTCAGGATTTACACACACTCAGATCAAAGTAAGAAAATATTATTAAGATCAGACTTCTCAAAATCAACATAAAAAGCAAGGCTTCATAGAACAGCATTTTTAAGACACTCAAGTAAAAGGGAGTATGAGCCAAGGGTGGTCTACCCAAGTAAGCTACTGTTCAACTGTCAAGGCCATTGACAATGATTTACACCTGAAATAACTCGCACTGTTCTTAAGAGTCTTTCTGGAGGAAACTACCAGGTTGGTCTTCATCCAACCAGAAGATAATGTGAAATCTGGGGCAAAAGGATGGACAGTGAGCAATCAGTATATTTAATTAGAGATGTAAGACTAAATCAAAGATGTGGGAAAAGGTGAAAGAAGAGCATGTAAATATGATCTCACAAAGTACAAAGAATTCCACTTTTAAAATTAATTTTAAAAAGGGAGTGAAAATGGGAAAATAATGTAAACTCACTGATGGTTGTAGTAAAAAAAGATAATCATTTTACTGGAGGGTATTATGCTAAGTGAAATTAGTCAGAGAAAGACAAAAATCATATGACTTCACTCATATGAAGACTTTAAGAGACAAAACAGATGAACATAAGGGAAGGGAAACAAAAAGAATATAAAAACAGGGAGGGGGACAAAACAGAAGAGACTCATAAATATGGAGAACAGACTGAGAGTTACTGGAGGGGTTGTGGGAGAGGGGATGGGCTAAATGGGTAAGGGGCACTATGGAATCTACTCCTGAAATCATTGTTGCACTATATGCTCACTAATTTGGATGTAAATTTTTAAAAATAAAAAACAAAATTAAAAAAAATAGAAAACTAACATGCAAAAATCTGTTCCATTTCTATAGACTAAACAAATTTTCTGAAAAAGAAAAAAAATGATCTCATTTATAATACCATTAAAAAATAAAATACTTAAGGACAAATTTAGCTAGAGAGGTGAAAGATATCTACTATGAAAAGTACAAGGCAATGATAAAGGAAGACAGAAACAAATGGAAAGGTATCCAATGTTCATATATTGGAAGAATTAATATTGTTAAAATGTCAGCACTACTGAAAAACATCTATAGATTCAATACAATCCCTCCCAAGATTCCAACGGCATTTTTACTTCTGTAAAATGATAAAGCAGTCAAGAATACTCAATGGAGAAATGACCGTTTCTTTAATAAATGGTGCTTGGAAAATTGGATATTCACATGAAAAGGAATGAAACTGGACACATATACTACATCACTCACGAAAGTTAACTCAAAATAGATTAAAGAGCTAAATATAAGACCCAAAACTATGATACTTCTAGAAGAAAATATAGGAGCAAATCTCTTTAACACGAGTCTGGGTAATTATTACTACTGAAATCGTTGTCGCACTATATGCTAACTAATTCAGATATAAATTTTAAAAAATTAAAAATTAAAAATTAAATTAAAATGAATGAATGAATAAATAAATAAATAAATAAATAAAAGATAATCATTCTAAACTGACAAGTCAAATAATAAAAGGAAGGTAAGAACAAAAGGGGAGTAAGGGTACTATAAAAGGTAAAAATTTTTAAAGTAATTTAATAATTGGAATTCTTCCAACATACAAAAAGAAACTTTTTTTGGAAAATATAATTTTGTGATAAAAAAAGACACTCCTATATAACTTTCCAGAAATAGTGAATGTTGACTAGAATTCTTTCCAACCTCTCCTTCCCCATTCCCTCTCTCCTTTTTCTCATTCAGTCTTGGCTCTCTCTGTGTGAATTATCGGTACACACTTCTGTTGTTGGATTGAATTTTCATTTAATATTTCATCATGAGTATTGTCCATACCAACAAATGTTCACACAAAAACCATGACTTTTAATAGATTCTTATATATTCCATGTAATGGATGAATTTGTATATTTGTTCTGAAATCTTGCTGGCTCATTCTGTATTTGTGATCAAGCATGCATCTATTATTCAATCACTTAACATGCATTTATAGGATGTCTTTTGTATACAATACACCTGTGAGCAGGATAGACATATTCTCTGCACTCCTTGGAGGAGCTGTTAAATAGTTACATGTGTGATTAATGTTAATAATGCAGAAGCCGAGAGAGGTGTGGGAGTTCAGGCTTAGGGGATTTATCTCAATCTGAAGATAAAGTCTTGTCCCAAATTAGCCCCCCCCCCACCCCATGGAAGGAAGTGAAGCTTAAAATGAACTATGAATAATGTGAAATGGGCCTGGGGACAGGAGATGGGGACCATTTGGTTAAATTTCCTTAATGTTTCCATTTGTCTATCATTTTTAAAAGTTAAATTTTCTTTGACTTTTTTCCTCTCTCTAAATTAGACTATATTTACTTCTTATTTCTAGAAGCCTTGAATTTTTTTTTAATTCCAGTATAGTTAACATACAGTGTTATATTAGTTTCCAGCATACAATATAGTGATTCAACAGTTCTGTAGATTACTCATGATATGCTCATCATGATATGTATATTCTTAATATCCTTCACCTATTTCACCCACAGAAGGCTGGAAGTTTTTACAAAGCATGTTGAACCTATTTTTCCCCTCTAATCATGGTGTCTTAACTCTTCCTTGTACTAAGATGAAAAAGTACCTAACGTTCCTTGTTTCCTTTTTGGTTGCTCCTCCTCTATCCGTTTTGTTGTTAGGAGCTGAAATTTTAGATTTGGATTTTATGAATAATAATGTATATTTTGTAATGTATCTTCTTTAAGAATTGTTTTAGATGTTTGCTATAATTTATAAACATTTTAGTGATGATTAACATTGTGTGTAATTGGTTGTTATTTTATGCCACAACCTGTCCATTTTGAGTTTCTTATGTTGGACTAATGTTTTAGTTTACTAGAGTATTTTAAAAGTTTCCCCCCAGGAAAGTAATACCCTTGTTGATATTTACATATATCTTAGGCAAGGGAAACAAAAGCAAAAATGAACTATTGAGATTTCAAAATAAAAACTTCTGCACAGCGAAAAAACAATCAGCAAAACTAAAAGACAACTGACAGAATGGGAGAAGATATTTGCAAGTGACATAGCAGATAAATGGTTAGTGTCCAAGTCTATAAAGAACTTATCACACCCAAAAAAACAAATAATCCAGTTAAGAAATGGGCAGAAGACATGAATAGACACTTTTCCAAAGACACCAGATGGCTAACAGATCCATGAAAAGATGTTCAACATCCCTCATCATCAGTAAAATACAAATCAAAACCATGATGAGATACCATCTCAAACCTGTCAGAATGGCTAACATTAAGAACACAAAAACAAGTGTTGGCGAGGATGTGGAGCAAGGGGAACCCTCTTACAGTGTTGTTTGGAATGAACTGTTTGTTGGCATACACCAGTTTTGGTGCAGCTACTGTGCAAGACAGTATGGAGTTTCCTCAAAAAGTTATAAATAGATCTACCATATGATCCAGCAATTGCACTACTAGGTATTTTCCCACAGGATACAAAAATACATATTTAAAGGGGTACATACACTCCAATGTTTATGGCAGTATTATCAACAAGAGTCAACTGTGGAAAGAGCTCAAATGCTGATTGACTGATGAATAGATAAAGAAGATGTGGTATATATATACAATGGAATATTACTCAACCATCAAAGGGAATAAAATCTTGCCATATGTGATGATGTGGCCATGGAGCTAGAGTATAATAAGTGAGATAAGTCAGTCAGAGAAAGACAAATACCATATGATTTCACTCAAATGTGGAACTTAAGAAACAAAACAAATGAATGTATGGGTAGAGGGGGAATAGAGAGAGGGAAACAAACCATAGGAGACTCTTAATGATAAAGAACAAACTGAGGGCTTATGGAGGGGAGATGGGTGGATGGATGGGGTAAATGGGTGATGGGTGTTAAGGGGGACACTTGTCATGATGAGCACTGGGTGTTATATATAAATGATGAATCACCAAATTCTCCTAAAAACAATTTTTAAAAGAATCAGTTTAAATCCCATTTATATGAAATATCCAGAATAGGTAAATCTATAGAGACAGAATAGATTAGTGGTTGCCTGGGCTGAAAGGACTGTGGAGATGAGGTGTGAAGCTAAATGATATGGTGTGAGGTTTCTTTCTGGGATAATGTCAAACTCACTGTGGTGATGGATTCACAACTTTATAAATGCACCAAAGGGCACTGAATTGTACACTTTGAGTGGATTATGGGGTTTGTAAATTATATTTCAATAAAGCTGCACTAAATTAATCAGCATTGTCTTCAGTAGTCTATTATAATTTGCTGAAATTTATCTTCTTTTTTGAAGCCAGGGACATAATTTGCTAATCTCCAAGGTTTTTGGCATCTCTCCTCTTCACTGTGGTTTCAAAATCAAAAGTCTGACCTAGATGAAAATTCAAAGCATCCATAATAATTTCATTCTGACATAGCTGGATATAGTAATATGGATTTAAAAATAATTTTCAATATTTAATTTTCATTCTACTTTTTTTATCTGTGTCTCGGTTGTCTAATGTTCTGTCCTCACACATTCACCCCTTAGACAAATAACCTATTATGAACGTATCCGATCAACTGTTTTGTGTGTTTGTATAAAGGCTTACACTGTGACCTGGGAAACATCACAATGGCAAAAGCCCTTAAAGTCAAACAGCAAAAGTTCTAATGGTGAAGTTTAAGACAACAGTAGAAATTAGAGAAGCATTTGGGAATGCAGAGATTTTCAAGTATGGTGAAATCAGGATACGTGCGTTTCTGTGGCCATGTGTCCCACTGAGGCTGACTCTTGAGTGCCCCTGGTTCACACTTCCACCTTGTGCACTAGAATTCTGAAAGCTATTAAGGCTGGTTTTTCTCCAAGGACTTCCTCTCGCCTAACCTGGGATAGGTTTAATGACACCTTTATCCTTAGTTTGGTTTTTTCTCCTCTCCCTCATGATCCTTTCCCTGCCAAATGTAGATGGAAAACATTTAAGACCAATGCCATGAAGAAAGTAGTAAGTTCAAATCATTCTTTTTCATTTATGTTAGTTTATTGAAACCTTTTATAAGCCTTGGCTTTTTTTTTTCTTGTCTTTCTCTAAACTAATGCTTCAAATACTTAAAATTTCAGATGAGACATTTATATGAAGCCTTAGAGATAAAAATAAAACTGGGGAAAACGTGCCTTTTAAAGATTACCTGTATTTTCTGGGAATTGTTCTTCTTTTTTTTAATGTCAATTTTTGAGAGAGAGAAACAAAGAGACGGAGGGGGTGAGGGTAGGGGAGAGGCAGACACAGAGGGAGACAGAGGATCCGAACTGGGCTCCATGCTATTAGCAGTGAGCCTGATGCAGGGCTTGAACTCCTGGAACCGTGAGATCATGACCTGAGCTGGTCAGAAGCTCAACTGACTGAGACACCCAGGCGCCCTCTTCTGGGAATTTTTCTCGGGAACTAGAGGAGGAGGACAAAAAGCCATATAAGCTATTTTTCAAATTAACTCAGCACCACTCATTGGCATCTGGAGGTCTGTGGAAGTGGAGTCAATAGGGGTGGCCCTTCCCAGTGAGCACCAGCCTCCTTAGGAGCCGAAAAAATGAAGACAGAATCTAGGGCTTTGGAGGAGCTTTCTACAGTCTGACCATTCATTGCCCTCTGCCTCTATCCAGTAGTGAGAGCTGTACCAACCCCCCCCCCCCCCCCCAACAATCAGATCCTTTTTTTGGAGAAAAAAAAAATGATACTTCAATCCCAGGTAGTCTGCTGCTATTTAACCAACACTAAAAATGAAAATTTTAGCTCTTTTTGGACTATCTTTACATTCCTCAGCTTCAGCATAGCCCATAGCTCTTCCCTCTCCCTTTACTTGTGTACAGTGGAAATGAAAGTTTATCATCCTTTCTGGGTTTCAGTGCTGTTCATTGTGGATTTTCAAACAAAATCATCTATCTTTCTGTTATCTTTACCTTCTTTATCATTTTTTGTTCATGTAGGTCATTGGAAAGTTCTAGAATTCTATCTCTAACTCAAGTTGTGGAGTTGAACTGTGTGTCCTCTTCCGGGGTCAGATGCCCTGCTGGCATCATGTCCCAGCACTTCTGAGGTTACAGACCCTCCCTCACATCAGCCTTGCTGCCTAATGGACTCTGTGCATTGCTGACTCTCAGTAGGCTAATAGTCCGCCATGGCCCCTCAGTCTTTCTCCGTCTCGTTTGCACACGACTTCCTCCTGCACCGACAAAGTTTGGTTTGACTTAATAAGAAGAACCTTTTCTTTGTTTCCCTTGCCCTTTTGCAGCTTTTTCAGGGAGACACGAGTGTCAGCTGTTGAGGTGGTTTTTAATTACTGACTCATCAACCTTGGCCTTCCCCGGGGGAAAGGGAATATGCTTTTTCACATTTGTGCTATTGAGGTCAATGTCTAAGATATGATAAATAAATAACTGCGCATGATGAATGTCTCATCCTCTGCAGGCCACAAGAGAACACTTCTGTCCAAGCAGCCATGCCTCTTTCTCCTTTTAACAAGGCATCATTGCTGAGGCAACCCCAGATGCTTCTGTGGAACAATAAGCAAGTACTTAATTCTTCCATTTTTCCTGTGCTGGGACGAAGAGGGTGGCAGGCTTCATAAATCCTAAACTGTGGGGCTCGTCTGTTTTCATCCTTTCTTTGGGCCATTTTAAAGGAAGAAGAATGGAAGTGAGGGCTCCTCTCAGGGGACCTACATGCATGTCCTTGCTCATCATTGTGGGACTCTCAGCCACTCCCTGATCTTTGGGTTCCTTACCTAAAAAATAGAAATAACTACTGTGCTCTGTCTACTCTGCATCACTGTTACAAAACCCCAATGGAATGATATGCATGGAAACTATACAAATATAAATGTTTATTAGCAGGGGGTATTTTTCTCTTTCACTCATTCTTGCATTGGATGAATATTTATTTTAAGGTCTATGAAAGCTGGGCTCTATTTTGCTCACTGCTATTTCTCCAAGACCTAAAATAGTGGTTGACACATGGCGAGCACTTATTAAGTATTTGGCGAATAAATGGATGAAGGAATGAAGAAATGAGTTAGGCTTCTACTATGTAGTTACGGAGGCTGATACTGGCTAATATAAAGGGGACTAAGGTAGGTGTGACTTCTGCCCCAGTGAGATGTATAGATGCTATACAGATCATACATCATAGAAACTATATAGACTACTTAGAGCAAAGATACTGAGTTTCCCCTCAAATTAGACAGACTGGAAAAAAAAGAAACAAGGATAAGGGGGAAAAAAATGAAACCAAGTCTAGGTCTAAACTTAACTGAACTTTGGAAGCCAGCAAAGTCCTCTTGAGGATCCAGCTTTTCTCTTGTATGCTCTCAGTGCTCCTCCTTAGCGACCTTCTACCTCGCTGTTCTCCCCTGTGAGATTACCCCCTTATGGTGAATTCTGTTTTCAACTCTTCTTATGAAAAATACACCCGTGATTTTCATAATATTGATGCATTTCTCCAAGTAGTATGCTAGGAGATGTCAATATTTGCTTCTAGGAATGTGGATTTTGGTGTTGAATAGCTCTGGAAAATGGTTGGTTACATGATGTTAAATAGGATGTCGTTTAATCGATAGATGAATTTGGTAGGAAGTGACATGTTTGAATAAGTCTTCCCATCATTGATATATATATATTTCTCCATTTACATTAACCTAGTTTTTTAAGTCATTTTATTTTTTCACAATGATAAGTGTATTCTGTAATCTCCATACCCATTTTCACCCATCCCCTGCCCACCTCCCCTCTGATAACCATCAGTTTCATTCTCTATAGTTAAGAATCTGTTTCCTCCTTCCTCTCTCTCTCTCTCTCTCTCTTTCCCTCTTTCCCCCTTTGCTCATTTGTTTTGTTTCTTACATTCTGCATATGATTGAAATCATAGATTTGTCTTTCTCTGACTGACTTATTTCACTTAGCATTAAACTCTCTAGCTCCATCCATGTTGTTGCAAGATTTTGTTCTGTTTTGTGCTGAGTAATATTCCAGTGTGTGTGTGTGTGTGTGTGTGTGTGTGTGTGTGTGTGTGTGTATACCACATCTTCTTTATACACTTATCTATCAGTGGACACTTGGGCTGCTTCTTTATATGGGCTATTGTAAATAATGCTGCAGCAAACATCAGGGTGCATGTATCCCTTTGAATGAGTGTTTTTGTATTCTTTGGGTCAATACTCAGTAGTGCAATTGCTGGATCATAGGGTGGTTCTATTTTTAACTTGTTGAGGAACCTCCATACTCTTTTCCACAGTGGCTGCACCAGTTTTCAGTCCCACCAACAGGGCACAAGGGTTCCTTTTTGTCCACATCCTCACCAACCTGTTGTTTCTTGTGTTGATTTTCACCATTCTGACAGTTGTGAGATGATGACTGATTGTAGTTTTGATTTGCATCTCCTTAATGACCTGTGAAGGTGAGTATCTTTTGATGTGTCTGTTGATTGTCTGGATGTCTTCTTTAGAGAAATGTCTGTTCATGTCTTCTGCCCATTTTTTTAATTGGATTGTTCATTTGTGGGGGGATTGAGTTTGTTAAGTTCTTTATAGATTTTGGATACTATCCCTGTATCAGATATGTCATTTGCATATAGCTTTCTCATTCCATTGTTTGTCTTTTTGTTTTGTTAATTGTTTCCTTTGCTGTGCAGAAGCTTTTTATTTTGATGTAGTTAGAATATTTTTGCTTTTGTTTCTCTAGCCTCAGGAGATCTATCTAGAAAAAAGTTGCTATGGCCAATTTCAGAGAGATTATTTCCTATGCTCTCTTCAAGGACTTTTATGGTTTCAGGTCTCACATTTAGGTTTTTAATCCATTTTGAGTTTATTTTTATATGTGGTGAAAGAAAGTGGAACAATTTAATTCTTTTGCATGTGGCTGTCCAGTTTTCCCAACACCTTTTGTTGAAGAAACTATCTTTTTCCCATTGGATATTCTTTCCAGTTTGTCAAAGATTAATTGACCATATATTTTGGGGTTTATTACCGAGTTTTCTATTCTTTTTTTTTAATGTTTATTTATTCTTGAGAGAGAGAGAAAGACAGAGCATGAGCGGGGGAGGGGCAGAGAGAGAGGGAGACACAGAACCCAAAGCAGGCTCCAAGCTCTGAGCTGTCAGCACAGAGCCTGACACGGGGCTCAAACCCACAACCTGTGAGATCATGACCTGAGCCAAAGCCGGAAGCTTAACCGACTGAGCCACCTAGGTGCCCCCCAAGTTTTCTATTCTATTGCATTGATCTCTGTGTCTGTTTTTATGCTAGTAACATACTGTTTTAATTACTACCACTTCGTAATATGACTTGAAATCTAGAATTGTGATACCTCCAGTTTTGTTTTTCTTGTTCAAGGTTGCTTTGGCTATCATAGGTCTTTTGTGGCTCCAAGCAAATTTTAGGATTGTTTGTTCTAGTTCTGTGAAAAATGCTGTCAATACATAAGTTTGTTTAATTCTATTCAGCAATATTTTGTAGCTTTCAGTGTAGGAGTCTTGCACCATTCTTTTTAAATGTATTCTTGAGTATCTTGGGTTTTTATGTTATTTTAAGTATTATTTTTTAATTAAATTTCAAAGTTTGTTACTAGCATATAGAAATACAATTGATTTTTGTATATTAACATTTAAAATTCTGACTTTAAAAAAATTACTTGCTTCTAGTAGTTTTTGTAGATTTGGGGGATTTTTTTTTTTTTTTTTTTTTTTGGCAGATGATCATGTCATCTGAAAATAAAGAAAAATTTTTTTCTTTCTAATAAATGTCTTTTATTTTCCTATATTACCTTATTTCATTGACTCAGACACCCATTTCCATGCAGAATAAAATTAGCAGGAGTGGACATTATGGACATAATGTACTCAATGTTTTATCTTTATCCTGGTGCTGTGCACTCTTTTCTAGATGCCCTCGGTCAGAATAAGGAAGATTTCTTCTATTCCCAATTTGCTAAAAGTTTTTACTGGAATAAGTGTTGGATTTTGCCAAATACCACTCTGCATCTAATGAGATGGCAGCATGATTTTCCTTCATTCTATTCTATTAATATATCAAATTATATATTGATTGGTTTTTAAATGTTGAACCAATTTTGCTTTTCTAAAATAAGCCTTGCTTGCTCATATTATATGATCATTTTATATATTCCTGGATTTTATTTGCAAATATGTTTTTAAGGTTTTGTGTCTATGTTCATGATGAATATTTGCACATAACACTTTTATTTTTGGAGTATCTTTGGCAGGCTTTGATATCAGTATTTGGCTGACCTAAGAAAAGAACTTGGTATTTCCTCCTCTACTCTCTCAAAATATTTGTGTAAGATTGCTAGCATTACATTCTTCAATGTTTGGTAAAATTCACCACTGAAACAAAGTGAACCTGGAATTTTCTTTGTGGAACAATTTTGATAAATATTTGAATTATTTTAATGGGTATATGAGTCTTCAGATTTTGTTTTATCTTGTACCAGTTTTTGATAAGTTTTAAATTTCAAGGAATTTGATCATTTTGTCTGAATTGTCAGATTTAGTGGCATAAAATTGTTCATAACATTCCCTTAGTACTATTTAATATCTGTATATCTATTCTGTTATACTATATTTCATTATTTATGTTTCTCTCTCTCTCTTTCACACACACACACACACACACACACACACACACACACACACACACGTCTTTGTACAGATATATCAATTCTCTTAATACTTCTAAAAACAGCTTTTTATATTTATGTTATTTTCTATTTTTTCTTTCCCCTCTCATGCATATCTTCTCGAATCCTTATTATTTTCTGGTTGCTAATTACATTGTATTTACCTTGTTCTTCTGCCTTGTTAAGGTGTACCTATGCATCATTGATATTAGGACTTTTCTGTTTTCAAATATAAGAATTTAATGCTATCAAGTGTTCTCTAAATTTAATTCCATTCATTCTGATCTTTTATCTTCTCATTATCATTAGGTAAAGAGTAATTTCTAATATCCCTTGTGATTTATTTATTCTTTGGCCCGGAGGTTATATAGCTATCTTTTTGTTACTTAGTTGTAATTTAATTCCATTATGAACAGAGAACATTGTCTATAAAATTTCAGTCTTTTAACCATATTGAAACATTCAAAACTTTTGCCATATCAAAACCTTATAGCCCAGGGGTGCCTGGGTGGCTCAGTTGGTTAAGCATCTGACTTTAGCTCAGGTTATGATCTCCCGTTTCATGGGTTGGAGCCCTGCATCAGGATGTATGCTGACAGCTCAGAGCCTAGAGCCTGCTTCAGATTCTGTCTCCCTTTCTCTCTGCCCCTCCCCGCTCTGAAGAATAAATAAACATTTAAAAAAATATTCAAAAGTTTATAACCCAGAGTATGGTCTATTTTGGTCAGTGTACAAAGAACATGAATAGAATATGTATTCTGGTATAGTGTTCTATAAGTTATAATTATTCAAGGATGTATATAGAGTTCTTCAGAGCACTTATGGGCATACTTTTCTTTGTCCAGTTGTTGTATCAATTACTTAGAGAAAAGTGTTAAAATTTCCAATTGAATGTATAGATTTTAGTATTAACCCTTTCAGTTCAGTCAGTAGTTACATTATGTATTTCAAAACTCTTTTATTAGCCATATACATACTTACGATTGGTATGGCTTCCTGAAATAAATGATATATTCATCATTACAAAACTCCCTTTACCTAATACTCTTTACGTTGACATCTGCCTTATCTGACATCAATATAGCCACTCCAGCTGTCATATGCTTACTGCTAACCTTGTATATTTTCCATTCTTTCTCTTTAACCTCTCCTTTTATTTTTTTTTATGAAGACTTAATTTTCTTAGAGCAGCTGAAGAAAAATCAATGAGAACGTACAGATTTACCCTCTGCCCCCACAGATGCATAGCCTCCCCCATTATCAACATCACTCACTAGAGTGATGCACTTGTCACCACCAGTGAACCTACACTGACACATCATCATCACCAAGAGTCCATACTTTGCATTACAATTTACTCTTGGTGTCTGTACATTCTATTGTTTCAACAAATTCATAATGTCAAATATTCACCATGATATGACACAAGAGGATGTTCACTGCTCTAGACATCCTCTGTGCTCCTCCTCTTCATCCCTCCCACACTGCAACTCCTAGCAACCACTGATCTATTCACCAATGATTTTTTGTTTTAGTAGTTTTGCCTTTTATGTAATGTCATATAATTAGAATTATATAACATATAACCTTTTCAGATTGGCTTCTCTCACTTGCAATATGCATTTAAAGTTCCTCCGTGTTTTTTCATGGCTTGATAACTCATTTCTTTTTAGCACTGGATAATATTTCAGTGTCTGGATATACCACACTTTATATATCCATTGACCCATTGAAGGACATCTTGATTGCTTCCAAGTTTTGATAATTATGAATAAAGCTGCTATAAACATTCATGTGCAGGTTTTTGTGTGGACCTATATTTTCAACTTCTTTGGTTAAATACCAAGGAGTGCAATTGCTGGGTCTTATAGTAAGCATATGAGTAGTTTTATAAGAAAATTCCAGACTGTCTTCCAAAGTGTTTGTACCATTTTGCAACCCACCAGCAATGTATGGCAGTTCCTGTTGCTCCCAATCTTCACCAAGATTTGATATTTTCAATGTTGCAGATTTTGACCATTCTAATAGGTATGTAGCAGTATCTTGTCTTAAATTTGCATTTCCTTATGACATATGATGGGAAACACTGCTTACATGCTTATTTACCACCTGTATATCTTCTCTGATGAGTCTCTGTTAAGAACTTCAGCCCATATTTTCATCAAGTTTTTGCTTCCTTATTGTTGAGTTTTAAGAATTCTTCATGTATTTTGTATAACAATCCTTTATCAGAGGTGTGTTTTGCCTAGTCTGCACCTCATCTTCTTATTCTCTTAACACTTTCACAGATTAGAAGTTTTTAACTTTAATGAAGCCCAGCTTCTCAATTATTGCTTTCATAGATTGTGCCTTTTGTGTTGTATCTAAAAAGCTATTACTATACCCAAGGTCATCTAGGTTTTCTTCTATGTTGTCTTTCATGAGTTTCATAGCTTTGCATTTCACATATAGGTCTATTATCCTTTGGAGTTAATTTTGTAAGGAGTGTAATGTCTGGCCTTAGTCTTGTTTTTGTTTATTGTGTGGATGTCCAGTTGTTCTAGAACCATTTTCTCAAAAGTCTACCTTTGCTCCATCGTATTGTCTTTGCTCCGTTTTCAAAGATCTTCCAACTTTCTTCTTCTCCTTCAGTCTTGTGTGGGCTATTCTGGGTCTTTTGCTATGTCATATAAACTTCACAATAAGTTTGTTAATATCTACAAATAACTTGATGAGATGTTTATTAGGATTATATTGAATCTATAGATCAAGGTAAGAGTAAAAGACATCTTTACAATTAGGGTATTCCCATTCATAAACATGGAATATCTCTCCATTTATTAAGCTGTCCTTTGATTTCGTTCATCATAGTGTTGTAGTTATCCTCATACAGATCTTGTAAATATTTTGTTAGATTTATTCATGAGAATTTAATATGTGGATGCTAATATACATGGCATCATGTTTCAATTTCAACATCCACTTGTTAATTGGTGTTAATTGGTGGTATATAGGAAAGCAATTGACTTTTGAATATTAACTTTTTATTCTGTGACCTTACTGTAATTGTTTATTAGTTCCAGGAGGGTTTTTTTTGGGTTTTGTTTGTAAATTCTTTCAGATTTTCTCCATAAATGATTGTCATTTGTAAATAAGGATTTTTTTTTATTTCTTCCCTTCAGATTTGTATCCTTTTTATTTTTCCTTTTTATGCCTTATTACATTGGCAAGGACTTCTACTAACATGTTGAAAAGGAGTGGTGAGAAGGGATATTCTTACCTTATACCTGATGTTAGTAGAAAGCTTCGAGTTTCTCACCATTAAATATGATGTTAGCTGTAGGCTTTTTGTAGATATTCTTTATCAAGTTTAGAAAGTTCCTTTCTATTTTTAGATTATAAGGAGTTTTTATTATGAATGGATGTTGAATTTTGTCAAATGCTTTTCTTCATCTATTGACATAATCATGTGAGTTTTCTTCTACAGCCTGTTGATGTGGTGGATTACATTGTTTCTTGAATGTTGAGCCTTGCATACTTGAGATAAATCTGCTCATGTTGTATAATTATTTTTAATATTTAATATTTCAATAATATTTTCTTATATCTATATTCATGAAAGCTATTAGTTTGTAGTTTTCTTCCTTTTTTTTTCTGGTTTGGGTATTAGAATAATGCTGGCCTCATAGAATGAGTTGGGAAGTATTCCCTCTGTTTCTGTGTTCCAAAAGATATTGTAGAGTATTGGAATAATTGTGTCCTTAAATATTTAGTAGAATTCACTAGTAAACCCATCGGAGCATAGTGTTTTGCCTTTGGGAAGGTTATTAATTATTGATTCAGTTTCTTTAATAGATATGGACTTAATTAAATTCTCTATATCTTCTAGTGTGAATTTTTGCAAATTCTTTCAATAAATTGGTTCATTTTATCTAGGTTGTTAAATGTATGGGCATAAAGTTGTTCATAGTATTTCTTCATTAGTCTCATAATTCCTGTGGAATGTGTACTGATGTTCCGTCTTTCATTTCTGATATTAGTAGCTTGTGTCCTCTCTCTATTGTGTCCCTAGTTTTCTTAGTCTGGTTAGATGCTGAGGGATTTTATTGATCTTCTCAAAGGACTAGCTTTTAGTTTTATTGATTTTTGCTATTGATTTTCTATTTTTAATTTCATTGCTTTCTGCATTAATTCTTATTATTTCTTTTCTTCTGTTTGCTCTGGATTTATTTTGATCTTCTTTTTCTAGTTTGCTAATGTGGAAGCTTAGATGATTGATTTTAGATCTTCTTTCTAATATATGCACTCGATGCTATAAATTTTTATCTAAGCAATGCTTTCACTACATCTCACCAGTTTTGGTAAGTTGTGCTTTCGTTCAAAATATTTTAGGGGTGGCTCAGTTAAGCGTCTGACTTTGGCTCAGGTCATGATCTCGCAGTTTGTTAGTTTGAGCCCCGCATTGGGCTCTGTACTGATAGCTCAGAGCCTGGAGCCTGCTTTGGATTCTGGGTCTTCCATTCTCTCTGCTCCTCCTCTGCTCATGCCCTGTCTCTCTCTCTAAAAATAAGTAAACATTAAAAAATTAAAATATTTTAAGCATTTCTCTTGATTCTTTGTGTTACTTAAAAGTGTGTTGTTTATATCGGACAAAGGGCTAGTATCCAAAATCTATAAAGAGCTCACCAAACTCCACACCCGAAAAACAAATAACCCAGTGAAGGAATGGGCAGAAAACATGAATAGACACTTCTCTAAAGAAGACATCCGGATGGCCAACAGGCACATGAAAAGATGCTCAGCGTCACTCCTTATCAGGGAAATACAAATCAAAACCACACTCAGATATCACCTCAGGCCAGTCAGAGTGGCCAAAATGAACAAATCAGGAGACTATAGATGCTGGCGAGGATGTGGAGAAACGGGAACCCTCTTGCACTGTTGGTGAGAATGCAAATTGGTGCAGCCACTCTGGAAAGCAGTGTGGAGGTTCCTCAGAAAATTAAAAATAGACCTACCCTATGACCCAGCAATAGCACTGCTAGGAATTTACCCCAGGGACACAGGAGTACTGATGCATAGGCGCACTTGTACCCCAATGTTTATAGCAGCACTCTCAACAATAGCCAAATTATGGAAAGAGCCTAAATGTCCATCAACTGATGAATGGATAAAGAAATTGTGGTTTATATACACAATGGAGTACTACGTGGCAATGAGAAAGAACGAAATATGGCCCTTTGTAGCAACGTGGATGGAACTGGAGAGTGTGATGCTAAGTGAAATAAGCCATACAGAGAAAGACAGATACCATATGGTTTCACTCTTATGTGGATCCTGAGAAACTTAACAGAAACCCAGGGAGGAGGGGAAGGGAAAAAAAAAAAAAAGAGGTTAGAGTGGGAGAGAGCCAAAGCATAAGAGACTGTTAAAAAGTGAGAACAAACTGAGGGTTGATGGGGGGTGGGAGGGAGGGGAGGGTGGGTGATGGGTATTGAGGAGGGCACCTTTTGGGATGAGCACTGGGTGTTGTATGGAAACCAATTTGACAATAAATTTCATATATTGAAAAAAAAAACGTTTGGAAATAATAAAAAAAAAGTGTGTTGTTTAATCTCCACATATTTGGGGGAATTTTCAGATATCTTTCTGTTACTGATTTCTAATTTAATTTTTTTGTGAATTGAGAGCAGGTATTGTGTGATTTCTATTCTCTCAGATTTGTTAAGGTGTGTTTCATGGCCTGTAATGTGGTCTACATTGGTGAATGTTCCATATGAACTGGAAAAGATGTGTATTGTTGGCGAAAGCAGTATATAAATGTCATATCCAGTGGATTACTGGTGTGTTGAGTTCAACTATCTCTTAACTAATTATCTGGCTGCTGGATTTGTCTATTTCAAATAGAACAATATTGAAGTCTCCAATTAGAGTAAAGAATTTATCTATTTGTCTTTGCAGTTCTATTAGTTTTTCTACGTGTAGTTGGATGTTCTAGTGTTAGGTACATACGTGTTAAGAATCATTGGAAAATTGGGAGCACCTGGGTGGCTCAGTCCTTTGGGCATTCTACTTCGGCTTAGGTCATGATTTCATGGTTCCTGAGTTAAAGCCCCACATGGGGCTCTGTGCTGACAGCTCGGAGGCTAAAGCCTGCTTCAGATTTTGTGTCTCCTGCTCTCTCTGCCCCTCCCCCGCTCTCTCACACTCTCTCTCTCTCAAAAAATAAACATTAAAATTTTTTTTTAATTATTAAAAAAAGACTTGTTGGAAAATTGGACCTGTTATATGACAATCCCTATCTTTTAAGTGGTGTATTTAGACCATTGATGTTCACAATGATTATTAATATTGTTGGATTAATATCTACTATATTTGTTACTGTTTTCTATTTGTTGTCCATGTTCTTTGTTCCTGCCTTTCACTCTTTTTCTGCCTTCAATGGTTTTGATTGAATATTTTATGTTTCCATTTTCTCTCCTTTCAGTTAGCATATCAATTATGGTTCCTTTTTTTAACTTTTTTTAAATAGTTGCATTAGAGTTTACAATGCACATCACAAGCAATTCAAATCCAATTTCAAATAACACTATACCAGATGAATGGATAAGAAGAGGTGGTGTATGTATGTGTATGTATGTACATTATTATTCAGCCATAAAAAGGAATGAAATCTTGCCATTCACAACATGGATGGAGCTAGAGAATGTTATGCTAACTAAGCTTTCTCATTTCAGAGACAAATGTCATATGATCTGATTCATATGTAGAATTTAAGAAACAAAACAAAAGAGCAAAGTGGAAAAAAGAAGAAAGAGAGAGGGGATAAACCAAGAAACAGAGTCTTAACAATAGAGAACAAACTGATGGTTACCAGAGGGGAGGGGGTGGGGAGGGGGTTCAGTGAAATAGCTGATGGGGATTAAGGAGTGCATTTTTCCTGATGAGCACCAGAAATATATGGAATTGTTGAATCACTATATTGTACACCTAAAACTAATAAAACACTCTATGTTAACTGTATTGGAATTTAATTTAATTTAATTTAATTTAATTTAATTTAATTTAATTTAATTTAATTAATAAAAACAGCTAGGGTGCCTGGGTGGCTCAGTTGTTGAACATCTGACTTCAGCTCAGGTCATGATCTCATGGTTCATGAGTTTGAGTCCCAAATTGGGTGAGCACAAACCCCACTTCAGGTAAACAGAAGCCCCCCACTTCAGGTGAGCCCTACTTCTCTCTCTCTCTCTCTCTCTCTCTCTCTCTGTCTCTCTGTCTGTCTCTCTCTCCCCCCGTCTGCCCCTCGTGGGATTCTCTCTCTGTCTCTCTCTCTGCCCCTTGCTTACTTGTACCCTCCCTCCCTCTCTCTCTCAAAAAAAACAAAAACAAAAACAAAAACAAAAACAAAACACTATACCACTTCACAGGCAGTGTAAGTACCCTATAATACCAAAATAATCCTAATTCTTTTTTCCCACCCTGTTCATTGTCATTTATTTCACTTATATATACGAATATATAGATATGATGCATACATAAGTACACATGGAGTATGTTGCTACTCTTGTTATTTTGAACAAACTTACCTATTAGATCAATTGAGAATAAGAAAAATAAGGGTTTTTTTTTACCCTTAATCTTTTAATCCCTTAATCCTTCTTTCATGTTCTTCTTTTTTGTGTGTAGATCCAAGTTTTATATACTTTACATATCTTGTATACATAAAGTACTTTTAACATTTCTTTCAAGGCAATTCTACTAACAACAAATTCCCTCATTTGTTGGTCTGAGAAAATCTTCTTTTCTTCTTCACTTTTAAAGGATATTTGTAGGATACAGAATTTTAGGTTGGTGCTTTTTTTCCTCTTACTATTTTTAATATTTTAACCCACTCTCCTCTTGCTTGCATAGTTTCTGAGGAGAATTCAGATGTACTTATCTTTGTTTTTCTATAAGTAAGGTGTGTTTTCTTCCCTTTGGCATTTTTTATTTGTTGTTTTTGTTTTTTGGTATTTTTTGGTAATTTGAAAATTATATTCTTAGTGTAGAATTTGGGGGAATTGTTATTGGCACTTGTGGTGGTGTTTTGTTTTGCTTTATTTTGTTTTGTTTTGTTTTGTTGTGTTTTGCATTTAGCATTTATCCTACTCTCAGTGTCCTGTATCTCTGGTTCAATGTCTAACATTAATCTGGGGTATTTGTCAGTCATTAGTGATTGAAACATTTCTTCTGTTCCTGTCTCTCTTCCTTCTCCTTTTTATGTTCCCATGTGTGTATGTCCCACCTTTTGTAGTTGTCACACAGTCCTTGGATATACTGTATTGTCTGGTTTGGTTTTTAGTCCTTGTTCTCTTTGCTTTTCAGTTTTTGAAGTTCCAACTGAGATATCTTCAAGCTCAGAGAGTCTCTCTTCAGCTCTATCCATTTCTAAGCCTTTGAAAGGTATTCGTTATTTCTGTTACAGTATTTTTTTTTTCATCTTTAGCATTTCTTTTTGGTTCTTAGAATTTCTGTATCTCTGCACACGTTGCCCATTGGTTCCTGCATCTGTCTACTTTATCCACCTGAGCCCGTATCATATTGATCATGGTTGTTTCAAATTCCTCATCTAATAATTCAAACATCCATACCATGTCTAGTTCTCAGGATTGTTCTGTCTCTTCAAACTGTGTTTTTCTGCATTTGGATATGTCTTCAATTTTTTTTCTTTTTTTTGGTAGCCAGACATGCGGTACTGAATAAAAGAAACTGCAGTTCAGTAGGCCTTTAGTCATGTGGTGGTGAGGTGTGAGGGGAGAAAAAGCTCTGTGTAGTTCAATGGTTAGATCTCAGCCTTTTTGTGAGGCTGGGAGTCTGGACTGTGAAATTCACACATGTTTCTCAGTTTATTTACTCTCCTCTCAGGTAGGAGAAGATGGCTACAGTGGGCTGGAGTTGGGTATTTCCCTTCCCGCAGGTCAATTAGGCCCTGATAAAACACCAGCAGATTAGGTTCTGGTTAATTAGTTTCTCTTGAGGGTAGACCTTGTTAGGAAGGACAGAGTGCTCTCATTATTTCAAAATGGTTCCTTTTCCCTTCTCCCTGCCAGACGCTTGAAGGGTATTTTTCTTTATTATTTACCATGGGAATCTAGTTGAGTTCCTGGAGGTAAATTTCACAGTATTTGGGGGGTCTCCCTATGATTAGGTCCCTGCTAGAGTTTTTAACTCTCAGAATTATGCATACTATGCCTCCAGTAGTTCAATTACAGTTCAAGGTTTCTCTGCCCTGGCACTTGTTCCCTGCAGCAGTTTCCACGTGAGTCTCTGCTCCAGTAAATTGTTATTCTTTGTATTTGCCTGTCTCTCCAATATTGGGGGCAGTGGTTGTCCTGTGTCTTCCTCTTTTATGGGTCCTAGAAAAGTTGCTGATTTTTCGGTCTGTTCAGATTTTTACTTGTTACCAGGAAGGAGTGGCAACTGCCAAGCTTCTTACCTGAACCCAGAAACCATAATTCATAACTTCCTGTTTTAATGCATCTTTCCCACTCACAGCCACCCATGCTGCCATTCTCTTAACTCGGCATCCCTTTCAGAAATCATTTCTCTCTTCCCCTTTCCAAGAAAACTTGTTTAAAGAGACATTCTCACTGCAGTTAGGTTCCTCCCATTTCCCCAGTGTCCCCGCCCCCCACCCAGGAGAGTTTTTGCCTGCAATACTCTTCTGAAATTGCTCGTATCAGATTCATACAAGCCCTCCATGTTGGTAGGTCTGATGAATAATTCTCAGTTACCTTACTTGATGCAACACTAATACTTTGCATAAGCAATCACTGCTTCCTCTTGAAAATATTTCCTTTGTTTGACTGGAAGGATATCATACTCTCTTTTGCCTTTTCCTTCTCTGGCCTCTGCTTCTCAGTCTCTTCATCTGGTTTTCCCTCATCTCCTTGCCTTCTAGGTAATCTAGGACTCACTCTTTGGACCTCTACCCTTTTGTATTTATTCTCCTCATTACATGATTTCATGCTACCTTTAAATAGCAACTGTATGCCGATGTCTCCCAAATTTGTATGCCAGCTTTGTCTCTCTGAATTCCAGACTTGTAATTCCAACTCCCAATGGTTGCACTCAGCACACCCATCGGTAAATAGGCATTTCAAATGTAACCCATCCCTAGCCGAGCATATGAGCTTCCCCTGTACACATACTACACTCACAGTCTCCGTTTCCATTGGTGGCAAGTGTGCGCCTCAGGCACCTTAGGAAAATCTGTCAGAGTATTGGTTGGGAAAACCTCTTGTCTCCACCACAATATAAGCCCCCTGCCAGAGCAGCCATTTGATCTTCCCTGAATTATTGACATACTTTTATAACTTGTCTCCATTTTTTCTCTTTGCCAAACCCCAATATGCAGTCAAGCCATCTACATCATGTTACTTCTCTGCTCCAAACCCTCTAATGGCTTTCCTCCCAACTTAAGGTAAAGGTCAGAAATCTTTCAAGAGCCTTGAAGGTCCTACACAATCACCCTCATCCATTACTTCTCAAATCTTATCTCTTACCACCTCTGTTTATTCTGCTGGACTTTTTGATACAGTGTTCCTATTTCCTGGAATATCTTCCTCAGATAGTGGTGTGCCTTGTTTTCCTCATTCAGATTCTTACTTAAATGTATTATCAGTGAGGTCCGCCATGATCATCTTATTTATAACTGGAATCTTTCAACATCTCTAACTCCCTTCTTTATTTTTCATTATGGAACTTAACACCTCCCACTGGGCTACGTGTATCTATTTTTTGTTTCCCCCTCACTCAGTTCTATTTGTGGATAGATTTTTGCTTGTTCCATTCACACATTTAAAACAAATATGCATTTATGGCCAAGTATTAATTTTTCCAACCAATGGAAGATGGATCTCAAGTATGAGTAATGAGCAATTTTAAATGTTGAATAATTAGAATAACCCTTATGTATTGAGGATTTATAATGTGTCAGCCTCTAGATTAAGAGCTATATACATAGTATCTCTTTTTATCTTCACAACAATCCTTTGAGGTAACATTGGTTTTCCCAGTTTTTCAGGCAAGGAAACTAAAGCAAGAGATGATAATTATCAAATAACATATTGGTGATTTTAGTATTTAAACCCAGGTGTTCTGATTCTAGAACCCATACCCTTAGCCATCACACTAACATCTGACCCAGGGCTGCCTTTCTACCAGGAAGTCCTCCTGAGTTTTGCCTTTGGCTTGCTTTGTATGGGATGTTAGGGATATTTGTGAACAAATGTTGTTTATTTCTTCTATAGATTACAAACGCTTGGTCAGAGATCCTGTCTTAGTCAACTTTGTATATAGTGCCCAGAGTAGGGTCTTTCACACAGAAGGAGCTCATTAAATGTTGGCTTGAGAAATATAAACTGATGTGTGATAGTTTGATGGTTGATTGAAATTAAAATGGTAATTTTGCATTAGGAAGCTTCTAGAAACACAGGGAAGCTGTCCCATTTCTATCCTTTTTCTTTCAATTAGTCCTTAGGATCTATTGTATGCTAGGAGATAGAGGCAGTACTTTCTCTGAATGATGCCAAGTTTATCTTCTTTCATATGTTGTAGAACACAGTTTTCTATATAATTCATAAAAATAGAAGGGGGTGATGTCACTAAAACTATAATTACACAGGTTAAGGACTTCATAATTAATTAACGGCAAAGCACTCTTGAAGGCTTGTGATATGTAAAAAGATGATATAAGTAAATTTGTCTTTCAATTAACTTGAAAAAATCTAATTGCCAATAAGATAGTTATCTCATCCTAAACATAAATTTTCTTTAAATATTATTAACCAGGAAAATAAAAGCTTACTGTCGTACTTTGGTAGGTTCCCCATGAGTTATGCAATTGTTAAAGTTACATTTTTTCTGTCGTGGGCAGCTTTGAATTTACAGCTCTTAAAAACTCCTAAAAGGACACAAATAAAATTTTAATGGGCATTTCAGCGAAGTCTTCCTGAATTTTGTATTAGATTTCCCTTTAGCCTTGGGTAAAGCCATAAAAAAAATTGCCTGCTTAAAAATGTAATCATCACACAGGAACCTTCCTAAAGTCAGCATCAAATAGAATAAAATATATTTTATTAATGATACAATTCACAAAATTACCAGCCCTGCCACTCTGTGCCCTCCAGGGACACCTCCTCCTCCTATTACATGTACACCAGTCACTGGTGTTTGTTCTGTGTAATTTAACCTTCTGATTGCCTTGAATGCTTAATGAACTAGATTAAGTGAAATGATGATTAGGAGTGTTGACTCCTGTTGGTAAAGTGGACCAGTGAAATCCCTTTCTTGAGATACAGCCCAAGCAAGCCCAGTCCTGATGAAAGTACTAGAATCAAGAAAGGACATGCAAGCTTTGTTTGTTTTCACTTCCAAAGTGAAATTCAGTAAATAAATGGAGTCCATTTTCAAAGATTCAGTCAGACCTGGGAATCTGGGCCCCTTGGAAGGTGCAGTCACTCTGTTACACTTAAATGCTTTATTTCTTCCTCGACATGTATGTCTAGGACTCATACCAAATTATAACTTCTCTCTCTCTCTCTCTCTCTCTCTCTCTCTCTCTCTCTCACCTCAATTTTGTTGGTTTGTTCTTGCCTCAAAATGAAATAAGTTTCTTCATCACATGTGTCTAAGGGCAGGGGGGGGGTGTACCACTGTGGGAGACTAGTCCACAAACCTAAGATTTGCTCCATATTGAAGCCAACACCTTACTTTTACAAAGACTCACAGGAAGGTTCTGTGGCTTCTTAGAGAGATATAGAGAAATGCTATTGGTTAATGTTTATCATTTTGTAAGCAAGATTGTAGTGTTTTAATCTGGGATTCATTAAACACTGAATATTATCTGTTAGATATTAAAATTTGATTAGGCTTTGTGGGTGAACCAAAAAAAAAGATAATTTTCTTAAATAGTTCATAGCCTCAATAACACCTGGTAAATGATGACATAGTAATTTG
This sequence comes from Panthera pardus, assembly GCF_024362965.1. Lineage (NCBI taxonomy): Eukaryota > Metazoa > Chordata > Mammalia > Carnivora > Felidae > Panthera > Panthera pardus. The sequence goes on along the minus strand of NW_026526688.1, from coordinate 47,346,669 downwards.
GAAATAGCAAGTAAAAATTTAAAGTACTATTGACATGCTTGAACTTGAGAATGAAGATACAAAATATAAAACCAGGGACATTTACAATAACAATATCCTAATATCCAACATCACCTTTACTCCTGGAATAGAAGAAATGGTAAAAATGGTATGTTGACTGTTCTGAGAGTAAATTTCTACTGGCTAACTCAAGTTAGAGAGAAAAATAAAACTTATTTAATCCTCAGTGAAATTATATCTCTACTTCAGAGGACATAAGCCAAAGAGAAGGTAAGTTCTTATTTCTGAAGTACCTTAGAGTGGAAGAATAAGCTAGAAGCTTTGTGTGTATGTATGTGGGGACTGCTAAGAGCCAAATATGGCAGCAAAGCCATAGTTATACACTAGAGCTTGTGGGAGTATCATTATTTCCACCCTGTTCAGATAGAGCCCTAAAGACTTGGCTCTGCACATAATAAAATCATGTCAGATTCAGAAGAAGCTTTTAACAAGCATCACATTTGCTGTAAGATACATACTTCACAAGAACAGAATGTCTATATGATAATTCTACCCTTGATATATGGGTGGGAAATTAGGAAATAATTAGCACTACTTTCAATTATCCCTCTATTCAAGTTCCCCAAATAAGGTGGATTGTCCTTACCTTTCACTGAAGGAAATATAAATGCATATTACTAAATGAAAGGAGCCAATCTGATAAGCCTACCTTCTGTATATAACCCAAAAAATACAACCTTCTGGAAAAGACAAAACCATGAAGACAGTAAAAAGTCAGTTGTTGCCAAAGGTTGGGGTGGAGGAAGGATGAATAGATACAACATAGATTTTTAGGAGAGAGAAAATACTCTAAAAAGTATTATAATAATGATACACATCATTATAATATTTGTCAAAATCCATAGAGTATACAACACCAAGAGTAACACCAACTGTAGAGTTTGGGTAATTATATGTCAACATAGGTCAATCAGTTTAATGAATGCACCACTCTGGAGAATGATGTTGGTATGGGGAAGGGGCCAGGGAATCTATGGGAAATTTCTGTACCTTTATCTCAATTTTCGGGTGAATCTAAAATTACTCTAAAATAATTAATTCTGTAAAAAGGTAAAGAAAAGGGCACCTGGGTGGTTCAGTCAGTTAAGTGTCAGACTTTGGCTCACATCACGATAGCGCGGTTTGGGGGTTTGTGCCCCGCATCAGGCTTTCTACTGGCGGCAGAGCCTGCTTTGGATCCTCTGTCTCCCTCTTTCTCTGCCCCTCCTCTCTCTCAGAAAATAAAAAAAATAAACAAAAATAAATTTAAAAATTAAAGAAAAAATAAAATTATTAGTGACTTTGGGTGAGGGTAAATTACCATAGTGATGTCCTTGGGGAGATGAGATGAATTCTAATGTTAGGAGTACCTAGTATGGTAAGTGAAGTGACAGGACATTGTGGAAATTTTATTCTGATTATTTAGATTTACTCAGAGCATTAGTAAATAAGCTATAAGCTGAGAGCATTTAAGAGAGAGGAGAAAGTATGAAACATTTTCTAGAAGGGTGTTATTTTTTTCTAATCTTTTAGTAATTATAATAAACTGTCCCGTGTGTAGGTCCTGTCTGCCAAGATAGTTGGTCATCTCAAATTGTCATTTTCTTTCTTTGCTGAGATGATTCAAAGACTCACTTTAGCCATTATACTGGGGGTGGGGGGTTGTTTGTGTTTGTTTTTTTGAGAACAAGGATCATGCCTTTATATCCTTGGCATCTCTTTCAGTGTCTGGCACACAGTGGACATTTATTCAATGCTTACCAAATCAGTGAATCTTTTAGGACCTTTCTACATTTGTGTATATTGATTTTTTTACAGGTATATTTTTGAGGGTGTGTGCCATGTTAGTCCTAAATACTTCCCAGCACTAATTATCCAGCTCTATCCAATATATTCTTTCTTCTAAAATTGGTAAAGAACTATGCTGTCTTTTAGAAAATATTTTAATGGCTCACACTCTAAATATTCACATTAAGAAATAGTCTTGTCACTGATCTGTATGCTAGGGCAGAAATTCCAACTGTATTTAGTGTACTATCAGTATGAAGGATTCTGACATGGAGGAAAGAACATACTGTTTGAAATCAGAAAGATTGTAATTGGAAATTACAGTTCTATTTGGAAAGTTATTTTAATAGTTTTGTGGCCTGTGTCTACAGATAGGGATCACACGTTAAATGAGATATGGCCCACTTCAAGGTCAGTATATAGTGGGCATTCAATAAATCACAGCTAAAGACTACAGTGTTTGCATATTATATTTCTATTTTCAAGACAAGTTGTCACTGAAAGTTGTCCAAATGGAGATCACATGTTACCTTTAACTGTACTTCGATCAAGGAAGAATAACTCAAGTAGAATCCTATCGTTATATAAATGTAAGAGTTGTAGTCACCTACTGACCCAGGAAAAGAAACTGTGATCAGATTTTTTTATGTAGGCTGAAGGCCAATTACAGTCATTGGATGAGCTTTGGACAAGAAGGCAAGCTAAAGAAAATCAATGGGCAAATGGATTTTTCCTATTGAAAACCACTGAGGCTTCTACAAGTGTTTGGAACAGAAAGAACATCATCATACCAGTGAACAAGATAGCTTCAGATAGCTGTAGATTGGTTGGACCAATACTACACTGATTACTTAGAGTATAAGCCACATCAGTGAAGCAGCCCTCCCGCAGACTTATTATATCCTCCATTGTTTTACCGTGATGCAGAGTAAGCATCCTTCGTTTCACAGACAATTCTGCCCTACTGTCAAATGGAGGTTCAAGTCAGTCGTAATCAGAAACATTTTAAAATGTGTAATCTTATTTGGTATTAGCCAGCTAATTAGGTTGTGACAGTTACATTATTGTTACTAATAACATTCTAATCATTATTAGGTGACAGCTTCACAGAGAAACTCCAAGGGGAAAAGAGAGTGGTCACTGTTTCCCTCTTGTATGTGTCCCTTGAGTATCAAATGTTTCTCTGGAGCTTTTTTTTTTTTTTCCAATATATGAAGTTTATTGTCAAATTGGTTTCCATACAACACCCAGTGCTCATCCCAAAAGGTGCCCTCCTCAATACCCATCACCCACCCTCCCCTCCCTCCCACCCCCCATCAACCCTCAGTTTTTTCTCAGTTTTTAACAGTCTCTTATGCTTTGGCTCTCTCCCACTCTAACCTCTTTTTTTTTTTTTTCCTTCCCCTCCTCCCTGGGTTTCTGTTAAGTTTCTCAGGATCCACATAAGAGTGAAACCATATGGTATCTGTCTTTCTCTGTATGGCTTATTTCACTTAGCATCACACTCTCCAGTTCCATCCACGTTGCTACAAAAGGCCATATTTCATTCTTTCTCATTGCCACGTAGTATTGCATTGTGTATATAAACCACAATTTCTTTATCCATTCATCAGTTGATGGACATTTAGGCTCTTTCCATAATTTGGCTATTGTTGAGAGTGCTGCTATAAACATTGGGGTACAAGTGCGCCTATGCATCAGTACTCCTGTGTCCCTGGGGTAAATTCCTAGCAGTGCTATTGCTGGGTCATAGGGTAGGTCTATTTTTAATTTTCTGAGGAACCTCCACACTGCTTTCCAGAGCGGCTGCACCAATTTGCATTCCCACCAACAGTGCAAGAGGGTTCCCGTTTCTCCACATCCTCTCCAGCATCTATAGTCTCCTGATTTGTTCATTTTGGCCACTCTGACTGGCCTGAGGTGATATCTGAGTGTGGTTTTGATTTGTATTTCCCTGATAAGGAGCGACGTTGAGCATCTTTTCATGTGCCTGTTGGCCATCCGGATGTCTTCTTTAGAGAAGTGTCTATTCATGTTTTCTGCCCATTTCTTCACTGGGTTATTTGTTTTTTGGGTGTGGAGTTTGGCGAGCTCTTTATAGATTTTGGATACTAGCCCTTTGTCCGATATGTCATTTGCAAACATCTTTTCCCATTCCGTTGGTTGCCTTGTAGTTTTGTTGGTTGTTTCCTTTGCAGTGCAGAAACTTTTTATCTTCATAAGGTCCCAGTAATTCATTTTTGCTTTTAATTCCCTTGCCTTTGGGGATGTGTCGAGTAAGAGATTGCTACGACTGAGGTCAGAGAGGTCTTTTCCTGCTTTCTCCTCTAAGGTTTTGATGGTTTCCTGTCTCACATTCAGGTCCTTTATCCATTTTGAATTTATTTTTGTGAATGGTGTGAGAAAGTGGTCTAGTTTTAACCTTCTGCATGTTGCTGTCCAGTTCTCCCAGCACCATTTGTTAAAGAGACTGTCTTTTTTCCATTGGATGTTCTTTCCTGCTTTGTCAAAGATGAGTTGGCCATACGTTTGTGGGTCTAGTTCTGGGGTTTCTATTCTATTCCATTGGTCTATATGTCTGTTTTTGTGCCAATACCATGCTGTCTTGATGATGACAGCTTTGTAGTAGAGGCTAAAGTCTGGGATTGTGATGCCTCCTGCTTTGGTCTTCTTCAAAATTACTTTGGCTATTCGGGGCCTTTTGTGGTTCCATATGAATTTTAGGATTGCTTGTTCTAGTTTCGAGAAGAATGCTGGTGCAAATTTGATTGGGATTGCATTGAATGTGTAGATAGCTTTGGGTAGTATTGACATTTTGACAATATTTATTCTTCCAATCCATGCGCAGGGAATGTCTTTCCATTTCTTTATATCTTCTTCAATTACCTTCATAAGTTTCTATAGTTTTCAGCATACAGACCTTTTACATCTTTGGTTAGATTTATTCCTAGGTATTTTATGCTTCTTGGTGCAATTGTGAATGGGATCAGTTTCTTTATTTGTCTTTCTGTTGCTTCATTGTTAGTGTATAAGAATGCAACTGATTTCTGTACATTGATTTTGTATCCTGCAACTTTGCTGAATTCATATATTAGTCCTAGCAGATTTTGGTGGAGTCTATCGGATTTTCCATGTATAGTATCATGTCATCTGCAAAAAGTGAAAGCTTGACTTCATCTTTGCCAATTTTGATGCCTTTGATTTCCTTTTGTTGTCTGATTGCTGATGCTAGAACTTCCAACACTGTGTTAAACAACAGCGGTGACAGTGGGCATCCCTGTCGTGTTCCTGATCTCAGGGAAAAAGCTCTCAGTTTTTCCCCATTGAGGATGATGTTAGCTGTGGGCTTTTCATAAATGGCTTTTATGATCTTTAAGTATGTTCCTTCTATCCCGACTTTCTCAAGGGTTTTTATTAAGAAAGGGTGCTGGATTTTGTCAAAGGCCTTTTCTGCATTGATTGACAGGATCATATGGTTCTTCTCTTTTTTTTTTATTAATGGGATGTATCACGTTCATTGATTTGCGAATGTTGAACCAGCCCTGCATCCCAGGAATGAATCCCACTTGATCACGGTGAATAATTCTTTTTATATGCTGCTGAATTCGATTTGCTAGTATCTTACTGAGAATTTTTGCATCCATATTCATCAGGGATATTGGCCTGTAGTTCTCTTTTTTTACTGGGTCTCTGTCTGGTTTAGGAATCAAAGTAATACTGGCTTCATAGAAGGAGTCTGGAAGTTTTCCTTCCCTTTCTATTTCTTGGAATAGCTTGAGAAGGATAGGTATTATCTCTGCTTTAAACGTCTGGTAGAACTCCCCTGGGAAGCCATCTGGTCCTGGACTCTTACTTGTTGGGAGATTTTTGATAACCGATTCAATTTCTTTGCTGGTTATGGCTCTGTTCAAGCTTTCTATTTCCTCCTGATTGAGTTTTGGAAGCGTGTGGGTGTTTAGGAATTTGTCCATTTCTTCCAGGTTGTCCAATTTGTTGGCATATAATTTTTCATAGTATTCCCTGATAATTGTTTGTATCTCTGAGGGATTGGTTGTAATAATTCCATTTTCATTCATGATTTTATCTATTTGGGTCATCTCCCTTTTCTTTTTGAGAAGCCTGGCTAGAGGTTTGTCAATTTTGTTTATTTTTTCAAAAAACCAACTCTTGGTTTCGTTGATCTGCTCTACAGTTTTTTTAGATTCTATATTGTTTATTTCTGCTCTGATCTTTATTATTTCTCTTCTGCTGCTGGGTTTAGGCTGCTTTTGCTGTTCTGCTTCTATTTCCTTTAGGTGTGCTGTTAGATTTTGTGTTTGGGATTTTTCTTGTTTCTTGAGATAGGCCTGGATTGCGATGTATTTTCCTCTCAGGACTACCTTCGCTGCATCCCAAAGCATCTGGATTGTTGTATTGTCATTTTCGTTTGTTTCCATATATTTTTAAATTTCTTCTTTAATTGCCTGGTTGACCCACTCATTCTTTAGTAGGGTGTTCTTTAACCTCCATGCTTTTGGAGGTTTTCCAGACTTTTTCCTGTGGTTGATTTCAAGCTTCATAGCATTGTGGTCTGAAAGTATGCATGGTATAATTTCAATTCTTGTAAACTTATGAAGGGCTGTTTTGTGACCCAGTATATGATCTATCTTGGAGAATGTTCCATGTGCACTCGAGAAGAAAGTATATTCTGTTGCTTTGGGATGCAGAGTTCTAAATATATCTGTCAAGTCCATCTGATCCAATGTATCATTCAGGGCCCTTGTTTCTTTATTGACCGTGTGTCTAGATGATCTATCCATTTCTGTAAGTGGAGTGTTAAAGTCCCCTGCAATTACCACATTCTTATCAATAAGGTTGCTTATGTTTATGAGTAATTGTTTTATATATTTGGGGGCTCCGGTATTCGGCGCATAGACATTTATAATTGTTAATTCTTCCTGATGGATAGACCCTGTAATTATTATATAATGCCCTTCTTCATCTCTTGTTACAGCCTTTAACTTAAAGTCTAGTTTGTCTGATATAAGTATGGCTACTCCAGCTTTCTTTTGGCTTCCAGGAGCATGGTAAATAGTTCTCCATCCCCTCACTCTCAATCTAAAGGTGTCCTCAGATCTAAAATGAGTCTCTTGTAGACAGCAAATAGATGGGTCTTGTTTTTTTATCCATTCTGATACCCTGTGTCTTTTGGTTGGCGCATTTAATCCGTTTACATTCAGTGTTATTATAGAAAGATATGGGTTTAGAGTCATTGTGATGTCTGTATGTTTTATGCTTGTAGTGATGTCTCTGGTACTTTCTCTCACACGATCCCCCTTAGGATCTCTTGTAGGGCTGGTTTCGTGGTGACAAATTCCTTCAGTTTTTGCTTGTTTGGGAAGACCTTTATCTCTTCTTCTATTCTAAATGACAAACTTGCTGGATAAAGGATTCTCGGCTGCATATTTTTTCTGTTTAGCACACTGAAGATCTCGTGCCAATCCTTTCTGGCCTGCCAAGTTTCAAAAGAGAGATCAGTCACGAGTCTTATAGGTCTCCCTTTATATGTGAGGGCATGTATATCCCTTGCTGCTTTCAGAATTTTCTCTTTGTCCTTGTATTTTGCCAGTTTCACTATGATATGTCGTGCAGAAGATCGATTCAAGTTACGTCTGAAGGGAGTTCTCTGTGCCTCTTGGATTTCAATGCCTTTTTCCTTCCCCAGTTCAGGGAAGTTCTCAGCTATTATTTCTTCAAGTACCCCTTCAGCACCTTTCCCTCTCTTCTCCTCCTCTGGGATACCAATTATGCGTATATTATTTCTTTTTAGTGTATCACTTAGTTCTCTAAGTTTCCCCTCATACTACTGGATTTTTTTATCTCTCTTTTTCTCAGCTTCCTCTTTTTCCATAACTTTATCTTCTAGTTCACCTATTCTCTCCTCTGCCTCTTCAATCCGAGCCGTCGTTGTTTCCATTTTGTTTTGCATTTCGTTTAAAGCGTTTTTCAGCTCTTTATGACTGTTCCTTAGTCCCTTGATCTCTGTAGCAAGAGATTCTCTGCTGTCCTTTATACTGTTTTCAAGCCCAGCGATTATTTTATGACTATTATTCTAAATTCACTTTCTGTTATATTATTTAAATCCTTTTTGATCAGTTCATTAGCTGTTGTTATTTCCTGGAGATACTTCTGAGGGGAATTCTTCTGTTTGGTCATTTTGGATAGTCCCTGGAGTGGTGGGGACCTGCAGGGCACTTCCCCTGTGCTGTGGTGTATAACTGGAGTTCGTGGGCGGGGCCACAGTCAGCCCTGATGTCTGCCCCCAGCCCACTGCTGGGGCCACAGTCAGACTGGTGTGTGCCTTCTCTTCCCCTCTCCTAGGGGCGGGATTCACTGTGGGGTGGGGTGGCCCATCTGGGCTACTTGCACACTGCCAGGCTTGTGGTGCTGGGGATCTGGCGTATTAGCTGGGGTGGGTAGGCAAGGTACACGGGGGCAGGCTTAGCTTCTCCTTAGGTGATCCACTTCAGGAGGGGCCCTGTGGCAGCGGGAGGGAGTCAGATCTGCTGCCAGAGGTTTGGCTCCACAGAAGCACAGAGTTGGGTGTTTGCGCGGAGGAGCCAGCAAGTTCCCTGGCAGGAACTGGTTCCCTTGGGGATTTTGGCTGGGGGATGGGCGAGGGAGATGGCGCTGGCGAGAGCCTTTGTTCCCCACCAAACTGAGCTCTGTCATCTGGGGGCTCAGCAGCTCTCCCTCCCTTTGTCCTCCAGCCTTCCCGCTTTCTGAGCAGAGCTGTTAACTTATGACCTCCCAGACGCTAAGTCGTGCTTGCTGTCGGAACACACTCTGTCCGGCCCCTCTGCTTTTGCCAGCCAGACTCGGGGGCTCTGCTTGGCCAGCAGGCTGCCCCTCCGCCCTGGCTCCCTCCCGCCAGTCCGTGGAGGGTGCACCGCCTCGCTGCCCTTCCTACCCTCTTCCGTGGGGCTCTCATCTGCGCTTGGCTCTGGAGACTCCGTTCTGCTAATCCTCTGGCGGTTTTCTGGGTTATTTAGGCAGGTGTAGGTGGAATCTAAGTGATCAGCAGGACGAGCGGTGAGCCTAGCGTCCTCCTATGCTGCCATCTTCCAACCGCCCCCCTGTTTCTTCCTGGAGCTTTTTTTTTAATCTCAGTCATCCAAGCTTTTGAACCCAACTTCCTACCCACTTTCAGTGAACTCTTCTACCCCACTTCTTTTCCAGAATACTCCATAGACCACAAAATATTAAAAAAATAAAAATAAAAAATAAAAAGCCAGATATTTTTACTTCCTCTTTGGAGAAAATTTCCATCATGTCTTGCCTTCCTAGAAAAGCCATAAGCTCTTAGTAGATAGGTAGTATTTTATGCTTGATTTGTGGTTGATTCTACATAACATCCAGCACAATGAGTAGATGAATGATTGATGAATTGGTTAGTTGTGAAAACATATTTTCTAGCGGGCAGTGAACCCAGGAATTAAGAAAGCTCTCTGTCACAGCTGGAAGTTCCAATATCCTTGTGGTGCTAATCATGACTTTCCCATTGACTTACTTGTCTGATATATCTGTTTCTCATCAGCATTCACCTAGTGCTACCATTGATGTTTCACTGCTCTTCACATAGAGTTTCTTTGCCACCATCCCGTCACCACCACCCCCTAAAAAAGAAAAACACACTGTAGAGATATTTTTGGTGGTATAGTACATATATACTGGTTGCTGTTTGATGTAAAATGGCAAGTCTATGAAAATTTAGTTTATACAAAGACCAAAAAGAAAGAAAGAGGGCAGTTGGCATAAAAACTTTACCTGATGAGTCCTTCCCCCCAACACTAACGTTACCTCTTTTGAGCCTTTCCTGTTGCTTTTGTTATTCTATTCTGTGACCACAACTACATTAAGTACATTGGCCTATCTTAATTCTTAAAAGCAAAGAAAATGTTGTGTCAAAGGTTAAGCATCATTTAATTACACTTGTTAAAGAATGTTAAAGGCATCGAAAATATTTAACCACCAGGTGAATTTCAGTAAAGTAACAAGGTTAGATAGTACAGTATTTCAATTCAATGAGCAGCAAGCTGGATTTAAAGAATGTAAGTGAATGGAAGAGAAAATGTGATTTAAATGTCAGTCCTGCCAATGGTCAATTATACTTTTCCCAAAAATATAGTAATAGAGTTCTTCTAGCAGTTTATTGTGCCTCTTATTGCCATCATCACCTTTCTTTTATGCACAAGTAAGGCCTCTAATATGATTTCCTAAATAGTTTCTGACTACTGAACAGACCCTAAGTCTTCAAAAATTATGTAATTATTATTTGAAAAGCAGGTGCTTGAATTTTCTCTCCTGGTTTATCTTCCTAATAGGAATTTCAGCCCTAAGACTTTCAGCCACCCAATTATCTGACTCAGACTCCTAATGGACTGAAAAAAAATTGGTGTGGGTGATTGGGTAAATGGAGTAGAAATGACTCATAAGTGTTGCAGCTGTAGTAGGGGAGGGTAAAAATTGGTATCCAGATGAAGTCCAAGGCACAATGAATGGGTACTCACTCACCACCATACCCTTACTCTGAAGAAGCTTCTCAGGTATCAAACAGTAACACAAATAACACCCACCACCCTCATCCATTCTGTTCAAATTCACCAAGTTTATATTTTAAGTCTTTTTTTTATTATCTATTCACTTCAGTCATCCAAAAATACACATGCTTAACACCCCTCCAAGCCAGTTATCATGTTAGGGAAAATGATTTAAAAACCAGAAGATATTATGCTAAGCGAAAGAAGTCAGACAGAGAAAGACAAATACTGTATGATTTCACTTGTATGTGGAATGTAAGAAAAAAAAATGAGCAAACAAGACTCTTCCAATACAGAGAACTAATGGTTGCCAGAGTTGGAGGGAGGTGTGGATAAAATATATAAAGGGAACAAACTTCCAGTTATACCATAAATAAATCACAAGATGAAAAAAAGTATAGCATAAGGAATATAGTCAATAATATTGTAATTATATGGCAATAGATTATGACTACACTTATGGTGAATGTTGAGTAATGTATAGAATTGTCAGGTCAATATGTTGTACAGCTGAAACTAATATAACACTGTTAATTATACTTCAGTAAAAATAATTAGAATATACAATAGGGAAAAAGAGTCTTTTCAACAAATGCTGCTGGGAAAACCAGACAGCAACAGGCAAAAGATGGAAACTGGGCCACTTTCTTACACCATACACAAAAATAAATTCAAAATGGATTAAAGACCTACATATGAGACCTAAAAACATAAAATTCCTAAAAGAAAACATAGACAGTAATCTCTTGGACATTGCCCTTAGCCATATATTTATGAATATGTCAGGCAAGGGCAACAAAAGCAAAAATAAACTATTGGAACTACACCAAGAAAAAAAGTTTGTGCACAGCAAAGGAAACCATCAGCAAAACAAAGGCAGCCTCGTGACTGGGAGAAGATATTTGCAAATGATATATCCAATATGGGGTTAATATCTAAAATATGTAAAGAACTGATACAACTGAACACCAAGAAAAACAATCCAATTAAAATGGACAGAGGATGTGAACAGACATTTTTCGAAATGTCAGTTGGCCAACAGACACATGAAAAGGTGCTCAACATCACTACTCATCAGGGAAATGCAGATCAAAACCACAGTGAGATATCATCTCACACCTGTCAGAATGGCTAGTATCAAAAAGACAAGAAATAACAAGGATTGATGTGAATGGGGAGAAAAGGCAACTCTTCTGAACTGCTGGGAATGTAAATTGGTGTAACCAGCGTGGAAAACAGTATGGAAGTTCCCCCCAAAAATTAAAAATAGGAATACCACATAATCCAGTAATTCCACTACTGGGTATTCATTCAAAGAAAACAAAAGCACTAATTCAAAAAGATATATCCACCCATGGGTCACCTGGGTGGTTCAGTCGGTTAAGTGCCAAACGCTTGATTTCAGCTCAGATCATATCTTAGAGTTTGTGAGATCAAGCCCCATATCAGGCTCTGCACTGACAGTGCAGGACCTGCTTAAGATTCTCTCTCTCCTTCTCTCTGTGCACCGCCCCCACACACAACTTGTGTGCACATGCATGCACTCTCTCAAAATAAATAAATAAATTTTTAAAAAAGGTACCCACCCCTGTGTTTATTGCAGCATTATTTACAATAGTCAAGATATGGAAGCAACTCATTGACCATAACCATGAATAGATGAATCAATAAAGATGTGGTAGATATACACAGCCATAAAGAAAAATGAGATCCTGTCATTTTTGATAATATGGATGGACCTGGAAGGTATTATGTTAGGTGAAAAAAAAGAAGGACAAATACCATATGATTTCACTTATATGTGGAATACAAAAAACAAAACAAATGAACAAACAAAACCAGACTCTTAAATACAGAGACCAAATTGGTGGTTGCCAGAGGAAAGGTAGAGGGATGATGGGCAAAAGAGATATAGGAGATTAAAGGTACAAACTTCTAGTTATAAAATACGTCACCAGGATGAAAAGTACATCACAGGGAATATATACTTAATAATACTGTAATAATATTGTGTGGTGACAGATGGTGACTACACTTATCAGGGTGAGCATTGATTAAAAAGAAGAAGAAGAAAGAAAGAAAAAAGAAAGAAAGAAAGAAGTAAGAAATAGCATATGACCTTTTTCCCAAAAGGCTCACACAGTCTTCCTAGGCCAAATTCATGCAAACAAACCAAAGCCTGCACCTAGTGCAATGAAGCATAGAAGAAAGAATACCCAACTCTATGTGGGGTAACCAGCAAAAGCATCACAGATACACAAAGTTTGAGCTTTGACACAATAAATGAAGGATACAGAACACATGCCAGTAAAGAGAATAACAAGAACAAATGCACGATGGTGTGAAAGAAAATGGTACATCCAAGGAAATTCATTTGTTGTGATGGCAGTAGTGTGGGGTGCATAGAGGAAGGGCAGGAATCACAATAACTGAAACTGAAAAACAAAATGTAGGTTGGACACAGACCATAATAAAAGACTGTATCACTGATGGGAAGCTACTGAAGAAGAATTTTGTTAAGGAATTATGTGATGATTTAGACAAGACTCAAATCAAGGAAACTAATTAGATAGTCATCCCAATAGTTAAGAAAAGAGAAAATAAAAGCCTTTTGTGAAGGCAATGGCAATGGTTATGGAGAAGAGAAAAGAGGTGGAAGAAATATCTGAAGTTAAAATACTCATACTTGAGTTATACAAAAAGATGGAAAGGAGACTAGAGGGTCTCCCTGGTTTCTGATGGGCTTCTGGGTAGCATATGGTGTCTTTAATAGAATTGAGGATATAGGAGGATGTGCAAGTTTGAATGTAAAAGATATCATTCCTGTTTGACCATGTTTATTTCGAGTTATTTGTGGGATTTCCCAGGCATTGGCACCCAGTAGGCAATTAAATATACATGTCTGTAATTCAGGAAAGGGTCCTGGTCTGGAAACTTGAATGTAAGAGTCATCACGAGACAGGCACTAATAGAAGCTGTCTTTGTATGAAAAAGAATTCAAGGTTCTTGCCAACCCACCTCAACCTACAATTCTAACATTATCTATGGTATTTTTCTAATCAATTCCTTTCCTACAGAGAGCATACTCTTTTTACTACCTCAACCCAAATTTTATGCATTTTTACCCCCATGTTCACGTTCATACTATTTCATTTTTCTAAAAAATCCCCTTCTTCCTTCTTGACTCCCAACATGCTATTTTTCCTTTAAAATAAACCTAGGTCCCTCTTAGTCTGGGAACCCATTCCTGGATAATTCAATCAAAATTTTTATCACTCCTTTCTAATCCCTATAGGATAGACTGCCTATCTCAACTATTAGCTAATTATATCCTAGTTAGCTTGAATTTATAGTTACATAATAATTTATATTAATGTTTAATATAAGATACATATTCATAATATAAATGTAAATATTTCTGTTTTATAAACTGATTACTTTTGAAAGCAATGAAGTATACCCTTTATGGTTGTATGTAATATATCACATATATAATTGGATGTGCTCCTAGTTTTGTAATATACATGTTGTAACAAGTATACCACTAATAATGCTTACAAGACCCCCAAAAAACCGTTGTGAGGCTCAGGTGAAATTTAGGAAAAGTACTTTGTAACTGTAAGGCATTTTATAAATTTGAGAAAGATTATTAGAACATTACTTAATTGGTAAGTAAAATTACATATATGATTATATCTTCAATGCACAATGAATAATTATAAGAAGTTTGGGATCAGATAATGTAACATCCCAGGCCAGGCCTTGTGAAATATTGCTTCAGAGGCTTAGACCATTGGCCTTTAATAGTAGGACCCCTGTTTTATGATGAGAGAAACATCTGTGTTCTGAGCTAACAAATCAGAAGAAGAGAACCATTCTAAGATCACAGTTGTTCTGGTGAATGTCAAGCTATTTCCCTCTTATACTTTCTTAGAATTACATTTAAAAAAAATGATGTCCATTTGTACACATTCTGTAGAAAGTACAAATGACCCCCCCAAAAAAAAAACTTTTCAAAAGAGAAGAAAGTTGGAAGTTTATACTTCTAGACTTACTGTCGAATTTTAGTAATGAAGACAGTGTAGTATTGACATTAAGATAAGAAACTATAGAACAATGAGAGCCAATAGAATATCCAAAAATAAACTCACACTCATATAGTCAATTGCTTTTTCATTATGATACCAAGAGAATATATGAGAATAGCTGTCAACAAATGGTGCTGGAACAAATAGATACACATATGCAGGAAATGAACCTTAATCCTAACCTCACAGCTTAAACAAAAATTAAATTGAAATTGAACATAGGCTTAAATGCAAGATGTTAAAACCTCAAACTTCTAAAAGAAAACAGAGGAGAAAAATCTTAGAGACCTTGGGTCTGGCAACAATTTTTTAAATAGTACACAAAAATGGTGAGATGTAAGTATAACAATCAATAATTTGGACTTTATCAAAATGTTTTAAAATGTTTCTCTTCAAAAGAGACTATGACAAAAGTGAAATAATGAGCCAGAAACTGAGAAACTATTTGCAAACATGTATCTGAGAAAGGCTTTGAGCCTAGACTAAATAAAGAATACTGACAATTCCATGTTAAGTAGATGAGCAGCCCAAGTTTTTTAAATAGGCAAAAATAATAGAACAGACATTTCACAAGGATATGAATGACAAATAAATCCAAGAAAAGATGTTCAAATAATTAGTCATTAGGAAGATACAAATTCTTATCTCAACTAAATATTACTACATACCCACCAGAATGTCTAAAATGAAAAGGAATGATCTTATCAGTTCTTGATGAGAACATGGGGCAATTAGAACTCACATCCATTGCTGGTGGGGATGTAAAATGTTTTGCCTACTCTGGGAAATGTTTAACACTTTCTTAAAAAGTTAATCCTAGGCATAACATACAAGGCAGATATTCAACTCGTAGATGTTTACCCAAAAGAAGTGAAAATATATATCTACACAATGATTTGTACATGTATGTCCATAGCATTTTTATTTGTAATGGGAAAAAAAAAAACAATGGAAACAAGTAACATATCCATCAATATGTGAACGAATAATTTACAGTATTTCCATACTATGGATATACTACTCAGCAGTAACAAGGAATAAATTATTGATATATACAACAATGTGAATTTATCTCAAAATAGTTATGCTGATTAAATAAACTAGACAGCAGAGGTCATACTGTGTGTTTCTATTTATATAAAATTGTAGAAAAAAACAAACAGAACTCTAGTGACAGAAATCAAATCAGTTGTCTAGAGGTGGGGTGGGGAAGCAGGGAAGGAAGAGAAAGAAAGGAGTTACAAAGAGGCGTAAAACCATTTTGGAGGGTGATAGACATGTTCATTATCTTGATTGGAAGGTGTACAGATATGTCAAACTTATCAAATTGTACATTTTAAATATAGGAGTTTATCGGATGTCGGTTACACCTCAATAAAACTGTAAAAAAAATACATCACAGGCCAAATGTCTACCTCAAACAAAAAACATGCCTATTTGTATACATTCTTGAGAAAGTAGAAATCACCACCCAAACTTCAGCTATGTTAACCAAAACACCTGCTTTGTTTCGTATTTCTCTTGTTGAGCTTCTGACAAGTTCCATTTTAAATGCTGTATATTGTGTTGGGTGAGTGGAAGAAGAAAGTCCGTATTGTACTTAGGGATTAGGAAAGTCATGCATTTGTCTCTCCAGCCTCACACTGTCCATTAGTGCCCAGAATCGCACTGTGTTTGGGTGAGAATTTTGCTATCTCTATAAAGCAGGAAAGCTTTCTACTTACCAATATTGATTAATTTCACTGACCAACCCCTTTTGTTTGAGACCAGAACTTTACTGCTGAACACTTAGAAACCACTCAACACAACAGAACCTATACGAGACACTTTTATCATCCCCTTTACAAAGTGAATTCTGAACCTTTTCCTGCCATCTAGAATTCAATTTTATGATATCTGCGTGTTTCCAGGTACATCCACAGATTGTAGAGATGTATCATATTGACCACAATAAGAGTTACAAACATAAAGTTACAATGACAATATGAATTGTCTCTGTAAGCAATCTGAGTTTAATTCAGTTGAAGATGTTATGTGCTATATATCCAAGAATGAAAGAGCTTAGTCTTCCTTGGAGGAAAAAGAAACTTAACCAAAAGAGAGTCAGAATTGGCTACTTGCCTTCACTAGGCTTTTTTGGTCTCATGCACGGAGACGATCACTTGCAGACTGAGTTATGAGTCAACTCTGACCACGAATAGTAGTATATCAAGAGATACCTCCCCACCGGCCAAGAGCAGTGAGTCTAAAATTTCTTTCTGCATTAAATTTGGTGTCAACTTTGAACACTTGTGTAATCACTGAGTTGTAGCTTCCCATCACACATCTATAAATGGTTTGCCTCATCCTGAGGTTTGGTTTTCTGAAATGTCTGATTACATTTCAATTCACTTCAGTGAAGAGTCACTAAGTTTTACTCTGTGCATTGAATTCTGTTAAATCAAGGGTCCGCAGGGATAAATATTGACTTAAAACTCATCAGTTCATGAAAACAGAAATCTAGGAAATACATGGACCTTGATCCCAATGAATTCATCTAAAATGGGAGCCTAACCATCAAGCTTCCTACTAATCCTGGTCACATACCTATTTATTGACTGGTTCCACACATCTTCCCCTGGGGCCACTTTCTTTTACTCAACCAGAATTCTTGCTACCATACCAAGGACCATCTTGGGCTCCTTGAGTCCTGATCCCCTATGTATGTTTTCCAAAAGTTTGGATAATGTGATTTGAATAATTGGCGAACAATCTTGGGATCATCCCTTCAGTCAGTTGTTACTATAGATCATTCCTGCCTTCTTTATCGTCACTACCAGCTTTGCACCCAAGCCTGACATGCTAAGAAACTAGTCAATATTAGCTCCAAATATCATTTTGGCTCACTTTAGTATTCAAACCTTGTCCTTGACTTACCAGAAATTTAGGGAAGGCATGTAAAGTAAGTGCAAATATCAAGGATCACGAGTTTGAATGCCAGGCAGAGGTAAGAACAAAACAAAACAAAACAAAAACAAAAAACACACACACAAAAAACCCACACAAAAAACATAACTTTATCCAAATGCTACAATAGAATAATTTGGGCATTGTAGAGAATGAACAAGAAAACTCTTAATTTTTCTAGAATAGTGGAATCTGGCCTTGCTCTTTGACACAACAAAAGAAAGGAAGTCATAGACAGGGAGACACTCAAAGAGAGGGTTAATCTATGGAAACTGATGCTAAAGACAAAGAAGGGGTTATGATCAGGTGTACACAAGGAAATTTTGGCAAAGACGAGGGGTACAATTTTATGTGTAGGAAGATGACAGGAAGGACACTGATAGGTATTGAGATGTTGAAGAAAGTAAAATAAAACTCAAGTCAGAAGTTTTCAATTCTGCCAGTATCGTAACTGTGTTTAGAACCTTCAGGTGACATGTGTAGGGGTGGCAACCTAAGAAAATTATAATGTGGAATAATGTGGAGCAGTGGCTGTGGGGGATGCTTTGTTGTATCCCCCACATATAAATAAATAGATCAAGGATTACTGCACAGCACGGAAGGCCTGACTGTGTTTACTTAGCATGAAATTGCAGTGGACCCAATTATTTAAGTTTTGTGACTTTCTTTATCTACTGCTGGCAGCTCAGCAGAAAGAGTAGAGAATGCTTGATAGGGTTATCCTGGGTTAGGGATCTATAAAGTAGGCTAGACAGAAGGTTGGGAGTGGTGGTGGAGAATTCTAAGATGTTAATGAGATGTCACTGAATTGTCCGACCATAGGTTCCAGGTTTTGTAGCAAGGCAAGTGGATTCAGAGAAAATTGCTGGACTACATACAAGAACTGGGCAAGTTTCAGGGATTGACATTTATGAATAAGGTGAAAAGCATATCAGCAAAAATAAAGGAGTAGAATAAGGGTCTGATAAAAAGATGAGTTACCAACAACAACAACAAAAAATCCCAGAGACCACAAACTTAATGATAATGAGCTCTATTAGACACCCTTATGTTATGTATGCATTATGAAATAGAATGTAAAGGTCAAGGCAACTGCAAAAAGAGAGGAAATGTTTAAGCGAGATACTATGTTCATTGTAAAAGATAGAGAAATATCATGGATGTTGATCTATGGTGAACATTTGGTGAACGTTGTCAGTCACCTAAAGGATGCTAAACTTCCTTTAAACTTCAAAAGTAAACAAGTAATTGAGTGAAGCCATAGTCTGGAAGTAGCCATAGCCTGAGGGAAGTTAAAAAAAAAAAAAAGTCTGACTCTATCAGCTTGCCTTAAGAATTGTTAAGGCAAGAGAACAAAGAATTTGATAAGGAACCCAGAAAAAGTAAGCCATTGGCAAAAGCCAATTTGCAATTCAAGCTAAGAAACAGAATGAGCACAAACAGAAAAGTCTTAGATCATAGAGAAATTTCCTTGCTTAAAGTACTGCAAAGTTTCCATATAAGAAACTTCAGGAACCTGAACAAAAGTGAGAGTGCCGAAGACAGGAAGGAAAGGATTTGCTCCTGCAACAGAAAGTGTTGATTTTTGGTCCGAAGGAAGTGTTCTTGAAGGATACTTAGCTCTACCCAACTCTTCTTTGCTAAATTCCTTACACTTCCACGTTACTACTTAAAGATAGTACTCTACTATTGAAAAATAAAAGAAACCATTAAAGGTTGATGGAGAAAAAAAGGTTAAAAGTAATGTGAGTAATGTATGTAGAATTCAATCAGTTCTTACAGTAGAGAAAGTGAATTTAATGAAGTTAAACTTCTAACCTGTCTAAACTTCTTCCGCTTAGAACTAGAATTCGCATCTTTTAATCATCTGCCCCTAATTAACTGTCAAACAGACTCATATTTTTGCCCCATTTATGCTGTTAGCTAGCTTTCGTTGCTTTATTTTTAATCACTGCCTGCTCTTTTTCTTTTATTATTATTTTTTAACATAGAAGTCACACAAAAGTGCAGAGTTGCTGGAATATCCTAGGATCTCTTGCTAGTAGGTTGAACTCAACCTGGGGCCATGTGCTAGCAATACTGCATGGGGCTTCATTCCTTTACTCAAGCAGAATGACAGGATGGACTTTTAAATTTGAGTTCCAGATTCTCACATTTCCACTGGCAAGTTTTGCCAAAAATCTTATTTTATTAAAATTTCACACAGCTACAGGGGTCTCATTCTAGGTTGTTCTTTCCCTTTTATTTCTCATACTTTCCATGTGAAATAGTATGTAAAACATTAACAGACATTGCCACGGACAAATGTTTGAACTATATCAAGTCAGTTCCTCTTTCTGGGTCTCTGAGTCAGTTTAATGTGAAATAAAGAAGTTGTACCACACTATCCCTCAAGTCATAAAAGCGGATATAAGAATTTGCCAAGATGGGGCGCCTGGGTAGCTCAGTCAGTTAAGTGCTGGACTTTGGCTCAGGTCATATCTCATGGTTCATGAGTTCGAGCCCTGCGTCAGGCTCTGCGCTCAGAGCTCAGAGCCTGGAAGCTGCTTCAGATTCTGTGTCTCCCTCTCTCTCTGCCCCTTGCCCACTCACGCTCTGTCTCTGTCTCTGTCTCAAAAATAAACATTAAAAAATTAAAAGAATTTGCCAAGAAACTCTTCATCTTTCCTATTCTCTCTTCCCTTCCCCCACAAAGTTTCAGGATTCTTCCCAATCCCTATGGGTTCAGAAGTCTGTTTAGTTATGAAATGTGTAGCAGACAGAATCTACCCTAATGCAGTGCTGTGGTAACAAATAGCCCCCAAAGTGCAATTTATATCCAAAAGGGCACAAAGTTCCAGCTATGCAAGACCAATAAGTTCTGGCTAACATACAGGGGTATGACTATAGTTGACAGTTCTGCACCGTATACTTGAACTTTGGTAAGAGGTTGTATCTTAAGTAGCCTCACCACAAAAGAAAAAGGTAACTTTGTGAGGGGGTGACTATGTTCATTAGTTTGTGCCAATTACTTCACAATGTATATGACTATCAAAACATCAAGCTGTATGCCTTAACAGTACACAATTTTTATTTGTCAGTTATAACTCAGTAAAGATGAGGGAGAAGTCGCTCATTCATACAGAATCCACTGTGAGTCTGAGTGAATCCCAGATTAACTTTTTTCCATATGAAAACTCAGCATTCCGGACACCTTGTATCTTGGGGTGCCTCCACCTCAGCATATGCTATCAAGATCTCTGGGTGACTAGCTTGTCCAGCATTGAAAACAAAATGCCTTACAAGAAGGTGACATTCAGTGCTTTTGCTCTCATTATATAGGCCAAAGGAGTCTTATGGCTTTGCAGAATTGCAGGGGGTGGGAATGTGCAACCTTCTGTGTCTCCTGATGAGAGAACCAGTTAATGAGGAATATTTGAAATACCAACTATGGAATGGAAAACTAGCATTCTGGTTCCTTTTTCCCCCACTTAAAGTGCTTATAATAGCTGAAAATCATTCAATATTCTAAGCATTCTTATATTAACATGCTACTAAAATGTTAATGTTATTACACAGGTGCTCATGTCTTAGTTTAAATGTTAGCTAAGGGAAATCGGTTGCTTTTTAAAGGGTTGTAAAGAATATTTGAGACTCATGAACTCTAAATCACAAATCCCATGGATTCAATTCTCTGTATTTTCAAATTCTGGCAGTTTTTGTTATTTGTGAAATTGGGTTTTTCTGTTTGGTTTTTGGTTTTGTTTTTCTTTTGGCCTGTAAAAACATGTAGAATCCCAAAGTCACTTACCCAATATAGATATCTGTTGTATTAAATAATATATTACAATAATATAAAAGTAAAATTTTACCCAGCATGTAGTGTCAGTGCTATAGTAAAGAAAATGCTTCTAGAAGTACTGGTAAACAGGGAAATAGGAAAGAATAAATTCACATGGAAAAAGTTTGAATGTCTCACCATCTGTGTGACAAAATTACCCAAAATTGATGCAAAAATAGCAAGGCTAAGATAGGATGTCTGGATCTGTGCTTTGAGATTTTTCCTGAAGGTGCATCTTACCACTGACCTCTTTATTTTCCTTGATGTGTACTTTATCTACGGAGAGATGGACGTATTTACAAAAAGCCTGCCAATGCGTACTGGGTATTTTCTCAGCATGCTTCACGCTACAGTTAGTAGTTAATAAACAATCAATGTATATAGCCTGTACAGGCTTTTTCTCATATCATAGATTCCCATAATAATTACTAAGTGGACAAGTGGGACTTGATTGTGAAACTTTACCCACACTTGATTAGACCAGGGACAAAAGGCCATCTGACCCCCAAGAAAATAACAGAGCGTCTACCTTGAAAATTCTAAGGGCTTTCTGAGTCTGGCTGAGGAACACCCTGAAAAACAGCTATACTTCCCTCTCTGGTTTCCGTAAGGTAATCACTTTAACTTTGAAAAAAAGAGTGTAATTTTTCATGTATTTGCTTTGCTTAAGGTAGCTTTCAAACTTTTACGTCCCTTTGTAACCAAATTATCCCTGATGGAGACAATAGGCATATGCTTAGGTAATAAGAATTACAATAGCAGGTAATAATTTTGAGAATTTACTATGTTTCATGCACTGAGTACTTTATATATATTAATTCTTCCAATGCTCACAACTGCCTAAGATAGTTATAAATATTATTCCCAGTTTCTGTAAAGAAGCCAAGGCACAGAAAGGTTAAATCACCTGACAAAATCACAGAGATAATCAGTGGCAGAGCCAGGACTCAAACGTATGAAGTCTGACTCTAGAGAGTGTGATTCAGCCACTGTGTTATAATGCCCTGGTAGGTGATAGTGCTGGGTGCCTCTCTGCTTAGGCTTACAGTCATGCTGAAGGCATGAACCTTCAGAGGTGGTGAACCTCTAGAATAAGACATCTGGGAAAGCATTGGGAATGTGAGAGATGATCAGGTCTGGAGATGCCAGGGACTAATGTACAGTTATTAGAAAACTCCATTAATTGCCTGAGAAGTTTGCTGAAATCCTTGCTTAGAGCAACGGTGTGGAGTGGAGTATGAAAGGCATGCCTGGTGGCAGCAAGAGGAATGCTTTTGCTATTGCCTTTGAGCCCCTTAAGTAAGAGTTTATGAATTAAAGCATCAGCTAATATACATGAATCATTTGCTGAGTGACTGGGTTCAGTAAGTTTTTACTTTTCCTGGAAGATAATTGAATCAGATGTATTGACCTATATCCTTTCTATTGCTAATAAATTCAGTACCATAGTGACAGAAAAAAAAAAAACCTTAATTATTGTAAGTTTATAATCAGGTAGTGCCCACAATTGAATTAGTTCCTAGCACTTCATCGCCAAGGCTAACATAGGCTAAGCATCTGCCACCTGAACAGATTTCTGCAAAGATACTGCCCCATGCTTCTCATTTCCTCCCCCTTGACAAGAGACATCAGGTGTATTATGAAGTGTGGCTGATTTTTATCCACTGTGTTAAGCAAAGCCCCTTTTGTTACCTCAATCATACTCCGTTCCTTCATGGGAAGCACTCAACATGACTCATGGTACCTGATGGTGCTCATTACCTTGGGCTGGGGAAGAAGTGAAATAAAAATGATCAGATTTAAAGGGCCAGCAGTAATAAGGAAGCAGAAGGAGAATCATCTGGAATAAATGGTTTATATGAGGACCTGGCAAGTGCCCAGTAGCTAAGCCTTGGCAGTGCTTCCAGGTCCCCACATCACATAAAGGCAAAACCAAAATTCCTACATTCTAAGCAGTAGGAAACAAATCAGTGACCCTGCAGGGAGAAATGCTCATGATTGCCCTGCTGCTCACATCGAGAAGTGATAAGCAGATGCGTCAAAATCGTTGCAGGATATCGAGAATGCTTTACTCCTAACGGGGTGAACATAAAGTGTAGTATCCAGGCTGGGATAAACGAGATAGTGTTAACTAATAGAGCTATATAAAATGGTCACAGATGGAGGCTACGAAGAGATACGATTCACTTGTCTTTTTACCAGGGAAGTCAAAATGCTTTTGAAAAACTGGGAAGCTGAAATTATGGACAAACTACTTGTGGAACAATGCGTCGCTCTCTATACCTTAGAGGTGCAGCTCCAGGAGTCTACATACCTTGCATTCAAATTTGGAAATTTCATAAGTCCGGTGGCCCTTGTTGGAAGACTTTAAATTACCGCAGTAATGGCCTCTTTTCATCTGCTTGGCCTTTTTTTTCTGGCAATTCTAGAGGATTATCCATCACTTTCATGGGGAGGGGGAGCAGATGTATCCTATCAGGCAGTTGTACAATCTGCAATTTCCTTATCTGTTAGGCTCTTCTGTCACTGATCGAGGTTAGGGATTCCCAAACATTAGTGAATATAACAATCACTTGGACACATAAGACTTTTATACGAATTCCTGGAATTGCCCCCATAATTTTGGGTGGGGTCTGGAAATCTCAATTTTTGAACAGTGACTCAGCTGATTCCCATGTAGGTGCTCCAAGGACCACACTTTGGGAAACACTTCCCATGAATCACCAAGTCTGCAGGGCCCATTCCTTGGGAATAACCCTGGCTAGGGCTCTGCTTAATACCTATTTGAAATTGGGTTCAGAGGAGAGCTGGAGAAGAAAAGATAGATCAACAGGAAAGTCTATTGCAAGCCCATGATGCATCTATCTCCCATGCATGGGCTGATGTCCCTACAATGAGAAGCAAGTCTCATTCTTGATGACTAGAAAAGAACTCAAGAGCAATTTTCTCAGAAAATGGAGTTTCCTAATGTCTTAGATCTATCCATTCTAGTGGTCAGAATCTTACCTGTTTCCAGTAACCGAGACCATTCTGGGAGGTAAAATGATCAGTCTGCTCTCTGAGATCTGTAAACTCAAAAACGGTAGCCCTGCTCCTCTCTGTCTGTGGCTGAAAATCCCAGAGAAGA
This sequence comes from Panthera pardus, assembly GCF_024362965.1. Taxonomy (NCBI): domain Eukaryota; kingdom Metazoa; phylum Chordata; class Mammalia; order Carnivora; family Felidae; genus Panthera; species Panthera pardus. The sequence continues at coordinate 47,322,282 of NW_026526688.1, read as the reverse complement.
GTGTCACTTACTGATGCTGTCTTTTGCTTAAGAAAGGCATACCAATACATTTTGACAGAGTTTCGGGGTCATGGCTATCAAATTCCTGAAAGTTCCACTTTTGACCAGCATGATGTCTAAATTCCAAGAGAAAATCTGTGATAGTTCAGTCAGTTGCTTGAACAGCTGTATCTCATGTGGCTGAATTTGTTCCCTTCCCCACCTACTTGTGTATATGAAAAAAAAAAAAAAAAAACCTACTGCAAAAAAATCAAATAACAATTGATATTTTATAAATGTTTCATGGTAAAAATGGATGAGCAAAACTATTATGTACAATATATCAGTTTAAAAAAAATTCTTTTCCCAAACAATTTGATAAAGCACCAGTTTACACAATCTACTAAAGTCCTCTGATACTAGTATTTAGGAGAACTAAAAGACACTCAAAGGTAAATGAGGAAGTTCTCTTTTAAGAAGTGGACCTTGTAATTTGTTAAGCTTCAAACCCCTGCCTGCCTTTGTGAATTAACAGGAAGATGCTTCGATTCTTATTAACCACGAGCTCCTATACGTTCCATTCCTTTGGAATCTGAAATAAATGAAAATGGGAAATATTTTTGACTCCTGAATTGATTAACTGCTTAACCAACATTTACAGAAGGTATCCATTAGGATCTATGGGAGCAATTTCTTAAAATAAGTACTTATAAGTTGCTTTCTATTTGCCCAAAGTGATCCTTCCCCTTAAAGTATAGTGAGGTGACTGAATGTCAGAGCTATTTCTTTGATGGCTAATAATGAGCTTTGCTCTAAGGGCAGTGGCCTGGTCCATTTTAAATGACATTCCCTAGTAATACATCATGTCTGACACTTAACCCTTTTACAATTCAGTGGAAATACAGGCCCCAGCTGTTTTAATGCCTACAGGAGAATCAAATGTGCTCAGGGATGTAATTGCTCCTTCTTAAGGGAAGTCTTAGCCTTCAAGTAACCTGTTTTTAATGTTTTTCAAAAGCTCACAGCTGAGAGTGGACAAACCTGCCAGTAAATTGCTCATATTAAAGTTTAATTGTATTATTTCTGCAGAACAGTGGGCTACTTCCTGTGAACCGTGGGCTACTTCCAGCGTTTGGCTTTCTCCTACACCAAATATGGGAACACAAGAAGCAGAAGTCACAGAGATAAGAACAGAATCTTAGAATAGTAAAGTGTAATAGGAATTTAGAGATGATAATGTCTCATCTCATTTTACAGATGAGGAAAGTGAGGTCCAGAGAGATCTGTCACTGCTATTCCAACGCGTCACATTTTCTAATGACTCTCTTTTCTCTCTCTTCCTGGAAATCTCAGCTTTCTTTCTTCCATGTGACCAGCTTCTAGATACTCTAAGCAGCAACTCAATGCTGCAAGTCCATAACATTTTGTTGTTATGATAACCACTACTGAGGGCTAACACTATTTTTTAAATAATTGGCTGCACCTTCATGTCTTTAGGGGCAGTACCTTAATTATCTTTTGACTCTCAGTTCCAACTATAATGCATTGTACAGAGAAGTTACTAAAAAAAAAATCACAGTAACTTGCTCAAGTTCACATAAGTAGCCATGAAAAGAGCTACTGATTTGTTTTTGTTTTTATTTTTTAACTCTCTCCATCTAGTACTATTTCTACTTTGCTGTGTTGACTCAGAGATTGTGGAAGAATCGCCTATGTTTACTATGCTTCTCTTTTTATCAGGATACATCTGGAAAAGGTGTAAGGTGTTGAAAAGACTTAGCCAGACAATTTTTTTAAGATAACACTGATCTCATTTTTATGGCAAAGAGAAACAAAAATAGCAAGACCTTAGAATTTAAATAGCATAGGATTAAAATGGTGATTCTCACACTATCTATTTGTGAAATTAATCAGCTAAACTAATATGAACTCTTTACCTGAGAAATGATTCAATTTATCTCAGTCTCCCTTCTTAAGATTATTATCAAAATTAAATGAGATTGTTTATAAACTATGACATTTTACAGAGATTACTTCTCTCCTGACTTTCCCTCTAATTTGACACTACATAATTTCCAGGGTTTTTGTTTTTAACATTATCTCAACTGACTTATTATAGCTCTGTGAGGTGGGCAAGAGAGATATTAACCTTTAATTACAGGCAAAGAAAATGACATGTTTGAGATATGTTTCTGAGAATCATATAAATAAAAACCAGGTTTCTCTCTCTCTCTTTTTTTTTTTTTTTTTTTGCATCTATCAACACAGTATCCATCCAGTACCAAGAATAAAAGCTACATCTTCCCATGTGCTAAAGTATAAGATAAATACAAGCTCTCCCTTCCATGGATACCTGACTTTTCTAGAAAATTCCAGAAGAATCCAAGATGAACATTGATGAGGTCTCAGAAATAACCACAATAAAACCTGAAAGGACTAATTTGAGTCAGGTTTACTACCAATGTGATAAAACTACGAAGAAAAGCAACTGAAAAGTATAAATCAAACAGGAAGGTGATTGCCATTCATTTATAAATGAAATACGTAGACATATCTTTCTACATACCACTGAGATTATCAGGTGACAGATGATCAATATTTTCTCTGAGTGGGTAAATTTATCTACTATGTCCCCAATCTTAGTGATGGTTCCAAAAGCACTTGAGTAGCTGGTGGACCCGTGAAGCTCTAGTCATCCTGTATGTAATAGAGGAGACAGAAGTCAGATGGCTGAAGTGTAATGTTGCCCATGATTCATGTAAGCATGTGGTTATCCAATTTTCCCAGCACTATTTACTGAAAAGATTCTCCTTTCCCCATTGAATATCCTCGACTCCCTTTTCAAATATTAGTTGAGAATATATACAAGGGTTTATTTCTAAGCTCTCGATTCTGTTCTCTTAATCTATGTGTCCATTTTAATGCCAGTATCATACTGCTTTGTTTACTGTGGCTTGATAGTATGGTTTGAAATCAGGATGTGTGATGCCTCCAGGATTGTTCTTCTTTCTCAATATTACTTTGGGTATTAAGGGTCTTTTGTGGTTCCAAACATTTAGGACTTTTTAAAATATTTCTGTAAAATAATTCCATTGAAATTTGAAGACAACTGCAGTGAATCTATAGAGAGTTCTGAGTAATATGGAGATTTAAACAATATTAATTCTTCTGATCCATGAACATGAGGTATCTTGCCATTTGTTTGGGTCTTCTTCAATTCCTTTTATTTTTTTTTTTTTTATGATCACTTAAGTATTGTTATTTACTAATCAATTCTTTTTAAATTTTTACTGAAGTATAGTTGACCTATAATATTATATTAGCTTCAAGGGTCAACATAGTGATTCAGTCATTATTTACATTATGAAATGGTCACCACAGTAAGTGTAGTTACCATCCATCACCACGCAAAGTTATTACATTATTGACTATATTACCAATGCTGTACTTTTCACCCTGTGGCTTACTTATTTTATAACTGAGAGTTTGTACCTCTTAATCTCTTCACCTATTTCACCCATCCCCCTTCCCCTCTCTTCTCTAGAAACCACAAGTCTGTTCATTCTATTCATGAGTCTATTCCTGCTTATTTGTTTGTTTGTTTATTTTTGCTTGATCATTCATTTTGTTTTCCAGATTCCACATATAAGTGAATTCTATGGCATCATCAAAGTCCTATAGTATTCAGTGTACAGATCTTTCATTTCCTTGGTTAAATATATTACCAAGTATTTTATTGTTTTTATTGCTATTGTAAACAGGATTGTTTTCTTTATTTCTTTTTCAGGTGTTTTGTTGGTGGTATATAGAAACACGACTGATTTATATGTGATGATTTAGTGTCTTGAAAGTTTACTATATCCGTTGATTAGCTTTAACAGTTTTTTGGTGTTAGTTTAAGATATTCTATATATAAGATCATATAATTTGCAAACAAAAACAGTTTAACTTCTTCCTTTCAATGTGTTTGCCTTTTATTACTTGTTGTTCCCTGGTTGTCCTGGATGTGGGTTTATCATATGGCCTATATTCTGTTGAAGTATGTTACTCCTATACTCAGTTTGTTGAGAATTTTTATTATAAAAGGATGCTTTATTTTGTCAAATGCTTCTTCTGCATCTGTTAAGATGATCATATGATTTCTATCTTTCATTCTATTAATGCTTTTTTTGATTGATTTCTGTATCACATTTATTGATTTGCTTATGTTAAGCTGTCTTTGCATCCCATGAATAATTCCCATTTAACCCTGATATGTCCTACATGAGGACACCAGAAGAAAAGTAAATTATAGAACAATGCCACTGATGATTATCAATGTAAAAATTCTCAACAAAATATTAGTGAACTGAATTCAAGAGCATGTTAAAAAGATTATACACCGTGTACATCTAGCATGTACAAAAATTATGCCAGGAGTAAGGAGATACAAATTGAATGAAGTACTGATATATCTTTGAGGAACATGAATCAAGGAACCAAAATCTATAGGAGAGAAGGAATAGAAAACAAATAACCTACATGTAAGCAATATAGAGAAAGACATTCCCAAGCTTGAATCCCAGATCTACAAAGTAATAGCTGGTGACATTGAGCTAGTAAATCCATCTTAATCAGAGGTTAAGAATATTCTGAAAAAAAATAAATCTTTTTTCATAAGGGTGTTTGGAAGATAAAATTCAAACAAATTTAAATTGACATGGGTGTAGGAAATTATTGTGGGTAAGAACTCGCCTCAGGAGCTTACTGTCTTGGTTCATACTCTACCTCTCTCACCACTAGGTCTGTGACAAGTTATATAATTTGTCAGATTGGATAATTTAGTTATTTTCTTAGTTCTTTCTTAATTTAATCACTTCTGAAATAGAAAAATGGAAAGATAAGAAGACTGGACAGGCTTACAGTGTTACCAAGAGCTCTGATTTATCTACTCTAAGTTTGTTTTTCCTTTAAGAAGTGGTGGGGTTATTGCAGGGAGAATTGTGAGGCAGAGGAGAGGTATAAGTGTAAAGTTTTAGGATTCTATTAAAGTTAAGTTGGGGGCGCCTGGGTGGCTCAGTTGGTTAAGCATCTGACTTTGGCTCAGGTCATGATCTCACAGTTTGTGGGTTCGAGCTCCACATCAGGCTCTGTGCTGACAGCTCGGAGCCTGGAGCCTGCTTCAGATTCTGTGTCTCCCTCTCTCTCTGCCCCTCCCCTGCTTATACTCTGTCTCTCTCTTGCAGATAAATAAAACATTAAAAAAATAAGTTGTTATCATCTTATAATAAGGGTTTATAAATTGTGATATTTTACATAATCCTAATGGTAACCACAAGAAAAATCTTTGGCAATTACACAAAAGAACATGATAAAGAAGTCAACATATACAAAAAGGTATTAAAACAGGAAGAAAAGATAGCAAGAAACAAGAAACAATGAATCTGCAAACCAACCAAAGAGCAATTGACAAAATGGTAATAGTCTTTATCTATAAAAATTACTTTAAATGTAAACAGATTAAATTCTTTGATCAAAGACAAAGAATGGCATAAAAAATACAATGATATGCTGCCTACAGAAGCTTACTTTAGCCTTAAAGACTCACATACACTAAAAGTAAATAGATGGAAAAGTTCATTTCAAACAAATGGTAACAACCACAACAAATCAGAGTTAGATATACTTATATCACACAAAATTAACTTTAAATTAAAAATTAAAAAAATAAGGGGCGCCTGGGTGGCGCAGTCGGTTAAGCGTCCGACTTCAGCCAGGTCACGATCTCGCGGTCTGGGAGTTCGAGCCCCGCGTCGGGCTTTGGGCTGATGGCTCGGAGCCTGGAGCCTGTTTCCGATTCTGTGTCTCCCTCTCTCTCTGCCCCTCCCCCGTTCATGCTCTGTCTCTCTCTGTCCCAAAAATAAATAAAAAACGTTGAAAAAAAAATTTAAAAAAAAAATTAAAAAAATAAAGAAAAAACAAGAAAATCATTACATTATGACAAAGGGATTAATCCATCAAAAAGACATAACAATGGTAAATATGCATGCTCCCAACATCAAACACCTAAATATATAACACAAAAACTAATAGAGCTAAAAGGATAAATAAAAAGTAATGCAGTAATAGCTGGGAACTTTAATATCCTACTCTCAATGATGGATAGATCGTCCGGACAGAGAATCAATAAGGAAATGGCAGATTTGAACAGCACAAAAGACCAAATGGACCAAAGAGACATATACAGAACATTCTCTCCAACAACAACCGAATAAACATTCTTATCAAGAGCACATGGATCGTTTTCTAGCCCAAACCACATGTTACTCCACAAAACAAATCTTAGCAAATTCAAGAAGATTGAAACATCTTCTCTGACCACACAGTATGAAACTAGAAATTAATAACAAAAGGAAACTTGGAGATTGACAAACACATGGAAACTAAACACTCTCTTCAACAACAAATGGATCAAAGAATAAATAAAGAAGAAATAACAAAGTTTCTTAAGACAAAAGCAAATGGAATTACAATGTACCAGAACTTATGGGATGCAGCAAAAGCAATTCTAAGAGGAAAGTATATACCAGTTAATGCCTACAATAAGAAGCCAGAAAGAGTCCAAACAAACTAACTAACTCTGCTTTAAGGAATTAGAAAAAGAAGAACAAACCAAGCAGAGTTGGCAGAAAAAAAAAAGGAAATAATAAAGATTAGAAAACAAATAAATAAAATAGAAAACAGAAAAATACAATAGAAAATATTAACCCAACTAAGAGTTGCTCTTCGAAATGATAAATAAAATTGAAAACCTTTAACTAGACTAACCAAGGAAAAAGTGAGAGTACCCAAAGCACAAAAACATAAATGAAAAAGAAGATATTACAATTTCTATCAGAAGGATAAAGGATCATAAGAGGCTCCCATGAACAACTATTTACCAAAAAACTGGACAGCTTAGAAGATATGGAAAAGTTCTTAGAAGAATATAACTTAACATAACTGAATCAGGAAGAAATAGAAAATCTAAACTGATCAATTGTTAGTAAGGAGATTAAATCAATAATCAAAAAACTCTCTCAATGAAGACAACCCCAGGTCCAGAAGGCTTTACTGGTGAAATTTACCAAATATTTAAGGGAGAATTAATACCAATTCTTCTTAAACTTTTCCCAAAAAGATCAAAGAGGAAGGAACACTGCCAAACTACTTTTACAATGCCAGCATTATTCCAGTACTAAAGCCAGAAAAGGACACAACTAGAAAAGAAAACTACAGGCCAATTTCCCTGATGAATATAGATGCAAAAATTTATCAATAAATTACTAACAAACCAATTTCAGCAGCATATTAAAAGAATCATTCACCATTATCACGTGGGATTCATCATTGGTATGCAAAGATGATTCAACATTTGCAAATTAATCAACACTACATCATATTAATAAAATGAAAAAAAGTATCATATGATCTCAATAGATGCAGAAAAAGCACTGGAAAAATTTCAGCATCCATTCATGAGGTTAACATTAATACTCTGAACAAATTAGGCATGAAAGAAACATATCTTAATATAATACAGGCTATATATGACAACCCCAAATCTAATATAATACTCAGTGGTGAAAGGTTGAAATTTTTTCCTCTAAATCAGTAACAACACAAAGATGCTCACTTCTATCACTTCTATTCAATATAATACTGGAAATCCTAGCTAGAATGGTCAGGCAAGGAAAAGAAATAGTATTAGAATTGGAAAGAAAGAAGTAAAATTTTCTCCATTTGCAGATGACATGATTTTATATGTATAAATTCCTAAAGACTCAAGAAAAAATATAAGATCTAATCAATAAATTCAGTAAAGTTGCAGGATACAAAATTAACATACAAAAATCAGTAGTGTTTTATACACTAACAATAATTTTTTTTTGAAAAAGAAAGCAACTTATTTCATTTACAATAGCATCAAAAACTATAATATACTTAGGAATAAATTTAATCAAGGAAATGAAAGATCTCTACTTTCATTTTACTTTCAATCTACTGAAAAAGTTTGAAGAAGATACAAATAAGTGGATATGTATTCCATGTTCATGGATCAGAAAACTTAATATTGTTAAAGTGTCAGTACTACCAAAAGCCATCTGTAGATTCAGTGAAATATCTATTAAGTTTTCAATGGGATTTTTCCAGAAATGAACACACACTCCTAAAATGTATGCAGACTTGGAATAGCCAAATAAATCATGAGAAAGAAGAACAAAGCAGGAGGCATCACACTTTCTGATTTTAAGCTATAGTAATCAAAAAAGTATGGCATAAAAACAAATAAACCAGTAAAACATAATTAAGAGCCCAGAAATAAAGCTAAGGACATATGGTCAAGAAAGAGTTGACCAGGGTGCCAAGTATACTCAGTAGAAAAATATAGTCTCCTTGATAAATATTGCTGAGATATTTGGATGTTCACATGCAGAAAAATGTAGCTGGACCCCTATCTTCCACAGATCACAATTAACTGAATGGATTAAATGGATTAAAGATTTACTGTAGATATTAAACCATAAAACTCCCGGAAGAACACATAGGAATAACATTTCTTGACATAAATCTTGGCAATGATTTTTTGGATATAATATGTAAAGCAGAAGCAACAAAATCAAAGCTAAACAAGTGGGACTATATCAAACTAAAAAACTATTTTATAGCAAAAATAATATCAAATTGAAAAGTTGACTTATGGCGCAGAAATAAATATTTGTTAACTATATATCTGATAAGAGGTTAATATCCAAAATATATAAAGAACTCATACTATTCAATAGCAAAAAGAAACAAATAACCCAACTGAAAACTGAGCAAAGGACCTGAAAAAATGTTTGTTTGTTTTTTTCAAAGAAGGTATATGAAAGACCAACAGGTAAATGGAAAGATGTTCAAGACCACTAGTCATTAGGAAAATGCAAATTAAAACCACAATGAGATATCATTTTATGCCTGCTAGAATGGCCATCATCAAAAAGTCAAGATATAACAAAAGCTAGCATGGATTTGGAGAAAAGAAATTCTTGTGCATTGCTGCTAGGATTGTAAATTGGTATGCCACTATGGAAAACAGTATGGAGGATCCTCACAAAATCAAAAATAGATCTACCATATGATGCAGCAACTCCACTTCTGGGAATATATCCAAAGTAAATAAAAACATGAACTTGAAAAGTTATCTGTAATCCCATGTTCATAGCAGTGTTATTCACTATGGACAAGACATGGAAACAACCTAAGTGTCCACTGATGGATGAATGGATAAAGAAGTTGACTATATATATGTGTGTGTGTATATATGTATATACACACATATTATATATATATACACATATATATTTACATATATATACATATGTATGCATACATAACATATATATACACATATGTGTATATACACATACATACGTATGTGTATATATATATGCAATGGAATATTATCCAGCTGCAAAAAATTAGAAAACCCTACCATTTGTAACAACATTAATGGAACTTGAAGAGCTTATCAAAATAAAATAAAATAAAATAAAATAAAATAAAATAAAATAAAAGTCATATGCTGTATAATCTCACTTATATGTAGAATCTATAAAAACATACGTACATAGACAACATACATACATACCAAGCTCATAGAAAAGGGATCAGACATATGGTTCCCAGAGACAGAAGGTTCAGGAAGGCAGAATTGTGGGAAGGTGATCAAATGGCACTAATTTACAGTTACAAGACAAATAAGTACTAAGAATGTACAATTTGAGGACTATTGATAACACTGCTATATGATATATAGAAGAGTTTTTAAAAGAGTACATCCTTATGATGAGTCCTCATCATAAGGAGAAATATTTCTCTTCTTTCCTTTCTCTTTATTGTATCTGTATGAGAAGATAATGTTAGCTGAACCTATTGAAATAATCATTCCATAATATATGTAAATCAAGCCATCATGCTTTACACCTTAAATGTAGACAGTGCCATTATGTCAATTATTTCTCCTTAAAGCCAAAAAAGAGTCTCTTCACCATCTCGACTGAAAAAAATTTTTTTTCTATTCAAATACAATTTGAATCCTACAGCTGACTTCAAAGACAAGGTCTCTGTATCCACTAAAAGCCAAATGTAGAGATGAGAATCTATCCATTACAGAAAAAAAATTTTTTTGCAACAGCATTAGCTCTTTATGAAGTAATTTATATACAAAGTAATTCAAAGCCCTAACAGAAAGTTAAAGTAGCAACAGATACCATTCCTTTAGGAAAATACTAATATCAATACTGATCTCCCCCCCAATTTTTTATTTAAAATGCTAAAAACTATTCAGATATTTTTGATTAGGGATTCTCTGTTCAAAATTTGAATGCCATTAGCATAGACTTCTAAAGAGGTGATCACTTCTCTTCAGGAATACATGGATTTTGCTTTCTTTTAACATCTAGTTACATAAATTACTAAAAGGCCTAGGTAGATGACATAGCAAAAGGAAACTAAACTTTGGAACTTTGTTCTAGGCTTTCACTTCTGAGAAATTTAGCATGTGTAGAGATTGTGGGCTTAGCAGTGCTAGGGCAGAGTTTTTTCCTTTTTTGTTTCATTTCGTAAACCTCCTTTTCTTTATCCTTCCTTGTTTTCTTTTACTCTTCCTTCTTCCTTTTCTGTATTTCTCCTGTCAAACTAAGTGAAGACCAAACAAATGAGAGAGGAGAAAGTTGAATCAGAGTTTGCAATAGCAAGAGAGTCAGCCACCATCACCTGCGTTCTGGCAAAGATGCAAAGGCAGGCAGCAGAAAGGGAAATCCTTAGAATGGAAAAAAGGGAAGTCTCAAGTGGGACCTTACTGGAGGTTGTTGGCATGGGAAGCTGTAGAGAGGCAAACTAGAAGTGGATCCTACATGATTAGCATATTTAGCTTTCTCTGGTTGGTCAAAAGTTGGAAGCAGGGACAAAATTTAGAGAAGTTATCAGTTATTAATCAAGTCCTGGCCATTTGGCACTAGTTGTTACAGAAGTTATTGTTTCCCTTTCTGGATTGTTCTTAGAGATACCAAGACTGGAATACTGGCTGGCACTGGGCAGGGACTTCTAACATAGGCAGCCACGAAGCCCAGACCAGAGGCGGCTTCCCTGTGGGGGTCTACACGCTTCCCAAGCCCGAGGGTGGACAGGTGGGTGCCCTGAGCCCACCTACAAATCTGATTTATAGAAGACTGGCTTCCGAAGCTATTCATTATAGATAAAGGGATTGGCTTCCTGAACAAATTGCTGTAGATTGTGGGTCAGATTTTTATTTTTCCATATGTTCTGACCATTGTTCATTTGCATATTCAGTCTCTCTCTCCTAACTTTTTCATCTCCTTTCTCCAAACCTTTTTTTCATGCTTCTTTATTCTTCTTAATATTTATGCATTTTCTCAGAACTCAGTAACGATTCAGGAAAGGGCAGGTGAAATGTGGACAAGGTCCAGTGTGTAAGGAAACAGTTTGTTCATTCACATCACATTCTGAATAGCTCTTGCCTTAAATAAAGGATGGACAATTTGGGTAATTTTGTGATCCAGAATGTGCAATAAACTTTGTTCTTATGAACAAATATTAAACACCATGCTATTATTTGGCTATTCTCAAACATAACAGTGAAATGCTTTTCTGTATAAGTTTCCCAGAAAATAGAAACTTAAAATCAGAAAACACGATTCAGTATCTTCTGGAATTGAGATTGAACTGAACACTCTTTATCTTGCCAACACATGGAACTATTTTGAGATGAGACAGCAGAAAAAAATAACATAGCCTTCAATATGTACCTCCAAAATATTTAATTTTTTCATTTAGGGACTATGGAATGAATCTTAAATGTGGCTATTTGGTGCACCATTTCTTCCTATTTGAAGTTGCATTCAATTTAAAAGAAAATAGCTTTGGAAAAAGTGGATGTTTGTTGTCTTTTTGGAATATTGCCAACTGGAGCAGTAAAGCATTAAGTGAGTCAGTGAGAATCAAGAAAGGGAAACTCATTTAAATTAACAGCCAGATCTGATATTTTTATAGGACACCTGCTCCTGTGTGCTGAAGATCTATGATCAAAGTGCTAGGAATATAGAAATATTTTATATTCATTGCAGATTTGCTAAGTTTGTGGATCACACTTTATGGAATTTATTTTTAATGGAACTCCTTCTCTTCTGGATTGTTTAAGCCAATAAGGCATTGATACCTTTAGCTGTGAACATCTATAGCATCCTCTCTTCTCCACTCTTCACCTAGCATAATACTGGATCTTTCCAGGGGAAATTAATATTGCTGTATGTCTCCAAACCCAAGAAGCAGGGAGATGGTTTAGGCCTCCAGATCATAACAGCCTCCTACTGTACAAATGTGCCCAAGAACAGCATTTTTGAAGGTAATACAGCTGTGCAAGCTGAATCATTGCTCACAGTAATTTTACTAATGCATTCCATCCTAAATTTAAAAAGCCTGATGAGTCACCCTGTATCGCCAACTGCTTACATTATTAAGCAGAACATAAAAGCATTTACATACATTGGCATAATCCATTGCTGGATCAAACACATTAACTCCTACTTTTATAGCCCTTCAAACTTCACATGGACAAAATAAATGGTTCTTTAACCAATAGAACGTGCTGGCAAATATAGAATTAAAATGTCAGCTGTTCTATCTCGTATTTTATATCTATGTTGTTCTTCTGTGAAAGTAGTTAACGAGTACACATGAATCTGAAGGACAACAAAGGACTAGGTTATGTTGTCTAATGTGCTAAAATGATACCCATGTGAGAATATAGGACATTTAGCTGGCATGGCTTACCAAGGGAGTATCCATACATTAATTTAAAAGAGGCAGAGAGTGGACTAAATTCTCTCTGCAGAGTCCATTGCGTCTAGAAAATTTTCAACTTCAGGAGAATCAGACCTAGATGAGATGTCTTAAAATCCTTTATTCTAAAAAAAGCAATGTTACTGTTTTTTAAAAGAAGAAGCAACCTTTTCCAGGTAACAATAGTGTCTCTGTTCCTGTGGCCATTCTCTACCATTACAGTCATCACTCATCATTTATAGTACATGGCACTTTTGATCTTCAGAACATTTGCGGTATTTTATCAAATTTTCCACACATCACTAGGAGACACAGCTGCTTGTAACAGTAGATATCACAGTGGATATCATACTGTACTTTTGAAAAGTATCTTGGGATTTTATTTATTGAGTCATTAATGATAGGAACAGAACATCTATATTTATCATCATCTCTAAAAGAACAATCAGTCATTTGTTCAAGACTCTAAAGCATTTGCTTATAGTCTCTAAGGAAAAGATGTGATTGTTTCTCATGCTGTACTTCTTTTGTTCATGTAGTGCTTTCTCATTGTGCCTTTTATATGTTTGTTTCAGTATCCATATCATGTTATCATGCTGTGTCATCAAACACCTAGTATGGTCACTGAACATTTTACACTCAATGTTCTTGAGATAATGATCTCAAATAAACAATACAAGAGTAACAGTGCTAGATAGTATTTATATAGTTTAAAATCATCTTAAAGTTACAGGGATCTTGAAGAATCGCTAAGCCGTTTTTACAGATGCTTGAATAGCTCCAACAATGGGTTAACTCACTACCTGAAGCAACTTGAGGAGATGTCAGTTTCCAAACCTAGTACAAGAACTAGATTATCAACATGCATGAAAGAGTAAGAGATAAGCCTTGGCCTTTTCAGGGTACAAAGGTGAAACTGAGATTTCCATATGAAATCAGAACTTTTGTAGAATTACAGACTTAGCACTTAGGTATACTAGAAAAATATCTGGACACCAGTATAGGAAAAATCACAGAAGTTTGTTTTTTTGGGTCTTCTTTCTTTTATTATGGCTTAGATTCTGTGCTTGGAAAGAATCCCTCTCACTAAGAATTTGTATTATATGCATTTGAGACTTAATTTATTATATATGAAGGGTTAAAGAACACCTATCCCAAGCTAATAAAAAAAATAGTCCTTGACCAGTACCAACTCTCGGGGAACTTAACATAAAACACAAAACCTCTCACGTATCTTGAAGCAACCTAGAAATCCCTCCAAAAATCTCAACAATGAATCATTTCATGAACAAAAAGTATAAAACATATAAATAAATCATCTACTGTAAGTGAGAGAGAGGACTATTGGAATTAAAAAGCCCTAAGATCCTTGTATCTTTCTCAAGGAAGGAGGAGTATACTCTATATTAATTGTTGAATTAAAAAGTCAAGTATGCATGTTAAAAATTTAAGGACACTTATAAAAAATAGAAAGAATATATGTTAAATCAGTCGTGGCCCATGGTAAAAAGAAAAATGTTAGAAGACAGAATAAAAAAGGAATCAAAAAGTACCAAAAAGCAAGTAAAACAGATAGCAACAAATAAGATAGAAGAAATAAATCCATGTATATTAAAAATAAGTGTGGGAAATTACATTTCTAAAAAAGAGTATTCCTATTTCCCTTTCCCTCCCACTAAGTACAACTAAAAACTTGGACATTGTAAATGAAATAAACATAAGAAGACTCTGAAAGATGGAGAGAAGATAGGTTGGCTGAGAATCTCAGAACATAAGGAACAGCACAACAATGATTTCCCTGAGTTTTCTTATTGTTTTATATAATACATACAGAGAGTTGTGATAGACAGCAGTACAGAACCACCAACACATAAAAGAAAAAGAGCCCCCAAAAACCTTCCTTCTTTTCTCCAAGGACCAGGAAAAACAGAAAACTTTTAGACAAAAACCACTCCATTCCAGTCAAACACCACAAGAAGAAAAAACAAACAAACAACAACAGCAACAAATTGTGACCACATCCCCACCTACATTGGAAAAAGCCAAAAGGAGAGCCTAGATTTGCGCTTTCATGACACTATAGGCAGGTATCTCAGTACCCCCACCAAAGTGGTATCAGAGATGACAAAATGGTAGCTTGACTTTGAATCCTTTTGACTAATAACAAGTCCCCACCCATGAAGTATCAGAGGACATTACAGAAGAAACCTGAATTTCAGTACCCAGCCTCCACTGAAGAGGTGCCTCAGTTGGTTTCTGCTAGGGTGGCATCAGAGGAGGCCCAGTCAAGAGTCAGGACTTCCACCATTGCCCACAAGGGGGTTCCTCCAGCCTCAGCTGTCAATGAATGGTGAGTAGGAACCATGGACTTCTAACTCCATCCAGTACTAAGAAGGCAGCACCCAGCCACCCCCAAATCCCCCTGCCAAAGCGGCATCAGACAAAAACAACTAAAATAGAAGGTTTAAATAAGAACCAGAGTCCTGTAATATAATATGAATATGTCCAAGTTTAAATGGAAAATCATTCATCATACCAAATATCACAAGGAACTCAATCAGAATGAAGAAAGGCAGCCAATATATATCAACACTGAGATAACAGAGATGTTATTACCTGACAAAATTTTAAAGCAGCTATTATAATAATGTCCCAATGAAAAATGACAAAAAATGCTAGAAACAAATGGAAAAAAAGTAAGAAAGTCTCAGCAAAGGAATAAAAGACATAAAGAAAATGCAAAAGGAAACTTTAGAACTGAAAAATAATCAAAATAAACCTGAATGGGCTCAACAGCAAAATGTAGTAGACAGAAAAAAGAGCCAGTAAACTGGAAAGTAGAAGGAATAGAAATTGCCCAGTTGGAACTACAGTGACAAAATGGACTAAATAAATAAATAAATGACCTGAAAAGCTAAAATACAGGTGAGACTATAACAAAAGCTTTAACATTCATTCCATTTGAGTGTTGGAAGGATATAAGAAAAAAGGCCAAGTTGAAACAATTCGAAGAATTCTTTGCACAAAACTTTCCAAATTTGGTAAGAGACACAAACCTGCAAATAAAAGAAGTGAATGAGACCTAAGCAGGATAAAACCAAATAAAGCCATGTTAAAACACATAATAAGTAAGCTTTTCAAAACTAAAGAAAAAGAAAAAATCTTGAAAGCAGCACCAAAAAGTGACACCTTGGGTAACCAAGATGACTCAGTAGATTGAGTGTCAGACTCTTGATTTCAGCTCTGGTCATGATCCCAGGGTCATGAGATCAAGCCCCGCATCAGGTTCTGTACTGAGCATGGAACCTGTTTAAGGTTCTCTCTCTCTCTCTCTCTCTCTCTCTCTCTCTCTCTCTCCCTCCCTCTGCCCCTCTCCCCTGTTCCTGCTCTCTCTCTAAAAATAATTTAAAAAACAAAAAGTAAAAATGACACCTTATCTATAGAGGAAAAGCAATTAGAATGACAGTGTATACCTTGTCAGAAGTCTTGGAGGCTAGAAGCAACTGTCACAATATTTTCCAGGTTTTGAAAGAAAAGATCTGTCAACCCAGATTCCTCTACCTCGATAGTATCCTTCAGGAATGAAGGGATAATCACGGTATTCACAAGTGAGAAAAACAAAAAGAATTTGTCATCAGCAGACCTTCCCTAAAAGAATGAATAAACAGAAATACAATGACATGAGAAGGAAACTTGCAATATAAGGAAGGAATAACACAGTAAACAAAAATATAGGTAAATACAAAAGGCTTTTCCTACTTCTGAGTATTCTAGATGATATGTGACAATGAAAGCACAAATTATAACACTGTCAGATGTAAATCTTTGTGGGCAGAGATAAAATATTTAAGATGATCATATTATAAAATGAGAAAGGAATAGGGACATAAAGTAAGGGGTGCTTTCTGCACTTCACTCAAATTGGTAAAATGTTGACATGAATACACTGTGATAAGTTATGTGTATATAATGTAATACCCAGAACAACCACTAAAACAAGCTATCAAAAAGATACAGTCAAAAACACTATAGATAAAACAAATCAAAATTCTAAAAAACATATTCAAGTAACTTAGAGGAAGACAGAATAAAAAAAAAAACAGAGAAACAAAACAAATGGAAAACAAAAATTATAATGGCAGACTTAAGTGTTTATCCTAGAGGAATAGATTTGTGTTCACACAAAAAAACCTATATGGGGATATCTATAGCAGCTTTATTAGTAATAGCCAAAAAATGTAAACAACACAGATGCTCTTTAATATGGGAATATTTAAAATATAGTACATACACAACATTGAATACTACTCTAGTGATTAAAAAGGAGCAGCCTATCAATACACACAAACTGGATGAATCTCTAGATAATTTTGTGAATGGAAAAAGCAAATTCCAAAAATTATACATGGTATGATTCCATTTATATAACATTCTTGGAATGACAAAATCATTCCATGACAAAATGACAAAAACTCTTTGCATCATATATCTTTTTTTTTAGTTTATTTATTTATTTTATTTTGAGAAAGAGAGAGCATGAGTGCGGATAGGACAGAGAGAGAGGGCAGAGAGAGTGAATCCCAAGAAGGCTCTGCATTGTGAGCACAGAGCCCAGCTTGGGGCTTGATCACACAAACTGTGAGATCATGACCTGAGCCAAAATCGAGAGTTGGACATTTATCTGACTGAGCCACCCAGGTTCCCCTACATCATATATCTTTCCTCATCCTCTTACTTTCAACATGTTTGTACCTGTGAATCAAAAATGTGTCTCATGTAGGCAGAATAGGCTATGTCTTTTAATTCACTATGACAATCTCTGTCTTTTAATGGCTGTATTTATACCACTTCTATTTAATGGAACTATTAATGTGTTAGAGCTTAAGTCCACTATTTTATTTTCCATTTTGTGTTCCCTCTTTTTCTTTAAAAAAAATTTTTTTAACATTTATTCATTTTTGAGAGACAGAGAAAGACAGAGTGCAAGTGGGGGTGGGGGAGTGGGGAGCTGAGACAGAGGGAGACACAGAATGTGAAGTAGGCTCCAAGCTTTGAGCTGTCAGTACAGAGCCCAACGTGGGACGCAAACCAACCAACCATGAGATCATGACCTGAGTCAAAGTCGGATGCTTAACCGTTGAGCCACCCAGGTACCCCTGTGTTCTGTTTATCATTTTTGTTTTCATTTTCTGTGTTTCTGTGAGTTATTTGAATATTTTTTTAGTATTTCATTTTGATTGATCAATACAGTTTCTGAGTGTATGTTTTTCTATAGCTTTTTAGTAGTTGCTGTATTATATTATATATACATAAATTATCATAGTCTACCAATGTTGACATTTTACCAATTTGAATGAAATGTAGAAACCATGCCTTAACTTACATTTCCCCCTTATAATAGACATGTCAAATATCTCCTCTATATCCATTTAAATGCACATCAGAGTGCTATAATTTTTGTTTCAATCATCAAACATAAATTTAAGATACTCAACTAAGAATAACCTAATATTTTTATATATTGTCACTGACACCACCCTGGTGGTGAATGATTTTTTTTTACTTTTTCCATTATTTATTCTTTCTTTCTTTCTTTTTAATTTTTTTTAACATTTATTTATTATTGAGAGAGCATGAGCATGGGAGAGGCAGAGAGAAAAGGAGACACAGAATCTGAAACAGGCTCCAGGCTCTGAGCTGTCAGCAGAGAGCTGGATGTAGGGCTCAAATTCACAAACCGCCAGATCATGACCTCAGCAGAAGTCAACGCTTAACCCACTGAGCCACCTAGGAGCCCCCATTGTTTCTTTTTGATGTTTCCTTCTTTTGTCATTTTCTTTTTGTTTAGGGGACTTCCTTCAGCCATTCTTTTAGAGTAAGTTCACTGGTAACATGTCCCTTAGTCTTCCTTCTGAGGATGTCTTGATTTCCACTCCATTCCTAAAGAATATTTTCACTGAATATAGAGTTGGGGGTTGAAATTCCTTTTCTTTTCACACTTTATTTTTTTATTTATTTTTTTTTTTTAATTTTTTTTTTTTCAACGTTTTTTATTTATTTTTGGGACAGAGAGAGACAGAGCATGAACGGGGGAGGGGCAGAGAGAGAGGGAGACACAGAATCGGAAACAGGCTCCAGGCTCCGAGCCATCAGCCCAGAGCCTGACGCGGGGCTCGAACTCACAGACCGCGAGATCGTGACCTGGCTGAAGTCGGACGCTTAACCGACTGCGCCACCCAGGCGCCCCTCTTTTCACACTTTAAAATGATGTGTTGCTGGTACAGCCACTCTGGAAAACAGTATTGAGGTTCCTCAAAAAACTAAAAATAGAACTACCCTATGACCCAGCAACTGCACTACCAGGCATTTATCCACGGGATACAGGTGTGCTGTTTCGAAGGGACACATGCACCCCAATGTTTATAGCAGCACTATCAACAGTAGCCAAAGTATGGAAAGAACCCAAATGTCCATCGATGGATGAATGGATAAAGAAGATGTGGTGTGTATATATATATATATATATATATATATATATATATATATACATACATACATACAATGGAGTATTACTCGGCAATCATAAAAAATGAAATCTTGCCATTTGCAACTATGTGGATGGAACTGGAGGGTATTATGCTACGTGAAATTAGTCAAAGAAAGACAAAAATCATATGACTTCACTCATGAGGACTTTAAGAGACAAAACAGATGAACATAAGGGAAGGGAAACAAAAATAATATAAAAACAGGGAGGGGGACAAAACATAGGAGATTCATAAATATGGATAACAAACTGAGGGCTACTGGAGGGGGCATGTGGGGGGGGATGGGCTAAATGGTAAGGGGCACTAACAATCTACTCCTGAAATCATTGTTGCACTATATACTAACTAATTTGGATGTAAATTAAAAAAATAAAATTAAAATAAAATAATATAAACTAAGCCAAAAGAAAATAGTTAAAAAATTAAAAAATTTAAAAAAAAATAAATAAAATTATGTGTTGCTTCTTCCTGGCATCCATGCTCTCTGATAAGTAATCTGCTGTCAGTTGAATTGTTTTTCCCTGTAAGTGGTAAGGTATTGTTCCTTTCTCACTGTTTTCAAGATTTTTTCTTCATTTTTAATTTCCAGAACTTTGACTGCACTCTGGTTGATGTGAATTTCTTTAAGGTCATAATGTTGGGGTTCTTTCAGCTCCTTGAATCTGCAGGTTTATGTCTTTCACCATATTAGGAAGTTTTCAGCCATTATTTCTTTAATTACTTTTCCTGCCTCACTTTGTCCTCTTCTAGGACTCCAGTGATGCAGATATTTAGTTATAGTCCCATTGGTTGCTAAAGTTCTGTCCTTTTTTTTGTGTGTGTGTGTATATTTTCTCTCTGTTTTAAAGAAATTCCTACTGTTCTATCTTCAAATTTACTGATTCTTCTCAGTTCTGAACTAAGAATGAACACATTCTGCTGTTGTGTTCATTCACTGGTACTTTTCTTTTAGTTAATATATATCTCAGTTCTAAATTCTTTCATTTGATTCTTTTTACATCTTCTATTACTTTGCTGACACTTTCTGCTTCTTTGTTCCATTTTTTTCATTTGTTTTAAGCATTTTTTTAACTACTTGTTGACACATTTTTATGATGGCTGCTTTATCACTAGAGATAATTCTAACTCTGCATCTCATTGTTGGCATTAATTGATTGTCTTTGTCTTTTTTCATGCAAGTTGAGATTTTCTTGGTTATTTTTATGATGAACAGTTATCAATTGAAACCTAGATTTTTTAAAATTTAGTTTTATTTGAGAGAGAGAGAGAGAGAGAACATGTGAGGGGGGAGACAGGCAGAGGAAGAGAGACAGAATCTTTTTTTTTAATATATGAAATTTATTGTCAAATTGGTTTCCATACAACACCCAGTGCTCATCCCAAAAGATGCCCTCTTCAATGCCCATCACCTACCCTTCCCTCCCTCCCACCCGCCCCCCCCCCCCCCATCAACCCTCAGTTTGTTCTCAGTTTTTAAGAGTCTTTTATGCTTTGGCTCTCTCCCACTCTAACCTCATTTTTTTTTCTTCCCCTCCCCCATGGGTTTCTGTTAAGTTTCTCAGGATCCACATAAGAGTGAAAATATATGGTATCTGAAGAGAGAATCTTAAGTAAGCTCCTTGCTCAGCATGGAGCCTCACTTGGGGCTCGATTCCATGACCCTGGGATCATGACCTGAGCTAAAATCAAGAGTCAGATGCTCAACTGACTAAGCCATCCAGGCTTCCCAAAACCTAGATATTTTTATATTATGTTTTAAAACTCTGGACTTATTTAAAACTTCTTTTTTTTTTTTTAAATCTGGCTTTCAATGACACTTTCTTGAAAAGGAAAGGGGGTGTGGGAGTGTGCTGTACTATTGTGGCCATATCAAATAGAAGTCTATGTCTATGATTCTTCGTTGGCATTCAATGACATCCAGTTAGGGGTGGGCAGCTCCTCATTACTGCTGGGCAAAGGTGGGAATTCCAGCTCCCCAGTAGGCCCTTACTGATACCACCCTGGCTGGGACAGGAAGGAGCACTTCATTATTGCTCCCCATGCTGCTTCCACTAATTCACTAAGGGGATGGCTTTGTTACTACTTGATGGTGGGTGGTGAAAGTTCTGATTCCACTAGGCCTGTATTGACACCATTTCAGCAGGAAATGAGTAGGTTTCCTCATTATTGCTGGGCTGAGTAGGGGGAAATGTCCAGGCTTCCTGCATCTTTTCTGCTGCCACCATAAGAGAGGAGGGAGGGATCATTTTACCATCTAAAATGGATAAAACTCTTGGCTTCATACTCAACTTTCTCTGACACCACCACAGTGGTAAAGGGTTAAGGTACCTCATTTCAGCCTGATGAGAATGGAAGCCTAGACTTCTGATTTGGACATTGTAGTTGGGTGGAGATGAAGTATGTTCTGTGCTGTTTGACTGAAAAAGAGTAATTATTGCCTTTAAAAAATTCATTCTGTTATGCTCCTTTCCCTGGGCCTTCATCTAAACAGAGCACTTTTTTTTTTTTGTTCAGGCTGGGTTTTGTTTGTTTGTCTTTTTTTCTTTTTGTTCTGTGCCCATTTTCAAGTTACTGCTCCCATCTGAGACGTATGAGGCAAACTGAAAACCTAGGGGATTCACCATGTATTGTTTGTCAACTTGAGAAAGAGAGCCGTTCTACCTCCCCCTGCCCCCGCAGTCTATCTGAATCTCATGGCTGTGTTACACATAATGTTCAACACATTTAGTTGTACCTAATGAGAGGAATAGGAAAAAGTACATATGCTCCATTTTCCTAAATTCAAACTTCTTTAGATTCCTTTGTGAATCTTCTTGTTCCCTGGAATAAAATATATTATAGCCAAGAGAACATAATATTTGTACAGCAGCTTGTTATTCTCTCATACTCTGTTTGCTACACTTGTATTTCTGTTCTCCCATATTTAGCCCAGAGGTCAATATCCAAAATAGAGAAGGAAAAGAAAAAAATTAAAGTTAGGTTGTACTTTCCGTATTATATATCAATATTACATATTGACAACTTCTCTCAACCTCTAGGCAGCAGGCATATTCCTTTTTTGGTCTTCTGGTTTCTAATGTAATTTTAACATGTGCTTACTCTTCTTAGCAATTTTAGAGGCTTGCATATTTTCAACCCTACATGCTATGATTTTTAATTTTTAAAAATAATTTTTTTCATTTTACACTACCATGTATTTTGTGTCCATTATGTATTTTACCAAGTGGCATGTGTTTTGGCAGGTGGCTGTACTATTGTTAATTTTTAAATGATGTTAATTTTTAAATGAGGCTTTAGAGTTATTTATTCATAAAACATATTTATTCATAAAACATACTGACTACACAGAAAAATAAACAAATGTGGTCTTAATCTTCATGGATTTTACAATCTAGTAAGAGAGGGAGAGAGAGATAATTAATAAGTAAGCAAACAAAAATACACAGTAACTGCACGTTGTGGTGAATTTCTAAATGACTTGAAAATACATAGGTGGAGAATAATAGAGTCAAGCAACCTAGAAAGTTGAATCATCAAGGAAGGCTACACTGAGGAGGCCATATTTAAACTAAGCCTTGAAGGAACAAAAAGAAGTCAGCCCTACAGAGCATGAAATAGAGGATGTTCTAGGCAATGAAGGGCAAGAGAAAAAGTAGAATATATCATCAACGGACACAAGAGGTATAGTGAATGGCCCCTTTACATTCCAGGGACCATTTTCAATTTGGCTTTCTTCAACTTTTCAAGATGTTGTTTCTGCCTACCATCTGCTCAAGCAGAAGGTGGTCAAGCCTCAGGGATGTTGGCAGCACCAGTTTCCCTAGAGCTCCAGAAGCCTCTGGTCACTAGCTGATTACCCATTCCATCTGAATTCAAATATCTCAAAACAATAACATTTTCTAATTTATCCAATCTCCAAAGCCCAAGCCACAAGGAAAGAAATTAAATGAAAAGGAGTGTTTGGATGGGACAATTATAGATGGGGAATAGAAGGCCAGAGTTCCAGGGCTCATTCTGCCATGCCTCACTTTTTTTACATGTACAGTCAATTGCCTTCACTTGACAAATTATTCCTTTCTCCCTGGGAGGATAAAAGTCTTATAGGTAGAAAAGACCTTAGAGATTCAGCAGTATAGCTCTCTTAGCAGCACAACCCGGTATAAACTAACGTTCAACCTTTACATCTGTTGATCTACTTACACCTCACAGCTGTTACACCTAAAACCTGCCTTGTCTGAGTTCCCAGGAATTTAAACTAGGATAAATACTAAGTGATAAGTCTACCTGTGAATGTATGTATATAGTATTGATAAACATAATCTATACGTATTTTTTAACCACAAGTATCAAATAGTTGCACAAATGCTTTGATTTCCTCAGAAGAACAGCTATACATATGCAAGGAAATGGTAATGTTAAAGAAGAAGCCAAGTACATACAGTTTTTCTACCTTGATATGTATTCTTACCTTTATTCTGCTAAAGACAAAGATAGTTAACTAGTAATTGCCTTGGGAAAATGAGACACAGAGAGCATTTTCTCTTTTCAGATAATGCTGAGCATCTTTCCAGAGAAGAATAAGTCTTACAAGAGGGAAAAGCATGGAAGAGACTTGTTTTTAAGGAATCCAAACACCAACTGTCAGCCTCAAAGGAAAATAATATGCAAGACAGAAATAAAAATGAATGATGACTTAATTATGGCATTATTAGAAAGGGCACTGAGAATTTTAACTATTCCACTTATAAATTGTTCTGCTTTCCAGAATCAAGGCACAATCTATGGCCAAAGATGGATCTTGCAAGAATTCGGGTCAACTTTATGTTTCTGAAATTTTAAAATATTTTTCTAATTTAGCCATAAGTAATTTCCATAAATACATTTTGATATCAGTGACATCCTCTACCTTATCCATTGCCTACTGAGCTTATCTGACCTGACAATACCCACCCTACCTCTTCCAGGACCAATATCTTCCAAAGAATCTTCTGTGGGTTCCATTAAAGTTTCAAGATGTATCTCAGAAAAAAGATTCTCAGAAAAAATGATTCCATGTGAAGTTAAAGTCAAGACGTATAGAGTGAAACAAAGCTACATGCACATCTTCTTTAGAGATTTTAGCAAAATGAGCTCCATTTCCCACGTCCATCTGAGCAAAGAACACCTCTGTGTATCAAGAAAGAGATTCTAGTGTTCCTTAAAACATAACCTGGGAACAAAACCCGAGGCGCTCTAATCAAGCTGCAATATCAAACCACAATTCATGCTGGCTTCAGCAACACAAGTATTAAAATTGGAATGACAAAGAAAAGATTAGCATGGCACCTGCACAAGGAAAACACACAACACACAACTCATGGCATCCCTGTGTGGGACCAAAAATTATTTCTCCTTTCGTATTGCAAAAATGTTCCATGGGATCTGAATTGTGGTACCACTTGCCACTTAAGGTGCACGGCTTTGTGCTCTTATAACTTTCAGAAGCAGAGAGTGCTTTTCCTTTTTCCCCTTCTAATCTGCCTCAACACCTGGATCCTACAAAATGATTATCTAGTCTAGTTTTGTAGCCCAGAGTAAGCACCAGGGAATTTACCCTCAATATTGTCACCCTTTTTATTTTTTTGTCTTTTATATTATGTATCTTTTACTAGTTATAAAAAACAAATTCATGTTCATTGTGGAAATTTAACCAAAATATAAGAAAATTAAAATCATGTGTTTTGATATTGTATAAAAGTATCTTAAAGTGGATGTTTAGTTATAAATACATAAGAATAAGAACATCATAAAACAAAAAAGCAGGAGGAAAGTTAGTATAGGAATTTGCCTTACCAGATATCAAAATATACTAAAAATTCACTTTAATATGGTCAGTGTGATAATGCATAGGAACAGACAAAGAGATTATGAGAACCAAACAGAAAATCCAAAAATAGATCCAAGAAAATATAATAACTTAACATGTGACAAAGGGGTATTTGAATTCAGTGATGAAAGGTGATATATTTTACTTTTTAAAATGTTTATTTTTTGAGAGACAGAGTGCGAGCCAGGGACGGGCAGAGAGAGAGGGAGATAAAGAATCTGAAGCAGGCTCCAGGCTCTGAGCTGTCAGCACAGAGCCTGATATGGGGCTCAAACCCACGAATTATAAATTCATGACCTGAGCCGAAGTCAGACGTTTAACCTCCTGAGCCACCCACGCGCCCCAAGGTGATATATATTTTAAAAGGATACATGGACAATAGGTATACCTTAAAAAGAAAACAAAATTATATCCCTTTCTCACACCATGTACAAAAATAAATTACAAATGGATTATACACTTAAATTTATTTTTTAATGAAAAAATAAAACCCTTTGTAGAAAACCTAGAATATTACGTGTTAAAAATCTAAAGAAAAGAAGACATTCTTTTTTATTTAATTTATTTTTTTCGAGAGAGAGCATGACCAGGGTAGGGGCAGAGAGAGAGAGAGAGAGAGAGAGAGAGAGAGAGAATCCCAAGCATGCTCCTTGCTGTAAGCTCAGAGCCTGGCGCAGAACTCGAACTTAACCGGGAGATCATGACCTGAACCGAAACCAAGACTCAGACGTTTAACCAACTTGAGCCACCCAGGTGCCCCTTAACAATTAATTTTTTCAAAAGAAGCATGGATCTCACTAGCAATGAGAAAAACCTGGATCAACTAAAAAATTCTAACTTTTCCTGACCCCAGTAGAGAAGTGTGAGTGACCAGAGATGGACAGGACCCTCCCAGGAGAGACAAAATGGACAGACTGACTTGCTTGTGACAGAGCACAGGGAGAGGAGCTGGCTATTCAAGCTTCTCCTGTGGGTTCATGTGGAGGCTCTTTTGAACCAAACCTCATTAGGTGTTCATAAGAAATACTGGTGACAGGATGGGGGAATAGAATGACCCTCCCCCACACACCTGCTTTGTAGTGCAGATATGCAGGAGGGGATTTGTAGTCTGTAGAAAAGGCCCAGAGCCTCACCAGGCCTAATCCCCTGCCACAGACAATTTTCTCATTTCAAACCAAAGCCTTAAACTTCTAAAAAGGCCTTTAAAACGCTGTTACCTGCAGGGTACACATCAAGACCCATAGTAGCTGGTGAAAGGATATAAGGAAAAACAAAACAATTCCACTGTTCTTAGAAAAACAGAAAAAATTACCTGGGGTCCTAGATTCATTACTAATGCCATTAAAGGTTACTTCCACTGAAGAGTAAGTCAGAAAATCCCTTCTATGCAAGATTTTCCACAGATACAGAGAAGGCTTTGGTTGCCATGGAGAGGAGACACAAGAGGACCAAGAAAGCCCCACCCTAAGACACACTAGGCCAGCCTATGGGGCTGGAGCAGAACCACCATGATTAGCCTGGAAAAGTACTGAATTGCAAGAACCATAGTCTAGCAGTAGGGGATAGGGGAGAACTTAGAGACAGACCTTCCTCTGAGCAAGTGCAAGCCTATGTAGGATAGAAGGTAAGAGTAGAAAACAAACACCTAGAAAAGTCCTCTGGCACCACAGCTACTGCCCCAAACCCAAGGCAACAATAAATAAACACTTGAGGATTTTCTTTTTGGTAACAGCTTTATTGACATATAACTCACACAACATACAATTAATCAATTTAAAGTGTACAGTTCAATTATTTTTTACTACATTTATAGTGTCGTGCAGCCGTCACCACAATCAATTCTAGAACATTTTTATCTCTCCAAAAAGAAACTTGGTACCATTTAGATATTATCCCCAACTCTTCCATCTCAATGACACCCCCAACACCAGCTCTAACTTACTGTTGCTTCTATGCATTGACCTATTCTGGATATTCCATATAAATGGAGCTATGTAATTTGTGGCACTTTGTGACTGACTTATTCCACTCAGTGTGTTTTCAAGGTTCGTCTATGTTGCAGCATGTGTCAGTACTTCATTACTATTTATGGCCAAACCATATACCGCATTTTGTGTATCATTTCGTCAGTTGGGAACATAGGCATTGTTCTGACGTTTAGGCTATTATGAATAATGCTGCTATGAATATTCAGCTACAACTTTTTGTGTGGATATATGTTGTTTTGTGGGAGGTATAGACTTAGGAGTGGTATTGCTGAGTAATTCTATGTTTAATTTTTTGAGGAGCTGCTAAACTATTTTCTAAACGCTTCCATTATTTCCATTCCTGTGAGCAGTGTATGGGGCTTCCGATTTATCTACAATCTTGTCGAGTTGTATGATCAATCTTTTAGATTGCATCCATTCTCGTTGATGAGAAATGGCATCTCATTGTGGTTTTGATTTGCATTTCCCTAGTGACTAACGATGCTGAACATCTTTACCTATATTTACTGTCCATTTATATATCTTCATTGGACACGTGACTATATAAATCCTTTGCCCATTTTTAATTGGATTATTTGCCTTTTTATTATAGAGTTATAAGAATATTTTATATGTTTTATATATAACTCCCTTATCAGATATATAATTTGCAAACATTTTCTCCTATTCTGTGGGTTACCTTTCACTCTTTTTCCAGCTTTATTCAAATACAATTTACATGTATATATTGTGAAATGTTTACCCCAATAAGGTTAGTTAACACATCCTTCACCATACATAATTACAATTTTATTGTTGTTGATACAATGGTTAGAACACTAAAGTTCTACTCACATAGCAACTTTCAAATATATATTGCAGTATTGTTAACTAGGGTCCCATGTGATACCTTAGATCCCCAGAACTTATTCATCTAATAACTGAAAGTTTGTGCCCTGTGACCAATGATCTCATTTCCTCCATTCCTCAGCCCCTGGAAATAACCATTCCATTCTCTGTGTCTGAGTTTGATGTATTTAGATTTCACATTTAAGTGAGATCATATACTTTTCTTTCTCTGTGTGACTCATTTCACTTAGCATAATGCCCACAAGGTCCATCCAAGTTGTCACAAATGGTAGGATTTCCTTTCTTATGACTGCATAATATTCCATTATATAAATATAAATCACTTTTTTTTTTTTACCCATTCATCCCATCAATGGACACTCATGTTTCCATGTCTTGGCTATTGTGAATAATGTTGCAGTGAACATGCAGATATCTCTTTAAGACAGTTATTTCTTTCCTTTCTTTTTTCTTTTTTCTTTTTTGGGTATATACATAAAAGTGGGATTGCTGGGTCATATGGTAGTTCTATTTTTAACTTTTAGAGGAAACTCCATACTGTTTTTCATAGTGGCTATACCAATTTACATCCCCAAGAACAGTGTACCAGTTTTCCCTTTTCTCAATTTCCTCACCAATGCTTGTTATTGCTTGCGTACATGATGACAGCTATTGTAACAAATTTGAGGTGCTATCTCATTTTTGTTATGGTTTGCATTACCTGAAGATTAGTGACATTGAGCATCTTTTGATAGACTTGTTGGCGTTTATGTGTTTTCTTTGGAGAAATGTTTATTCAAACCTTCTGCCCATGTTTTAATACGTTTATTTGTGGGTTTCTATGTTGTTGTTTCATTTTGGTTTCAGGGGGGTTGTTTTGTCTCTGTTTTTGTTTTTGTTTGCTGTTGACTTGCATGAGTTCCTTACGTATTTTGGACATTAAACCTTTATCTTATAAATAGTCTGCAAATATTTTCCTCCATTCTATGACTGCATTTTCATTTTGTTGATATTACCTTTGCTGTGCAGAATATTTCAGTTTCATGTAGTCTCATTTGTTGATTTTTGCTTTTGGTGCTTGTGCTTTGGGTATCATATCCAAGAAAACCATTGCCAAGACCAATGTCAAAAAGCTGTTTCCATGAGTTTTCTCCTAGGAATTTTAGGTACAGGACTTATGTTCAAGTCTTTAATCCATTTCAGATTAATTTTTGTAAGTGGTATAATACAGGGGGCCAATTCCATTCTTTTGCATATGAATATCCAGTTTTCCCGGCATCATTTACTAAGAGACTATCCTTTACCTATTGGGCATTCTTGGCTCCTTTGTCAGATATTAGTTAACCATATATATGTGTCTTTATTTCTAAGCACTCAATTTTGTTCCATTGGATTACATGTCTGTTTTTTTGGCAATACCATATTGTCTTGATTACTATAATTTTGTGATATAGTTTGAATCAGGAAGTGTGATGCCTCCAGTTTTGTTCTTTCTCAAGATTGCTTTAGCTCTACAGGGTCTTAGGTGGTTCCATGTGAATTTTAGGATTTTTTTTTACATGTATGTGAAAACTTGGAATTTTGATAAGAATTGCATTGAATCTATAGATTCAATGTATGGACATTTTAACAATATTAACTCTTGAGATCCGTGAAGAAAGGATATCATTGAATTTGTGTCAGCTTCAATTTTTTTTTCATCAATGACATAGTTTTCAGTGTGATTGTTCACTTCCTTGGTTAAATTCATTCCGAGTATTTTATGTTTCTTATGTTATTGTAAATGGGATTGTTTTCTTTATTTCTTTTTCAGATAGTTCATTGTTAGTATATTAAAACACAACTGATTTTGTATGTTGATTTTGTATCCTAAAACTATTGAATTTGTTTATTAGTTCTGACAGGATTTTTGGCAGAGTCTTTAGGATTTTCTATATACAATATCATGTCATCATCAAACATACACAATTTTACTTCTTCCTTTTTTATTTGGATACCTGTTGTTGTTGTTGTTGTTGTTGTTGTTGCCTAATTGCTTGGGATAGGGCTTCCAGTACTACATTGAATAGCAGTGGGAAGAGTGGGAGCACTTCTCTTGTTCCTAATCTCAGAGGGAAAGGTGTCAGCCTTTCACTATTGAGTGTGATGTTAGCGATGGGTTTGTCATATACAGCCTTTATTGTGTTGAGGTATGTTCCTTCTACACCCAATTTACTGAGCGTTTACATAATGAATGGATGTTTTATTTTGTCAAATACTTTCTCTGCATCTATTGAGATGGTCATATGATTTTTGGTCCTTCATCTTATTAATGTGATGTATTACATTTATCGATTTGCATATGTTGAACCATCCTTGTGTTCTAGAGATAAGTCCTGCTTGGCCATGGTATATCATCCTTTTAATGTAGCATTAAATATGGTTTGCTAGTAATTCCTTCAGAATTTTTGCATCTGTATTCATCAGGAATATTGACCTGTAGTTTTCTTTTAATAGAGCATATTTATCTAGCTTTTGTATCAGGGAAATGCTGCTCTCATAAAATAAGTTTGTAAGTATGCCCTCCTCTTCAATTGTTTTGAAGAGTTTGAGAAGAATTGGTCATAATTATTTAAATGTTTGGTAGAATTCACCAATAAAGCCATACATACACTCCTGGGCTTTTTTGTTGTTGTTGTAAGACATTTGATTAATGATTCAATCTCTTTACTTTTATTGGTATACTCAGATTTTCTATTTCTTCATGATTCAGACTTGGTAGATTGTATGTTTTTAAAATCTATGCATTTCTTCTAGGTCATCCAATTTTTTGGCTGATAATTATTTATAGTAATCTCCTATGGTCCTTTGTATTTCTGTGTAATCTGTCTCTTCTTTCATTTAAAACTTTATTTATTTGAGTCTTCTTTTCTTGGTAAGTCTAGCTAAAGATTGTCAGTTTTGTTTATCTTTTCAAAAAAAAGTTTGTTGAACTTTTTATAGTTTTTATGGTCTTTATTTATTTCCACTTTTATCTTTATTATTCCCATCTCTCTGCTAACTTTGGTTTAGTTTGTTCCTTTTTTTCTAGTTCCTTGAATTATAAAGTTAGAGTTTATCAGTACAAACTTCTCCCTTAGCCCGGTTTTTGCTGCATCTCATAAGTTTTTATACATTGTGTTTTTATTTTCATTGGTTTTAAGATTTTTTTTAATTTTCCTTGTTATTACTTTTTGACACATTGGTTGCTCATAAGGGTGTTGTTTAATTTCCATATATATATATATATATATATATATATATATATATATACATGTGTGTGTGTGTGTGTATGAACAAAGATGGCTATAAACAAAAATAGCTTTATTATTTCCCTGACAATCTGTAATTTGCGCCGTTTTCTTCTCCTACTGTCTTAATTAAGACTTCTAGTATAATATTGAAAGTGGTTCATGCTTGGGGTGCCTGGATGGTTCAGTCAGTTAAGCCTCCGATTCTTGATTTCAGCTCGTCATGATCTCACAATACATGGGAGAACTCCACATCAGGCTCTGTACTGACAGTGCTGAGCCTGCTTGGGATTCTCTCTTCCTGTCTCTCTGTCCCTCCCGTGCTCTGTGAAAACTCATTCTCTTCCTCCCTCTCTCTCTCAAAATAAATAAATAAACATTTAAAATAAAATTTAACAAAAAGATTTTTCATCTGTGTTCGTGAGAGATATTGGTCCATAGTTTTCCTTTTCTGTAATATCTTTGCCTGGCTTTGGTATTAGAGTAATGCTACTCTTATAGGATGAGTTAGGAAGTATTCCCTCTGCTTCTCTTTTCTAAAGGGATTATAGAGAATTGGTATAATTTTTTTCCTTAAATATTTGTTAGAATTCAACAGGGAACCCATCTGGGTCTGGTGCCCTCTTTTTGGAAGTTTATTAATCATTGGCTCATTTTTTTATTCTTACTATTCTTTATTGAGATAAAATTGACATACAATATCATATTACTTTTATATGTATCTACATATACATATATATGATTTAGATTTAGATATATAGAGATATATATAGACATATATATATGATATAGATTTCACATATAAGTGAAATATTAGGGTATTTGCTTTTGTCTGCCTTTTTTCACTTAGTATAATATCTTCATGGTCCAATCATGTTGCTGCAAACGGCAAGATTTCTTTATTATGGCTCAATAATATACCATTATATATGTATACCACATTTTCTCTAGCCATCTATCCTTTGATGGACACAGGTTGCTTCCTTATGTTGACTATTGTAAATAATGCTGTGATAAACATGGGAGTGCATATATCTTTCTGAGTTAGTGTTTTGTGTTCTTTGACTAAATACTCAGAAGTAGAATTGCTAGCCATATGGTAGTTCTCTTTTTAATTTTTTGAGAAACCTCCATAACTGTTTTCCACAGTGGCTACACTGATTTACATTCCTACCAACAATGCACAAGGATTCTCTTTTTCCATATCCTTGTCAATACCTGTTACTTCTTTTTGATAAAAATCATTCTAATGGGTGGGAGGTAATATCTTATGTGGTTTTGATTTGTATTTTCTTGATTATTAGTGACATTAAGCCTATTTTTACATACCTGTTGGCCATCTGCATATCTTCTTTGGAAAAATGTCTCTTCAGGTCCTCTGCTTATTTTTTACATCAGGTTGTTCTGTTGTTTGTTGTTTTTGGTTTTTTGTTTTATGCTATTGAATTGTGTGAGTTCTCTATGTATTTTGGATATATATGATTTGCAAACATTTTCTCCCATTCAATAGGCTGTTGTTTAATTTTGTTAATGATTTTCTTTGTTGTGTAGGAGCTTTTTAGTTTTATGTGGTCCCATTTGTCTTTTGTGGTTCCATAG
Source organism: Panthera pardus (assembly GCF_024362965.1). NCBI lineage: Eukaryota > Metazoa > Chordata > Mammalia > Carnivora > Felidae > Panthera > Panthera pardus. The sequence goes on along the minus strand of NW_026526688.1, from coordinate 47,289,344 downwards.
AAATTTAGGATTGTTTGTTCTATTTCTGTGAAAAGTGCCATTGTGATTTTGCTAGGGATTACATGGAATCTATAGATTGCTTTGGGTATCATGGTCATTTTAACAATATTACTTTTTCCAATCCATGAGCATGGGATAGTTTTCCACTTATTTATGTCTTCATCAATTTCTTTCAATGTTTTATAGTTTTCAGTGTTCTGGCCTCTAACCTCCTTGGTTACATTTATTCCTAGACATTTTATTCTTTTGGATGCATTTGTAAATAGGATTATTTTCTTAATTTCTCTCTCTGATAGTTCATTAGTGTATAGAAATGCAACCAATTTTTGTATTTTGATTTTATATTCTGCAACTTTACTGCATTTGTTGATTAGTCTGTAGTGTTTTGGTAGAGTTTTTACAGTTTCCTATATATACCACTGTCATCTGCAAATAGTGACAGTTTTACTTCTTCCTTTCCAATTCAGATGCCTTTTTTTTCTTGCCTAATTGCTCTAACTAGGACTTTCAATACTATGTTTCGTACAAGTGGCCAGAGTGAGCATCCTTGTCTTGGTCCTGATCTTGTTTCATCTTTTTGTCATTGGGTATGATGCTAACTGTGGGTTTGGTAGACTCAACTTCTCTACTAGATATAGGCCTATTCAGAATATCTGTTTCTTCTTGTGTAAGTTTTGGTATAATGTGTCATTTAGGAAATTAGTCCATTTCATTTTCATTATCAAATTTGTGGGCATAGAGTTGTTCATAGTATTCCTTTACTATCCTTTTAACATCCGTGGGGACTTTAGTGATGTCTCCTCTTCCTGATATTCATGGTATGTGTTCTCTTTTTTCTTACTTAGCCTTGCTAGAGATTTATTGATTTTACTGATTTTTCAAAGAACTAGTTTTTTTGTTTCATTGATTTTCTCTATTGGTTTCCTATTTTAAATTTTGCAGATTTCTCCTCTCACTTTTATTAACTTTTTTTCTTCTTCCTACTTTGATTCCAATTTGCTCTTCTGTTTCTATTTTCCTAAAGTGGAAGCTTAAATGTTTGATTTTCGATCTTTCTTCTTTTATGCACTTAATGCTATGAATTTGCCTCTAAGCACTGCTTTTGATATACTCCACAAATTTTAGTAAGTTGTACTTTTACCCTCATTTAGTTCAAAATATTTTTAAATTTTATCTGAAATTTCTTCTTTAGTCTGTGTGATATTAAGAGGTCTATTGTTTAATCTTCACATATTTTTTATTTGTTGCCCATTCTTTGTCCCTATTTTTGTCTTTAAGACTTTTTCTGCCTTTTATCATTTTATTTGAGCATTTTATGTTTCACTTTTCCTGCCTTTCTTAGCATATTATTCATGCTTCTTTTTTTTAAGTTTATTTATTCATTTTTATTTTTTTTTCAACGTTTTTTTATTTATTTTTGGGACAGAGAGAGACAGAGCATGAACGGGGGAGGGTCAGAGAGAGAGGGAGACACAGAATCGGAAACAGGCTCCAGGCTCCGAGCCATCAGCCCAGAGCCTGACGCGGGGCTCGAACTCACGGACCGTGAGATTGTGACCTGGCTGAAGTCGGACGCTTAACCGACTGCGCCACCCAGGCGCCCCTATTTATTCATTTTTAGGGGAGGGGAAGGAGCAGAGAGAGAGAGAGGGAGATAGAGAATCCAAAGCAGGCTCCATACTGTCAGCACAGAGCCCAATACAGGGCTTGAACCCACGAACCGCAAGATCATGACCTGAGCCAAAACCAAGGGTCAGATGCTCAATATGACTGAGACACACAGGCGCCCCTCTTTTTTTTAAACTATTTTTAGTGGTTGCCCTAGATTTTGCAATATATATTTACAACTAATCCAACTCCAGTTTCAAATAACACTATACTTCAAAGGTTGTACTAATATTTTATAATAACAGAACAATCCTAATTCCTTCCTGTCTCTTGTGTCATTACTGTTATTCATTTCACTTATACATAGATGTGTGTATATGTGTGTGTGTGTGTGTGTGTGTGTGTGTGTGTGTATTACACCTTTTAAGCTGTCTCATAGTTTTATTATAGTCTGCTCTTGTTTTGTAGTCTATTTTCTTTGCTTTTAAGTCTTGGCAATTTCTACTGAGACATCCTCAAGCTCAGAGATTCCTTTTGCAACCATGACCTATCTACTATTAAGCCCATAAAAGGCATTCTTCACTTCTGTTACAATGTTTTTGATATCTAGCATTTCTTTTTCTCTTTTTTTCTCACAATTTCACTCTCTCTGCTGAGATTTCCCATCTGTTCTTGCATCCTGTCTACTTTATCCATGAGAGTCCTTTGTATATTAATCATAATTGTTTTGGGGTGCCTGGGTGGCTCAGTTGGTTAAGCGTCTGACTTCGGCTCAGGTCATGATCTCACGGTCCGTGAGTTCGAGCCCCCCGTCAGGCTCTGTGCTGACAGCTCAGAGCCTGGAGCCTGCTTCAGATTCTGTGTCTCCCTCTCTCTTTGACTCTCCCCCGTTCATGCTCTGTCTCTCTCTGTCTCAAAAATAAATAAACATTTTTTAAAAATTAAAAAAAATTTAAAAAATCATAATTGTTTTAATTCCAGGTCCATCAATTCCAACATGCCTGGCATATCTGAGTCTGATATTGATGCTTTTCCTGTCTCTTAAAATTATGTTTTTTTGCCTTTTGATATGTCTTATAGTTTCTTCTTGATAGGCAGGCATGATATACTAAGTAGAAGAAACTGTTGTAAATATGTTTTTACTAATGTTGGTAAGGTGTTAGGGTAGGGGAAGTATTCTATAGTCCTATGATTAGGTCCAATTCCTTTAATGAATGTTTGCTTCTGGACTGTGAATCTCACTAATTCCTTTTGGTTTATCCTTTCCTTAGATGGAACAGGATGGCTAGAGTAAGTTGGCTTTGCAAGTCAATTTTTTTTTTGTTAATGGAAAAGAATTTGGATAAATATTTCACAAATATGATATACAGATTGAAAATAAACACATGAAAATATGGTCAACACCATTAGCCATTAGGAAAATATAAGTTGAATCTATGAGTTACTACTATATACATTACATGTTACTCCATTTATAAGACATTCCCAAAAAGGCAAAATCAGTAGGACAGAAAACATATCAAGGGTTGGTATGGACTGAAGGGTGGGGAGAGGATTGGCTAGGCTTGATAAAACATTTGTGGTGGTAGAAATGTTCTTGTTTGTAGTGGTGACTATACAACTATGCACTTGTCAAAATTCCTAGAATTAAAGACCAAAAAAGACAAATTTTAGAATATATCATATATATAAACTTGACCCTTAAAAAGTAAACATTAATAATTGAAGCCATGTATAATGGAATTTTTGAATAAATTATGTACATACATATGATAGAATAATATTAGTTGATGTAAGATAATTTCCACAAGGCAGTGAATGAGAAAGGCATCATGCAGTAATCAAACATAAGTGGAAATGAAGTTCTTCAAAAGGAACATTAAAATACTGACCAATTTTTTAAAATACTTAAAATAATAATTTAAAAAATAATCCTAGAAATCAAAGAATATTGGAATATACAGAATAATGGGCAAACTATGTCCCAGGAAGATAGTCACAAAATGACCACTTTTGAAACCCATCCCAGTAAGTTTAATAAAATTTCCTAAAATAGCCAGTCAAAAGTCTATTCACTAACAAAGGGGGGAAATAGCAGCTGGCATGAATTTTTTCCAAAGAAATACTCAAAGATAGAAGACAGTAAAACAAGGCAAAACAGATAGAAATATTGGTAGAAAAAGACATTCTATCTATGATTGATCAACTAGAAAGAAAAAAATGTTACCTTTGGGAGAAGCTAGGTGAAGAATACACAGGGCTGCACTATTTTTACAAATTTTTGAGGATCTGTAATTATGTCAGAGAGGGCAAGGAGACATTACCTAACCTGAAAAAAGAGAAAAGTAATGAACTAAAATACACAAAATAAGAAATGATACAGCAGAGATCACCAAATAACTGTAGATACAGGAAAAATTCAAATTCTGAGTGTGGGTTTTTCCATCTTAGGGAAGAGAATGTTGGATGAGATTGAAAATTGGGGCTAGGGGTATAATCTATTGATGCACATCTCAAACCTATGTGTTTTTTTTTCTCCACCAGAAGCCACTACATTCACGTATGGCACCACCATTTCTTACCTGCATGCTGAGATAGCCTGCCAGTTCAGCTCTCTGATTCTACCCTATACTTCTCAATCACTCTCCACACAATAGCCAAAGTAACCTTTTCAAAATGTCAGCCCTATGGGTCACTTGGGTGGCTCAGTTGGTTAAGCGTATGACTCCTGGTTTCGGCTCAGGTCATGATCTTGCAGTCTGTGACTTTCAGCCCCACATGGGGCTCTGTGCTGACAGTGCAGAGCCTGTTTGGGATTCTCTCTCCCTCCTTCTTTCTCTGCCCCTCCCCTGCTCATGCTCTCTCTCTCTCTCTCTCTCTCTCTCCCTCTCTCAATAAATAAATGAACTTAAAAAAAAATAAATGTCAACCCTATCAGATCACAGAAAAAGTCCCTTCCCTATCTGTATTAAATACAAAAAAATAATTCTCCTGAGTTATCTTCTGTTTTTTTATGGTTTGTTTTTTTCATTATTTCATTTTCATTATTTTTTAAAAATTTTCATCTTTATGTAAGTTATGGAATCTGGTTTTTTCCCAAACAGTTAACTATTTAAACGTTTAAACAGCTAGCTAGACTCAGGTATTAAATAAAACTTTCTCAACATATTTATTTGTGATGCCAGTTTTATCAAACAGTCAATCCAGTATGCTCTTGTGTATCCTGAGCTCTTTATTCAGTTGATCTTTCAGTTAATTTGTGGGCCATTATCATATTATTTTATTATCTTGTTTTTATTTTAATTATAGCATATTAGAATACCTGGTAATAGAAATCTCCCTTATCACTTTTAATATTCAAAATCTTTAACATTAATTTTTGAATACTGAATCAAACATTTTGCAGGGCTGGCAATCATTGTATTTTCACAGAATTCTTTATTCATGCTTTCAAATTCCAAAGAAAAGAACTTTTAAGCTTTTTCAATGCATTTGCATTGAAATATATAAAATTAAGTCAGCAACATCCTTCAAATAATCAGTCGTCTTGTCCAAGAATGGAATGAGCCTCCTAGATTAATTCCTGATCATTTCAATATTTTGTATTGATGATACTTCCAATACAGAAGCTTTCAGTTACTTGCCCTTTTCTCCTCTAATGGTCTTCCCTTCCTACCTCATTAACTCACTCCTATAAACATATCCTAGGCCTTTTATGCCAATTACATCTCTTCTATATCCTCAATTCCAAGCACCACCTCCTGTCTTTCCAGTTCACTGCCTTTAGAACCCCAACTGCAAAGGCCCTTAAGTCATTAGGTCTTATAATCTTTTCATTTTTCTCCATACTTTTTACACTTTTACTTGTTTCCTTACACAGTTTAGATGCTAGGTTCTTATTATAATGACGATTATTCTCTTGCATAGACCTAGTCAATTCATTTGCCCTTCTCTCCATTGACCCTATTTGCTTGGAAATTTAACCCTGATTAAATTCAATTCTCTTTCTATTCATACCAGTGCCCACGTAGCAGAATGTGGTTGGAGAAAAGCATACACCCTGCTGATTATCCTCATTCTAAATTCATGACCACCATCCACAAAGAGCTCTCAATTCCACCTGGAAGTCCTATTTCATTTCCTCATTCCATTCCATTTCGAAGTAGCTTAGTAGCTACTTCATACCTTGGTCACAGCCTCCAATCGTCTTCCCCATTCTCCTCATTTTCAACTGATGATGTTGCTTTACATTTATTAAGAAAATAGGGTTTCCTGGGTGGCTTAGTCAAGTGTCCAACTCTTGATGTTGGCTCAGGTCATGATCCCAGGTCGTGGAATTGAGCCCCATATCAGGCTCCACCCCGAGTGTGGAGCCTGCTTAAGATTCTCTCTCTCTTTCTCTCTCTCTCTCCCTCTCTCCCTCTGCTCCTCTGCCCCTTTCCCCTTCTTGCATGATCTCTTCTGTCCCTAAAATAAAAAAAAAAACAAATAAGAAAATAAAAAAACAATTAGAAAAGGTGTTTCACAAGCTCCTGTCAGTACAATTTCCAGCTCACCTACATCTGTGCCCATATAGCCTGCCTTCCATTCTATTTCTAGAGTTCAACTCTTTGTGTGGCTTTCTAAGACCACACAGTGGTAATAGAAATCTACCTGTAAACTGAATTCCATTTCTTCTTGCCTACCCAAAGACATTTCTCTAGTATTTGTTCCCTACTTCTCCCATATCACAAAATTTCCTGTCTCTATGTATTTATTCCAATCAGTATACAAAGTTTTTCCCATATCAATAAAAAAAGTGTTAGCTCCTAACATGATGTTATATGAACTAAATATTAGAAAACTTCACAAAATTTGACTTTCCATATTGATCGAGCTGAACTTTCTGCCATACAAAATCATTGTAGTTCTATTTCTCCAAGTCATATCACCCATATACTCGTATCTTAAATTACGGATAGGCTTCATCTTCTCCCTGGCATCTATCACTGTTTGTTCATGTGTCCCTGCTGTTCTTCTTTGGACTCCAAAATGTTCAAAATCTTTGCCACAGACTGTGTTGACATCCAAATTTAAACAGAAATATCACTATATTTACAGTCTTTAAAACCTCTATGACGATTCACGATATAAAGTTTCTTTAATAACCACAGGTTTCCTAAATCCAGTTTTACAAGAGATGAAATTTCTTTAACTGATTTTTCCCCTCTCCTTAAACTTTTTAGCTGACACACTAAATTGATGCAAGTCATGTGACGTACTGGAATATGAATCTGCCATCTATCTTGATACATCCCAATTCAATGTGTCAGCTGAATTCATTTTCAAAAGCCCTGCAGCTTCACAGAAATGTGGCTTTTTAAAGTCACATAAAAATAATAAAAGATTGAAGGTTGGATGTTAACTTTCTAAAACACCACAAGCAATAAAAGGGACTCCTCAACGTGATCTCCTCCATGCCGATCCCTCACAATGGTGCACACCACTCCACAATGATATCCAGGATAAGGCTCATCCATCTTAGACTTCTTCATGCTCTGTTTCGACTGTAATCCAAAAGTCTTTATAATAAAGTGATCTCACATGTAGTGTGCAGTCCCACACACGACATCAAAGCTGGCATAGAATATAACATTTGAGTGTAAGCAAGTATCTTGCTCTCCACTCCTTTGAGTATCAGTATTCTCTCTAGCCATTCCAAATGAGAGATATATAACTGACAAATGTACCTGTCTATATATAATAGAAATGAATTGTGAAATAAGATGTTATACCTTTTTTTTAAAGTTTATTTATTTTGAGAGAGAGCACAAGTGGGGGAAGGGCAGAGAGAGAAACCCAAGCAGGCTCTGCACTGTCAGCACAGAGCCCAACACAGGGCTCAACCTCACGAACCATGAGATCATGACCTGAGCAGAAATCGAGAGTTGCACACTTAACCTACTGAGCAACCTTCAGATGTTGTTACATCTTAAATGTTCATTTACTGGCTCTGAATTTGGGTACAAGAGGTCAGTGTCTCTTCTGCCAAAAACAAATGCTCAGAAGAAATGTTCTCATTGTGCGATGGTTAATTTTGTGTGTCTAAACATTATTTTTTTTCTTTTAATTAAAATGGGGTACCTGGGTGGCTCACTCAGTTAAGCATCCAACTTAGTCTCAGGTCATGATCAAGCCCCACATCGGGGCTGCTAATAACTCAGAGCCTGGAGCCCACTTTGGATTCTGTGTCTCCCTCTCTCTCTGCCCTTCTCCCACTCATTCTCTCTCTTTCTCTCTCTCTCTCTCTCTCTCTCTTTCTCAAAAATAAACAATTTTTTTTTAATTTGTGTGTGTCATCTTGGCTAGGCCATAATATCCAGATATTCAGTCAAACACTTGTCTAGATATTACAGTCAAAGTATTTTTAAAATGAAATTAACATGTAAATCAGTAAACTTTGAATAAAGCAGATTACCCTCCATAATGTAGGAGGGCCTCTCCCAATTAGGTAAAGACCTTGAGAGAAAAGATTCATGTCCTCAAGGAAGGGATTTTTTTGCCTGCAGTCTGCCTTTAGACCTAAGAAATATAAGTTGGGTCTCTAGCCTGCTGGCCTATACTAAAAAATTTGGATTTGCCAGCCTCTACAATCACATGAGCCAAGTCCTTAAAATAAATTTCTCTCATGCTCCTCTCTCTCTCTCTCATAAACATATAGTACATATATGATACAATATATATGATATCATACATGCATTATGTATATATATGTATGTATACATCCTATAGGTTCTGTTTTTCTAGAGAACTCTGACAAATTATACATGGCATTTAATACTACTAAGAAAACAATGTTCCAAAATAATATGAAAGAAAGTTAAAACCTGGTTTTGTTTGTTGATCCCCTCTTTCTTAAACTAAATTTGGTATCAGTGAAACAAGGAGCTTATTTCTTTGGTTATTTTTAAGAATCAGTGCTTCTAAGAAGAAAAATATTCCCTAACTTTGAACTAGCAAAAGATTATATGACACTTGCCACAATGGTACCTTTCATAGATTTATTTGTTTTTTATTTTGTTTTAATGTTTATTTTTTTTTTGAAAGAGAGAGAGAGAGAGATAGAAAGAGAAAGAGAGAGGGAGAGAACGAGCAGGGAAGGAGCAGAGAGAGAAGGAGACCCAGAATCTGAAGCAGGCTCCAGGCTCTGAGCCGTCAACACAGAGCCTGACATGGGGCTCAAATTCACGAACCACGAGATTATGACCTGAGCCAAAGTTGGACACCTAACCAACTGAGCCACCCAGTTGCCCTTATTTCATAGACATAAATGTTTCTCCTTGCTAATATAGGCTCTTAAGTGTCTTTAACAAAATGGTTTTAGAGAGCACTCCCCTTGGATGACATTTGGAAAATTGTTTGTTTTTTTTTTTTTTTAATCAAAGTGTTTGAAACACTGGGCTTAAAATTTATTCTCAACAGTTTTTGGTTTTTGTTTTTTTGGTTTTTCCAAAATAACATAAGTAGGAAAAATAAGCTTATGTCAGAACATGTTTAATATGCTTGAGCCTTAGGGGTGGGGAGAAGTAAATTGTTTATCTGAGTGAAGCACACTGTTTCTTATAATCAGGAATCAAATCTGGCTACCCCTGCTTTGCATTCAGCAAAACTGTATGACCAAAACAATGTAGTAAATTCCTTAAATTTCTTTTTGAGTCACAGTTTAATAAAAACTGTGAGACATCAATATAGTGTGGTGGTTACAACTGTGTCTGAGTTTGAACCCTAATTTTACCACTTAACAGCCATGAAATATGGGGTGAGTTTTAAGCTCTCTGGGCTTCTCTTTCTCATCCGCAAAGAGGGAAAATAATTATATCTTCCCTCCTGTTTTTGTGCTGCTTAAATGAGTTGAACACATGTAAAACCCTTAGAATGTAAGAAACACTCAAACCATGTGGTCTTCATGTATAAATGGAGAGGCTCTAGTTTCTATTTCTGATTGTGTCTACATATAGTACTAGTTGAAACGAAGAGACACATCTGAGTTCAGTATAGCAAACAGTATAACAAAGAGTTAACTAATAATTGATTCTGCAAGTTTTGTTAGCTACAGATTGGGTGGGACCTAAGTGCATCCAATTGCCAGTGTTGTACTTCATCTGTGGATGCAATCCATTGATGGGAGGCCTCAGACTTTTCATCATGATGGCAAGTAATCAGCTCTCTAGGTAGAAGGTATCCTTCTGAGAAATTTTCTGAAAGCCATTCTTTTCTGCTATCTTAGGAACAACCTGTAGGCAAATAATTCATCTTCAAATTCATTTCAAAAATTTTTTCCATGAAATACTCAATTTTTTTCCTTTGTTCATCCACCTTCAGTCTCCTTCCCTTGCCATATTCCTGATGAGTTGCATTCTTTCTTCGCGTTTAGATTTGACATCATAATTTTTGTTTGTTTCTTTTTGATCTGTCATCATAATTTCCTACTGTAAAGGAATGGGATTAAATGCTTACTTTTCATTTTACTTTGGTTTCTTGTTATTGTGTTCACTTTTTCATTTTTTGTGTTGTTGCTCCTTCTGTTTAATGACAGAAAGTAAAACTAAACATCACATTCATATACCACAATATGAATATCTGAAACACAAAATAATCCATTAAATAATTTCCTCCCAAACAAAATAATTGGACCTCAGTTGGCTGTTCAACTCATATATTTTCTATTGTCTCTTTAATCCATAAAATCAGACTAAATTTTTATCCTCCCCTCAATTACAAGGGGAAAAAAAATCTCTATGTTTTCCCCCACTGTATCATTTTTATGTAAGGTAGTTGCCATATGGACATGTTAAAAATCACATCTAAAATTGTATGTATGCAGATGTTCCACAAATACTGGTTTTGGAGAAAAATATTTTTTTCTGAAAATCTGGAACATCAGACATGTTCCATCTTTATTTAATGGAACAGTCTAAACCTTGCTAAAATTATAACTTTCATGATTGATTACATCATTGATCAAACCAAAGCTATTCTGGCATTAACATCTGTTAATCAACCAGATGTTTTCAATGGTCTCAGTGACTAAAGAAGATTCTTTCCCTGCTGGCTATGGACTAGTGGGGAAGTGCTTTTCACAAGGGACATTTCTCAATGCTGAAGAGGAACAATATAAACTCTAAAAAAGAGAGAATGTGTGATAAGTCTCTTTAGATTTGTACTCTGGCACACTGGAGTTGAATATATACAATCTGTGTTCTTCTTTGGGTTAATGAGTCACTTTCTGACATCAAATCCAGTCTTAAGGGAGTGTATTTTGACTCCTTTTCAGTGAAACATCTGCAATACACACACACACACACACACACACACACACACACACACACAAATAAGCTACTTGTAAACCAAAGATCTTTACCTATTTGATAACTCAATCTCTTACCAATCCTTCGCTTTTCCAAGTGAAATGTCAATACAGAAATTTACCTAGTAGCAGTAATGCTAAGCTCTCAGTGACTGATTCATGATCAGAATCTCCTTAGTGACTGGGGCTCCTGTTTGGCTCAGTAGGTTACACGTCCAACTCTTGATTTCAGCTCAGGTCATGACCTCGTGGTTCGTGGGTTTGTGGGTTCGGGCCCCATGTCGGGCTCTGCACTAGCAGTGCAGAGCCTCCTTGGGGTTCTCTCTCACTCTTTCTGTCCCCCCCCACTCATGCTGTTTCTCTCTCAAAATCAATAAATTAAAGCTTAAAAAACTAAGAATCTCTTTAGCAACATCCATGCAGCTTAAAAGAAAATGTCCCAGTGAACTTAACTGTAGCTTTTATATTTAAAAAAGAAAGAGAGGAAGAAAGAAACAAGGGAAAGAAAAGAAGGATCATGGTTTTTGATTTATCTTATCCCTAAGGATGTCTTAAATTGACATAGGGCCCAAAGTTACCCCTAACAAGTATGAGGTCAGAAGGAAATTTTAATTTTTTTGATCTTCCCTTCTACTTCATTCCATCCCTAATGTCTACATAAGATCTGCTTTAAATAAACCCAAAAGAGCATCAAAAGTTATGGTAAGTTACAAAGCACTTGAGCTTTAGAGGTCTAAGAGTACAGGTAATTCCCAAAACTTAGGATTGGCTTTCATGTTAAAGGAAAGCTCGGAAAATATTTGCAGGATTAAGCCCTGGCTTGCTTTAGCAGTAGTTCACAGATCAGCCTTGGTTCCCTCACCTCCACCTCTCTCCTTGGCCACCCCATGCATGTAATCCCTGTCCGGGTAAGTGGGCCCATGGCAAGGGAAGAAGCAGGACTCAACACACCTACCCAAAGACAATGCAATTAATACCTCACTAGAGCTGTATGATGCCCTAGCTGTCACTGTCACAGTTTTTCCTGTACATCCTCTCGTTTTTGTCCTGACAACAAACCTGTAAGATAAGCATGGTAGCTCTGATTTCGTAACTAAGGGAACTAAGGCTCAGAAAAGTCAAGTGGCCACCCCAGGGTCTACACATACTGAGGGGCAGCTGGAATTCTAACCAGGTCTTCAAATCTCACGTTAGAGAAGTGCTTCCTCTGTTCTCCAGAGTAAAGAAGTTGGCTCACTGAAATGACAGAGAAAGGTCAGAAAGGATCAGTGCTGAACAAGTTGCCACCTCTCCTTCCTCTGTATCACTAATTCTCTCAGAATAACAACGTACACGGACACACAGACACACACTCAGTTGCCTGGATCCCTAATCGGGGGGAGGACATCTCCAGAGGCAGTAGCCCAGCCATGTGTCTCCTGTCTGTCTCTGTATCCATGGAGAATGAAGGAACACTGATGAATTTATGCTCACTAAAAAAACAAGAGCCAAAACAATTCATCTTTGTGAGTGATTCTTGCTGGGTGGGACAATTACTGACCTCTTCCGAAGTCACGCACCCTGTGGAGCTTACATGCATCTGTGTTTCACCTTAGAAAAATCACAGTGAGAATTAATAGCAGCTCTCTTGATGGTAAGAGGGGTGAAGAGACTTTGATTTTACAGCGGGAAGTTGGCAGGACATTACCATTTTGAGCTTCTCATACAATATTCCAGAGTTAGGAAAAGCTGACTTTTTCAGGAGACAAATCTCTTCCTTTCCCAGCTAAGTAAGTTTCCAGCTGCAGCCAAAATTCACATGTAACATCTCCATTTCTCCATTTTTGCAAACTGACCACAGATTCCGGTGGTATGAAAGAGAAAGAACTCCATGAGGCCAAATGATCTACCTCCAGCTGAGAAGTAATAAAAATTGCTTCTAGTTCATAATATGGCCCCTATTCACCTTCCTATCTTCTGTCCAGCATGGGAGAGAATTCTTCAGCTACGTTGCTTCATTTAAAAAAAAAAAAAAAAAAAAACAATTTTTCTAACTCCCTTAAAACTTTAGAAAAAGCAATTCTGCATAGATCCTATGAAATTCCCAAAGACAAGCTCAGCTAATTGTTGACACAAGATTCAGCCCACCCTTAGTCTCAGTCTCTCCGAAATTAATCCTTTTTTGGGTTGTTTTGTTTTGTTTTTTGGATTTTTTGCCTTTTGGTTTTTGGTATTTTTGTTTGTTCGGTTTGGTTTGGTTTTCTTATGTGGTGACTGATAAGCTATGTAGCTTTGTGATTATAAAATATGCTGACTTGGGATATAAGAGTTTGTGTTCAAATAGCAGCTCTTACCAATTCTTAGCCTCGCTGTTTTCATCTGTGTAGTGGGGATTATGATAACTATCAGGGTGAATATTAAGAGTATGAGAGTAACATATACAAAGCACTTAGCACATTGCCTAGCACATAGCAAGTGCTTAATAAAGAGTAACTCCACAGATAGCATAGGAATATATGGATACCACAAAGAAAATTAAGGAATACATCTCACACACTGAAGAAAGCTAAAGGGGGAAAAAAAAACCACTAAGTAAAGATTTAAGGCACAATGGAATTTTAATTCTTTTTAGGTCTTTCTGAAGAACTTCAATAGCTTTAAAAATACTGATTGCAGCTATAATACTATATTCCTAGTCTTCCTTATACTTCCTCAATCAGCTCAGTCTCAATCCCCAGCTCCAGCATTAGCCCTTCTAATTGAACTTGTTAATGCTATTGGCTTGAAGGAACAAGGTAATAGCCAATCAGGACATGGAAGGAAAGACTCTCTTACATTGTCCTTTATAATTTAAAGGACTTGAATGCCTTGTATACTCAATGGGCAATTCAGAGCAATGTCAGGTTGATTTCCCAAAGGGTGGAATTCAATGTTATAATCATCACACATACGGAATCCAGCTTCACACACTTGAAAAAGAGCAAAGCTAGAATGTATTCCTTGTTTGAAGTTAATTAAAGTAGTAGTGAAACCACCCATAAAACACTGTCTGCAGCCAACTAATTCTATAGCGAGGATGTTGATTTGTCTTGCTTCTGGTGCATATATTTTTTTCCAGTTCTGTTCCTCAAATAAACAAGAGTGCCTTTTTTGTGTGTGTGAAAAATTACCAGAGGCATTTAAAAGTGGATATTTCAAGTGCTTACTGCTGGTCTTTTTCAGACTGCCTACTTCAGGCTACACAAAAAAGAAACAAAACTCTTTTCTGGTGTTATTTCCCCTCTGTATTTTAGTAAGCCTTTGAACGCTCATACAATCATTTAGAGAACAAGATTGTTCTCCATTGTTTTAAGACCATGTAGGGTAGAAACCAAAGGCAACTTAGACATTTACACTGTATAAATATGGAAACTAGACTTTTCACTCCTTATCTACTTCTCTTTTCTTCCCTGCACCAAGAACAGCCTGAATAGGTTATAAGTCTTCATGAATGTCTGCTGCAAATGCATGTATAAATTTCCAGTCTTGTTTTTTAACCTTGTTAGGCCCACACATGTTCTCTTTGTATAATCAGTAAGAATCAGACAATTCCTAGATGCTACAAGCTGTTCTTTTTCCAAAATTTCATGCCAAGAACCTCCTCTGAATTCACTCTCTCTCACGTCCATCCCAATGGCCTAACTATTCTCCTAGTCTTGCTAGCCCACACATTTAGAATTATTTACTAGATATTTGGCATTATTCTATGCGTATTGTAATCAGTAACTTTTTTAAAGTTTATTTATTTTTGAGGGAGAAAGAGAATACGGAGGAAAGGCAGAGAGAGAGAGAGAGAGAGAGAGAGAGAGAGAGAATCCCAAGCAGATTCCACACTGTCAGCACAAAGCCCAATGTGGGCTCAATGCCACAATCCATGAGATCATGACCTGAGCCAAAATCAAGGGTCAGTCACATAATTGACTGAGCCACCCAGCTGCCTCTAATCAGTAACTTAAAAAAATTTTTTTTAATGTTTACTTATTTTTGAGAGAGAGAGTGTGTATGCACATGTACTAGCCAGGGAGGGGCAGAGAGAATGAGGGAGACACAGAATCCAAAGCAGGCTCTGCACTATCAGTGCAAAGCCTGACATGGGGCTCGAACTCATGAACCGTGAGATCATGACCTGAGCTGAAGTCAGATGCTCAACCGACTGAGCCACTCAGGCGCCCCTGATCAGTAACTTTTTTAAACCTTAAAACACTCCTAAGAGGTAGATGCTATTGTTATCATTTCATAGAGGAGGAAATGAAGGTTAGAGAATTTTAATGATTTGATCAAAGCTGCATCACAGGAATGATACTAAGGCAGAGCTCATTTGTTCATGATTATACTGCATTGCCTTAACTAATAATTCAACTCAAATATGTAAAGAGAGAAGGGTCTTAGAAAACATAGAGTCCAACTGCATCATTTCACATGTGGGGAAACTAATTGAGATTAAATGTTTAACCCAAGGAGTCAGGGATCAGCAGATCTAAATTAGAAGCCGTAATCCAAATTCAAGTCGATGCTCTTTGCACATTTCTGGAATCCACCATCTACTGTATAATTCAACAAAAAAACACGCTTTGGCAGTATTTGTGTGCATTGCTAATTAGTGCCATCCTTTTCCTAGTCTCCTGCCCCTTTATCTTCCCTGTACTTTCCAGCAAGTGTGTTAATCTTCACCAATTCCCATTTCTTTGTCTTTCCTCTCCTCAGCCTCTCTCCTGCAGTATGTGATGGCCTGCACTCCTCTCCCTTTTTGCTCTAGCCTCCTTTGGCTCCCTTGACTGTCTTCTCCATTCTTTGTTTCCTCACATTTGACTGCCATTTTTCAACCTCCTTTGCTTGTCTTATCTTATGTGGCCCCTACCGGTTCATCCATGGTTTTCCCTTTTATTCAATAACAACTTTGTTTATACTACCACCTCTGTACTAATAATTCCCGCATCAGAAACTCCACCCTGATATTCAAACTCAAAGTTAGCACAACCTGCAGAATATTTTCAGCAGCACAGAGCAACGCTAAACATGCATGCAATGCTAAACATGTTCAACTGTGAACTCTTCTTTGCTTCCCATCAAACTTGCTTTTTAAAATTTTTGGTTCATGCCATTGCTATCTACTGATCATTGTAGCAGAAATGAGCCAATTGTTCACCAATATCCACGTTCTATCCCTTCATGTCACACATTTCCTGACTCCCTTGAGGTTAAATGGATTATGCGACTTAGATCGAACTAATGGAATTTGAATGGAAGGTATGTGAACCCTTGAGTCTGATCCTAAAGCCTTATGAAATATTCCATTCTGTCTTCCTCTCTTACCTCATCTGTTGGCCAAATACAGAGGCTTCAGTATAGGAATTCAAGATCCTGGGTGTTTGTGGAGTTCCAAATGGAAGGAGCCTGGGCCCCTGAATTATTTCATGGAACAGAACTGATCACTCCTTTGTCAATTCTTCTTAGAATGTAGGTTAAAAAAAAAATACATTTTTATTGTGTTCAGTCACACTTTGGGGTTTATCACAGAAACTAGCTTACCCTGACCAACGGCATCTCATAAAGGAGTAACTTTAGTCATTAATCACCCTATAGTTTTAGTTCTTTAATATACCCAATCATTCCCAATTCCTATTACTTGTTTGTATGTAGCATTCTTTTAATCTCTCCATTTTTACTACCATAGTCCCAGTGTAATTGTTCCCATTTATTCCATGCTTCATATCTTCTACTACAACTAATGCACTTTATTCTCAATTGTTCTTTGCTACAAATATCTGGTCAAATTCATTTGTAAACACCAGTCAATATCAAAAATATCAAGACTCAAAATCATTCCAATTCATTGCAAAAAGGGTGAAGTCCAAATTCTCTGTCTTCACGAAAGATTGTTGAAAATTTTCTTCTCTATTCTTTTGATGCTCCAAATTATTTAGCATCTTACTCGAGCTATTCACACACTTATTCCATCAATTTACTTATTCTATGTATAAGTATGTAATTATAAAGAATTGTAATTCTTCGGGTTTTTTTTTCTCCGCTGTCAAAATTCATCAAGGACCAAAGTCATATCCTCTAGGGTATTTTCTCTAATCCCAAGGTCAGAAATGATTCCTATACCCTTTGTTTGTAACTATTCTATCACATTGTTTACCTTAGTTCTGAATATCCTTGTCTCTTCCCTACTTTGAGAGTAATAAAGTATAGCCAAATATCAGTGTCTTTTCATAGTGTTTGTTTTCCAGTTCATTACACCAAGTTTATCCCTAAAGTAAGTTCCCTTTCCCCCAACAATAATAATAATAATAATAATAAATAAAGTAAGTACCCAATAAAGATTTGGCAATTGGGGGGGGCAGGGATAAATATAGGTATAAATGCAATATCAAACATACTGCACCTGGGAACCACATTGCTAGGCATTGGTATTTATTAAAATGACTTTCAAAACAAAGTCTAGTGGTACCAACAAAGATTTGTTATTGTTGCTTCTTATAGTTGTTCATTTAACTCCACTCTTTGAAGAGGTTGGAGTTCAAAGATGCCTTTTAACTTTTTTTTCATTTTTATGACATGTTTTAGGCTTTTTGTGAATCAAGATCAAGATGCATAAAACCACTTACCTTAGAAAATGCATGAGATCAAAGTAAGATATCTCTGGAAAGTACACTTAAGAACTAGGAAAAGGCAGTGATATTACCATATAATCATTTAAATTTATCTATTTCTCAAAGCTAAAAGAATCCTCCTTCACTTTTCTAGACCAGCAGTGACCACTTCTTCCTATAAACACATAGGACATGATGTACCATTCATTTGTTAATGAATTACTGCCTTTTTAACATTCTATGTTGTTGCCTACTACTACTATTATTTTTATGCTATTTAATTTTACTAAGCATACACCTTATTTTTTTGCTAGATTTTAAACTTTTTAAGCATAAAATCTCCCTTGGAATTGAATGGTCTCCATATATTATTCAAATAATAACTCAAATTTTGTTTGGTTTTGTTTTAATCCATAGAACATGCAGTGAAATATTCATGCTTTTTGAGCTTTATTTGGAGAAGGGGGTACATTTCTTTTGCTTAGTTTGGTTAATTTAACTCCATTTTACATGTTTGGACTTTGCTATCCCTTACTTTTGTGATTGTATTCAAGTCACTTAATGCCAATAAAGTCCACTTGGTGTATTTTGATTGAACAGGAGCTATTTGGCGGAATGATATTAAAGGAAATCATTTGTGATTCCTATTCTTTTGCTTAGGGCATGAGTGTTTAAGTATACATGGATTTACTACATATACTGTCAGGAAAGAATGTGCTTCCTTAATGGCTAGGTACTTGCCTCAGATTCTTAGATTCGTATCTTATTTAAGTGAGGGAGAGTTAAAAGCAAATAGGGGCCTGCAACTGGGTCCTTGACGCTATTTAGTTAAGAAATGAATTATTATGGGAGGCCCTTGGGTGGCTCTGTTGGTGAAGTGTCAGACTTTGGCTCAGGTCATGATCTCACAGTTTGTGAGTTCAAGCCCCATGTTGGGCTGTCTTCTGTCAGCGTGGAGCTTGCTTCAGATCCTCTATCCCCCTTTCGCTGCCCCTCCCCCCTTCAAAATTACATAAAAACATTTTTAAAAAATGATCATGGGAATCATGTTTATGTGGTGGCGATAAACCTGTTCCAACTTAGGGTATGAGAGCACACCAAAAAAGAAGGAGAATAGTGTCTCTGCTCCTTACCATCAGCCTTGACTGGATCCTGCTTAGAACACCAAAGTGGCCCATCTGTCTTCCTTTCCCTTCCATTTTGAACCAGGGAGAAAGAAAGAGGAAGTAGTCAGAAGGAGGGGGAGAAGTAAAGCTTATTAAAAGAAAATTAGACTGAGGCGCCCGAGTGGCTCAGTAGCTTCCGACTTTGGCTCAGGTCATGATCTCACGGTCTGTGAGTTCTAGCCCCACATCAGGTTCTGTGCTGACAGCTCAGAGCCTGGAGGCTGCTTCAGATTCAGTGTCTCCCTCTCTCTCTCCCCCTCCCTTGCTCCTGCTCTGTCAGTCTCTCAAAAATGAATAAACATTAAAAAAAATTTTTTTAAAGAAAAGAAAATGAGAGCACGAGTGTTGCTAAGCATCCCTTTCTTTTCCTCCCCATAACAACAACAAGAAATTGCAAGTGACTCCAGTTACATTTGGAATGAGAAGGTAAAGATGTATTGGTAGTCTGTGTTTTTCTGTCGAGAGATCCATTCCAACAGCAACACTGCTATAATGCCTTGCCGAGCACCCACTAAAGTAACCATCTTCCCAACTACCATCACCCTCCCTGGGATGTGGAGGGTGGACAGTTTTATATGTTGGAATGTCACTAGACAACCTGCTTTCCAAGGTCTGTTTGCAGAAAGGAAATCCATTTCATCAAATGTTCAAAGCTCATTACCTCTAAGGAGGTCTGAACTTTATTCCCCCACGACCACCTGACAAATGGAAAAAAAAAAAAAAAGAGGGAGAGAGAAATTTACTGCCAGTGTCTGACGGATGAAAATCCTTACTATTTGTTAGCAACATGAAGCCTGAAATCCTCAGACAGTATTTCTCTTCATTTAGTCTGCACATCCCCTCACCGTCCTTTTATGTGTAACAGAGTTAATTCCCAGAGCCAGCCCTTAAAATAACACACAATGACAGCTTCTCTTTCAGCCCAGTTTGGCGAACATGTAGTGTCAAGTTCAAAATGGCGGTCCCACGTCCTACTGCCCTCTGTTCCTTAGCCTTGAGGAGCACGACAGCCAAAGTTCATGAAATCTGCCTTGAAGTCAGTTTGCATTGGTCTGTCCCCTGCCCTTTGTTACCAATAGGTGGAGCTGCTGCAAAGCAGATCAATATATATACAGTGCCTAAGGGATTGTGTTAGACCGACAGCTGCAGAGACGTGTATGCGCTGGAGCATATGCGCTCCAGTGCTCCTTAACAGCAGAGGGACCAGCCTTAATTCGATCACCAAAAATGATAGTTATTCGTTAAGCGGGTGATCATCTACAAATTAAAAGAGCATATCTGCACAGGACCCAAACTTTGACCTATATTTAAATAAATCTAGGCTCTCCTTTAATCACTTCTGAATTCTTTTCTTTACATGAGCTTAACAGTGGTTTACCTCATTAAAATATTTTAAATATTCATTGCATTACAATTCCCTGAGCAAGTCCTACTGTTAGAGTATTGTCTGTTTTAAACATGAGTAACATGTTTTCATTTTTCTCCCTTTTTCCCCTTACCCAGCACTGTCATTCTTGGCTTGGAGAGAAATAGCATCTGATAATGTCATGGGCCATGGACAAGGAAAGTAAAATCAACACTCAATCAAAGAAGATACACGGACACACACACATACATACCCGTATTTACACATACATATATATGTGCATATGTGTATGTGTGTGTTTATCTTCCCTACAAAATTCATCCACGTTTTATTCATCAATGCTTTTTCATATCTTGTCAGAGAAAATATAGTCATTTTATTAAAATGATGGGCATAAAGTGAGGTTAAAATAACAGCAACATGTAGAAAATCACTCCTAGGCATCTGAAATGAGTGGCTAATCACCTAAAGAGAAGCTTCCAGGAAGTAAATGCTAAATAAAGACAAGACTCCTAGCCGCACTATGCTTGACCGTCTTTCTTTCACAATTGTGGGGATCGTTAGCTGGTGAGTGATATTGGAGCTCTGCTTCTAGAGAATTATGATCCCACAGAGAATGTCATGTGGACCTATACAAACTCTTCCGAACTCACGAGACATCTCTGAATATTTTTGCTCATAATTCTGAGAAAGCATTCATTTCCAACGACACCCAGTATAACTTCCCCTCAAATCATTCCCTTCCCCGAGAGGCTCCTAAACTAAATGGTCTCCAAAAGCCAGCTACATACTTTCTACATCATTAAGTAAGAACAGGCAAATGTTAATTTCATAAGCTGGGAAGAACCGGGAGGGCAATAGGATTCAGAATGCAGAGCAGATATTGAGAGCGATGGTCCCCATTTAAGTTACTGAAACTCACTGTTCTCTAGTTGCAACACCAGTGAAGCTTATTTGTCCCTGCCAAGCTCAGCCATTCTAACAAGGGTCATCTCCCCAGAAACAGGTTTAGCACATTCAGCTCAGTGTTCAGTGCATCTGAAGCCTAAGCTGAGCACCATTATGAGTTTCTGGGCATTCTTAGGATATTCTAGTAGCTAAAGTTCCATGATTAATGTTTTAAAATATCTGGTTTCAGGAAGTCTGTTGCTTCCTATATTGGATAACAATGCATATCTACATAAGAGAAACGTGAGGTATCAGGGGAATATCCCTGACACCCTGACCTCCATCCACATAGAAAATTATTGAACAATAAATCCAATATTATGAAAATCAATTGCTAAATCTCCTACAGCTAAACATTAAGTTGTTCCTACTTCCACACATGATACTATATGTCTCTCCAGATGATTTCATAAATTAATTCATAATTTTCTTTATAAAGATATATTGTGGGAGCACCTGGGTGGCTCAGTCGGTTAAGCATCCAACTTGCACTCAGGTCATGATCTCACAGTTTGTGGGTTCGAGCCCTGCATCAGGCTCTGTGTTGACAGCTCAGAGCCTGGAACCTGCTTTGGATTCTGTGTTTACCACTCTCTTTGCCCCTCACTCACTCTCTCTCTCTCTCTCAAAAATAAATAAACATTAAAAAAAATTTTTAAGATATATTGTGTCTTACAGTTCTAAAGACACAACACTTGTAACCCAATTGAATTATTTCTCCTTAATAGTAAAGACATTTTTTAAGTCAACTTTCAAAGCAGGGTCTATCTTAGAAGACTGAAGAGAAATTCCCTCTATTTCAGATCTCTCTTCCCCTCTACTCCTCTACTTTTTATTCTCCAAATTACATTTTTAAAAAACAAACAAACAAAAAATGCTTGAGCCTGTTCCAAGAGATCCTTTTCCACTTGATATCCAAGCAGGAGACACTAGGATCAGAAATTCAGCAGAAGATTATAGTTTATTAAATTCCCTTGAACAACACATTTCCAAAGCATCATTTCAGAACACCCATTACACATTCATTGGTGTCTGTGAATTTTTATTAAGTTCTTAGTCAGTGGGGCAAATGAAATTTTAAGGCTCTAATTCCTTGAAGTGATTCATCTCAATCATTGAACAATATTGTTAATGGTACTCATCACTCTTTAAAATTATTTATTTATATGCACATGTATTTTCTCTCTTACAACCAAATTAAATCTTTATTAAAAAACATTTGAAAATGTTTGATACACAAGGACTCAATAATTATGAATAAGTAAACAATGCCCGTGTTATAGGTGAAAATAATATAAAAAGTTAATTCACCTTCATCCGTTGGTGGTGGGAATGCCAAGTGGTATAGGCAGTTTTGAAACCGGTTTTCCAGTTTCTTATGAAGTTAAACATATACTTGCCATATGACCCAGCATGTGTGGGACCCAGCAACCCCATTTCTAGGTGTTTACTCAAGTAAATTGAAAACTTGAATTCACAAAAAATCTGTACACCAACGTTTGTAGCAACTTAATTCATAATAGAACTGAAACTTGAAACAACCAAAATGTCCTTCAATAGATACACGGCTAAGTGAACTTTGGTGTGTCCATACAATGGAGTATTACTCAGCAATAAAAAAGGAATAAGCTACTAATGAAATTTAAATTCATTTTTGAATTTAAGTGAAAGAATCCATACCCCAAAGGCTACATATGGTATGGTCCATTTATGTGATGACATTCTTGAGAAGGCAAAACTGTAAGGGTGGACAACAGGTAAGTATTTGAGGGATTTTAAGAGGGGGGTGGTGAGTGATGGATTCACAGGGGCTCGCAGGGGGATTTCATGTGATAGATCAGTTCTGCACAGCACTGTGGAAGTGTATAAACGACTTTGTGCATTTGTCAAAACCCATGGAACCATACACCACAAGTGAACTTTATTCCATGCAAATTAAACAAATAAACAAAAAATGTCGGGAACCCTCGATGGAATGCAACCTCTGGCAAATGACTATAACTATATTACAGATTTGCAAGAAAATCACTCTGAAGGGACTGGAGTATAAAATGAGCCGACCCAAGTAAATTTGACACGCACAGGTTTAACTGTAAAATGGAATTCTGAAGACAAAAAAGAACTATACCTAAGCATTGTACTGTGGTTGGTAAGTTTGTTTTTCAGGAGTACAGTTTAACAGTTCTGGAACTACTTTATATGTGTACTCTAGTGAGTTTAACACTCAGGAAATGATTTGTAAGTAATGGAAGCCAAGTCTCTCACTGCCAAATAAAGAAGTGGATTAGAGTAAGAGATGTGTGTGTATGTGTATGTTGTGCACGTGTGTGCATGCATGCAGACGTACACGGAGAGAGAGAGAGAGAGAGAGAGAGAGAGAGAGAAGTGGGAAGAGGGAGGGAAGGTGCTGAGATATGGATATGAGGATATACACAGAATAGTATCCGTACAGATATATTTCCTAATTCTGCACAAAGGGTCGAAAAACAATGATAGGCTAGTAGCAATAACACACACAGCTAGTGCCCAGATCTTGGTTTCTAAAAGCCATTCTCTGATAATAAGAACCAGGGCTTCTTGGAAAAATAGTCAATTCTAGGGTTCAGGAAATACAAGATGATGCCGGAGCATCTTGAGCTTCCAGAAATTAAAGAAGTGGTCAAAAAAATAAGTAAATAAAATGGAGGCTTGACAAAAATACACGAGTTTCCAAAGGCCAACACTGGAATGAAATAAAGAGAATATTGGATTATAACACAAGTAATATAAGCATCTATGATATACTAGTACAAATAAATGATTGAGTAAATGAATAAATGAGGAAATGGACAAATATTCCATATGGAAGAATCCCAAATAATTAATATAGAAGAAATGAGAGAAACAGGAAAGCACCTTTAGACCACCATAGTAATAACTACTTTTTGCAAGATTCACTGATAATGCTAAAGTTAATGAGCAAATGTTAAAAAGAAACAGGATAAATGAAGAACCTCAATGTGTCTTTCCCATAACACTTACTGTCATCATCATCTTTAATATATTCCCAGAAATTCTTTGGTACTCCTTCCTCCAGGAAGTGGACTTTAATTTCCCACCCCTGAAATGTGGGCAAGACTTAGTGACTCACTTCTAATAAATAAAATATGTAAAGGAAAAAAATTGTAACTTAGTAGAGAAACCCAGCAGACAAAACTTAATAAAATGCTTGAGACTAACTTTACCAGTAATAAGTCACAATGGCACCATGTGCCCTCAGGTATAATGTAAAGTTAAAGACACCTCATCTCTTTGGTATTCTTCAACATCCATAACCTCCATCTTGTCATGAGAAAACCCAAGAAAAATACAAATAGAGGCGTCCTTCAAAAGTGTCAATGTCACACATCAGAAAAAAAAAAAAGTGTGAGAAACTGTCACATTGGTGGAGGCAGGATGGCATAATGATGGCATAATGATTAAACGCAACGTGGAATCCTGGATTGGATCCTAGAACGGGAAAAGGTCGTATTAGAAAAAATAGGGAAATCCAGATCAACTCTACAGTTTAGTTAATAGTATTGTACCAAGTGAATGTCTTAGTTTGGATAAATATGCCATGATTACACAAGATGTTAACATTACAGGAAACTGGATTGTGGCCATACAGGACTCTGTATTAGCTTGACCACACTTTCCGCAGATCTAAAATCATTTCAAAATGAAAACTTTAAAAAAGAAAAAGCCAATTAATAATACATGCCAAATGAGTAGCAATGACCAAAACTGAGAAGGGTCATCATCGTGAGCATGAATGTTATTA
Source organism: Panthera pardus (assembly GCF_024362965.1). Lineage (NCBI taxonomy): Eukaryota > Metazoa > Chordata > Mammalia > Carnivora > Felidae > Panthera > Panthera pardus. The sequence goes on along the minus strand of NW_026526688.1, from coordinate 47,264,494 downwards.
ACATTCGTGAATACGATGAGAAGTTGGGTGTTGCAGGGTGGTTAGGATTTGGACGTGGAGAAACTAAGAGGAAGGCGCATCATGAGCACAGTTAGAGCGGGGAAATGCGCAGCTGGCTTAGGGTGGCCGTGAATGAGCCAGTGCAACTAAATCTCAGGCTGGCTGAGTTAGCAGGGCTCTCCTGTTGTACAAATCATGACTTTGCGGTGTAGACATTTGATTTAATTGCTTGCAACATTCATTTATCTCACTGAAAATATCTTTACTCTTATTCCTAGATAAAAGGGTGAGTTCCTAAATATAATCCGGACATTATCTCATCAACTTGTGACTAGTAAAGACATAGCATTTGTTGTGATTTGATTTAGGACATTTTTTCAGCTGTCAGTGAATTCCTTATTGGTCCAAATGGCTGGTAAAACATCTGTTTAAAAATTATTTTTGAAGTTTACTTGTTCTTGAGAGAGAGAGAGAGAGAATGTGAGAAGGGGAGGGGGCAGAGAGAGAGAGGGAGACAGAATCCCAAGTAGGCTCCATGCCATCAGCACAGAGCCCGATGTGGGTCTTCAACCCACGAACACTGAGATCATGACCTGAGCCAAAACCAAGAGTCATATGCTTAACCAACTAAGCCACCCAGGCACCCTGATAAAACATCTGTTTAAATCAGTGTCTCAAAAGGAGGTTAGGTGGAAAAATTAAGATCTTTGAGTCTGATTGAACTCTTTACAAATGGGCTACAGCACTTGAAATGATGTGAGCTTCCCTGAATCACTATGTTTTTTATGCAGCTGTCCGTCAAAGACATTCCCAGGGCTCCAGAGTCACTGCCCTCAGATATTGGATATTTGTCCTCACAAGGAGGTTCCTACCTAAAAGTCTTCCCATCTTTACCAGAAACGCAATAGTGTTTCTATACAATTTTACATTTATTATAAGGAGTCTGCCTGGAATGACTATGGCATTGTATATTTTCACATCCCCTCTGATCCCCATCTAGAAAGCTTCCTATGGCATTCAAGAGCCCTCTGTGGTCTTCTTTAGCATGCAACATCTTTCCACTTCAACATTTTATGGGAGAAATACAAAGCTAGTCCTCTAGGGGACTAGCATGCTGCTTAGCTGAAGTTCAACTAATGATAGGAACTGTAAATAAGGCATGGAAGCTAATTCCGGTCACTGTCTTTGTTTCACTGACAATCATTCAATGCTACTGGCAAGATGCTTCCAAGTATCAATCCCGCCATCCAATGCAAACACACATTGACCCTCCTCATTGCCATCAGCCCTTATACACACATGGGCACACCACAGACCGGCCCACACACTTTGCTTCCAGCACAGAGAATCAAGCCTGGAAACAATTGTATGCTTCTGAAGAGGAAAATTCTTCCTTTCCTGCTAATAACAGGAAGTGTAAAAATGTGTCCATGAAAATTCTGTCTCCTAGTAATTCACTGCTGCTCGAGCCAAGATCTCACTGGTCACAAATTACGGAGGGGCATTGTGGGGGGAGGGACTTTGGATGTCTAAGGTGTCTTCATCAAATCCCAGGCTAAAGTCTGAATAACTGGTGCCAAAAGAACCCTAGAAAGTGACTATGTATTTTGCACCCCTCCCAAACATGATCAAATATAGATAACTTTTAATAATTCTACTTTTGTTCTTAAAATTAATTATGGGCTAGTCCGGAGAGCACTGAAGATTAGCTCTGCCTGACAAGAGCCTCATTGTAGGGGTTGGCAGGAAAACATTTTCTAGGATATGGACTTAATTAAACTGAAAATACAGAATGTTAACACTAAATCCTTAGTCTCACAGTGTGGTTTGATCCAGCAAGGAAAAAAAATTGCCTTTTAATCCATGCAAAAAATAATGGTGCATAAAAATGTGGATTTGGTGCCAATGAGGGGTTCCAGCCAGAGTTCCAGAGGCCAAAAGAAAACCCAGGTAGTTGTAACCAGGAGCCCTCGCCAGATCCTGGATGTACCATCCTCTTTACAGAACAGCACGATGCTACGTTCAGACTTTGGCATCACTGTGGAGATTCAAACAAACACTTCTTTTTAGAAGTGGTTTTCAGCCTGTGGACACCCCATGGTCTGCAGGGACAGGGCCAGTCCTTCAGTGCTGGTTTTTCCTCACTCTGCTGCACTGATGAATTTACATGATTCTTTTAGCTCTCCTCATGCTCTCAAATCCTTTGTCCTTGGCACACACACACCTGAAATTCATTAAAACTGAGTCCCTAAGAAAACTGAGACACAGGACTCCTTTTTTATGCACGGAGCCAAACAGGAGCAAACACTGTCTGCTCCTACTCATAAATTCTGTTTCATTTCAACAAGAAAGCATGCTCTTTCTCTGTCACCGTCTCACACACACACTTGCACACATCGACTCACAGAAGTGTTCTTCCTTTCAGCTCATGATCAGTGGGAGGATACACTGCTCAGGAAAGTTGTGGAGTGGGCTTCCCGCATCTAGAAAGCAAGGGAAAGTCTGGCAAAGCTTTTCCTGGAAGAACCCTCTGAGGGATCAGCATGAAGCCTGATTTCAGTCACCAAGAGAGAAATTGAGTGAGCATTGACCAGGGTGACTGGGTATGCTCCCAGTCACTTCACAAGCTAAACTTGTTACTGGGTGTCCTGACGTGATAGCTTGACATTAGACAAATAGATACACAGGATGAGAAGTCACTGAGGAAAATAATCGCACCTGGCAGAGCGGGATGGTGTGACATTTCTGAATCCCCAACCGCCTCTTCTAAGAAATCATTCTCCGGCATCAGAAAGTCTCAGAGTTAAAGTCAGAGAAGGTTAAGGGATTTCATTCTCTCTAAAGAAAACAACAACAGTCAAAAAATTTTAATAGGAAAACAATGGCATGGTTTCTTTCTCACCTCAGATGAGAAACTCAAAAATCAATTTACAAAGGAAGTCTTGCTTTTCTTGTGAATTAGGAACTCTGCAGATGAAAAATTCCCCTCTTTGACTTCAATTTCTGCTGCAAACCTGAGAAGCAGCCAGCGGATGTTCTTGAAAGTTCCCCCTGTTGAGGACATATAATATCCAAATTTTTGGATAAAATGACCTTTTCCTGACTTATGCATACACCTTTCCTTTTCTCTGCCTTGGTGGGTCAGAAAATACAAGCCAGACTCTGCATTCAAGAGGACTTTGGGGGTATCTGGGTGGCTCCGTCCGTCAAGCATCCAATTCCTGAATTCTGCTCAAGTCATGATCTCACGGTTCATGAGTTTAAACGTTGGGCTCTGTGCTGACCATGTGGAGCCTGCTTGGGATTCTGTCTCCCTCTCTCTCTGCCCCTCCCCTGCTTGCTCTCTATCTCTCTCTCAAAATAAATAAAAATAAACTAAAAAAAAAGAGGGGTCTGTCTTCAAGTTCTCTTTAGACATCATGCTGGAGTCAAACATGAAAAATTTCAAATACTGCCTAATGAAATGATTTTCTTTGCTCAAAAAAAAAAGGGGGGGAGTCTCAAGCTTTGAAATGTGATAATTTTGTTAGCTCATTACAGTCACCCTCTAAATAATCGGCAATTACCCTCTTTTAACCTTTAGTTTTATCTTGGGCTATAGCTAAAGTTTTCACAAAACTCAGAGGAAAGGGTGTTCTCACTCTCCAGGTAGCAATTTGTTCTCCAATGTGTCTTCCAGAGTGCACTGTCTCATCTGCTGGCACCTTGCTTTCCTTACTTGGGTGGCTTTCGCTTCACTAACATGCTCATTTGTAAAGAATGGTGTTTGTTTTAAAATGAAAAAGTGACTTCCAGAATCAGGAAAACACTACCTCAAGAGGAAGAAAAGAGATATGGAGCACACTCCTACTCTATCATATGTCATTTTGCTTTCTCCTTGTAATAAGCATATGCCAGGCATCACTGATCTCAAGTAGCAAATATGGAGCCTGGGCGTGAAACACACACAGCTCAGCTGAAAGCTGGGACCCCAAGCCAAGCTTCTGTTACTGCTGAGCCTACCTTCCTTCTGCAGCACCACACTGTGCCCCTCCCCCAGGTCATTTAATGGGCATGCGAGGGGGCCCCTCGGTGTCTCAGTCTGTTAAGCGTCTGATTTCGAGTCCGGTCATGATCTCGGAGTCCGTGGGTTCTAGCCCCACCTTGGGCTCTGTGCTGACAGCTCAGAGCCTGGAGCCTGCTTGGAATTCTGTCTCCCAGTCTCTCTGTCCCTCCCCTGCTCACACTCTTGTCTCTCTCACTCTCAAAAATAAACATTAAAAAAAATTAAATGAGCATGTGAGAATAAACAGAAAAGGCCCAGGACGTTTGAAACTGGGCACTTTTTATTGCCTTGGTTTTCCAATGAAATATTAAGTCCTTAACAACTGTATTTATATTGTTTAATCTTTAGTTTAATGCTAACACTGTAAGTTCTTTTTTCTAATGAGCACTAGCAGAAATCAGCTAATGTAAAACAATCTTTAGAAACTAATAAAAGTGTATGTTTTGTTCCAAGAAAAAATAGGGAAAGTTTCACCTCTCTTTAAGCATCTTCTGGATCTTTTTAAAAAATGCCAAGACAAGGAAAATGGTAGTGCTGAAAGCCAGAAACTTAATAGAAAGAATCTGGCCCTTTAATTATGCAAGCCGTATGGAATATACAAGCACACCATGAATGGTGAAAAATCTTCTTCCTGTTGGGGAAAGAAATCTATCTTATGTTAGTAAGAACAGCAAGAAAGAGTTTTCAACTCTTTGTGTAAAGCATCTACGATTATACTTAGATCAACAAGCAAAGAATCATTTACCAACTGCAAATATAACGTATACAATTCAATTTATTGACAGTGTGAAGTAAAATGTTGTCTATGCTACAGGAAGAAACCTGAGGAATCATAAATGTGAAAAGCTATATACCAATGACTACATATGAATTTTGTAATTATAATACTTTTCATAGAAAGTCATTATCAGAGTACTATTACAAAGACCAGCTGAATATCATACCAGTATTAGAAATAAATTATATAGGGGCAACTGGGTTACTCAGTCAGTTAAACATTCAACTCTTGATCTCAGCTCAAGTCTTGATCTCAAGGTTGTGAATTCAAGCCCCACATTAAGCTCTGCACTGGGTGTGAAGCCTACTTGAAAGGAGAAAGAAGAAAGAAAAAGAAAGAAAGAAAGAAAGAAAGGAAGAAGAAGAAAGAAAGAAAAGAAAAGGAAAAGAGAAGAAAAGAAAAAGAAAGAAAGAAAGCAATATATAGAAAGTAGAAAGGAAATAGTTACATATTGCATATATCTGGTTTTAAACATATAATGTATATGTGTGCTTGTGTGTGTGTGTGTGTGTGTGTGTGTGTACTGCTTCTGCATCAGGGGTTGGCAAACTACACTCAAGGGCCAAATCCTGCCCCATTGCCTATTTTTGTAAATAAAGTTTTATTGGAACACAGTCACACTGGTTTGTTAACATATTACCTATTGCTGCTTTCATGCACAAACAATGGCAGAATTGATTAGTTGTAAACAGAGGCAGTCTGGCCTGCAAAGCCTAAAATATCTACTATCTGGCCCTTTACAGAAGAAGTTTGCCAATCCCTAATCTATGTATGACACATAATTACTTATCAATTTTTGTGGGATTGAGTTTCATTAAGGATCAAATTGTTTAAGTTGATGAACAGATGAATATATATGTTTGAATAAACTCTGTGACTATTTCTGTTCAACATGATAAAGGTGAAAAATTATTATATCTATAAATTATTATATATATATAAACATATATTATGATATAAATATATATAATATAAATTATTATGTATAAATATAGATGTTGTTTATAATAAATTTATTATATATAATGTATAAGATTTATTTATATATATAGTATTATGTAAGTAAATATGTACATCTACAGGTAAAAGTTCATATGAACTTTCAAGGAAGATTAAAAGTTGCTCCTTATCAGCTCTGAGACCTTGACCTTTCTAGGCCTCAGTTTCCCCATTGGTAAAATGATGACAATAACAGGCATATTATTGTATGTTAACATAATATTACTGTAAAGATGAAAGCAAACAAGTGCTTGCCCAGCACAGAGTAAGTACTTAATAAATGTGAGTCACTAACATTATGTTACTGTTATAGCTATTATTAGGAAACTTGGCCCACAAGAAGGCACCTCTATCTCTGAGAGAAGTGTGTAATCTTTCATATAGGGAAGACTTTGAATCATTATCAAGGAACTTTAGACCTGCCACTTAGACAGCAAGTATGTAAAGCAGATGGATATGCCTTAATGTGCCAACAGTCTGGATTCCAGATTCTTGACAGAGTTTAATCTAGAGAAGCTCTTATTGAATTTCTGTAAAAAGAAAATTCAGAATTATTGGGATATGCTAAGGGTAGTATAAAGAAAATGCTGATCAACCATTCTTACAGGCTTTCTTGAGTTTATTTTGTATAAAGTTTGCTAGTAATTACAACACATACGCTAGGCTATACTCCTTCACCAGGCATCAATTTACCAGGTGCCAGGGAATGCCTTTGGGGCATCACAAACACTAGCCTAGCCTTATAAAAATTACTCTAGATTGGTGGTTTTGTACATCCAATGACATTTGGGGTCTACTTCTTTCTTGTACCCTCTCTTTCATCAACTCAACATGATTTTTGAGTTGCTGATGCCAGGTACTAGTTTCTTGGATCCAGCTCTGGTTTCTATCTTACATGGCTTTTATCACCTTCTATATATTCCATCATCTTTTTACTTTTTACTCAACTACGGAGAATTAATAAAAGTAATTTGTTGCTTCTTCAGCAAAATTTCACGTCTGTTGCTATCACACAAGATATAGTAAGATACTTACACTGAATTAAAATCTAACATTACAGCCTTGCTTTTATATGGGATTATGATAAGATATGTGTTCATGGGGGAGTCTGGTTGGCATGGGGGTTGGCCTGGTTGGTAGAGCGTGCAACTCTTGATCTCAGGGTTGTGAGTTTGAGCCCCAGGTGGGGTGTAGAGGTTACTAAAAATAAATAATTTTTCTTAAAGAAAGAAAAAAGAAGTGTGTTCATGAAGTAAGTTTTTGCATCTTCTAGCAATTCTCTTTTGAAAGATTTTTCTGTTATTAATCAGGAACTCAAATGGGAGAATTTGTATTAAGTTGTTCTGCACAGAATTTAGTGTCATATATTGTCTCTTCTAAATAACTGAAATGCATGTTTTTTCAGGCTACGAAGGCAGTGCAACCTTTCTGATCTATCTACCTATCTATTTATGGACTATCTGGAATCTCTGACTAAATCTGACATGTAAGTGTAATTACTGACTAATCCAAGTTTCTATGAGAATTTTTATTCCATTTTCCGTAAACCCACAGATCTCTTTTGGGGACTTAAGAGCAACATGAAAACAACCCCCCCAAATACATATTTTTTACTGTGAGATTTTTCTGACTTTTTGTTCTTATGATTTGTAGATGAGTTGGATATAGTATTAATATAGCATATGTTCTCGGTAAGTAATCACTACTTTAAAATATGTTATGATTATGCTTGTATACATGTTTGAAAAAAAGAGTATCCCTTTGTGAAAATGCATGGAGAGAAAATCAGATGGTTTAAAATCTGTGTGTTGTTACGGAGATCCATTGATATAGTATATTGGTATTTGAATTTAATAAAGATATAGAAATACCAGTATACCTATACATAGTGATTGTTGCAAAAGGTAGGATGCTAGGTCTTGGGAAATACAAACCATGAAATAAAGTAACACTTGCTTAAAGGAAACCCTTTTCTGTGGCTTCAAAGAAAAATTCAGTCTGATCCCTCCTGGTTGTGGGAGTTGACCCGGTCCACATGGAGGTTTCACTTAGCGGGCTTTCCCTCGGCTGCAGTTAGATGGTCATGAGGCTGGAGTCATCTGGAGGCTTTTTTGCTCATGTGTGGTGCCTGAGTGGGATGTCAGGATATCTGCTTGGGCAGTGTCTTTCCCACTCTCCTGCTTTCTCTCCATGCAGCCTTTCCACATGGGTTCCTTCATGCCATGGCAGCCTCCGAGTCACTGAACTTCTCACCATGGCAACTGGCTTCCCCTAAGCAAGTGTCCCAAGAGCTTAAAAATCATTTTAAGAGATAAAACAATAGCAATATTAAAAAAAAAAAATTAAGGGGCACCTGGGTGGCTCAGTCGGTTAAGCGTCCGACTTCGGCTCAGGTCATGATCTCACCATCCATGAGTTCGAGCCTCGCGTCAGGCTCTGTGCTGACGGCTCAGAGCCTAGAGCCCGTTTCAGATCCTGTGTCTCCCTCTCCCTCTGACCCTCCCCTGTTCATTCTCTGTCTCTCTCTGTCTCAAAAATAAATAAACGTTAAAAAAATTAAAAAAAAATTAGTGTTTATTTTTGAGAAAGAGGGGGGAGGGGTTAGAGAGAAAGAGGGAGGCACAGAATCTGAATCAGGCTCCAGGCTCTGAGCTGTCAGCACAGAGCCTGACATGGGGCTCAAACTCACGGACTGCGAGATCATGACCTGAGTGGAAGTTGGAAGCTTAACCGACTGAGCCACCCAGGCGCCCCTCAATAGCAGTATTTTAATAAGTTTTTATGCCAGCTACTGTGAATATATTTTATTTTGTTTTCGTAATAACCTTCGAAGTGAGTACCATGATTTCTCTTTTAAAGATGAGGAAACCGAGGTTCAGAACTGTTAGCTAATTGCATCAGTCCACGGTAGCTGTAAAGTAGGCAAACACAGTTGTCCTATCCAGTTGTTTGGTCCAATTTAATCCAGGCTCTTCCCTCACTACAACCCACATCCTTTTTCCTATGCTCATAAAACCATGCAAAGTTAAATGGCACAACAAGAGAGAAACAGCAGTTCAGTACACAAGACACATGAATCCGGTGTGATTAATTGCCAAATTAAAATACAGATAACAAGTACTCTAGGAGTAGAGCAGAGGGAGAATTCCCTATGAACTAGCATTTCAGAGGGACTGTCTTAGATTAAGTGATTGAAGTACCACAAAGTTTTGTTCACAAACTGAAGATAATTTAACAAGGCATGCATGCTGTTTTTTGTTTATCAGGTATTTTTGCTTACCTCAAAATTCTGTAGACATATTTTTCCCTTACATAGATATTAAAATTCCAGATCTGTAAAAGGCAGAGCAGATACCATTTACTTTAAGTGGCTTGGATAATAACTCTTGGTCATCTAGGTAGTTTTGCTGATTTCCTTTTTACTGTATTAGATTATATGACCATTATTATTTAAGCCTAAAAGAGAGTCCAATCCGCTGATTAAAGCAGGAAGAAAGAACTATTTCATTAGAAGAGGCAGTTGTACTTTCCTTTATAGGGAAAATGATGATCGCAATGCTATACTGGAGGAGTAGTTTCTCTGCTGGTTGCAGAGAGAGAGAGAGCAGGCAGGAGGGCAGAGAGAGACAGAGAGTCAGAGAGACAGAGACAGGGAGGCCTTGTACAACCCCAAAATGCTCTTCAAATGCTGCTTCATGCCTGCTGGATGTGTTAGTAACAAGTTTAGTGCTCCAGCTTGTGTTGAATCTGGTTTCCTACCACACCCCTTCTCCCCAGTGAGAGCTCCAATGAGGGTTTGTTCCAACAAATACAGATTCCAAAAAAGAAGGGAGAGAAATGACACATGCTCATACGAGACCTGCAGCCGATTCATCTTCATGCTGATTAAATTGCCCAAATCAAATAAAGTAGGCCCATGACAAATTAGGCAGTGGAGCCTTTTGATGGGTTTGCAAGCTGGAGTTTCATGGAATTCAGTGTTGCCAGAGGTAGAGATCAGGGGAATAACGTTGCCCCAGGAAAGTCTACATACACGTCTTGTCCAGATCATGGTTTTCTCATGATGCTTTCGATTCCTGGACTTACATATTTTTTTAAGACTTCTGGGGCACCATGCAGACCAGAGTCTTTTGGTTTGGTAAAAAGAATAGTCCCGTGATGCAGTCAGGCACCGAGAGTCTAAGTTGCTGGAGGCAAGAGTGTAGGCATAACAATCAGATCCTTCCAGGCGTCTAAGGTGGCACTTGCCCACATTATATTTGCTTGCAAGTCAACACCCCTTGAACGTCTGCCTGCTTGCACACTTTATACTCAAGTGATATCAAACTCTGTACCTTGTTTATGTCCTTTGCTGTTCTTCCCTTGCCTTCTTCCCACTTAGCTTCATGTTTCAGCTCAGATATCTTCCCCATCCAGAAACTTTCCAAAGCCCCATTCCCCTCCATACACACTTCTAATCACGTCCCTGAAATAGTCTGTTGGAGGCTTCTGTGTATTATATCTGGCTCCATACGCTCACTGAGAACGAAGATCATTTCTTATTCACCTGCACCTCTGTGCCCAGCTCCCTGCCTGTCTTGTAGCTCGAGCTCAGTGGAATCTGCTGCACTAAAGAACGGGGATGAAACAGGAACTCAGTGAGCCAACCAAGGGAGCTGGGCATCTCAGGGGCCACCAGCGTCTTCCACATCCCTTGGAAAGGGTTTCTTGTGCAGGGGTTTTGTTCAGATGAACTCCATGCTGCCTCACGGAAACACAACTCCCTTATTTTTAACGTTTTAAAACTCAAAACTGCTATTGAAAGCAGAATTGGGAGGTTCTTGCAATTAATTGAATCTGTCCTCCCTCCCTTAGGAGGGGTGGGAAGACCCGTGAGGAGGAAAGAGGTGGAGTCTGATACAACCAGAGGGGCTCTGTAGGTCTCAGGGCTGGAGTGCGAGATGCTGATTATCACCGGAGAAGCACTGAATCCAGAAAAGCAGACAGAATGGAGTGATCCTGAACTAAAGGGGTATGCCATCCTGGAGGCTCAGGAGAAGGGACAACAAGCCAAAGAAGTTAAGCATAAATGGAAAGGAATTGAAGTTAATTTCCTAGAAGAACTGACACCATTTGAGACTTGCTTGGACCTGCCAGATTTGAAACAGCCACAGGCTGAATGGCTGGTGATGTTGGCTGCCATGCAGTGCTTTCCAGAGATCAGCTGCCTACGCCGGCCTGCTGCTGCTACATCAGATCAGACGGGAGAAAGCGCGGGATGTTGGCCATGCCGTGAAGACTCCCAGTGCCCATCAGGAGATCACAAATCTATTTAAGGCAAGAGGAAACAGAGCAGGTGTCAGGGCCCCCTAAGGCTTCCTGATCAGCTCTCGGGAGGCCAGGCAACCACAGTCCTCCAAAATCAGTGAGCCGTCACTTGCATCTCCTTGGGGAACAGGGGATGGTGCCAACCTGAGAGGGTAGGAGGGCATTTCCATCACTGTCCTGCTGTGAAGATGCTGGGAGCTTAGTCCCAGCATCACTTGCTCCAATGCTATTTGAATGAGCTCTTCTGAAAAAAAAAAAAAATGCTGCTTTTGCAAAAGATGGTGCTAATGTTTCTTGTGGAGCTTAAAGAAAAGGCGTTAAAGAATTGCTTCATCTTCCTTAGCCTCATCACCAGCAAATGGGATTCATGACCCCGGACGGAGTGAGGTGTGGGTTTCTTCAGGTCAAGTACTGTCCATGAGAGCAAGGCTTGTGGGTTGCCCTGAGCTATTGAGGATGATCCTGAACAGAAGAGAACAATGAATTGCGGTTCCCAACTGCATACTGAATGTTTCCTATTAGCTCACTATCCTTTGCAGTAAATCAACTTAGTCTCCGTTACAATAGATGGCAATAGTGCACTGGTTGTCAGCAACATGCCCCAATAATAAGGCTCTTTCAGGCTGCCTCTCAAATACCGATTGTGATGTCTGTGCAGAAATAGAACTGCTTTTAGAAAGAATGTGAGCAATAGCTCTGTAAGAAGGCCAGATCCAGTATTTCAACAGGAGGGTTTCTGAATCTTCTTACATCATGACAAGAAATGTCTTGCAAAGGGCATGATAAAAATTAATTATTTATTTGAAAACTATTTACGAAATTAAGATCCTATTAATTCAGCATCAAAGACATAGCCTCCAAAATGTTCAAAGCCTACAGAGACTACAGGTTATCTGGTGGACTCTGGAATCAGCCAGAAGGATTGGCGTCAAAGCTTGCCTCTACAGCTTACCACCCATGTGACGGTAGGTGGGCTACTTAGACCTCCCCCTAACCTTCTATGTCTAATGGAGGTCATAATAAGACATCTACACAGGACTGTGTGTTAAAAGGGATAACATCTGCCATGTGCTGTAAGAATGCCTGGAACACACATGTCTGATCATTGTGATTCTCTATTATCTTATGCCCAATATTTTAAGTTTCTAACACTGTTAAGACCAGATGCACCATTTAATTCAGGACACCCGATGCCTGCTCCTCATTTCTTGCCCTTCCCTTCATGCCACTATAGATTTGAATTCTCAGAAAATATTCCAGGAGGATTGAATTCTGAGCTTCCCAAAGGAAGAAATAAAGAGCCCAAAGTCAGCTTGTCCCCACTGGGTTGGCATCTGACAAAGATTTGAAGTGGCTCTGAGGCATCACGGAGAATGGCTGAAAATCACAATGTCAGCCTGAAATGCCTCAAAGCTATTTGCTGGCTTGAGCCAGCCCCGGGGAGAATCTCCATTCAGCTTAGTCCGTGCAGGATCACGTTTAGCCCTGGCGGGATGGGAGCTAACCTACCATCCCCTATGGCACCTGGTCTGTAGCAAGCACTTGATGAGAAAGAAGTAATGATAGTAATAACCCCTCTTCACCCACCAACAATAGTCAGGGACATCCGTCACCAAGAATGGCACAAATTCTGATATTACTTTGTGCTGCGGAAAACCTGATGAAGCTCTTCACTTTGTCGCTAATAAGGAGGGTATCTTGCCTACTTCGTGAGCACTAAGGAGGTCCACCTGTGGCATCAAGCACACCCACTCTCGGGGGTGTGCTGTTAGCACACACACAGAACTGACACATCTGCTTCAAGTGACTTTTCTTGTGCTTCAGTCCAGTTCATTAGCCAAAATCTTCCTTGCACCTTAGTACAATACAGATTCAGCACCACCCTCGTATTTCCTGTTGGCTGGGTGATGAACGTGCCCCCTCCTACCAGAAACTTTGAGAGAAAGTTACAGCTAGTCCCCGACTAGTCTCTCCTTGATGCTGTTACACTTGTCATGTGAGGCTTGAATAATTCAGCTTCTTAGCAACCAGGGGTAAGTGTTCCTGGGACAGTGGTTTAGAAGAAATCTGAAATCGCTTTTAGTTTCTTCATAGATTTTTTTTTATTTTTTTAAACGTTTATTCACTTTTTGAGAGACAGAGACAGAGTGCAAGCAGGACAGGGGCAGAGAGAGAGGGAGACACAGAATCCGAAGCAGCCTCCAGGCTCCGAGCTGTCAGCACACAGCCCGACATGGGGCTCGAACTCACAAACCATGAGATCATGACCTGAGCCGAAGTCAGATGCCTAACCGACTCAGCCACCCAGGCACTCCAGTTTCTTCATAGATTTAAGGTTGTGCTACATTGTGAGCTACCTGTACACAAAATGAAGTGGGTTAATGACAGAAGGAGGCAGTATTCCAAATTCTTCAGAATTTGACAAACATCAGCCCAAAATAGAGCCCCTTTTTTTGTCTCGTAATTTTTTAGCAGGTCTTGATATTCTGGTTAGCTAGGAGGAAATAAAATTTCCATGCCTGATTACTTCAAAGCAATAAGCAAGTCAAGGCCCAGGGAAATGTCTTCAATCAAGGCAAACACAATCCACAACGTAAGTGATGAGTGTTAAATCCCTTCCTCCTGTTGCTTTGGCACTGATGTCTTCTGGTAGAGCCTGGTTAACATCTCTCTTTTTGGTACGTGCTTTTCCTCATGTACTCATCATTTTGCATAAAAGATTGGCTAATGGTAAAATATTCTGAATCCCCAAATCAGCTATTTTGAATTTAGTTCTTCTGTTTGTCACTTAAAATTGTTAGCATGCGTGTGCCCAATTCCATAAAAAAAAATTGATACATCGATAATATATTATTTATTATGTCTGTTCCAAAGGGGTCCAAAGGCAAATGTTCTAAAGGCCTGAAAACAAACACTGAGGCTTAGATGAGTGGAGTTATTGTTGACTAGTAAGAGATTGAGTTTCATGCCCTCTTTTCTGTTCCCTGTGTTCAGGTGAACCCTTCCACCCACCCCTCAATTTACCTATCTTCTGTAAGCCTCCTTTGTCATCTCTAAAATGAGGGAAATAATCTTCCTGTCTCATACAGTTGTCATCACGATTAAATGAGCTAATCCACAGATGACATTTAACCTGTGCCTACCACATTAAGTCCTTAGTGAGTGTTACCCATGATGATGATGTGATGATTCTATTTCACTTGGCATTTTACTAAACATTTCCATGTATATGAGCTTGTGGGATTTTCTTCCCCATTTCACTTCTTTTGTTCTTCATTACTAAAAGGAGAGGAGTATATGAAAGATGGCCATTATCATCAGGAACAGCTCTTCAATGCCTTGGAAAATGCTCCACTCTAAAGGATGTGAATATCCAGGGCAAGAGATGAGAAGTTGCAGAGATTTGTTTTTAAGCAAGGATCCTATGAACAGCAGTAGAAAAGGAAGGGGATGGTCTCAACTGGGCAGGGGGTACGCAGAACTGCCTTTCTGGGAGCCCATAAGCCAGTGAACTTGTTAGTGATTAGATGGAGACACAAGAGAAAGAAGATGATATTTACACCATTGCCTCAGCACACAGTCTGTTCCCAATTGGCTGCTAGAAAGAGCACAGTTCTTAGGGAATGGAACCATGTAAACACTTCTCAGATGTTTAGGACACAAAGGCAAGGTTACATAAGTTTTACATCAGTGTTTCAAATGATCACCAGCTTCATTCTCTGAGGGAAGTAGCATTATAATCCACCTTAATAGTGTAGAAGTTCCTTCCTTAACCTCTTTGGGGATCACACTCAGTTTTTAACTGTGATAAAAAGTATAACAAGCGACCTATCCTCTTAACAAATTATAAAGTGTACAGAACGGTACTTAACTATAAACAAAATGCGATACAGCAGATCTCTAGAACTTTTTCATCTTGCATAACTGAAACATTATGCACAAAGAACGGCAGCTCCCCGTTTTTCCCTCCCTCAACCCCTTAGCAACCATCATTCTATCGTCTGTTTCTAGGAGTTTGACTACTTTAGATACCTCACGTAAGTGGACTCAAGGCAGTATTTATACCTCCCTGGTCTACTTCACTTTGCATAACGTCCTCAAGGTTCATCTGTATTATTGCTTGTGGCAGGATTCCTTTCTTTTTTAAGGCTGAATAATATTCTACTGTATGCATATACCACATTTTCTTTTTCTATTTTGAGACTCTAATAAAAGCTCAGGTATCTTCTTCTTTTTTTTTAATGTTTGTTTATTTTTGAAAGAGAGAGACAGAGCATGAGTGGGGGAGGGGCAGAGAGAGCGAAGGAGACACAGAATCTGAAGCAGGCTCCAGGCTCCAAGCTATCAGCACAGAACCCAATGCCGGGCTCAAACTCACAAACCGCAAGATCATGATGACCTGAGCTGAAGTCAGATGCTTAACTGACTGAGCCACCCAGGCGCCCTTCCAGTATCTTCTTTAGAAAACTTCTCATGTGTGTTAAAATGTTGCATACAAATTTTAATAGTCCAGATGTCACCTAAAGCCCATTCATAAAACTCCTCTAGGAATAATGGAAAGAACGAACATTTCTCCCTGACAATGGATGAGCTGCTTAAGCATATGAACTGTGTCTTTTTTATCCATCTCTCCATCATAGCTGCCAGAATGGATATGTGAGAGGTGGTTTTCAATGGAAAAATAAATGAATGAATGTCTATCCAGGCCAAGTGTTTTACAAACATTAGCTCATCTAATCTGCATAGCATCCTATAAAGAAGAGATTATGATCTCTATTTTATAGATGAAGAAACAGGGAAGGATTATATACTTTTTCAAGATCACACACAGATCTTATACATCAGAAATTCAAAATCTGAATGCAGGCCTGACTTAATGCCCATGTGTTTATCTTGTACTGTATTAGCCAGCTCAAGCTGTCATAACAAAATACCACAGGCTGCACAGCTTAAACAATAAAAATTAATTTTCCACAGTTCTGGAGTCTGGGAAGCCCAAGATCAAGTGCTGGCTGATTTGGTTCCTCATAAGATCTCTCTTCCTGGTTTGCAGAAGGCTCCCTTCTCCCTGTGTCCACACGTGACAGAGGGAGAGAACTCTGGTGTCTCTTCCTCTACTTAGAAACCTTATTTGGTTAGGGTCCCTCCCTTACTATCTCATTTAACCTTTATTACATCCTTATAAGCCTTACCCCCAAATATGGCCACACAGAGGTTGGGGCTTCAACATGTGAATTTTAGGGGAAATAAACATTCTGTCCATAGCATGCACCATTCCGCATGTAGAAGTAAGTAGTAAGAAACATTTGGGTTTCTTGTTGTACCAGAATACCAAAGGCTGTACATTTTTTATGCTGCTCAATTTCTGAGAGACATTCTTGGGTAATTTTTGCAAGCTTAAATAGTTGATTTCTTATCAAAAAGAAAAAAAAAGGTGGGGGAGGGGAAGAAAAGCCATGCTAGGTTAGTGGTATTCTCTGGATCTGCCAGAGTGGTTTTCTTACGTTCAGTCAGCATGCGGTTTCCTTAGGGCAAAACTCTTCACATGCTGCTAATCATATGTCAACATTGATATACCATAGGAGTTTCAATATCTGGGACTGATGGGGCGAGTGAAGTCTTCCATTTCTATTCCCACTGGATTGACCGGCTTTCACAGGCTGGTGGTTGAGAGTTTATGCTCATGGGACTTTAATGTAACTTTTGATCATAATAAGAACAAGAAGATTCAGAAGCTATGGGTGGAAGCAGCTGGACCCAAGTCTTTCATTCAACTACCTTTCCACCTTCACCCACCTAACTAGTCTTCAGGCGAGAAAGGAAGTTCACTTACCAGTCTCAGCAGTCAGTAACACTTCCGGAGATTCTCTTTGTTGTTTTGTTTTGTTTTTTAAGTTTATTTATTTTTGAGAGAGAGAGAGAAAGACAGAGCATGAGCAGGGGAGAGGCAGAGAGAGAGGAGAGAGGCACACAGAATCTGAAGCAGGTTCCAGGCTCTGAGCTGTCAGCATAGAGCCCAAGACAGGGCTCAAACTCACAGACCGCAAGATCATGCATGACCTGAGCCGAAGTTGGACGCTTAACTGACTGAGCCATCCAGGCAGCCCCAGGAGATCCTTTTTGTAAGTACAATGAGCCACTTTCAAATCCCCAGAAATGGTCATAAGCCACCTCCTCTTCCCAGGGTTGTTTTATGGTGTGTGTGTGGGGGGGGGGGGGGGCAGGGGGGAGTGGGAGGTGGAAGGGGAAAGGCACAATTTCCTCTGATTTCTCAAACTTTTTATTTTTATGGTTTTTTATTAAAAAATGTTTTTTACATTTATTTATTTTTGAGAGAGAGACAGCGCGAGCAGGGGAGGGGCAGAGAGGGAGGGAGACACAGAATCTGAAGCAGGCTCCAGGCTCTGACCTGTCAGCACAGAGCCCGATGCGGGGCTCGAACCCACGAACCATGAGATCATGACCTGAGCTGAAGTTGGACACTCAACCGACTGAGCCACCCAGGTGCCCCAAACTTTTTTTTTCTAAATATAGAACATATAAATGCTCTTAGTAATTTTTTATTATTTATTTTGCTAAATTAATATTTCTTGTCTGAGGTACAAATTGAAAGATATTCCAGGGCTTAACTGATCTTGAAATAACAGGATTTGAGATGATCCCCTCCATGCCAGACTGCTTATAGCACCATAACGTGTTTTTTGTTTGTCTTCCAGTTTTATTGACATATAATGGACATATGACATTGTATAAGTTTAAGGTTACATGTGTATATTATGAAATGAGCACCACAATTAGTTTGGTTAACATACGTCACCTCACATAGTTATAATTTTTTTCTTGTGATGAGAGCTTTTAGTATCTACTATCTTTGCAAATTTCAAATATACAATATAGTATTGTTAACTATAAACTCACACATATAGTAAACAGATATTTGACAAGGAAGCTAAGAATACTCAATGGAGAAATTCTCAATGGAGAAAAGACAGTCTCTTCAATAAACAATGCTGGAAAATTTTGGTATTTGTATGCAAAAGAATGAAACTAGATTCCTATCTTGTACCATTCACAAAAATTAACTTAAAATAGATTAAGCACTTAAAAGTAAGACCTGAAACCACAAAACTCCTAGAAAAAAATAGACAATGGTCTTAGCAATTATTTTTTTGTATGTGACACCTAAACCACAGACAATAAAAGCAGAAAAAACAAGCGAGATTACATAATGTTTTATTAATAACATAATGATAAACTAACATTTATTTGTCCTTACTATATGTCGGTAATATGCTAAGTACTTAATATGGCTTGTAACATTCAATCTCAGAACAGCTCTGTAAGTCGATGCTGAGGAAGTATCGTTATTATGTAGATGCAAAAATTAAATTAAGAGAGTTTAATGGCTTCCCAAGTGACAGACAACAAGAGATAGTAAACCTAGATGGGTCCAAACTCCCATTGTTACTTGTAGCCACTAGCGTTCAGATGGTACTCCGATCTAACATCCTTCTTGTCACACCTTTCTTCTTCATTTACTTTATTTCCTTCCCCTACATCTCAACAGTGCTGGTAATTGGGATTAATTGTGGCATAAGGCATTCATTTATTGAACAGATATTTATGATGGCCCATCAGTGTGCAAAAGTGATTGCAACTGGCAGAAAGGAAATAAAGTGGATACACGAAAAATTATTTTCTGAACTCCCAGATTATTTCTTTGTCCACATGCTCTGTGTTAAGTCTAATCTCTCCATTCTGTTCTCTCCTCTAGAGGCTCTGTAGTTTTTTATACTTAACAACCCCTATTTTAAACTATGCAATGCTGTGCAAAACAATGTATAAGATGTTTTAAAGACCACCTTGGGTAACTTCCCTGCAATGTTTGAATATGAAATATTTTCCCCTAAACCCACAATTTTCCATACAGTCAAGCTGCTAAATTGCCTCTCTGAGACGCAGAAATTACCCTGTTGGTGTGATTTCTTTTGTTTTCTTAAGCAAGTATAAGATATTACCAATTTCTTTTTAATCCTGCCACTATTGCCATGTCTCCCTCCTCACTTTTAAAACTCTAGACAATTCACAATAAGAACTTGTAGAAATACTAACTTTTAAGGGATGAGGAAAAGGTATGTGCTCTAATGTGTTAATCAGCATCCTTAACCCTCTTTAAGAACTTTCCAGCCTGGTGCAAGTCCTTGGGTGGGTGGTTCAGTCTGACTATTGGTTTTGATCAGGTCATGATCTCAGGGTTCATGACTCCAAGCCCTGCATCGGGCTCTGTGCTGGCAGTGTGGAGTCTGCTTGGGATTCTCTCTCCTTCTCTCTCTCTCTTTCCACCTCTCTCTGCACCCCCTGCTTGTGCACACGCTCTTTCTCTCTCTCGCTCTCTCTCTTAAAAATAAATAAATAAACATTAAAAAAACTAACTTTCTAGCCTGATTTTATTTTTTTTTAACGTTTATTTATTTTTGAGACAGAGAGAGACAGAGCATGAACAGGGGAGGGTCAGAGAGAGAGAGGGAGACACAGAATCTGAAACAGGCTCCAGGTTCTGAGCTGTCAGCACAGAGCCCCACGCGGGGCTTGAATTCACGAACCGCGAGATCATGACCTACGCCGAAGTCGGACGCTTAACCGACTGAGCCACCCAGGCACCCCTCTAGCCTGATTTTAAAACAAAACAGCAACAACAAACAAGCAATCATGGCAGCCAGGAGTCAGCATACGTCTTCTTGTTTCTATGCTTCTATGTCTACTGCTTGTCAAGCTGCTATTGTAAGGCTGCCTTAAAGGTTCCCCTTAAGAACCAGAGGCAGATGTTTTCTGAAAACTTTTCTATGGGCTAATTAGGCAATATGAGAAGATACAGACCTTTGTGTTAAGAAAATTTGTCATAAAGGTGACACTCCTTCTGGTGAAGAAGGAGTCGGACTCTTGTTCTACGTATATCAGAGTTATTTAAAATTAGAAGCAAGCAAGTAGTTAATGACTAGCTTCTTCCGCTGAACCTGGATCATGACACAATTAAGTCAAGAGAATATCAAGTAGGGATAATTTCTCTCAGTTACAGAACAAGTAAAGTATTATAAGGATTTATGCCACTTCTTTAAATAACCGAATCCGATGATTCGAGAGCTTGAATTTGATTATGTACTTGTGACCAGAATCCCATTGTACCTACTCTACTGAAAATACAACACCTCCTTATGTTTCTGCTTTGCCTAGAAGTGTCTCCATAGAACTTAGTCAAATTCTGAATGTCTGTTCCCTTTCATTTTAGAATATTTTGCTTATTCACTCTCAGAGTTGGTTTATGAGTGATGCGTAAATCGGCTTTATTCTGTGCTGTCTGATTTGGGATATTTCAGGACTTCAAAGGTAAGGATTTCATCACAGTTTACATGAGATACATACCAGGGAATGAAAGCTTGTGTGCTTCCGTGAATAAACACAGACTGCTTAGAATTTTCTGATTTAAACACACATGAATGTACATACACACAACACAACCTAAATTCGATGCATACCAAAAATTCACTCTCCCAAGAAAATTTTGGCTTTATTCAAGGTAAAATAGAAAGGGCTATAATATGCTGTTGCAATAACGTGATTATTTTGATGCAGCATGTTTTAACTGGTTTTTATATACCTGAAATGATTTTCATATTGAGATAAATCAGAGCACTTAACTAAGTAATAGAATGAATGCTATTGGTCATGCAGAATTTTAGACTTTAGATAATATTTATGTGGATGCTCATAAGTATGAAAAATAGGCAGAGAAGTTAATTTGCCTTTATCTGCTACCAAACCTTCTTGCATATCATGGTGCAAGTCTGGCTGAACGGAGCTGTGGTGACCTGTTGTATGAAGGAGAGAGCCTCTGGTAGAAGCTGGGGTACTTACCAAGCACAGACCTTGTGGTTACCGCATCAGCACAGCCTTCTGGAGCATTGTAGAATCTCCCATCGCCCCACGACGGTCTGCCATTCCTGTACCAATTCCCAACTCTGAGCCTTTCATCCTGTGTTCTCCTGATCTTTTAAGTCTCAGCTGCTGAACGTGAGGAGAAAAGTCATGGAAACGTATTCTCTGTCATCTTCTAATTCCTTGTCCCAGCACAATTAGACAGCCTGGACCACCCAATAGAAACTTTTATTTATCATTTCTTAACTCCTTTAATAGCCCACAGCAGATGACTCTACATCCTTTTCATAGCCTTTGGATACCCAGGATCATCTCCATATCCCCAACTCTCAAGAGCTGACCTTTTTTCCTCTTTACCTCGTTGAGAAATTCTAGCTCATCCAGCTTTAATTCCTAATCACATTTCTGCTTCACCTGACCATTGCTTCCCATCACTTCAAGGTTCCCCTGAATGTTGCCCTACACTGTCTTCCCTCCTGTCATGGAGAGCAGAACATCTCTGTGTGTGTTACTGACACTATAGTCTTTTGCGCCTCTTGAGAATTTCTATTTCTTTTTCGTAACAATTTTACTTTCTGGCTTTCTGTTGGATTTTTTCCTTTTTTTTTCCTCCACTATGCTCAAGTCTCCTCATGTATAAAAATAACTAGAAGCTAACAAATAAAAAGTGTCCTGGCATGTAATGGCAAGAATTTAAATCAGAATCCACCCCCCCCCAACCTTTTTCCTCTAGGAAGTCATAGAAAGAAATAATGGAAAAAATAAGTGCACACAAAAAGATATGCACACTCCACTTACAGGGCAATAAGAAGACAGAAGGCTGCTGAGGCAGGGGTAGAGTTGTCAGGGAGCTGGCAAAGTACTTGGAGTCAAGGGCAGCGGTATACCATCAACAAAAGAAAAGGATCTCAATGCAGGAGTCCCCAGAAAGCACTGGCAAAAATAAGTTCCAAAGATAAAGGTCATATCTGAAGGTCCAAACGCTGCATAGGAATGCTGAGAACAGAGCCGGGGTTATCCAGAAGCCTCAGTGAACAGAGATGGAAACAAAAATGACAACAGAGGCTGGAACAAGCAGGTGCTGATGTGAGAAAGCGTTTAGTGAAATACCTTTGTAATAGATCCCATGAACACAGCCACTTGGGAACCCAGAGCAGACAGAAGACACTATCTGTATGAAATTAATTTCAGAAAAGGGTGGATGTCTCTTCAGAAGTCATATAGAGAAGCACACAGAAGTGTCATATTGGAGTAAAAGACAGCCCCTTGATTTGTAAGGCCTTTTACTTGCCCCGCGCTCCCCTAGCCCCACCTACCATGGAAACTTCCTACAAATGGCTGCTCTGGAAAATTCTAACCCAGTTCACCTTGAATCATAAAAGAACAGTGGCACAGAATCCATTCAAAAATACCATTAAAAATGTGTAAAGGAGCAGTAAAACTTTCCAACAGGAGAATGGTCACAAGAAAAATATTATCAAGTTGTAGCTGAAGATTTAGCCAAAGATCCCATCATTAAAATGAGTTATGAAGCAATCACAGCAAGAAGGAAGACCACAAAGCAGGAAAATGAGAGCATGCGGGCAATGGCCACACGATAGAGACCAGTGAAACAAGAGCCTATGACACTCAGGGAAAGAAGAGAAGGAAGACAAAAGGATTACACAAATGAGGATTATTGGAAAGAGCACAAGAAGAACAGTTACTGTGGCCGTCAGCAGCCCCAAGGGGACAGTAGAAATGATAAAAGAAAAGAAATAAAATGGATGCACTCTTTTAACTCTAAGGAGTGTGGAGGAGAAAGGCAAAGGGCAGGCAACATATTCATATTTGGAATCCTTAACATCCAACAACAGAAACAATGGAACAAAACAAATGTTTTAAAATGTAGCCCAATAAACTTTTCTGAAAATAGAGAAACACAGCCTACATTTTGTTCCAGAAAAAAAACGGACGAGAATAGTCAACTCTATGATGACTACTAGTAAAGTTACTGAATGCCAAAACAATGAAAGAATCCTCCAGAGAGGAGATCCCCCCCCCCAAAAGTCCTAAGAATAAAAACCTCTGTAGACTCAAGCTAACATCAGACTTCTCTCTCTGCCGAAATATCCAACTCCAGAAGACAGAAGGTGGTGAAGTCACACCTAAAAAAATACTAAAGGCAGATAGATTATGAGTCAATTTTATATCTAGCCAAGCTATCTTTTAAGGATATAAGATATAAAGAGCTGTATATAATAACTATAGACAGTTTAAAATGGAAGAATTCCGAGAATACTTTTTCCATAAGCTCTACTTGAAGAAACAGTTTAGGACTTTAACTCAGCAAAGAAATGGCTGCGGAAAGTTTAGCAACAGACTGGTAGTGCACTATGAATGTTTTGCTACAACTGCAATTGAAACAAGTGTGGGGATAAGGGTAACAGCATCATATGGAAATACAAGATGGCTTGGTAACATAGAGAGGAAACAGCTTGCGAAAAGAAGAATAGAAGAGTACAGACCTAGGAAAGAGGAAGCACTGAAACAGAAGAGAGGCATGTATATGGGGTTTTAGAGCACAGAGTCAAGTAGAATCCCAAAGTATGTTCCCTTGACATAAAAGCCTTTATTAGCAAATGGTAGAAGTATCAGGAAATGTACACAAGTTTTTTCCCCAAAATTTATGATTGGAAGATAAAATTACATTTTATAATTTATTGGTTTTCTGAGTACGTTATGACAGTCACTAGGAAAATATGCTTTGGAGAATCCAATTTTTATCAAGAATGCAGGTGTTAATAGTCTGTGTTCAGTCTATGCCTTTACCCAGCTCAGTAGTTCAGTGTAG
Organism: Panthera pardus; assembly: GCF_024362965.1. Lineage (NCBI taxonomy): Eukaryota > Metazoa > Chordata > Mammalia > Carnivora > Felidae > Panthera > Panthera pardus. The sequence goes on along the minus strand of NW_026526688.1, from coordinate 47,240,599 downwards.
TATCTGTTTCAGATGGCAGAATAAAGTTTTAGTCCCTCAAAATAGAGTCTCCAATGATCATAGAGCTTCAGAGGCTCACAAATCAGAGGGTACAGGTGAAATAAACTTGCTGATGCCTCCTTGTGAGTAGTTGGGCAAGAGGTAGCATTGAAAGCTGGCAAATCAAATAACAGAAATATAAGCACAGGGGTTCCCAGGGGGGCTCAGTCAGTTAAGTGTCCCACTCTTGGTTTTGGCTCAAAATCATTTTAGTCATGATCTCGCAGTTTGTGGGTACAACTCACATCAGTTTCCATGCTGACAGGGCAGAGCCTGCTTAAGATTCTCTCTCTCTCCCTCTCTGTGTCTGCTCCTCTGTCCCCCCGCCCTCTACCCCAGCTCTCTCAAAGTAAATAAATAAACTTTGGAAGTGCCTGGGTGGCTCAGTCTGTTAAACATCCAACTTCAGCTCAGGTCATGATCTTGTGGTTCATGGGTTCAAGCCCTGCCATGGAGCTCTCTGCTGTCAGCGTAGAGCCTGCTTGGGATTCTCTGTCTCCCTCTCTCTTTCTTTGCGCCTCTACTGCTTGTGCATGCTCACACACTCTCTCTCTCTCTCTTAAAAATAAACATTAAATATATATATATATATATACACATATATATGTGTATATATATATAATAAGTAATTAAATAATTTTTTAAAAAAAGAAATGTAAGGAAAATTACAAATACAATGATAAACATGAAGGGAAAGCACTATTAGGTAACTTTGAGGGAGGAGAAGGTAAAAAAGGGAGAGGAAGGTGGATGAAGAATGCATGAAAATATCAGTTGATTTTCCAATGCTCATAAAAAGGAAAATAATAAATAGTAGGTATGATGATAGTGATAATCTCCTGAAAAATGCAAACTTTTTAAATATCAGAAGGTATACAATTTTTTAAAAGTAAATATTAAACATAGTAGAGCATACCCTCAGGAAAAAGAGTTAACCAAAGACTAACCAAACTGAGGGAAAGAAATACCCAACTTGAGCAACTCCAGCCACCCTCCACTACTCCAGGGGAGAGAAAAAAAGCTGAGAAACACTTCTGAGGGCCACAGTCCAAGGCACAGGACTCCCTAAAAGACTGAGCTTTGACCACAGCATTATTGAACGTTCCCCCTTCTCCCACACCTCACTACTAGGTCACTAAAAGCCCACTGACAGCAGTAAACACAATGGATGACAGATATTCATATTTCCTTATATTTGCATGAAGACAAATCAGGACAGAGATTCAAGAAAATGATACACACTGTTGCCTGTTAGAGGCCAACAGGCAAAAACCAGAGTAAATGGGGAATCATCTTAACATTACACTCTTCTCTTGGTTTGGTTTTTCCTTTTACCAGAATGAATATATTACCTGTAAAAATATATATTTGTTATTCAAAATAAAAATGTAAAACTTAAAAATTGAATATTTCAAAATAAGATAAATTACCTTCCAAAGGCAAACATTTCATCAAAAAACTGTCCTTTGCTTCTGTTGTACCTTCACACTATCATCCTACTTCCTTTTCATGTACACTCCAACTTCTTAGAAGTAATAATAAATATTATTGTAATAAAAGCATAAGTAAATTATATCAGCTTTCTCCACTTCCTCACCATCTTCTACTTACCGCATAAACATTTGCAGTTGACTTCCCAAGGTCACCAATGATCTCACGTGGACAAAGCTATAAAAATTATCATCATTGATATACCTACTTTTACTTAACAGTTTCGTACAATGCTGTCACGAAGTCAAATGTTGGTGAAGTCAGAATATTAGGGAAGCTTGCTATTTAAAGAGAAATGACTCTTTTTTTAGTAAATAATTTTTTTTTAATTTTATTTGAGAGAGAGAGAGAGAGCATGAGCTGGCAGGGAGGGGCAGGAGGAGAGAGAATCCCAAGCAGGCTCCATGCTCAGTGCAGAGCCCAATGTGGGGATTGATCCCATAACCCTGAGATCGTGACCTGAGCTGAAATCAAGAGTCAGGACCTCACGGACTGAGCCACCTAGGTGCCCCTTGGTAACTGGTTTTAATCTCCTAATGTATTTGTTTCTTACATTGCAATTTTTGATAGTTTCAATTTTATTCAAATATTAGGTGGGATGATTTTGAGTTTTGAAATGAGATTTTACTAAGAATATTACTTTTTGACTCTGTTATTTACAAAAGGTTCATGTGTGTGATTAGGTGTGCATTTACACAAGGCTTCACAAAATGTCCACACTCCCATTCGAAGGCACCGAGTCATGCACTGCAATCCAGCCATCCAGTTCCACACCACAGAGTGTCCACTCACAGAAGCTCCTTAAACACCCACCCCCAGGCCTCTTCTTAGATCTTCCCCACCCACATGCCCACCAGTTCTGAAAATGTTTGTTATCGAAGCAACAAGTTCATTGATAGGGACTCGCTTCCCCTCTGGTTAATGCCAGCACCATCTTCCAGACTTGGTGTGAAGAAAAAGAATCTGAAATTTATTTTGTCTGAAGTAATAAGGGATGACTAATGTTCCTGACACAATTGAAAGAAAATGCATTTTAAAAACAAAGAAAAAGAACGTATAACCTGGAAAATGGCCTTTATTTTCCTCTCGGTGCCAGAGTTTACTTCATTATGATAATTCCAGAGGGCCAGCAAAGGAAAACAGACTTCAATTGAAGAGTAATCCATAGCGAAATTGACTAGTCCAGTTTCACTTATTACTGGCTCTGTTAAATGCAAAAGTAGTACATTAAATTGAAAATCACAAAAGAGCAAACAGTGTTTCTAAATTGCTAATACATTGGAAAGCCAAGATCTTCCTGAACCACGGATGCATGCGGCCTAAGGGACATGTGTACAAACGGGAATTTTGTGACCTGTTTTTATAAAAACCTGCATGAAACTCTATCAGAATTCAAAAGAGTAATCTTCGACTCAGACAAGTCGGAGCATTTTTTATCTGGCAAAACCAGGCACAAATAAAGAAGATCACGTAAATGGCAATTAAGAATTTCATTAGGAAAAGCTATAAAACAATAGAAATATTCACTATACTGTGTAAAGAACTTCAGCTTTAACAAATACCCACATCCACACATTCCCTGCTCTCATCACACAGCAGCTTCTGGCATGACAGGCTGTCTTCTTAAGTCCTATCTCAATTCCAATTAAAACAGCATTCTCAGAAACATAGGAAAGTGTGTACAGCTTGCCATCATTCATCTAAGGGGGGAAGAGAATGCAAATGTGTGCGTATACATATATATGTGTGTGTGTACATACACACATAATTTGTATGTTTGCTTATATTGTTAAGGGCACCTATAGTGCGTGGGTGAGAATAAGGTAAAGGGAACAATGATTCAAGCTGAACTTCTTTGAATGCACCTTGTTTTATAAGTTAGAATTTGAAGTCATGTATATGCACTATATAATTATAAAACAAAATTAAATTTTAAAAATTTTCCAAGAAACAAAAAATAAAATGAAATAAATAATAGCTGTGTAATTCAATTTTTGGCATAGGCAGTCAGACAGGAAATATTTCAAAGGACTCTAAAACACCGTAATTTGGCTGCATGTCCATAGTGGGATCAATCCCAAGGGGGGAAACATTGTAAAATGAAACATGTAGCTGCTTTCAGTAATCATATTGTTGGTGGTAATGTTGGATTATTGTTATGAGACCACTGTATGTATAATGTGAGATAAAGCAAATGAGTAATTACATTGGTGTTATTGAAAACTGAGATTTGGAGCATGGGAAAGTGAAATACTGATATGAGATCATTGATAATAAGTAAAATCTCTAGTCTTGATTTTTTAAAACATTTTTAATGTTTATTTTTGAGAGAGAGAGAGAAGGAGAGAGAGCATGAGAGTGGGAGGGGCAGAGAGAGAGGACAGAGGATCTGAAGCAGGCTCTGAGCTAACAGCAGGGAGCATATGTGGGGCTTGAACCCATGAACCATGAGATCATGATCTGAACTGAAGTTGTGCAATTAACTGACTGAGCCACCCAGGTGCCCACCTATAGTCTTGATTTTTAGTTGGAAATGTCAGTATAAATTCACAATGCATTTTGGTTCTTTTAAAGGTATATTTTCCAATTCTGTCCTTAGAAAAGCCTAAAAACAATGAATAATACCCCTAGTGCCCAGTTGTGGTCTTGACATGCCATCACCAACTGAAAAGAACCAGGAGTCTTTGAAGACATAGCTGTTACCAGGAAGAAAAATATGTCTTGGATACTTTTCAGAATAATCAAGGAAGGGAGCCTGGGTGACTCAGTTGGTTAAGCATCCTACTCTTAATTTCAGCTCAAGTTATGATCTCGTAGTCGTGAAATCAAGCTCCGCATTGGGCTCTGCACTGAGTGTGAAGCCTGCTTGAGATTGTCTCTTTTCCTCTTTCTCTGCCCCTCCCCAACTTGCACTGAGCTCTCTCTCCTCTAGGAAAGAAAAAAATAATCAAGGAGAGGGTACCTGGGAAAGTGGTAGGAGTATGGAAGAAACAAGGGGAGCATTCTACACCAGAAAGCAAGGGATCTGACACAACTAAACTGTGTTAAAAGAACTTGCTGGTTCTCTTGCTGGTCAGAGTCTCTTGCTGGTCAGAGATGAGACAATCTGAACATTAATAAAGGTAATGACCATAGTAGCTTGAAAAATACTAAACTGTTTAAATCTATGAGTTCATAACGATACGTAAAAAGTCAGTCATCACCTTTGGAAAATATTAAGACTCACTATTTTGAAAACTCATAAATGGAAGAAAATAACCAAGCATTTAACCTTTAAGAACTATACCTTAGGGCAACCAAAGAGTTGATGAAGTTAGATTTCTGTATATAGAAGTATTCACAGTAATGATTGAAGAAGGAACGATGGAATATTACCCTTCCATAACCTCAAATGAATTAATTCAACTAATTAGTGATTTTCAATTGCTACTACTATCATAACAACAGAGAAAACTAGAAATTAGGTACCTCCTATGGGAAGAACACACCACCACCTGGGAAGCACTCTGGAAAAAAAATATATAACTTGAGTATGATGATTACCAATGTAAATGAAATACAGAAAACAGAGCATGTTAGCGTTATGAATATAAACTCCGCAACACAATCTGTAACAGATTCTACAGGAAAAAGGACTGGATTCTGGTTTAACAAGAACAAAAAAAAATGTAAAAAAAAAGTGAGATTGAGAAGACACTTAAGGAACATGTTAATCACAATGCATGGACCTTGTCTGGATCCCAGTTCATAAACAAAGAGTGGAATTTGTGACAAGTGAGTGATGTATCTGATGCTGACTGCACTTCAGAAGCATGTCCCAATAGCATTCTGGACTATTCCAGAAGCAATAGTTCTCAGGCCTGCCAGACTCTAGCTGCATCTCTGAGGACATTTTTCTGGCCCTGGAAACATTTTCAGTCCCAGGACATAACTCTCAACCAGTGATATGAGACAGAGGATAAATGCCCAGTCTTCTTGACCTTCTGTGGGACAATTCTGACAGGCACTCCACACAATGTCTCAAGGATCTCCAACAGGATTGGATCCCACTTACACCCAATAGCACCTCTCCAATAGCACACTCTTTATTCACTTTCATTCCCTCGACTTGGCCACTTCCTCCCACTTGGAAGGTGCTTCCTGGTATCACCTCCCAAAGTAATTCATAGTGGCATCCAAATGTTTCTCTTGGTGTTTGCTGATTTGGGGAAACTTAGGCTAAGGTGCTGTGAATTTTATAGAAAGAATTTGTTATTTTTCAGTAGTGTGATTATAGGGTTGACACATTTTAAAAAGAGGTCCTTTCAGGGGCGCCTGGGTGGCTCAGTCGGTTGAGCGTCCGACTCCAGCTCAGGTCATGAGCTCACAGTTCATCAGTTCAAGCCCCACGTTGGGCTCTGTGCTGATGGCTTGGAGCCGGGAGCCTGCTTCAGATTCTGTGTCTCCTTCTCTCTCTGCCCCTCCCCACTTGCACTCTGTCTCTCTCTGTCTCAAAAATAAAATAAACATTAAAAAAAAATTTTAAAGAGGTCCTTCCAGAGATGCTTTCTAAAACATTTATAGATAAAATTATATGATGTCTGGATTTGTTTCAAATTAATTTATATGTTGCTGGCAAAGTAGGTGGAGTTTTAGACATACAAGATTCCCTGTGATTTGTTACTTTATGATAAAGTTATACGGTGGGTGTATGAAGGTTTATTATACTGTTATAACTACTTTTAAAGATGTTTAATATTTTCTGTAATAAAAAGTATTATCAGATTCAGTCCACGCTAATGGCATCCCTGGAAGGATTCAAAGAAAATAGGAAAATCAGTTGCCTTCTAGTACAGGTCACCAGGAGGTGGGAAAATACAGTGGAAGGGAGATTTTTTCACTGTATAATTTTTTTTAATCTTTTAAAATTTGACTATGAGACAGTATTACATTTTCAAAAAAAAGTTCTATAATATTAAAACTACAGAGTTGAGAAGAGAACATGAAAAGCAGTGAGATGAACACATCAGTTCCTGCTTAAAACACTTCATATGTAGCCCATTGGTATAAGTGTAAAGACTAAAATCTTTAACATGTCCTAAAAGTCCCTGCAGGATGTACACCTCTCAAGTTTTAGCTCCTTATAACTTGGCTCAGTATGCTTCAAACAGGGGGTGCCTGGCTGGCTCAGTCAGTGCAGCATACAACTCTTGATCTCAGGGTTGTGAGTTTGAGCCCCATTGTTGGGTGTGGATATTACTTAAAAATAAGACCTTTTAAAAAATGTATGTGTGTATATATATGTGTGTGTGTGTGTGTGTGTGTGTGTATACATACATACACAAACACACATACATGAACATGGTTTGCTGTTGTTTGTTTTGGTCAATCCTCTTCCTTCCTCAAACACTTTGCCCGAACAATTCCCTCTTGTAATTGCCTCTTTCTCTTCCTGGGCATTTTCTAATCCCAGACTACATCCTCCTTTCATACATATTCACAGTATCCTAGGCCCCTGATAATCATAATTGTAATTTCATTATTTTTATATTATATATAGAACCCAGCTCGGTAAGAAGAGACATATCTTTATTTAGGACCTCTTTCTCCCCTGTTAGGACTTCATCTTGATGAGAACAGGTACATTACCATGGTCCCTTTGAAAACTCCAGCATGTGGTAGACACTTGCTCAATATTTATTGTATGGAGTATGATGGATGGATGCATGGATGCATGGATGAATTGAAGAACAAATTAGTAAATGAATGGATGCATCCATGAGCAGAATCTTTTGAATTTTGACCATCCTCATTGTTGCCCAAAGATTTGAAGTAACATGTGACTGATCTTTGTATTTCAGAGTTTATAAAACCAAATGAAAGCCTTGGTGGTACACTGTGAATAAGGGGCAAGGGAAGATTCTTGGTTGAAAAGGGTACCTCTAAGTTGAGGCCACCCCACCCCCACGGGTCAGAGTAAGTATCACTCTCTTTCAAGATTTTAATACTACAGGCAGTGCAAAGGGGACTCTGTCTCCTCCACTACAACATCGGAATGCGAAAACCTCTTTGCAACATTATTATGAGTGCCAGTGTGTAATAACATATGTCAAAGAGTTTTGTAAATATCAAGGATTTGAAAACCTAAGCTCGTCTGTACTTTAAATGATGTTAAAGTTTAAAAAAAAACATGAAAGCCATTCTTGGGCAGGAGAATTTTTACAAGAGGCAAAAATGCAGCCACAAAACATATCTGGAAGGGAAGGAGACCATGTTGACTATGGTTTTTCCAAGGGACTTCAGTTGGCAAATTAGTTCTTCTTGTTCGTTACATCTCATCTCTTCAGATCAGCCTGTCCATTGAAAATGTAGCCTTCTCTGAATTCAAGATGAGATCCTCACTGAAGCACCCTTCTGCTTCGTGTTTGTAATGCATTTATTCTGTAACCCAGCCAACATCATTTCATATTGTTGGGAATTTGGACCACCCTGACAGCTTGTTTTCATTACTCCAGCTTTCAGAAGGAATTGACGTGCCTACAAGGGAGGGACTGTGTTTGTAACCTGGAGGGAGGCAATTTAGGAACAAAAAGTAGGCACCTACAGACTTCAGACCTGAGTATTTTGTGTTCATACACATCCACATTGCTGATTTGCATCACTTCTTTTTCAAATTGTCATGCAAGATCGGGCCCCTGTCACCAGGCAGGGGTATTTAAGGGAAGAGAAGTCACAGGCCCTCACCCACACTATTCCACAATAAAGCATTCAGGGCATATAGACACTACGTGGGTTGGCATTCCTGAGGACAGTCTCCCTGGTCGATTGCCTCCGTCTTTACAGGGCAAGCTTGCAAGCAAGCAACATAGTGAGGGGTACCTACACAGCCTAGACTCCAGACAGCACAGATATGATTGCCGGCAGTTTACAGGGATTGCCTGGAAATGCTCACTGCCCAGAACCTGGGACTCTTTGTTGTGCCATCTTTGCTGTAGGAAAGATTCCATGAATCCCAAGGGAAGCTGACCTGGGATGCAGCCACTCTAGCTTGGGGAACAACTCCCCACCCCAACCTGTCCCGCTAGCTCCTTGTCCACACCACCTGGAGGAAGCCCAGTTTCATTTTTATTTATTTTTTAATATGTTTATTTATTTTTGAGAAAGAGACAGAGCGTGAGTGGAAGAGGGACAGGGAGAAGGAGACACAGAATCTGAAACAGGCTCCAGGCTCCTAGCTGTCAGCACAGAGCCCTACGTGGGCCTCGAACCCGCAAACTGTGAGATCATGACCTCAGCAGACGTCAGACACTTAACCGACTGAGTCACCCAGGTGCCCCGCCCCCTCCCCAGTTTCATTTTTAAATGCTCTTGCTTCTTGCGTTCACCCAAAGCCACACTAACATCTATTCACATTCGCTGTGAGTTAGCAGGGTCATCAAGCACATGAAGCCAAAAGTGGGGCTACCTGTACTGGCAATCAACCAAAAAATATAAACTGACTGAAAAATATATTTAAATAAGCAGACATTTTCCAGGCTTTCCTACCTATGGATTCAGTTAAAGGGCTCACATAAAAATTCCCTAGTTTTTCTCATGCTTATATAACCCAAGGCCATCTCTTCTCAATTAAAAAATGTGTGTATTCATATGGCCATGAAATGTTCTCTCATTTCTCCCATATCGAAAAGAGGAACAGTGTGCTCAGAAATGATGAAAGATCTTGAACTAAAGATCCAATTTGCTCCACAAATCGGAGCAATAAAGAGCAAGCATATATTCGCTGCCAACAGAAGGTATGCCCTGTCTTCAGATGGTTAGCAGAAGTTTTCTATGTTCCAGACCCGTCAGATGAAAGGGAGAACCAGGAAAGGAGCCTGCAACGTGTGAACAGAGGTAAATGTTTCATTACCAATTTCATGCCCACGGTGAATTGCAGTGTGCCCCCAGCAAGGTAAGGGGGCGCTGTGCACTAGGAGGTGGCCACTCTTTGTTCTGCTGGGGTTGCGAAAGGAACAGCTGTTGGCCAGGTAGGAGTTTCAGGCAAAAATGTAAACCCTTTACGGAAACAAAATTATCACAAAAATCACAGAAACAGCATGACCGTTTTGAACATGGCCTCTGGTACTGTGTATACTGTCAAAACCAACTGAAAAAAGACTTAATTTCTAGGCAAAATCTTTGTGGCAATTTCTTTTAAAAAAATGTTTCTTCATTTATTTTGAGAGAGAGAGAGAGAGAGAGAGAGAGAGAGAGAGTTCGCGTGCATGAGCAGGGGAGGGGCAGAGGGAGAGGGAGAGAGAGAAAATCCCAAGCAGGCTCCATGCTGTCAGCGTGGAGCCCAAAGCAGGGCTCAGTCTCATGAACTGTGAGATCATGACCTGGGCTGAAACCAAGAATCAGACACTTAACTGACTGAGCCACCCAGGTACCTCTTTCTGGCAAGTTCTTTTTTCTTTTTTTTTTTTTATTTTTTTTATTTTTAAATATTTTATTCATTTTCTGAGAGAGAGAGGGTCAGGGAAGGGCCAGAGAGACAGAGGGAGACACAGAATCTGAAGCAGGCTCCACAGCCTGGAGCCTGACGTGGGGCTCAAACTCACGAACCATGAGATCATGACCTGAGCTGCAGTCAGCCTGCTTAACTGACTGAGCCACCCAGGCACTCCATGTGGCTAGCTTTGGATGGCATAAGATATAATATATGCTCATGGAAAGTATTTTCTTTTAATAGACCCTTAATTTTATTTTTTTAACGAACATAGCAAGTGCAAATTTATCCTCATATACTAAACTATATTTTAAGTTAATTTAAAAAAACTTTCTGAAGAGATTGAATATGTTGATTCCCCTTTCAGCTAGATGTCATGACTCACAGAATCATTCTTTCTCCTTTCCTGTGGCACTAACCCATACACCTGACTCAGCTACAAAATCGGTTGAGTAATCAAGCTGATCTATAATGGCTGCTGGTTCTCATTCATCTTATGATGTTTCTTTGGAGTACCTGACGCCAGACTCTGTGCTTATGGTGTCACTAATGTTTTGTCTCTCCTTCATCTATTTTTACTTATTTATTCAAATGAGGATCTTGACCTTACACCTCAAACAGCTTCTGAAAATTAAATAAGCTTCAAATGACCAAATCCTCAATTCCTTGAGAGTCTGCTAAGATTCTTGACTGTTAGGATATCCAATTATGTGTGACTTGACTCCTCCCCTTTTACTTGATGGTTCAGGAAGCACAAATAGTGTGAAATTGGTGTTTAAAAATTAAGTGTTGGGGCACCTGGGTGGCTTAGTCAGTCAAGCGTCTGACTTCAGCTCAGGTCATGGTCTCATGGTTTGTGAGTTCGAGCCCTGTGTCAGGCTCTATGTTGGCAGCACAGAGTCTGCTTTGGATCCTCAGTCTCCCTCTCTCTGCTCCTCCCTCACTTGCACTCTTTCTCTCTCTCTCTCAAAAATAAATGAACTAAAAAAAACCAAACTTTAAATAAATAGTAGGTACATAAATTTTTAAAAATACAGATTAAGTGTTGTGCAGTGTCCGTTGTCATTGAACTCCATCTACTTCCATTACACAGTCAGATAAGCATGGTGACTGCTATTGTATCTGTGGTTTTGCAGGATGACACGATCCAGACATATGAGAGAGATTTTTCTGTGGAATAACCCACGCCCCAAGTCTTAACGAGAAGATGAACTGAATTCAAACAAGGCCCAGTCACTCCCACATCACTAAAGCACAAGCTGGAGAAACCCCCCACAAAACCAAAGGCAGATCTTTTAGTAACTATACTACCTACCATTCAACTCGGTTCACTCTCCATTGTGCAATGGATTAATTTATCATTTTGACAAGTTTTACACCAGCAATTGTGACTATTCACTAGAGAGTCATGCACACTCATGAATTCTTTGGGCAGAGCTTTGTTCTCCGGTCTTATCTGGATCGTGACAATAGTACTGTGAGGGGAAATACACCCAAGATATCAGTTGGTACCAAGGCAGAAAGATATTGCTAAGTGATGGGTTGGTTCAGTGTGGACATTTTTATACCTCTTATTACTCTGGGTCCTAACTCCAATAAGGCAAAGCTCGTCCCTTCCTCTGCATCTAAACTGTGAGGGGAGAAGAAAGAGTCTAGATATAATTTTCTCTCTCTTGTATACATAAGAATATACATATATATATATGAATAGATGAATCTATATGATTTTTGTATCTCATATACATATATACATTCATTATGTATACGTATATACATATGTACCTATATATTTATTGTACATATATGCTCATATGTGCGTTTATCTAACATATATATATTATGGCTTTCTGATAGCCAATCAGTAGACTTGCATTTTTATTGGATTGCTCGATTCTGTAACTGAGCACCTTGGAATACTTTGCATCATTTAATTACATGCTGGTAATTAAATAACTACATTCCGGGAGAAAAAAACACCACCAGGCAGATGTCGTATACTCAAGGAATGTCATAGTTGCTCTACAGATAAAAATGACTGTATTAATTCAAAGTAGATAGATGTTTAGTGTGGTCTTTCCCATGCTGTGTTTGTGCTTTTTCTCCAACTATATGTACTCTATGCTGGGAGTATTTTTCTATTTCAATCCTAAAAGCCTCTTCCAAGGTGTCAGTAAAGAATCATCCGTTTTCCCTTGTCTGTGGCATGATAAGCAAAGATCTGAACGAGCAGGTCATTTTCACAACCAACACAGACCATTCTTCTGTTTCTTGTTCTGTGATTTGCAGTTCATACTTCTTGAGAAACAGAATCCTCTTACACAAATACTTATGCATCATACGATTCATTTAATTTATTTTTACCAGGTGGCTTTGCTCCTACTTGTTTCTCAGTGCTTGAAATGCTGCCTTGTTTATATTTATCTTTCTGGTACATTTTGTTTGTGTCATGGTTATCATAAGAACCCCTAGACGATAAGGACATTGCCTGCCTTGTGTTAAAGAAAAATAAAAACCAATTGGTTAAATTGTCAAGCTTGCTTTCCTGGAATGCAGCAATAGCAGCCTTGACTGTGGCCAAGTTAATGTTGTGATGCACAATGTGTTCATTCTTTGACAGAATACTTGAGCAATATACAATACAACTGCTTTAAGTTATAAGGTAATAAGCATGTTGACCTGACACAAACAACAAGAACACACAAGTGTTTGTTTCTGAAATGACATTGAGCGTAATGTAATGGTACTAGATACTGCTTTGGTACAAAGCTAACTGTATTTTGTTTTACTGGAATTAATTGCTGTAGGTATATTTTTATAGAGAGTGAAAAGTGCCCTTAAGACTGTATAAAAGGACTCCCCATCCCCACTCAGGAATTCAGTTATAAAGCTGGAAAAGGTTCTACTCTAACATTTTTTTACAAAATATATATTTTAGGTTATATATATATTTTAGGTTAGCCATTCAAAGAACCTTCCAAAAGAAAGTAGTCTAACTGTGGGTGATGACATTTGGGTTATTTCCCCAAATCATTTTGTATGGGGACTCCTAGGAGGCTCAGTTGTTTGAGTATCTGACTCTCGATTTCAGCTAAGGTCATGATCCAGGGTCTTGGGATCAAGCCTTGCATCTGGCTCCGTGCTGAGTGTGGAGACCGATTACGATTTTCTCTCTCTCTCTCTCCCTCTGCCTCTCCCCTGCTTGTGCTCTCTCTTTTTGTCTCTAAAAATAAAAGAAAAATAATGAAATCATTTTGTATGTACATTATTTCATAGTGTCATAATACCAGAATATTTTTAATATATTTTTTAAAGTTTTTCTTCTTTATTTTGAGAGAGAGAGAGAGAGAGAGAGAGAGAGAGAACATGCTGGGGGAGGGGGAGAGAGAGAGAGAGAGTGAGAATCACAAGCTAGCAAGCTTCACACTGACAGCACAGAGCCAGACTCAGGGCTTAAACCCACAAACCATGAGATTGTGACCTGAGCCAAAAACAAGAGTTGGACGCTCAACCAACTGAGCCACCCCAGCACCCTATACCAGAATATTTTCTTGACTCAAACAACAGAAAAATAAAAGAAGCCTGTGAATTACAGGATTTGCCAATGAGGTTTTTTTGTATTTTCTAACATAGCCATTGTGGAGGAGGATTCTATTGACAAGACTTCCTTATGTAGCTGAAAGACCCTAGAATGAAGAATGGTAATTTATGATGTTATGCTAATGTATTAGAAGTACCTCTCAGGGTCCTCCCTCACTTCAGTACTATGCCTGTCTACAGAATGGAGTTCACTAATCAGAACTCCAACGTACACATGGAACACTGCAATCTCACAGCAACAGGTAGCATTATTTATTTAGAAATTCCCAGTATTCCTTGTAATAAACAAGCATTCTCATCTATTGGTTTAATATAGACTTGAAATTACAAAGCAGCCAAATCATTTCAGGTAAAACCACCAAGAATAAGTTCTTGAACCCACCAAGGTGAGACAAGACTTTGATTTGCATTGGCAGAAATAAAGTGCAGATGATCCTTACAACCATGCTTTAAACTGAATGCATGAATGATGGAACATTCTTTCCATCAATGTAGCCAATTGTTTTAGTCACATCCTAGTTAATAAGCAGTTAAGGGAAATACTTATAAATAATGTTGTTTTTACAAAGCTAAGAATTTAGTTTCTATATCCTTAATTCATTTATTCTAAATTTAAGCATCAATATTCAGAATTTCTCTAATACCCTATATTTCTTTATGATATCAAAATTATCATCATCACATTTGTATAGACAGTAGAGCCATCTCATGATTCCATAGGCAAAGAGAAAACACACTTGCAAAGAAGTAACTCCCTTTGAGGCACCTGGATGGCTCAGTTGGTTGAGCGTCAGACTTTGGCTTAAGTCATGATCTCGTAGTTCCTGAGTTTGCATCCTGGGTTGGGCTCTATTGAGCTGACAGCTCAGAGCCTGAAGCCTGTTCAGATTCTGTGTCTCCCTCTTGTTCTGCCCCTCCCCCACTCATGCTCTGTCTCTCTCTTTCTCTGTCTCTCAAAAAAATGACTAAACATTAAAAAATACTTTTAAAAAAAGTATTTTCCCTTAAAAAATTCCCTTAAATTTTTTTTAATGTTTATTATTTTTGAGAGAGAGACAGAGAGCAAGCAGGGGAGGAGCAGAAAGAGAGGGAGACACAGAATCTGAAGCAGGCTCCAGACTCTGAGCTGCCAGCACAGAGCCTGACACGGGGCTCAAACTCACAGACTGTGAGGTCATGACCTGAGGTGAAGTTGGCTGCTCAACTGACTGAGCCACTCAGGTGCCCCAAAGTAATTCCCTTTACCGCAATGGAATCAAGGCATTGTTTTCTCTCTAATGGAATGACCACAAATCCAAGGGTTGGGGTAATTTACCTATGGCACAGCCTCAAACTTTATATTTTTGGCAATTGAATAATGTTATTTACATAAAAAAATAAAATTCAATTTTTCAAATGACTTTTAATCAAAATATAAATTATGTATCAAACATATTCATTCTTATTTTGCTTAAGGGCGTTGATCTCCATAGTTCAAGAGTTTTGGGGGGACACCTGGGTAGCTCAGTCAGTTAAGTGTCCGGACTCTTGATTTCAGCTCAGGTCATGATCTCATGGTCATGAGCTTGAGCCCAGCATTGGGCTCTGTGCTGGGTGTGGAGACTACTTAAGATTCTCTCTCTGCCCTTCCCCTGCTTGTGCTCCCTCTCTCTCTCTCTCCTTCTCTCTCTCTCAAAAAAAAAAAATATTTTTGTAGTGTGGAATTCATCTGTGAACTTTTGTCACATGATGTGTTCTGTGAATATTCATACTTTTAAATTACCTAAGAGCACCTGGTTGGCTGAGTCAGTTAAGCATTGGACTCAGGTCAAGCATTTCAGCTCAGGTCATGATCTCACGGTTCTTGAGTTCAAGTCCCATGTCTGGCTCTGCGCTGACAGTGTGGACCCTGCTTGGGATTCTCTCTCTCCCTCTCCCTCTGTCCCTCCCCTGCTCGCACTATCTGTCTCTCTCTCTCTCTCAAAATAAATAAACTTTAAAAAAATAATAAAATAAAAATAAAAAAATAATAATAAAATAAAATAAAATAAAATA
The DNA here is from genome assembly GCF_024362965.1 of Panthera pardus. NCBI lineage: Eukaryota > Metazoa > Chordata > Mammalia > Carnivora > Felidae > Panthera > Panthera pardus. The sequence goes on along the minus strand of NW_026526688.1, from coordinate 47,224,971 downwards.
AAATAAAATAAAATAAAATAAAATACTTAGATAATTGTCTGTATCAAAGCATGAAGCACCTCTTTGCCCTGTCAGGAAAGATATAATTGCTTCTTAGGGCTTGAAAGAAATATGTCAGTTGTTGTATTAAAGATTTAAACAATAAAAAAAAAAGGTTTCATCTCCAAATAGTAACCCATGGGAAGGAACTTACAAAAGGTGACCATTTAAGAGAAAAGGAGAATATGAATATGTCTACCTTTCAAATTTATGAATTTACAGGTATGGGGAGCTGGAGTTTCATAAATGTTTTCTATGTTATTTGACATAATATTCTATTATTAATCTTTGAGAACCTGGAGCACTGCAGAAATTATTAAAATACCAACTTGAATTATTTTCATTGGATAAGAAGCAAGAAACCCTGGTATATTCTGAGACCAGAAAGTAAGACTGTAAATGAAACTTACAAACATTTACATGCCAAGTAGTTTGTAGGATAGGGGAGAGCAGAGGGAGACTGTAGGCAAAATCATGCTAAAAAAGACATGAGAGCTCTCCCGTGAGAGTTGTATTTTTTGTGACAGTGATAATAAAGGAGACACCAATAATTATTTGTGCATCTTTTATTGAAAATTCAAAAAGGAGTCTTTATTCAGGCATAAAATATGAAAAATTCAGAAACATAAAATTAAAATACATTCTGAATATAGGTAGGATATAAGATAATGGTTAAGGATATGAGCTGCAAAGTCAAGGAAGCCACTTGCTATTGTTTAAGCAATTTGTTGAGTTTGAAATTTTCTTTACTGGGGCACCTGGGTGGATCAGTCCGTTAAGCATCCACTGTTGATTTCGCTCAGGTCATGATCCCAGGGTCATGAGATCAAGCCCTGCATCAGGTTCTACACTCAGTGTGGAGCCTGCTTAAGATACTCTCTCTCTCTGCCCCTCTCCCCCACTCATGCTCTCTCTCTCTCTCTCTTTCTCAAATAAAAAAATAAATAATTAAAAATTTTAAAAAAAGAAGTTAAAAAAACTTATTAATAAACATAAATTTCTAGAAATTTCATTCAGTCATTTTTAATTTATAATTTATGTAAGACAATCTCCACTTATTTTAAGCATACAATTCAAGATTTTGAGAAAACTTGTGGAGTGGTGTAATCATCGTGATGATTCAGTTGTAGAACATTCCCATGACCTCAAAATGTTACCTCATACAAGTTTACAGACCATCTATGCTGTCACCACCCTCTGCAGCCCTAAGACAAAGCTACCTGAGAGTAAAATTGCTAGATTGGATGGTTAAGTGAAGGCTAAATGTTTTAGAAAACTGCCAGACTGTTTTCCAAAGTTAGCTGTACCCACCAGCAATGTATGAGGGTTCTAGCTGCTCCTGTTCTCACCAAAAGTTGATATTGTCAATCTCTTTCACGTTAGCCATTCTAATGGTTACATAGTGTTATCTTACGTAGTTTTAACTTGCATTTTCCTAATGACAAATAATGTTTAACACATTTCCATATGCTTATTGGTCAGTCACGTATTTTCTTCAGTAAAGGTCTGAACTAAAAATGGACAATGGCCTGACCACATATGACAGTGCATTGACTGACAACTTCTGCTGCAACAAGTCCAAGAAGCCAAATAACAACACTGCACCAATGGGCCCAGAAAGGTCAGGAATTGGTCAATAATTGCCAGCTTTCCTTATTTATGCCTCCGCTTTCAACTCAGAACCAAACAGAAGGCCAAATATTCTCCCAAACCAATTACAGTGGCTGCCCGACTTCCAGTTAGCCCCCCTCCAGCTTTTCCATGCCAATAATCTCTCATCAAAACATGTCTGAAACCTTTGCCCTTTTTCACTATAAAAATTTCCCATTCTTTTGCCTGCCTTTAGTCTCTGCCCAAGTCAAATGATGGTGGCTAACACCCTTTGCAGTAGCAAACTCTCCCTATTAGGTGTCTTCTGGGTTGTCTTCATTTATTTTTGAACTGGTGAAGTGACTATTCAAACTTTTGTGCATTCTTAGGGGGAGTTTTGTCCTCTTATTATTAAGTGATAAGTTTTCTTTAATTATTCTGGATATGTCTATAATCAAATACATGATTTGCAACTATTTATCCCACTTTGTAATTTATTTTATTTTCAGATGGTATCTTTTGAAAATCAAGTGTTAAATTTTGATGAAGTCCAAATGTGGTGATTTTTATTTATGAATGATGCTTTTGGTGTTATAGTATGGAAATCTTAATTAATGTATAGTCACAAATTGTTTCTCTATATTTTTAAAGAAATTTTAGTGTTTTAGTTCTTACATTTATTTCTACAGTCCATTTTGAGTTAATTTTACGTAAAGTATGAGGAGACAGACCAAGTTTTGTTTGTTTGGATATTCAATTAACATAGCACCATTTATTTAAATTAGTATCTTTTCCCTATGTAATCTTCTTGGCACCTTGGTCAAAAATGACTTGATCATAAATGTGTGGACATACTTCTGGGCTCTCTATTCTGTTCTGTTTATATGCCAACCTGTATGCCAATACCATTGCCTTGATTATTGCAACTTTACCTAAACTTTGAAAACTGGAAGTTTAAATTCTCCCAACTTGTTCTTTTAAAAATAGCTTGATTTTTGTAGGTTCTTTTCTTTTCCTATATATTTTAGGATTAGCTTGTTAATTTCTACAAATAAACCTACTGGAATTTTCATAGGGATTGTATTGAATATGTAGATCAATTTGAGGAGAATTCTATTTTTATGTTGTTAATTGATAGCATATAAAAATACAACTTTTTGTGTGTATTAGCCTTGTATCCTGCAACCGTCCTGTACTCACTTATAGTTCTAGCAGATTTTTTTTTTGATAGAATCCATAGATTTTTGTATACAAATTTGTGCATCTGAATGATCCATCCATTCCAATCAGTATGCTTTCTGTCTTCTTTTTCTTTTCTTTTTTTATGTTTTATTTATTTATTTTTGAAAGAGAGAGAAAGAAAGCAAACAGGGGAGGGGCAGAGAGAGAGGGAGACAGAATCCCAAGCAGGCTCCATGCTGTTAGCACAGAGCCTGATGCAGGACTTGAATTCATGAACCATGAGATCATGACGTGGGCCAAAACCAAGAGTCGGGCACTTAATCAACTGAGCCACCCAGGAACCTCTCTGTCTTCTTTTTCTGTTTTTCTTTTTATTTCACTGACTGTAACCATAACCACAATGGTGAGTACAAATGGTAGAAGTAAATATGCTTATACTACTCCTTATCTTAAGGGGAAAGAGTTGAGTTCTTCACTGTTAGCTATGATGGTAGCTGTAGGTTTTTTTTAGCTGTCCTCTAACCGATTGAAGAAGTTCTCTTCCATTCCTAGAGTGCTGAAATGTCCTCTCATGAATGGCTATTAAAATGTTTAAATGTTTTTGTGGTAAAATATACAAAATATAAAATTTACCTTTTAGCCATTTTTACATGTACAAGTAAACACCACTAAATATATTCATATCGTTATGCAACAATTACTACCATCCATCTCCAGAACTTTTAATTTTCCCAAGCTGAAAGTCCAGACCAATTAAACAGTAACTCCCCAATCCCTCTTTCCCTCAGCCCCTGACAACCATTATTGTATTTTCCGTTCTTGGTACCTCATATATGTGAAATTATACAATATTTTTCCTTTGGGTCTGGCCAATTTCACTTAGTGAAATGTCTTCAAGGTTCATCCACGTTATAGCATCTGTCAGAATTTCATTCCTTTTTAAAGTCAAAAAATATTTCATTTTATCACATTTTTTATCCATTCGTCTGTCAATGTACATTTGAGTTGCTTCCACCTTTTCGCTATTGTGAATAATGTTAACATGAACATAGTAAGCAAATACTCATTTGAGTCTCTGCTTTCAATTCTTTTGGATATATATACCCAGAAGTAGAATTGCTGGAGCATATGGTAAGTTTATTTTTAATTTATTGAGGGGCCACTATACTGTTTTCCCTAGAGATTGTACAATTTTACATTCCCACTAGCAATGTATGAGGATTCCAGTCTCTCCACATCTTCACCAACACTTGTTATTTTCTGTTTAGTCTTGTTTTTTGTAATAGCCATCCTAATGAGTGTAAAGAAATAGCTCATTGTGGTTTTGACTTTCTGCATCTATTAAGATGATCATACTATTTTTATCTTTAATTCAATGCATTAATATAATGAAAGATTAAAATAATACATCAAACTGAAAATCTTTTACATAGCAAAAGAAACAACAAAATGAAAAGACCACGTATGGAATGGGAGAATTCCATTATCATAATGACTTGCATTATCCTAATGACGAGTGATATTGAACATCTTTTCATGTTCTTATGAGATATCTGTATATTTTCTTTGGGGAATGTCCACTTCTTTTTCAGAATCATTGAGATGATCATGTGTCATTTTTCCCCCTCCATTCTCTTAATGTGGTATATATCTCTGATTGGTTTTTCTGTTGAATAATTCTTGCATCCCACTTGGTCATGGTATATACTCCTTTATTATGTTGTTGAATTTAGTTTTCTACTATTGTGTTGAGCATTTTTTTCATCAATATTGATAACATCTTAGGTTGTTTCCATGTTTTAGCTATTGTAAATATTATTTCAATGAATGTGGAGTGCAGATACCTCTTTGAGATAGTGATTTCTTTACCTTCAAATACATACCCAGGAGTGGAATTGCCTGATCATATTCATTACTTAATTTTTAATTTTTTGAGGAACTTCCATTGTTTTTCCACAGTTGCTATACCGATTTACATTCACACAAACAGTGCACAGTGTTTCCTTTTCTCTATCTCCTGGCCAGCACTTGTTATCTCTTGTCTTTTTGATAATAGGCCAGTCTAACAGATGTGAGGTGGTTATCTCACTGTGGTTTTGATCTGCATTTCCCTAATGATTAGACTATTCAGCACATTTTCATGTACTTGTTAGCCATTTGAATATCTTTTTCAGGAAAATCTCTGGACAGGTCCTTTGACTATTCTTAGTTGTATTATTTGTTTTTTGACTATTGTATAAATTCTTTATATTTTTTAATATTAAACACTTATCAGACATGTAGTTTGTAAAATATTCTCCCATTCCATACGTGGTCTTTTCATTTTGTTGTTTCTTTTGCTGTGCAAAAGATTTTCAGTTTGATGTATTATTTTAATTTTTCATTATATTAATGCATTGAATTAAAGATAAAAATAGTATGATCATCTTGATAGATACAGAAAAAAACCACACTTGACAAAATTCAAAATCCATTTATGATAAAAACTCTGAACAAACTGAGTATAGAAGGAATGTACCTTAACATAATAAAGGCCATATATGACAAGTTCATGGGCAACATCATACTCAATGGTAGAAGGTTGAAAGCTTTTCTTCTAAGATCAGGAACAAGTCAAGTTTGCTCACTCTCACCATTCCTATTCAACATAGTGCTTGAAGTCTCAGAGCAACTGGGCAATAAAAAGAAATAAAAGGTATCCAACTAGTAAAAGAAGAGGAGAAGTTATCCTCATTTGCAGATGACACAATTTTATATAGAGAAACTCCTGAAATTCTACCAAAAATCTGTTCAATATAATCAACAACTTAAGTACATTTCAGAAAACAAAATCACATAAAAATCAGTAGTATTTATATACACAACAATAAATTGTATGTAAAATAAATAAGTAAAGCAATCCCATTTATGATAGTATCAAATAATAACATACCTAAAAATAAATTAAACCAATGGAGTGTAAGATCTGTACACAGAATACTACAAAGTGCTCATAAAATAAATTTAAAAAGACACAAATAAATGGAAAGATATCTTGTGTTCATGGGTTGGAAGAATTGATCATATTAAAATGCTTGTACTACCCAAAGCTACCTATAGATTCAATGCAACTCTTAATCAAGATTCCATTAGGTTCTTTTACAGATAGAAAAAACAATCCTAAAATTTGCTTGGAACCACACACACACACACACACACACACACACAAAAACAATAAACAAAGCAATCTTCAGAAAAAGGAACTGGGGTATCTGGGTGGCTCAGTCAGTGAAGCGTCCGACTTCATCTCAGGTCATGATCTCTCAGTTCTTGGGTTCAAGCCCAGCATTGGGCTTTGTGCTGACAGCTCAGAGCCTGGAGCCAGCTTTGGATTCTGTGTCTCCCTCTCCCTCTGTCCCTCCCCCACTCACACTCTGTGTTTCTCTTTTTCAAAAATAAACATTAAAAAATTTGTTTAAAAAAGAACTAATGCTGAAAGTATCACACTTCAATTTCAAAGTATACTACTGATCCATAGTAATCAAAACAGTAAAGTATTGGTATGAAAACAGACATATAGACCAGATCAAATGTCCAAAAATAATCTCAAGTATATACAGTCAACTAATATTTGACAAGGGAGCCAAGAATACTCAACAGAGAAAAGACAGCCTCTTCAATAAATGGTGCTGAAAAAAATTGGATATCCATGCACAAAGGAATGAAAGTAGACCCTCCTCCGATGCCACTCACACAAATTAAATTGAAATAGAATAAAGACAAATGTAAGACCTGAAACTATAAAACTTCTAGAAGAAAACAGAGGGTAAAATCTCCCTGACTCTGGTGTTTGCAACGAGCTTTTGGATAGGGCACCAAAAACACAAGTAACAAAAGCAAAAATTAGTGAGACTACGTCAAACCAAAACATACACCTTTCTTAAATCATTTTTGTTTGGCTTCAGTAATAGAGTAATGATTTCATAGAATGAGTAAGGAAGCATTCCCTCACCCTCAATTGTTTCGGAGGTATTAGAGAAGGTTCAATGTTAAGTTTTCTTTAAATATTTGATAGGATTTACCAATAAAGCCAGACAGTACTAGGCTTTTCTTTGTTGAGATGCTTTAAATTACTAATTCAGTTTCCCTACTAAAAGGAGATCTATTAAGATTTTCTATTTCTTCATGATTCAGTCTTGATAGATTGTGTTTTTCTAAGACTATGTTTATTTCATGTAAGTTATATAATTTTTTGGTGAATAATAGTTCAGAGCACCCTCTTATAATCCTTTTTTTTTCTGTATAATTGGTTAAAATGTCCTCACTTTCTTTTCTGATTCTAGTTATTTGACTTTTCTCTCTTTTTCTCTTAGTCAGTTTAGCTAAAAGTTTGTCAATTTTGTTGACCTTTTTGAAGAACCACATCTTGGTTTCACTGATTTTTCTCTAATGTTTATTCTCTATTTTGTATCTCCCTGCTGTAGTCTATGTTAACATTACAACTATAAATTTCCCTCATAGAATTGCTTTGGCTGCATCCTGTAAGTTTTGGTATATTGTGTTTTTATTTTCCTTTGTCTCAAGATATTTTCTAACTTTATTTATGATTTTTTCTTTGACCCATTATTGGTTTGCATGAGCTCTTAAATTTCCACATACTTGCACTTTTGCAGTTTTCCTTCTTCTATTGATTTGTAGTTTTATTCCACTGTAATCAGAAATTACTTTGTATGATATTAATCTTTTTAAATTATGAAAATTGTTTGTGGCCTAATATATGGTCTATCCTGGTGACTGTTCTACATGCACAAGAGAAAAATATATATTTTGCTGTTTTGGGGAGGAGTACTCTGTATGTGTTTGTTAGGTTCAGTGTTCATGTCTTCTATTTACTTATTTATCTTCTACCTAGTTGCTCTATCTATTATTGTAAATGGGGTTTTGAAGTTTCCTACTATTATTGTAGAGCTATTTCTCACTTAAATTCTGTCAGTGTTTGCTTCATATATGTTGGAGCTTTGATGTTTGGCACGTATATGTTTATAATTGCTCTTTCTTCTTAGTTAATTGACACTTTAATCAATTTACAATGTTCCTTCTTTGTATTTTATCTTGTAACAGTTTTTGACAGTCTATTTTCTCTGATTTTAGTATAGCTACCTTTACTCTCTTTTGGTTACTATTTACGTGAAATGTTTTCTCATCCTCGTACTTTTAACTTAGCTCCATTCTTAGACATAAAATGAGTCTCTTGTAGACAACACATAGTTGGATTGTGTTTATACCCATTCTACCAATCTAGGTGTTTTGATTGGGAAGTTTAATCCATTTGCAAATTTTAAAGGAATCACTGATGGTAACTTATTTTTGACATTTTGTTATTTTCTGTATGTCTTGTAGAGGCCACTTTTAGGCAACAGGCTTGAGCAATGGAAGCAATGGTCACCACAGTGACCACAGGGCTGAATGCAAATAGGCCCATTAGTGACCCATAGCCCTAGTTGACCAATGAGCTACTTACAATCAGGCACAGATACCAAAAAAAGAAAATTCCATGTCTCCTCAACTTCCCTCCTTTACTACAGCCTCTAACCACTGCCTCCTGGCAGATAGTCTCTCCTTTGCTCTTGCTCATTGCTTTCTTGCAGTGTATTCAACTAACTTCTATCTCCTTTGTTCTGCTTTGGGTGAATTCTTTAACCACCCATGCCTCCTGACTGTACCTAAGAGTCATGTTTCTATTTCCCCTTTGGCATTCAGTTGCCTCTTTTCTGAGTCAATTTATTGTATTTTAATTTCAGAGCCCTGAAATGGTTCATTTTATCCAGTTTGAATGTTTTTTTTTTCTTTTCTTTTTTGCAGACAGGATTCACAGAATGTCTCTTCTTTGAATACATTTATATGTATTCATATAACTGCTAAAAACTCTGCTAAATCCAACCTCTTGGTCCAGTAAATTGCAATGACTGTCCTTTTTTCTGAGTAAAGGTCACACTTTCCTGTTTCTTTGGGTGCCTTATAACTTTTGTTAAAAAAATGGACTTTTAAAATAATATATTGTAGCAACATCCTGGGTTCTGTTCTGTTTTGTTTTTCCCTTTGTTTTGTTTTGAATATCTTGCCCAGAATGAAACCATGGAATCTGTCTCCCACTCAGTGCAAGTGATGTTTCTTCTCAGTTTTTGATTTTTCTATTTTATGTTCTAGTCTGGTTCCCTAGGGTTTGCCCTTGTGTCTGCATAGCTTAGTGGTTAGGGAGTGATTTGGAAGGAGCTTGTAGCCAAATGCCCTAAGCCCATAAGTCTGTCATCCTATGCATTTAGATCTCTTTGTGGTTTAGGGAGCACATTCAAATTTACAGCCAGTTTTTGCATCTCCTTTGCCTGTCACTTTTTGCTGGATTCTCTCAGGTCTCCTTTGCTCCTACGTGGTTTTCCAGTCACCCAGCTGTGTAGAGAGAACTTATCAGCACTTCTATGGCTTTCACCTTTGCAGAATCTCACATTAATTTCTGCATGATTGCTTGCCACAACTTGGGACCTCAATCTTGGGATGGCACAGGTACAGCTGTTTCCTGTTCATTTCCTATTGAGCTTTTCCACTTAAAGCTGATAAAGCTAGAAGATGTCACCCCTGCCTCAAATTGAGTCTCCCACTCTGGTGGCAAAGCTGCTAGGATGGTTGTCACTCTTATTCTGGCAAAGCTACAGCTCTTACCAGTCAAGTTAGAAGGAGGGATAGGAGTGTCCGTGACCAGAAGGCCACAGACTCCCACTGTTCTTACCCTCAAACTCTTCTCATTTTGTCTTCTTGGTTTGTCTCACTTCCCCCCACTTTTAGAGCCTTGAAATGGCTTATTCTTAATCCAAAATCTTTTTTTTTTCAGATAGGATTCACAGATACTCAGTGCGTACATAGGCATAGGTTTGTCTTCTTTATCAATTTTGAATACTCTGAAATAGTTGTATTCTGCAGTCCACCAAGGTAAGTTAGATAAAACAATACCTCTATGGATTGTATTCTATTTTGCTTCTTAATTCTATTTTCATAAATTCTGTCTTGCAAACTTCTGTCTTCAGGTATTTGGGGACAGCTATATCAACCAAACTCTTATCAAACATCCCTATGTACTAATTGTGTGCTGGGTTAAAAACATATGGAGAAGAATGACACATCCTCTGTAATCTTCCTGAGGGAAATCATCTATTTAGTCTTTTTGTAGGACATCTTGTTTCTTGCCCATGTTTTCAATTATGTTATTGCATGAAATCTTATAAAAAGTCTTCTTTAAATTGTATAAATGAAATTGCAGTATCTGAATTTTTCTGTAATATGATTCTTCCGTTTGCTGATTTTGTTGATGGACTCTCATTGAAGGTATTTGTCACACATAGAGTAAGTTTATATTTGTCTGGATTTTATGGGAAAAAATCCTGGTGTTCAAAGGTTCTCTTTCCAGAGAGGACATTCTTTTTCTTCTTCCACATACCTTGGGATACTACCCATCTAGCACCAGTTAGTTTCATGGTTTCAATTTTCTATAACCACCTAGATAATATAATTTTGACCCTCAAACCTACATTAGCAAAGGCCTCATTTAAAATTCTTAGAAACTTTTTTCTTAACCTGGATTTTAGGCCAAGATAGATGAGTCTTTTTGTGGCTTCTTTTTGTTGATAAGTGGATATTTCTGGTCCACATTTTCAGTTTTGCTGAAGTACTTAATGGGTCTCTGGTTTGTATGCAGGTCTCAAATCTGATTCCTTCCTTTTGGAAGACCCAAGAGTTAGCCTCTGGTCCTCAGAATTAGCATTAAAATGCAAGTCCATTGGGGCCCCTAGGTGGCTCAGTCAGTTGAGCTTCTGACTTTGGCTCAGGTCAGGATCTCATGGTTTGTGGGTTCCAGCCCCAGGTCGGGCTCTGTGCTGACAGCTCAGAGCCGGCAGCCTGCTTCAGATTCTCTGTCTCCCTCTCTGCCCCTCCCCCACTCGCACCCTGTCTCTGTCTTTCTCTCAAAAATAAATAAACATTAAAAAAAAATGCAAGTCCATAGGCTGTAGACTTTCTTAAAGTCTACAAGACAGCCACAGCCTCAAAGCTTATCATTCTGATTCCCAGGTCTTTATTTTTGGCCTCTGCATTTCCCCCTTAATTAGAAGGGACTTGACCACACACAATAGAAAAGTTTGTGATATTTTATCCAGTATTTCTAGTTTTGTTTTCTTTTTTCCAGGTGCCTGAAGCAGAAATCGCCATAGTGGTTTTAGTAACTTTTAAAGTTTAGTTTCTACTTAGAAAATCATACATGTATAAATAATGTTTGTTCACTAGTCTCCATTCAAGTAAATATAATTTAAAAAATACAGTTAACCTTTGAACAATACAGGCTTGAACAGTTTGGATCCATTTATATGTGGATATATTTTCAATAAACATATTTTTAAAACTTTTGGAGGCTTGCAGCATTCGAAAAAAACTTGCAGAGAAACCGCATTGCCTAAAAATGTTGAAACACGAGTAAAAAGTTATGGCATGAATCCATAAAATGTATGTAGATAGTGGTGCCACCATAAAATATACACAAATCTATTATAAAAAGTTAAAATTTACCAAAACTTACCCACACACTTACAGGCCATCTGTGGCACCATTCATAGCTGAGATAAATGTAAACAAATGTAAGGATTCAGTATTAAATCATAACCATACGTAGTACACAACTGTACTACATACTGTACTGTTGTAATTGTGTGGCCACCTCCTGTCACTATTACAGTGAGCTCAAGTGTTGTGAGTATCTGCTTAGAATGTCATGTGGTACTAATCATCTCCGCATGAACAGTTCATGTCTCCAGTAAATGTGTATCACGTAAAAAAGTGATCTCTTGCATTTGTTGTATATTTTTCCTTGTGTTTAGCACGATACTGTAAATTTTGAATAACACCATGGGACCCACACAAAGTGCCACCAGCAATTCTGGAGGTACTCAAGGAAGCAAAGGAAAGTTGCAACATGACAAGAAGAAGTTGAATTGCTTGATATGTACCATAGATTGAGGTCTACAGCTGTGACTGCCCATCATTTCAAGATAATAAATCCAGTATAAGGACCACTGTAAAAATAAATAAATAAATAAATAAATAAATAAATAAATAAATGGAACTTTGTGGAGCCATCACTATAGTTAAGCCAACTGGCATGAACACGTGGGACTTTTCGTGTCTTTTTATCTCTTACTGAAAATGCATCATTTAAGTGGGTGTGCGATTGCTATGAGGAAGGCATACCTGTAGACTCTAATGTGATGCAAGAGAAAGCAAAGTCATTATATGACAATTGAAAAAAAAAAGAAGGTGAGGGATCTAAAGCTGGAGAATTTACTGGCAGCAAAAGATGGTTTGATAATTTTAGAAAGAAGTTTTGTGGCTAGGTTGACTGGGGTAACACCAGGTCCTGAAGCCTATATCCAGCCTGTCCCCTGGACGTTGCCAGAGGCTCTTGGTCACATAGCAAGAAAGAATTCAAGAGCAGACCAGATACAACATTAAGCAGCGTAAGTAGGAAAGTTGATTAAGGAGAGAGTACGTCCATTATCAAGATGTGAGAGTGGGCGGGCTAGAGAGATGTGCCCAGGGTTTGGGTCTCTATTTCTTATTGACAGTTGTTAACTAGGACATGGGGTATTTACTGTTTGGGGAGGAGATTTTTTTTGAGATCAGGGTTCACACCTTTTTTTCCCTTACTTGGTCAGGGTTCCTTCCTTTCTTTGTCTTGGGCCTGTCTTGTTTGATCCAGCTTCTTGTGGCTCTGATTTTGGAGAACTGCTAAGACAGGTCTCTAACTTTCCCTATAGTAGGCCATGACTCCTCCTTTGCTGGCCCCCCAGACCTCCTGTTAAAACCTAACTTACTGCCTACTCTAACAGTTTGGCTTAAAACTGCAAGATAAAAGGGCACCTGGATGGCTCAGTTGCTTAGGCCTTGATTTCCACTCAGGTCATGATCCCGATGTCATGGGGTCGAGCCCTGCTTTGGGCTCTGTGCTGAGCTGGGAGCCTACTTAAGATTCTCTCTGTCTCTGCCGCTCCCTCCTACTCATGCTCTAAAAGAAAAAAATAAAATAAAATAAATTGCAAGGTAACAGTAGCAGTAGCTTCTGCCAACCAAGTGGCAGCCAACAAGTTCCTGGGTGCCATTAAGAGAATCATTGAGGACAAAGGATATCTTCCTGAACAGGTTCTTAATGCAGACTATTCTGGGGAAAAAAATGTCACAAAGGACATTTATTAATAAGAGAGAGAAATGAGCACAAGCATTTAAGGCAGGAAGGAATAGGCTAAGTCCAATATTTTGAGCAAATGCTGTTGGGTTGATGATCAAGACAACCCTTATCTACAATATATAAAGCTGCTGACCCTCCGGCCTTGAGGAAAAAAGATAAACACCAGCTGCCTGTCTTTTGGTTTTACAATAAAGAGGCCTGGACAATGAGAACCTTTTCCTGGATTGGTTATGGTGATGCTTTGTCCCTGAAGCCAGGAAGTACCTTGCCAGTAAGGGACTGCCTTTTGAAGTTCTTTTGATATTAGAGGATGCTCCTGTCACCATGAATTCAACACCAAAGGTTTCAAAGTGATCTATTTGCTCTCAAACACAATGTCTGTAATTCAGCTTCTAGATCTGGGGATCATAAGGACCTTTAAGGCATATTATACACAGTAAGTACTGTAAGAAAAGGACGGATTATCAACCCTATGGAAGAGAACCTTGATGGAGAGAACATCATGAGTCTGAAAGGATGACACCATTAAAAATGCCATGAATGTTATTAAAAAAGCCATGAAAGCCATCAAGCCAAAAACAATAGATTCTCACTGGAGAAAACTACATCCAGGTGTTGTATATGACTTCACAGGATTTGCAAAACAAACAATCAAGGAAATCATGAAATGGATTGTGGATATGGCAAAAAAGGTGGGAGTTGAAGGGTTTCAAGACTTGGATCTTAGAGGAATTTAATAGCTAAGAGACACTACACTGGAGGAATTAACTAAAGACAACTTGGTGGAGATGAGGGCTTCTGGACTAGTGCCAGATAATGAGGAAGACAAACGCAATGCCAAAAGAACAAACCAACATTAGACAACTTGGCAGAAAGGTTCTGATTGTTCAAGATTCTTTGTGTGTTCTTTTAGAGCATGGACCCTTCTATGATATGGGCACTGAAACTAAGGCAAATAGCAGAAAGATAGGTACCGTAAAGAAATATTTTTAGGGGTGCCTGGGTGGCTCAGTGGGTTGGGCGTCCGACTTCAGCTCAGGTCATGATCTTGTGGTTCATGAGTTTGAGCTTCACATCAGGTTCTGTGCTGAGAGCTTGGAGCCTGGAACCTGCTTTGGATTCTGTGTCTCCCTCTCTCTCTGCCCCTCCCCTGCTTGTGTTCTGTCTTTCTCTCTCTCAAAAATGAACATGAAAACATTTTTAAAAAGGAAACATTTTTAGAGACATGAAAAAGCAGAAAACCCAGGCAGAAATTATGACGTATTTCTGTAAAGTTAACACCGAGAGTGCCTGCCCCTCTCACCTCCCCTTCCGCCTTTGCCACCTCTAAGACAGAAGACCAACCCCTCCTCCCCTTCCTCCTCTTAAACCTGTTCAATGTGAGGACAGTGAGGAGGAAGACCTTCACGATAATCCAACTTCCATTTAGTGAATAGTAAATAATGATCATGCCATACAGTTAAAAAAAAAATCTGTTGTATATGTGTGAGTGTCTTTGTGTGAAAAATCTACTAACTGTACAGCAGGAACCATATGAGACATTTTGTGCCATCATCATCATCTAAGTATTCATTGTGGAAAACATGATGTATATGACTCACGTGGAAGCAGATAGCCTGTCTTTACATAGGCATAGGTGAGTGATATTATATAATTAATAATGTGTTCATTTTTTATTGTTTTATAACTTTGCTTTCAAAGAATTATATTACTGGACTGTAGGTCTCTCTCTCCTAATCAGAGAAATTATGTATCGTCCTAGCATCATAGGTAAGTGGTTTTAAAAAATAAGTATTTTTCTAAAACTGTATTATGAATGTGACTGTATTACTGTGTTTCCTAAAATTTTATAATTAGTTCATTAGTGTATAGGCTAGGCTACCATGAAGCAATCATATCGATTGCATAAGGCTGCCATACAATAAACATACTGCTGTTGCTTTATTGGTGCATGAATCGTTATTATACCTGTAAATAAATATGAATTTCTTTTTCACATTATCTTTTCAATTTTATGTCTAGTGTTAGTAATATGTATGACATCTACACTGTTTTGTATTATATAAGACAATATTGATGTAGGTACTGACAGACAATTCATCTTGTAAACAGATGAGGTAAACTTGCGGTATTGATAAATATACTACAGGACTGTGAGTGTATTTTATCTTACTTATGATTTTCTTAACAACATTTTCTTTTCTCTAGCTTCATTTGTTGTAAGAATACAATATATAGTACATATAACATATAAAATATGTTTTAATCAACTGTTTATATTATCAGTAAGGCTTCTGGTCAACAGTAGGCTCATGGTAGGTAAGTTTGGGGGTAGTTAAAAGTTATACATGGACTTTTGACTATGTGGGCATTCTATACTTCTTTAAAAATTTTTTTAATGTTTATTTATTTTTGAGAGAGAGAGAGACATAGAGTGTGAGTGGGAGAGGGTCAGAGAGAGAGGAAGACACAGAATCTGAAGCGGGCTCCAGGCTCTGAACTATCAGCACAGAGCCCGCATGAACGGCGAGATCTGATCTGAGCCAAAGTTGGATGCTTAACCAACTGTGTCACCCAGGACCCCCTGGCATTCAATACTTCTAACCCCAGCATTGTTCCAAGGTCAACTTTAATGCATTACAGTGGCTGAATCATCCTGAACCTTGTTAAAAAATTAGAATGATAGCATTGTAGTTCATTCATAGTTTTAATGAGAATGGGCATATTTTGCTTTATAAATTTGGCTCTGAGTTTGGAATAATCAATGATAAGAGTGTCTTCTTCTTTTTAATTACTTTTAGTCAGAATATATATGCAAAGTGTAGCAAACATCTTTTTAGCATCTGTAGAGATGACCACAAAATTTCAAGTATTCAAGTACTAGAATATTTTTGTCCAGCAAGTGACAGGTGATATCACCTTCAGGCAAGGAATCTCACTCCACCAGTACCTAGTTCCAGGATGTCAACTCACTCCATGGTTTGATGTGGCAAGAAACACACGAGTCACACAAACATTAGATCAAACGAGGTTTACTCCCAAACACAAGACACAGAGCACATCAACTTAGGCCCCCACACCCAGTAGGTCTCCTCCCAAAGTGACACAGAGTGACGGTCTGTGTGCACCCCTCTCCTGGAAGCAAAGGACCTTGGCCCCTCCCCCATGGAGTCTGAAATTCCGAAAGCTGGGGGGAGCATGGCTTAGGGTCACATGATGCACACCCTTAATCAGAACAAAGAAGCACAAGTCTAGCCATGAACAGGGAAGAATATTCTCAAACAGGGAGATATGCCCAGTACAGAATGTGGGGGTTCCTTATTGTTCCATAAGGAAATGCTTCAGGCCCAAGGCCACTCTTAAACAGCCATGCAGGGTGGAAAGATTGCATGCATGAAAGGAAACAAACTGCCTTTCCCAACAATTTTCTTGTATTGAACCTCTTTGCATTCCTGAAAAATCCCTAGTCATATTTTACATATATGTGGGTGTATATGTAAGTGTATATATTTTAAATACATATTTTATTTATTATATTTACACACACATATACATGTATAATACATTTGCTTTAATTTAGAGCTTTGTAGGTATATTCATATAGAATTTATTTGATATGTAATTTTCTGTTTCTGGTACATACTGTACATTTCAGTGAATTATGCTAGTTTCATAACTAGAAAGGAAGTTTTTCTTAAACTTCTTTGTCAAATTTTGAATTTCAAAAGAAATACATGCTCAGGTGCCTGGGTGGCTCTGTCGGTTGAACTTCCCACATCAGCTGAGGTCATGATCTCACAGTTCACGAGTTTGAGCCCTGCGCCAGGCTCTGTGCTGACAGCTCAGAGCCTGGAGTTTGCTTTGGGTTTTGTGTCTCCCTCTGTCTTCCCCTCCCCAGCTCGTGCTTTGTCTCTCCTTCAAAAATAAATAAAAACATTTAAAGAAATAAAAAAATAAAGAAATACATACATGAGTATTTTATCTAGTGGAATAATGCAAAGATGAATAAAATAAAGTTAGCAATCTCTTCCCACAATCAAAGCTTTCCCCACTTTATTTGTACATTTTTCAGTTTATAAAAATACATAAATACTTTACATCTTTAAATTTTCTTTTTTTTTGTTTGTTTGTTTTGGTGCTTTCTTGTTCTTATTAAAATGGAATCCATACTATTCATGACTTACTTTCCTCACCTGATGACATTGGATATACTGGGTATTTCTTCTTATACACATGTATAGACGGAGCACACGTTTTTTAATGGTTACACAATATTCACAATATGGATGAACTGCAATTTATTCACATTTTCCTCCAGTTGATGAATATCCAGATAGGATTTACAAAGAATTTGTTATTGTTTTGTTTTTATTTGCCTCTATAAAAAATAAACATCTTTGTATATATAAGTTATATACGAGGATTTTCAAGTTTATAAGATAAATTTATCGAAGTGCCACTATAGTTCAATATATATTCTCAGAAAAGTTTCCCAAAAGGTTTAGTAACTCACACTCATCAGTAAAATATGAGTGAACATTTCTTCTTCATATCATGTTTTGTATAGTATGTTATAGGTGAACAGTAGAGTAACATTGTATATTAAAATTTTTTTTTACATTTATTCATTTTTGAGAGACAGAGAGAGAGAGAGAGAGACAGAGTGTGAGCGAGGGAGGGGCAGAAAGAGAGGGAGACACAGAATCAGAAGCAGGTACCAGGCTCCAAGCTGTCAGCACAGAGCCCAACGTGGGACTCGAACCCATGAACCCCGGGATCATGACCTGAGCCGAAGTCGGACGCTTAACCAACTAGGGTTAAGCCACCCAGGCGCCCCTTTATATTTAATTGGCTTTTCCCAGACTACTAATGAGATTGATCACTTCATGTATGTATTTTCCATTGGATTTTCTCCTTTAGATAATTGCCTTTCTTGGGCTATAATATTATCAAATTCCTTTCAGCTATCAATATACAGAAGCATGTTAATATTAGAAATAGTAACTTTTTTGTCATTTAAGTTTCCCATTTTACTGTTTGTTTTTTGATGTTATGAAGTTACAGTGTTTGGACATAATTTTTTAAATGATTTTGTGTATAACTTACATAGAGAAAAAGGCACAAATCACAATTGTATAAATAATTCATCACAAAATGAACACAGACATGAAGCCATCACCCAGATTAAGAAATAAGACAACATCAGCAGCCAAAATTCTCCCGTGTCTCCTTTATTCATCATGATCTCCCTCATGCCTCACTTTTAACAACATGATTTAGTTTTGCCCATTATCAAAATGTATATATGTAAACATATTTTTTAAGTTTGAGAGAGAGAGAGAGAGAGAGAGAGAGAGAGAGAGAGAATCTCAAGCAGGCTCCACGCTGTTAGCACAGAGTTCTATGTAGGGCTCAAACCCACAAACCGTGAGATCACGACCTGAGCCAAAACCAAGACTGGGACACTTAAACATATGTACACATATTTTGAACACATTATAATTTCATTGTTAGGTACAATTTTCATGTTACTAACATTTTCATCTTTTTATTGCTTTTCTTCTCTGTTTTCATATTTGTCCTTTCATATGGTTTCTTTTTCCTTCTTCCTGAAGAACTCCCCCTGTTAGCACTTCTATTAAATTGTATGTGCTGATGATAAATTGTCTCAATTTTTATTTGTTTAAAAAAAAAGTGTACTCATGTTACTTTCATTTTGAAGGGCTTTTTCACTGAATATAGAATTTAAGTTGGCCTATTTTTCATTTTTTTGATGATACTTCTCCACTGTCTCATAACTTCTTCCATTGTGTTGAGATAGGAGCAATGATTATTATCATTACCCTGCCATTCTTTTGTTTTTACTGCTTCCTTCTAAAAAAATTTTTAGGCATTCTTTTTTTCCCTTCTTCTTTGAACGGTTTTCTTTGCTATGGTGTGGTTTTATTTTGTATTTTTCTTCAGCTTTTTGACAGTTTTGAATCTTTTTCTTAATGAGTTTCATTGATTTTATCAAATTTCCATGCATTATCTTTTCAATATTGCACCTGTCCTTTCTTTGTTCTTGTCTTCTACTACAGAAATTCCAAATCAGAGCTTTCTAGAATTTAACATGTGTCTTATAGTCTTTTCTCCATTTATTTTTGTTTGTTTCTCAGTGCTTAATTTTGGATATTTTCTTCTGATCTCTCTTTCACATCACTAATTATCTTTTTCTCTGTGTCTATTATAATGTTACCCACTCAATAAATTCTTAATTTCAATTACTGTATTCTTTAGATCTAGAATTTCTATTGGATTATTTTAACTTTTCTAGTTCACTGATTAAATTTTCCATATTTTCATGTAATTTTCTAAAAATGTCAATCATATCAACATATTGATCTGTGTCTCTTAATCTTTTATGCATAAAAAAATCACTTAAAATATTCTATACTATAAATTAAATTAATTACATTACATAGATACTTATTTCAGACTGATATTCTGATGATATCATTCCATGGATTTTGGCACCCACAATGGCTGATGTTAAATCTGTTTCTTTCCATGTAATATGTATTTTTTTAAAGTTTTTTTTTAATCCCAGAAAATTTTCATTTTCTGTATCCCAGAAAGATATTTCTCCACCATTTCCTTTGTGATAATTTTCTGTAACTTTACTTTTTTTTTTTTTTTATTTTAGAGAGAGAGAGGGAGAGAGAGAGAGCATGTGCGAGCAAGGGAGATAGAGAAATTATCTTAAGCAAGCTCCACACTCAGTACAGAGCACGAAGCAGGGCTCTATCCCATGACTCTGGGATCATGACCTGAACCCAAATCAAGAGTCTGATGATCACCCAACTCAAGCCACCCAGGTGCCCCAATTTCCTGTAACTCTTATATTTGTTAGAGTATCTCAATCTAGCCTCAAAGTCTCTTAAGGTTGCTTAAATTTTGAAATTAGACTTGCATTTTCTTCTATATTTGATGTCTCTTCAGTATTATTTTCAAATTAACTAATTATGTCTTCATCTTTGCCAGTCTTGAGCCTTGAGTTTATTATTTTTCCATTACTTGACCATAACATCCAATTCCTTAGATTTATATTTTTTCTTAGTTACCAATACTTGTTTGATTTTGTTTGCTTGAATTCACTTATTATTCATTTTTTTTTCTATTTTTGTAATAAATGTAGTTCTTTCTTTTTTACTTGGAGCATCCCAGAAAAATACATTTTAAGTTCTATGATGATTTTTTTTCTATAAAGTGTGAACTGATGTTCAAATATTGTTTTAATTTTTCTGTATTTTTTAACCTTATGTTATCTGCAAGTGTGTTAGGACACTGGTTAGTATGCTCATTTTAAGGGAATGAATTATTTTTCTCTCCCCTCCCCACTATCATTTCTCTCCTTCTGGGATTACCACTCTTTGAATTGCAGATTTGTGGCTACCTCCACCTAAACCCAAGGAAATCTAGGTCTTATAAAAGTCATTCAAGACATCTGAGTTATAGTATTGTTGAGAAATATGGTCATCCCTTGAGTCAGAGTGCCGTTAGGTTCGGTTCCTGGTGAAGAAGCTGTGTCTTTGTTGCTTCCCTAAATAGCAGTCTTAGACTGGCTGAGTATTTTTTTCAGGCAATCCCCTCAAGTTGGGGGATTCCCTGCCAATCTCTTCTTTAAGGTGTGCAACTGGCTCTGATGTCTCATTTGTCATGGAGCCATTTATTCCCTATGACAGAGCATTATTTAGACTTCCATATACCACTGCCTGCTTCTAGAGCCAGGATTTGGAAAGTACATGGATTTAACCCACTCAGCATTTAGCAGTTTTGTTCTATTGATGATCCACACAGATATTTATCCGGATTTTGAGCCAGGTTATGTGTCTTCCATATTCTTTTTGATATGCAGCCTCATTCTTTTGTGTCTAGAGCAGAGAAGCGTTAAGTAAAATTATGAGGGGCACCTGGGTGGCTCAGTTGTTAAAATGTCTGACATTGACTCAGGTCATAATCTCACAGTTCATGAACGGGCTCTCTGCCGTCATTGAGGAGCCCACTTTGGATTCTCTGTCCCGCCCCTCTCTGCCCTGCCCTGCTTGTGCTCTCTTTTTTTCTTTCTCTCTCCAAACTAAACATTAAAAAAAATTATGAGGTTGTCTTAGTAAGAAGTCATCTCCTTTTCTGAAAAAGTCTTAAAAAATACTTTGAAATATATCAGTCCTGTTTTCACACACACACACACACACACACTCACACACACACACATACCCCACGCTCTAGGTAGATATGCCAGTTCATTCATATACACACATACACATGTATGTATATATGTGTGTTCACATATGTGATATATATCCATGTGTGTAGAGATAGAATTCATTCATCTATATACACACAGTTCATTCATGTATACATATTTATAAACATTTATTCATATATATATAAATGAAATAGCACATCTACTCATAGTATGTATGTGTGTGTGTGTGTGTGTGTGTGTGTGTGTGTGTAATTTGCTTTCTCTTCTCAGTAGAGAAGTATGTTGTCAGTAGGTTGAGTGCAGGAAAATCAAAGGAGTTCTTGTCTGATTTTTTTGTTTGGATTAGTTTCTCACCAAAGCAGTAATAATGACCATGGTCTTCTAACGATCCCCCCAAATCTACTCTAGAACTAGATCATCTGTCTCTAGAGAAATTGGTACTTGAATTGGGATGAAGTCATCCTTATAACTGACAAGACGAGTGGAACATGTGGTTGAATTAAATTGCAAATGGTACTCTCTTAAATTTTATTTTCAGTAAAATACTACTTAACATGTGAAGCAGATCCTTTCTCCTTCCAAATGCATGACAGCCATTTACTAATGAATGCTTTTAAATCTACTGCCTGAGCCTTAAGATATAACAAATTATAAATTCATAGGGTTTTGTGGGGGGTGGGCTTTAAAGATGGAGACGGGAAGCAGGTATGGTAGAAGTTGGGCCATGAAAGTCAAAGCTACTTGAAAATTGGAAACAATTCTGTTTGTTAAGGTATCATTTTCTCTTTGCACATCTTCGGTTGGAATCAGGTAACGGTTACTTAAGTCCTGTTTTAAAGAATCTACTAGAGTTGTCATCCTCCTAGTGACAGGGATTAATTTATAATATCTTATTCCAGATGAGTAGTCAAGGAAAGTGAAGGAAAAGGGAGAAGGCAAGCAGAAAATAAAAACTAAAATGGAGGAAAATTTGTTGCTCTTCTTCTCCTTCTTCCTCTTCCTCTTCTCCTTCCTCCTCCTCCTCCTCCTCCTTCTCTTCTTCTTCTCCTTCTTCTTCTACCTTTCAGAGAGCCATTCCTTTCTTTTCTTAGTGATTTCTAGTTAGCACTTGTCCAAATGGCTTATTATGGTTCCAACTTTTAGATCAATTCCTTTGATAGTACAAGCTACACCTAAATGTGCACACTAACATTCTGTTTGTCAGATTTTGTTCCAGAGGTCAGAGACCTCTTTTGGTTTCAGTACTCTGAACAGGTGCATATTCCCTTCTACTCTCCAATTCTGACATACAGATATTCTCCTGTTTCTATCTGTTCCTTACCCCTTTTCTGGGAGAAAAATGGGTACCTTTAGTTGAAAAAGATATCTGCTGACCCTAGTCATGTCTGGATACCGGAACCTGCATCTAACCCTACTTTCCCACAATTTGCTCTGGGTGTTATGCCAGAACCAGGAAAATCAAACACCCCTAGATCTCATAATGTTCATGAGGGGATGGGAAGGTTGGAATATGAGTTTGTTCAACTTGTTACATTTTTGACTCTTGACTCGATTCTTTTTTTTTAATTTTTTAAATGTTTATTCATTTTTGAGAGATGGAGAGAGACAGAGCATGAGTGGGGGAGGGGCAGAGAGAGGGAGACACAGAATCCGAAGCAGGCTCCAGGCTCTGAGCTGTCAGCACAGAGCCCGATGTGGGGCTTGAACCCACGGACTGTGTGATCATGACCTGAGCTGAAGTTGGACACTTAACCGACTGAGCCACCCAGGCACCCCACTTGACTTTATCCTTGACCAGAACAGGGCAAGCATCGCCTCCAGCCTCAAGCCTTTTGATTGGAGATAGCTGTGTGGTTGACCTGTGTGTTCTGGTCAAGACTACATGGCAGCTATGACTTTCAACTATAAACCTACCTTATCTTTGGATGTCTCTTCCTTTGCTTCCTCCAGCAGGCACATGGCCTACTATACTCTAGATGAAGAGGAACAAATGAATGAATAGTTAATTGATGTCCCAAGGCAGGGCATGAAAGGAACAGAGATGAAACTCAGCAGGAAAAAATCTGTCCCGAATACACACCCCACAAAGGTTTGGCAGCACCTTCCACTTGACAGGAAGAGCCATGGCATTTTCTCCCAATGTGGGAAGCTATCAGGCTGTCCCTCCGCTACCCCTAAGTGGTGGGATGTGTAAATTGTCACATTTCTAATGCTAACTGCCAAGGTCAGGTAACTCAGGGGCCGCTTGTTGTGCTGTCGTCCAAGGCTACATCTTTTATGAGTTAACACATCTCATCTTTCCTCCCCAGTTTATTATTTTTTTTAAGCGCTAACACATTAATTTTACTGCCAAAGAATTGTGTTTCTTGTTATTATTTTTAAGTTCTTTCATTCGTCTGTGTCAGCAGCTGAAGCTGAAACTCCAGGATGCACGATTCCAGGAAGAATTCCCTGGGTACCAAATGGAGAAGGCACACTTACAATGTCAGGAAAAAACTTGTTTAGTTAGACTCTTATCTCGGTGCCCTGCTGCCCTTTTTAAACAAATGTATTGGATTTTTGCACTTTATTGCTGCTTCATAGCCCAATATCTAAAATGGACTTCTCTCATTTTGTGTGAGAGGGTTTACTTAACAAACGATCCCATATTGCTTTTAACAGGGCAGACCGTTAACCTGGATTATTGTGCACCGATAGAACATGATGCGTGAAGAACTCCCAGCTCCCGGCTTTGAACATCCTTTTCTCCCCATGCTTCCAGCAGGTTCGTGAATCCTGAGCTGGGCCGTGAGCACGCGGTGCCGAATAAAATTTAACATGTTCTCTGAAAGTCGCATGCATTTCTAAAATGTGCTGCTCTGATTGAACAAGACCTTCCTGGGGAAATGACTGGCACGGAATATTCCCAATGGAAATATCACTCGTAGAATATCTCATTTACTTGTCTCACCAAGTTCACCCGTTGAAGCTGGCAGCTGTTGCCCTTTAGTCCAGTTGATTTTTGGTCTTTCCTATTTATGATCATAATTGTATGATTCATAGAAATAGTGGCTTTTATCAGAAACGTCCGGCATTGGCAGAGCTAGAAATAAGTTGGGTCTTCAGAAACAGTAGTCAGGTTCTGGGAGGATGGAAGAAGCTAACATGTTAACATCCCAAATGTGGGAAGACCGTCCTCTCTCTGTAACCCATGCCTATGAAAGGAGGGGAAGACTGCTCTCTCTCTTTCTATCATCATGCTTAGTAGAAAAGGATCCGCATGCAGCATAGAAAGGTCCGAAAAACACTAAGAGAAATTCTCAGAGCAGTTATAACTAAAATTTGCCCATTTAGTTCAGAAAGTTAGATAAAAGCACGGTGCAGAAATATATTGTGGAATTTCTTTCCAGCTCTTCTTTCCCTTAGTCGTTGGGGAACGTTCCTAAGCCCATTTCCTCTCCGTTTCAGCTGCAGCTGTGTTCTGTTCCCAAGGGTCTGGATCTCACTGACTTCTGACACCTTGCTTTTGTTCAGATTTTAAATGAGGCACTTCCTGCTCCTAAAAGAATCCAGGTCTGTGGTTTAGGACAGCCCAAAAATATCTCCATACTTTTCAAAAGCTTCCATGTCTGGGGTCCTTTTTCTCTCTCCCGAGTGTCTGTTAGGTCTGCAGTAATCTAGATGCAAACTATAGTCTCTTTGCCATTTTTTTGTAAAGCCGCTTGTCTCCATATCCTTAGTGATGATTTGGAGCTCCCAGGAGAAAGGCCACATCTTAGCAGACATGGCTTTCCACCAACTCCTGGGCTCCCCTCTTCCTTCCCCAAACCCTAGAACAACACATTCTTCCTTACTCATGTAGAATATTTCTACTTTCTTTAACTTCCCCTCGAGGTTTACTGTTACACCAACCAAGTAGGTTGGTTAAAAATCCTTAAATATTTTTTTCCAGACAAAGACAGAACTTTTCCTAAGGAATTGTAAGCCATTAAAAAAAATTTCATTATATTTGGAAGGATGTATGCCTGGTCTCTATTTCTCCTTCTCCAAGTTTGACTTGACTCAAACATTTTCTATTTTTAGACTGGTTGTGCTAACGATGACCAAAAGGCAATGGAAGTAGAAATGTTCTACCTCTTTATCTTTGTGTATAAAGTAAGAGGCATGGTGCATTCAAACAACAAAGAATGGATAAAAAAACTTTACCAAGTCTGTTCATGGAGTTAATATTTCCTGGTTACATCTAATACCTTTAGGGTGGCTGGAGTCCCAAGTAACCTGGTCTGGAACATATTTTGCCTTTGTTATATAATTGCCCCAATTCCAGAATAGGTGGCTTAATTTCTGATTTGTTTGTACTGTGTATTCAAAATCATAATGTAGTATAGTTGAAAATGATGGCTCTTAAAAAGGATTGATCTTAAAGTCATCTAGTCAAATACTCTCATCTTTCAGATGAGGAAACTGACACCAGGCGATGTTGACTTGCCCCAGGCTACACAGCCAGTCCCTGGCAGTGTCATTGGCCTGGTCCTTTGGTGTCCTGAGTCTCAGGCTAGTTCTTCTACTATTCTTTGCTCCTGTTCCTTGGCTGGAGACATTGATTTTGGGCAGTGATTATTCAGTTTATTTCTCCAAATGGAATGGAATACAATTCACGCCTGTTTTAAAATAGCCAGAATTAGATTAATACAGGGTGTACTAATATATAGAACTTAATACATGGTATATAATTCATACCTGGTATATAATATGTGGAGGTAATGCTGAAGATCCACTTTCTCCCAACCCAGTATTTAAATCATACTGAGAAGAATGAGGTAGAATGTCTATTTCTGGACACCTGATTGAAAGGACAGTACCTCAGCCTTCATCTTGGGTTTACAGTCACACAGACCGGTGTCTCATTTTTGATGTTTAGCCACTTCCCTATGTGATCTTGGGAAAATCACTTTTATACTCAGCCTGACTTTCTTTGTCTGCCAAACAGGGATAATAATACCTACATTCTTGGGTTTGGTTCGGCTATGAAAACAAAGTATGTATGTGAAAGACCCAATCCTTAAACAGGGTATACACTTAGAGCTTCTTGGTTTCTCTCCTTCTGTCTCATTTGTCATTGCAAGTTGACTTGAATTATTAATTAATATTAGCTCATCTATTTCCTACATACTTAAAAAAATAAAATTGTTTTTACTATTGCTCTCCTCTGGGGACAGTAGTAATACTTCAATACTATCTTGGAAACATAGTAATTCTTTTCTCTTTTTTTTTTTCTCTTTTCTTTTTTTTTTTAGAAAATACTCATTTGTGACAGAGCTGCCACATAGTCTTGAAGAATAAGGAAAGTCAGAGGATGAATGACTATTTTCCAGAAGACAGGTAAAGCATATTTGGTAGATTAATTCTCAATTCACCTTCTCAGAGGAAAAGGACAAAACACTCATTTACCAAAATTCTAAAGAGATTTTCCGGCAAGTCCCTAGCCGGCCCCACATTAGTCTTTGCTTTGAAGCATTCATTCCCCAGAGCTTGGGCTTCTTGACCAGGACCCACACCTTTTATTGAGCTACAAGAAGACTGGAGGAGACAACTGGCTCCTTGCCTCGGACATTCACACGCCTGGTGGCACTCGGGAGAGGGACTGCACACATGCCTATCGGGGAATCAATCCTTCTGCCTACCATCTTCTTTATCTTTAGAAGAAAGCAAGTTAACGCAATTACCTCATCCAGAACAATTACCACACTAAACTGTTTATTCTCCAGAGAAAGGTGTTTGGGAGCAGGGAGCACTTTGTCAAGACAGAGATGGATTTTTTAGAAGTACTACTTGTATCAATATCGAGTGTGGGCAGTGAGGGAACTGTTGGGAAGGTTTTCTTGCAAGCCAAGACTTCAGTTGCTGTTGGGGTCAGGCAGGCCAAAGGGGACCCATATTCTAAATAGTTGAGTTGTGGCACCATTTGGGGGCCCCAATATTGTGAGACATGATGCGTGCTCTGCCTGTGGAGTTTTGGACTCAGGGCCAATTCCTCAGGTGCGTTCTTTGCTCTGAAACTGTGTGGCCTAAGGCAATCTCTCTTAAATTACTACAGCCGAGGGAAGAATACGAGGCAACCATGAGGTACTTTTAAAAGCAGTTAAATAAAGCTTTGACAGTTTATTCAAAATAAACCACACTTTTAAGAAAAAGTCTTCTTTCTTTCTTGTTACAAAGGCCAGCACGACTCTCCTTTCCCTGATACTTAGAAGAAAGGCGATTCCCAGGTCCCAGATGAAAACAAACAAAACCAGGAGGCATCAGAAATACGGACGCTTTCAGAAAAGTTAAAAAAAAAAAAAAAGTAGAAAAAAAATCTGTCACATACCCCTCAACGCACCCCTGACTGTAATTTCCTCCACCTCTTTATTTATATGCATACATATTTCGCCTAGTTACAGTAATGGGTTTATTCTACTGTTATTTCCCCCACTTGGCGTCTAAGTATTTTTCCTTTTGCTTTGACTATTTTAGGCGTGCTGTCTGATCGGATGTTAAAAAATGGAAGAAGGAGGGGCAGGACTGAGAAAGGGCTCGAAGTTGAACGAAACAGAGGTTTCCGGGAAGCAGCCGACCCCGAGTCGCCCGCATCTTTCTGCGCCGGGTTCGCCTCGGAGAGGCCCGCAGGCGCTGCTCGCTCGCGCCCATATGCGTGCGCTCGCGTCCCCGAACGGGCCCCGGGCCCCGCCGCCCCGATCCGCGAGCGGGGGCTATTTGCCGAGAGCAGAGATACCCGGGAGCGCGTGCGGCGGCAGCGGCGGGGCTCACCTGCGCCCCCCGGCCTCCCGCCCCGCGCGGCCCGCCGCCGCCCCGCCCCGGCCCGGCTCATTGGCTGCAGCTCGGAGGGGAGGAGAAGGGGCGGCCGCGGGCATCTCATTAGCGATGCGGACTCGCTCCTCCGCCCCGTAGTCCCGAACCCGGCAGCGGCGGGAGCGCGGCGAGCGGTGCTGCGGGAACGACGCGCGACTCCGGTGGCGGCCGCGGCGGCAGCGGTCGCCCCGCCGCGGGAAGCTATGGGGGCGCGTGCAGGCTCCCGGTGCCCGGCCAGCGGCGGCTCGGAGCGTGCTGCCCCGAGGCTGTAGGGAGCCGCCGTGGATCAGTCACTCGCTGAAGACCTCCGGGACCCGCTCGTCTCGGCCCCCGGCTCGCCGTGCCTCTCCCGGGCGCCCGGGGCGTGGAAGAGGAGCCGGACTCCGAGCGGGGCGAGGAGCATGGGGAAAGCGGCAGCCGCAGGAGGAGGCGCTGGAGGGGCGCGCCGGTGGCTCCCGTGGCTGGGGCTCTGCTTCTGGGCGGCGGGGGCTGCGGCTGCCCGAGGTAAGCGCGGGGCAGAGCGGGCGGCGGGGCCGGGAGCGAGGCGAGGGGGCGCCGGCGAGACTGAGCGGGACCCGCGCCCGCGGCGTTGTCTTCGCAAGTTGCGCCCCGCGCCTTTCCGCGCGCGGACCCGACAGGGTGGGAATCGGGCGGAGGACCTCCGAGGGGACCCCTGCCTCCCACCCCAAGTTTGCGATCAGCCGCAATCCTACAGGTTGCTGTGACCAGGGCCCCTACCCTTGACGCGCATCGCCTGCTCCATTTTTCCGATCCCTCCGCAATTGCTGCAGACCCGAGTACCCACCTCTTCGCTCCAATCTCTCTCCCCTGCCCTCTCCACTTGTCTCCAAGGCGAGAGAGATCACGGGTGGGCGCGCAGAGCGGTGTCCGAGAGTTCCTGCGAGAGGGGCGGGGTGATAGAGGTCTCCCTCTGTAGGGTGGGCTTGAATGGAGAGGGCGCCTTTTCCTTTTGGGGAGCAACATCCAAGCTAAAGTCCGCTGAGCGTGACACTCCTAGGGCGACACTCGCTAGAGGACCTAGACAGCACTGGGTTTTCTTTCCAGGAGGCCGCGTGCGTGCGGGAGCCCCGGAGAGCCTTGTGCACCACTCGCGTTAGCTGCGCCTACGGTGCGGAGCCGGGATAAGCATTTGGCCCGAGGCCGGCTCACCCGGCGCCTCCTCTTGCTACCAGGTGCCCACTCCAGCTAGGGAGCTAGCGAGCGCGGGGCTCCACCGAGCCGCGGGGAAACGCCGCTCCTTGCTGACTTTGAAACGTAAACCCCATTTTCCTGGATCCTCCGGACTCCAGTAGAGTGAAATTTTGCAACTGATTTCACCTGCACCGTGAGCGAGAACCGGGAGCATCAAGTTAAAGATAAATCCCGCCGACTTGTTTTGAAGATGATCAGAGACAGTTTCAGACGTAGCTTGAGTATTGTGGCTTTACCTTGGAAATAATCCCGAAGCTTCTCCTTCCCGCCCATCTTTAGCTTTCTCCTTCCCCGTGTGCCATCCATTAGGTTTAGAATATGTAATTGCGTTGAATGATTTACTTAACGCTCCTCCAGCTGGAAGCGGGGACTGAACTGACCACCTCACGTTCTGCTCTCTGGCTATCCTGAACATAATGCGTTAGCCGGGAGTGTGGAAGGGGTTCAGGATGATCACACAAGAACCTCTGTAATCTAATTTTTATGAAAGCTAACGGTGTGTTAAAAACAGTCTGGGTGCCTAGAATGAAGAATTAGAAAAAGGAAAAGAGGTGGATAGAGGCTTTCTGCTTTATGATCCTGTTCAGTGACTATTTGCTTTTCATTTCCTGAAAACTTTTTTTTTTTTTTTGCTTTTTTTTTTTCTTCCTTTGGTGAAGCAGGCTCTTTAAAAAGCAGCAAAGGTTTAAAAATGAGCCTCGGTGATTGCACACACCGGGTTATGGTGAAGTATAGTTCTTTCCCTTGCTGGAAGAAGCACAGGCTTCAGCCATCTAATTTACTATGGAGAATGCCTCCTTGCAAAGTCAGCTCAGTTGTTTTAAATATACTGTTATGGAGAAAAGCCGGCTTGTTCTCAGTTATCTAAATGTCTGAATTCCCACCTGCTATTTGGTGTGGAATACCCAAGAGTGACTGGCTCCCTGTCCTGACCCCTTGGAATTTGGTTGGTGGAGCTGTCTTGAAGCCAGCTCCAAACAAGAGGTGGGGATCTGCCAGAAGCCTCTTGGATGGAGTTTTGCTGGCTGTAAAACTAAGGCTAGCACCTCTTGTCTGCAAGCTGTTCCTTAAAGGTCTCCTAGAAAACATACTGTACACTCTGCAGGCTTATTTACAACAAAATGTCTTGCACGGATCATAGTAATGTTCAAGACACATGGTGCGGAGCAGTAAATCTGACTAATATTTCCCTTGTAGTATGTTACGTTTTGGGGAGTGAAGCCCATTACCCTTAGCATCTGTCAGAGATTCTGTAAGAAATGAGTAGTAAGCCAGGCTCTGGAATCTGTAAAGCTACATGCACCTGGCTTTGGACAGGTGGGCTCAATTGTAGTTTTCAGAACAAAGGGTGGGTTTCAATGTTACCTAAGTTCTGCCTGCTTGGGCAGGTGCCCCTTCATTAAAAGCAAGAAGAGGTGCGCTCTCGTGGCATGTTTGCTGAGAAGTCTGATCAGTCTCCATACGGTTGGCCCTAGGTGGTGGTTCTTTATCCAAAGAAATAGTTTTGTTTTGTTTTTTTTCCCTGCAAGCCTTTCCATGTTGATTTGAACCAAGGTGTTCTCCCTTCCCTAAACAACAGGCTATATAGAATTATGCTTTTGCTTTGATGATTTAGGAATATTTAACAATTCAGTAGCATTTTCTTTACAGTTATTTATCCTTTGTTTCTAAGATGATTGCACCAACTTTTTTTTTTCCCATGTAAAACCCACTAAAAATCAGAGGGGGGGGGGTGGTTTCAGGTGATTGGCTTTAAGTGAATGTACTCAAAGAGGAAGATACTTGGGGCAGGACACTGCCTGTAGAAACTAGTAGTGAATGGCCCAAGGAGCAGTGTTCTGGTTCCTTCCTTTGCAAACAGGACTGACTTCTTCAGATTTATGTTCCTGACTTCTGGCATACTGTGAGGAAGGCACTTTGGTGCCATGATTACTGTATATTTTAACACTTTCCAACTTAAAAGAAGGTTGTTTAAAAGTTATTCATGACCTGCCAAGTGCAAATTGAATCCACATCATGTTGTCATGTTGATTTGTTTTGTTCTTTGAAAAACTGGAGTGGCGCTCCAGATCTGATTGCGATTCCTGTATTAGATACTGTACCTAAGATACCCTCATCTAAAAGCAGGGAGGAGATGATCTTAGATAGGCTAAACTTACAGTTCCTTGCTTTAAAAAATTTCCTGGACAATGAAATCTTCCTAATAATAGCTATAGAAATGCATTAAGGGCATGAGTGGTACATGTTCATTATCTAGGCATAATAGGGTCAGATGGTTTACACATACTTAAAATCCATTTGTCTATCTGGTTCATACATCTTAAAATCTATCTTAATTTCCTCCCTAGTGACCATTATATGCACCTCCCCCCCACCTTTTTCATTCTGTTCCTTTTCCTCAAAAAATTGTCCCTCCATAGTGCTATCAGGAAAGAGTGTTTTCTCCCAATTTTCTGCCAGGTTTGTCTTATTCTAACTCTTGGGTTGTGCTCGCAGCTTGAGCAGTCCAATGGCACCTTCTTTTCCTACCTAACAAAGTGTGTTCAAGGAGTGTCTTAAGTATCTCAGCCCTTAACAAGAGGTTAGTTGTTCTGATCTGGCCCTTAAGAAAAGCGCTTGTTGTCCTTTTTCATTGTCTTACTATGAAAAATAAATGTCCTTCCTCACTCTTTGACCTGTGTGTGCTTTTGTAAGCGGTGCCCCTTAGGGTGGGAGAAGTTAGGGGGCCAGGAATCCTCCGGGAGGTCTCTGAACTGTAGCGGGAAGATTCCAGACCTTGCTGTCTTACTAGATAGGGAAGCCCTTTTTCTGTCTGTATCACCTCAATGACTTTATTGTCTTCCTTCTACCATATATAGAACCTGATTTAAAATACCGCCAACTCTAAAGATTTCTCAAGGAATTTGTTGTAGAGGAGATAGTATTTGATACCACTCCCTTGTGCCTTTTGTTCTTTTTTTTTAATATGAAGGCTAGAGACTCAGACCATATGCATTAAAATCGAATCCCAAAGACAGGTGTCCATCCAAAGAAAGATTTGTGCTGTAACATCCCCTTAAGGAAGGTCATAGTGGGAGTAGAGGCATCCTCTTAATGGACAGGCACACACGTTTGCAGAAAGCCCTGATGGGGATGCTTC
The DNA here is from genome assembly GCF_024362965.1 of Panthera pardus. NCBI lineage: Eukaryota > Metazoa > Chordata > Mammalia > Carnivora > Felidae > Panthera > Panthera pardus. The sequence continues at coordinate 47,192,469 of NW_026526688.1, read as the reverse complement.
TTGATTGCACTTTGGCCCTGAATCTTGATTGTCTCATCCTCAGGGAAGTGCCACTTGACCAGCCATGGCATTGTCTTCTCATTCTGATGCCTTCGTGAACTACTGACTTGCCTGAATACCTAGCGGGAACTTTCCTGTAGTGACAGCCGCAAATTCTAGGTGAAGACACTGACCAGCTCACCCCCTCATTTGTTAAGTGGCCGCTGTTGGCATGAAAACTACCGTTGTGTTGCTACCGCTCCTTATATCATACCTGTTCCTTAAGAGAAGGCATTTTTGTAGCCTTGAGCGAGAAATAATAATAGCGATTATTGTATTTAGCGTGTGCCATTGATTATTCCAAATGCTTCACGTATGTTAACTCATTTAGTCCTTAAAATAACACTGTGAGGTAAGTAATATTCTCATTTTTAACATAGGGAAACAAGGTCAAACAAGGGTTAAATAACTTGTTCAAGGCCATAGAGGTAGTATATGGAGGGGCCTGGATTCAAACCTGCCCTGTCCTCCTCCAGAGCCTTAAACAAGGACTGTTTTCTAAACTATGCCAAAAATAACGTGACCCTTACATTTTGGTGACAAAAGCGCTAAAATGATTTCTCTGTAACTGTGAGAGTTGTAGAGGCATTTAGAGTAGCTTCAATAAATCTATAAATATATTCAGATAAATCTCAGAGATTTATGTTGTATGAAAACAACCACCCTCTCACCATTCAGCTTAATATACTTTGGGATTGGATTCACACTTAAAATTCTGAACGCCCGTTTTTAATATGATAGCTTGCTTTTTTTTTTTTTCAATTTTGAATTTCAACAGAAAATATTACTCTGATTGAATACGCCATCCATGGAATGGCAGATCCCAAGAGACTATTTGTTGCATGTCTTGTATTTTTAGCCTTGTTTGCCGGGGAAATGTGGAGCATGAGATTGGAGAGTAGATTGTTAACACCAGAGGCTGCTGTTTCTGCTGTTTTGGGTACTCCTGCTGCTGCTCTTTCAAGGCAGATGGCTAGATTCATTTATAGAAAATAGATATTCGTTCTATTTTGCATTTCCACTTTGAAAAGAACTTCTAATTGTTTGGGCCACATTGCCTCGTATGGTCTCATTGTGCGCATACACATGCTGTGCGTAGATAATTTTCAGAATTAGGTGGATGTTAATGGATCCACTTTGGACTGTATTAGAAATCCACTGTGAACTCTGTTGTGCTTCTGGAGTATTTCTCCCGAAAGTGGGTGTGTGTGCAGTACAGGGTGTATCACGGATTTTGTGCTCAGCACCTACCCCTCCCCACTGACTTCGCTGACCCAGAAATTAGGGGCAGAAGTACTGGGTTGTGTTTCTGGGGCTAGAGGAGAAACAACACTCCCATATTATGCTTCTCAGCTACATCAGACTACTGCGGGACTGAAAAACACTTCCTGATACTGTTTCTGAAAGACCAGAGTAAGGTGAGGCCTGAATTCTTCCCCTGTGAGCAGTTCCTTCCTTCATAAATAAGGAACTCGGAAAGCCAAAAGCTGCCTTTCGAGTGAGGTCAATGACAGCTTCACTTAATGCAGATGTTGACTGTCTGTCCCCAAATTTCTAGTTCGTAAAGTGCAAAAGAGCCTTCCTTTCCAGAAAGAGAGACCTCGGCAGGTGTATTCCACCGACCCAACTTGGTCTTGTAAGGTTAAGAGGAATCATGGGGGAAAACGTCACTGCAGCCATGTGGAGAATGAATTTGGCAGTTGTTTTGTTGTCATCTAAAATCAAATGTTTGTAATTTCTCCATCAGGTAAGTCCAGGGGAAAACGATGTTGCAGAAATTCCAGAAGGTAGGTGATTGGTGGGCAGGCATAGGAAGAAATCATCCCGAATTCTTCAGAGGCTCAACTAACACTGGCACAGCTATGTTTTGTGTAATATCATTCACAGATTTTGATAACTTACTATAAAAGCAAATTTATTTTCTAAATATTGGATGAGAGATCTGCCTGTGAATATATTTGTGCGCGTGTTGCTGGGAGTGGTGTGAAAGTGATTGGTGGCTTCTGCTAGCAACAGCACTTATTCAGGAGTTACCATCTTCATTTGAATTTAATTTAATAAAATCCAGGAGAGGAGGGGAAACTGAAACGCTCATAGGTTATGGGAGCTATGCTGGTAATGTCTTTGAAACTCACAAGTCAGTGCTCTTCAGATGTTAGTGCACATTTCAGTCACTGCAGATCTTGTTAAACTGCACCTTCTGATCTAGTAAACCTGGGGAGGGGCCTGGGATTCTGCATTTCTGATGGGCTCCTGGATGACCCTATCCATGGACCACACTTTGAGTAGCAGGGCCATAGATGAGTGTAATTCGGGGTTTTTTATTTGCAGTATTGTTTTTCACTTGCAAGTCTGTATGAAGTGGAATTCAGTGCGAGGCTGTTTTTAAAATGCCAATAGAAGAATAGGTAAACACAAATGTCAGTTTAAACTCAGGCAAACATACAGCCAGTCGTAAAACTAACACATTCAGGAGCACTGCTCTGAGATGAGATAATGTCTTGTTTCTAGCATCTGTAAACAGTATTTGAAAAGTCTTTCTATTGTGAAGTGATTGAGGACTTATGTTTGCATCTAATTAATTGCAGGTAATAAAGACGAAACTGAGTCCCTAGGAAGTTGAACAGTTTGCCCAAAGTCAGATTTTTAACTAGGAAGCTTTTCTACTCATCTTGATCACTTCTTCCTTTTATTGTATGTGTCGACTGCACCTGCACTTCAAATGATGCGGAGTTCAGGATAATGAGAGGACGGGGCTATCGTTAAGTAAGAGGTAGAGAAAATCAGTTGGTTCAGAAAATCAGTGCTGTCCATACAGGGTACTGAGGTTCCCCAACCTGATGGATTGTGGTTGTCACAACATGGTATATGAGCTGGTGCTGGGGTCTGTTGTATCTGCTGCAAGATAGTTCTCTGCACCTGACAGGATCCATTGTGCTTACTATTAACTCTTACCCAGCACCTGATAGTTCTTGTCCAATAGCATATGCCAACTAGTATTTTTTTTTTTTTTTTAGTTTATTTTGAGAGAGCGCACAAACACAAGTGGGGAAGGGTCAGAGAGAAGGAGGGAGGGAGAGAGAATCTCAAGCAGTCTCCATGCTATCAGCACAGAGGCTGATGAGGGGCTCGAACTCATGAACTGTGAGATCATGACCTGAGCCAAAACCAAGAGTTGGATGCTTAACTGACTGAGACACCCAGGCTCCCACCAACTAGTATTTTTTACTCCAGCTTTATTATGTAAGGTATAAATACTACTGAGACTAAACTTTCTGAAACTTATTTGATCCTGTGATAAAATACTCAGGGAAATTTAATTGCTAGAGGAAGAATTAAATAATTATAAGATAGTTATGTATTTTTTTAAGTTTATTTATTTTTTTTATTTTGAGAGCGTGAGCAAGCAGGGGAGGGGCAGAGAGAAGGGGAGAGAGAATCCTAAGCAGGCTCTGTGCTCTCAGCTTGCAGCCCAGTGTGGGGCTCGAATCTACCAGCCCTGAGATCATGACTTGAGCTGAAATCAAGAGTCAGACGTTTAACCAGCTGAGCCATCCAGGCACCCCTATATTTTTTTCCTTAATAGATTGTAAAGCCTACATTCCTTTTTTTTTTTTTAATGTTTTAATGTTTTATTTATTTTTGAGAGTGAGGGAGAGAATGTCCTAGGGGAGGGACAGAGAGGGAGACACAGAGTCCGAAGCAGGCCCCAGTCTCTGAGCTGTCAGCACAGAGCCTGATGCAGGGCTCAAACTCACACAGTGTGAGGTCATGACTTGAGCCAAAGTTGGACACTTAACCGATGGACCCACCCAGGCACCCCAAAGCCTACATTACTAGATAGCCTATTCTAGAAAGATGGTTAAGTAGAAGAAGGACACTATCATGGATGGCTGTTATGAGTAATAATTCATTTGCATGGAACTTGATACTTTTAAGGTATGTTCACAAGTATGATTGCTTTGTATTTTCACCTCCACCCTGATATCGAACAGATGATAAAATTAGATGTAGAGATTTTTCAACCAAGGCGACACAGGCAGCAATAAGTAGTACCAGGACTCAAAGCTGAGTCTCCAAATGGCTTCTGGGTTTTGGACTTACTTACCATGTACTTCTGTTTTCTGGCCCGATAGAGTCATTAGACCTGAGCTGAATGATAAAGCATTTTGCTCACATTATATTTGAGACCAGGCTCTGGATGCGTGAGCATGTGTGATGGAGGAGAGTAACTGAATAAAAATTTTGAGTGATACCTGTGTTGCCTTCTTGGTCTGTTGGTATTATGTTCTCATGGTTATAAGCAGAGATGCCCCTGCGCGGGAAATGTGTCAGAGTGATTGGAGGGAACTAAAACTTGACTAGATCTCTCATGGCAGACTGCGGTATGGAATAAGCTGTATGTCAAACATTCGGAGGAACTTGCTAAGCAATAATATTTTCTTAATCAAAGGAATTAAAGTGTTCATTAAAGTAAAATCACAAATTAGTTCTCCGGCTTTATTTTTAAAGATGCCATTACAAACCAGACAGTTTTTAGAAATAGAATACTAGCTCCTCAGTCTGCATGGCTTTCTAAATACCTTGTCTTTATTATTTTTTTTTTTTTAAGTTTATTTTTTATTTTGAGAGAGAGAGGGAGAGAATCAGAAGCGGGCTCCGTGCTGTCAGTGCACAGCCCAGCATGGGGCTCAATTTCACCAACTGCGAGATCAAGAGTCAGTCGCTTAACTGACTGAGCCACCCAGGCATCCCTCTGCCTTGTCTTCATTATTAGTTTTGAGTGCCTGTGCTTTATTTTTTCTTTATGTGTACACTTGTAAAACAAGATTAAAGTCTTTAAATTTGTGTTTGGAAGTATTGCCATGGCTCAGTACAAACGGACTTCCAATAACAGTTTTCATTATGTCTTTGAGAATTATCCAACCTATTTGGGGTGCCTGGGTGGCTGAGTCAGAGTCTGACTTCAGCTCAGGTCATGATCTCGGGGTTCGTGAGATCGAGCCCTGCGTTGGGCTTTGTGTTGATGGCATAGAGCCTGCTTCAGGTTCTGTGTCTCCCTGCCCCTGCCCCACTTGCACTCACCCTCGCTCTCTCTTTCTAAAATAAACATTAAAACAAAATTATCCAACCTATCTTAGAAAGAGATTGGGAAAAAATACAGACCATCAAATAAGATTCTTTGCCAGGCAAATTGTAAGTGTGTGATAAGCCCTTTGAAAGGGGCTGGGAGGAGTTGACTGCATCTAAATCGACAGCCCTTGTATCTCCTTCAGTCTTGGGGCCAGAAGCTACACTGATTGCCAGTAGCCTGCATCAGATTTCCAAAGTTGTTTTCCTTAAGACAAAACCAAAAACAATCAGGAGATTCACAGGTTTTGTCCAGGTGAGGTATGTGGGTGGGATGTAAGTGTTTCTGGGGTTTCCTTTAAGGATGTAAAGCTGAAAAAACTGTGTCAATTTTTTTTTTTTTTTTTTACATTGGGGCAAAAAGAAAGCAAGAAAACTCACACAGCCCATTTGATATTTTCTCAAATTTAGCAGACAGCTTGAGATGGATTTCAGACTCTGCAATGGCAGTGTGAAAAGACAGCTGTATCGTATCACATCCTGCAGCAGAAAAGACCATCACCTGTAGAGCCCATTATTAACAGTTGTCAAGGTGATAAGTGCTTTAATGCATGGGTATCTGTTATGTATTATATATTAGTAGAATGTCATATATCATCATTATAGCAAACTTAGATCATTAAAGTTCTACACTATTAATTTAAAAGGCATTAATAACACACTTGAGATGTGGATACCATTTTGACTTGAAAGTCAGCTTCTTAATTCACATATTCCCATTTCTCTCTTTCTCCATGGTATCTTTCATTTAACCCCCAAATCTTTGTTTCTTCCTCAAAGTCACTCCCTTCTCAGAAATTCCCTTCTCATTTAAGCAGTGTGGTGAGCCTGGGGAGTTCGAGACCACGTGTCCTTCAACCTATTACTTTGTTCTGTGATACTTTTTATCTATCTGTCTTATCTATTATTTTGTCTTTTTTTTTTTTTTTTGAGAAAGAGAAGATATGAGGGGAGGGAGGGGGAGAGAGAGAGAGAGAGGGAGGGAGGGAGGGAGAGAGGGGGAGAATGAATATCTACGCCTATAATGTGGAGCCTGACTCGGGGTTGGGGGCTACATCTCACCAACAGATCATAACCTGAGCCTTTTCAAGAGTCTCATGCTTAACCGACTGAGCCATCCAGGTGCTCCTGGCTCTTTTTATTCATAAAGTGAGAAGAAAGGACTAAATTCTTTTTTTCTTTTCTTTTTTGAGAGAGAAAGAGCGCGCAAGTCAGAGAGGGAGAGAGAAATCCCAAGCAGCTCTGTGCTTTCAGTGCAGAGCCCTGTGGGGGACTCGAACTCAAACCATGAGATCATGACCTGAGCCAAGATCAAGAGTAGGACAGACACTTAACTGAGCCACCCCGGTGCCCCTGGTTGTTTTTATTCCTAATGTGAGAAGAAATGCCTAAATTGTCTTTAAAGCTCCTGCATGCTCTCACATTCTGTGATGCTCTGCTTTGTTTTCAGTACCTTTCATCCTCAGTATGAATAGGACGCCCCTTCTCCGCCATAGCTCATGTTTGCTCACTTGGGTGTGGGGGCCCATGGATGCTTACTTTCCCTTTCTAATAGAAACCAGACTTATGAAATTTTCTGTCTCTATATTCAGAGTCTCCGAGCACTGTGTTAATAACACACTCGTGATAAAACTCACTGTGTGTTAGAACACTCTGCTTTCAAATTTGCCTCCGTGACTTTGGTGCATTTTGTAAAGAGATTTAACAGATCTGGGAGCTGGTCAATCCTCGTTTTCAATACTTGTCTTTGTGCTGTGGTTCTAAAGCTTCTAGCTTTGTGGAGGGGCATTGTCTAAAAGCAGAAGATAGCATCTATGTGGCCTTCCGTTTAACATTTGATGAACACTGATTTGATCACTGAGTTTCTATGTATTTGTTTCCCATTTGTAGAGGAAAATTGTACAATTATGTTGCTGAAGAGAATCCTAATATTTTTAGGGTAAGACCCACATCTTAACATGAACAACCAAAGTCTAGAGAAGCAACGTAGCTTTCTTGGCTTCTGTAGGTCATTTCTGTTGGTGCCTGCCCATGAATCCAGATCTTCTGTCTCTCAATGTCACTCTTCCCTCTTTTCCTTTCCAGGCTCTAATAACAAACGTAATCAATAGAGGCACAAAGGAATTCAAAAGAAATGATACCAGAAGACTAAAGACTATTGATCATTGTTTTTCTCTGTTAAAGGATGTTTTCGTTTTATTTAAAATGTTTACATTTTTCTAAATACCTTTGAAATAATAGAGATTTCTTGGCTCAGTTCTTAATCATTGAATGTTGGGGTTTTGATTTGAGGCACTCAAGCTAGTTCAGTGTAGCAGAGCTAATTAATTTTGTAAAAGGGGTCTACATTATAGATTTGTGTTGGGATGAAATCTGGAGTGTTTTTTTTTTAAATTTTTTTCTTTTAACATTTATTTATTTTTGAGAGAGAGCATGAGCAGGGGAGGGGCAGAGAGAGGAAACACAGAATCTGAAGCAGGCTTCAGGGTCCAAGCTGTCAGCACAGAGCCTGACGCGGAGCTAGAACTCACAAACCGCGAGATCATGACCTGAGCCGAAGTCGGACGCTCAACCGACTGGGCCACCCAGGCGCCCCTCTGGAGTGAGTCTTAAGCTTTTGTCCCAATTACTTCTGCATCCTTGTACTAAATGTGTGCAGTATGAACGAACACATACTGAACTAGCATTAAGACTCTACTACAAACACCAGTACATCCTAAATACTTGTTAAGTGTAATTATTTAAAAAACCTGTACATAGGAAAGAGTATATTAACTTTATTTCCACTAACACTATGTGATGTTAGTGCCGTGCATTATACTTTACCCAAAGGATACAGTTTTAGAATGGTATTTGCCACATACCTACTTACCTGGGCAAGTAAATTATTTCCAACTTGCATTTTTCCCTGTTTAAATCTGTGTATTCAGGTGTGGTGAGAAGGGAACCCTTTCCAATTTGAATGGTCAGCTGGGCCTGTTAGGTGGTGTTATTCAATTGCTCATGATGGTGGACACACTGAGGACACGAGCTGGAGCAGATTTCAAATGTGCATAAGCGTTTAACTCGTGCTGCTTCTTACAAGGCTTTCGATGCTGGCAACAGTATGCTGGTGATACCCTCAAAAGGCTATAAATCTACATTCAGAGGCAGTGACTGGATGTAATTTTAAAAGCTTCAGTTGCTTCTTCTCATGCAGCCCCTATTGTTCCTTATTTTAAAGTGAATTCTGCCCCTCTGAAGGCCACGAGAACTTGCAAAAAGCAAACCCTGTGGTTAAGTTGGAGCTTGGAAACTCCGGTGACTGGATCTTGATGATGATTCATGGCAAAGCCAGCTCGCTGGAAAAGTGTAAAACACGTAGGGTGTTGAAGACTTCTGATTCTTGGAGATTAGGTGTCAGAGCATTCGGGGTTTGATTATTTTTAGTAATAATCAGTGAAGGATCTTGCTCCTGGAAATGGTGGTCGGGTTTTGGATGTGCAAATGGCTGGTCATCACCTGGCGCCATTCCCACCCCCCTCCCCAAACTCGGCAGAAAGTCGGACATCTCTAGCATTGTCAGCCAGGATGGGGGAGACCATCATATGCAGGTACTTAGAATGTGTGTGGCCATTAACTTTTTTTTGAGCTGAAAAGTGATGTTTAACAGTTTAAAGTATGTTTAAGTGGTTTTATTGAAACACAATAGATCGAAAGATGAGCACCAAATGTGTAGCGTGACCTGGGTGTGTAGGAATCCACGTGTGTGATTTAAATGATGAGGATCAACAGTGTAATTCTGATGTCCTCCGCTGTTGGCAGGGCCTCTACTCGGACCAAGCACATCGGAATCCCCTGGGGGATGACCCACTGGTATTTAAGTTCCCCAGGAGATTCTCAGCTTGAGAACATAAGATTGAGAGCCGTTGATTTAATGGGTGCGCCGATTGTGTATAAATGTAGATTCTGATCGTGTTTTGAAATTTAGCGAGGTAATTTGAAAATCACTGTCCTCTCAAAAGTAAGGGATCGAAGGTGATTGATCCTAGTTTGCTTCCGCTTCCATGTTAGGCCTCCTCCTTCCACATGGTGTCCCAGGTGACTTGGATGAGTGAAATTGGATGATGGCACAAAACATTTCAGCCTTTGGGGGCTAGACGTCTCCTGCTTGGGAACAGCTGAGGTATTACTAAAAGGAATGAGAATCGTTGAGAGTGGTTATGTATAAGGGGAGGAGACTTCTAAGAACCCAGGTTTGGAGGTTGTACCATGTTTCCCTTCTGGACACAAGCCCAGGACCCACAGATGTAGATTCCTATCCTCTTAACACATGATCCAGCTTCTAGGCCCAGGATGTAAATGATAAGTATTCATCTTTCCGAGTGGATTAATGTCGTCATCCTGGTCTTCATGTCTGAAGGATAGAGGCAGTGTAGAGCCTCCTATAGTGTTGGGCAGGGTCCCGGGCACCAGCAGTGTTGCTGACCAAGAGGGGTAGGTGGGGACATCGTTGCTGCAGCCATGGCAAGAGTTTTTCTTTCTATCTTTCTCTCTCTCCTTTCTTCCTTCCTTATTTAATTTTCTTCAGTGTTCACCTATGTTTGAGGAAAGAGACTGTGTGAGCCGGGACGGGGCAGAGAGGGAGGGAGACATGGAATCCTAAGCAGGCTCCAGGCTCTGAGCTGTCAGCACAGAGGCCGACGCGGCACTCAAACCTGTGAACCTTGAGATCATGACCTGAGCTGAAGTCAGAGGCTTAACCTACTGAGCCACCCAGGCACCCCAGGAGTTTCTTTTTTTTAAATGTTTATTTTTGAGAGAGAGAGGGGGGGGGGGCAGAGAGAGGAGGGACAGATGATCCATCTGAAGTGGGCTCAGCGCTGACTGCAGCAAGACCTATGCAAGGCTCGAACTCAGGAACCCTGAGATCATGACCTGAGCCAAAGTCAGATACTTGACCCACTGAGCCACCCAGGTGCCCCACAAGGGTTTCTAACACTACTGCCCTGTTCACAACTGCCAGCGGTTTCTTATTTGTCTGTGAAATCAAATCCAAACTGTAAGACATTTTGTGATGGTATTGTTGCGGATGAATAAGTAGTTTTTTAAACATGAAACTAAAATGGGTATTTGTGTGCTTAACCACCGCACGTAAGAAGTGGAGCATTCTCAACACTTGACTCTGGTGCGTTTCTCCCGTAGTGCACCGCTGCGATTCTCCTTTAGAAGTAATCATGCTCACATTCTGCGCTCGTCATTTCCTTGTTTTTAACAAACCGTTTAAACAAATATGTATGTACTTCTACACAGTTTACTTTTACTTCCTTTGGAGATGTATTTAAATTAGAGTCTACGTATTTCTCAGCAGTTGTTGCTTGTCACGACCAAGATTGTGTTCTATCTCTGTTATTACATGTGCCGTTGTTGATTCACTTCCCTCAGATACAATATTCAGTGGTGTGACTCAACCATAATTACGTTGCTGTCGGTGAAATTTGGGTTCGTTCAGATTTTTTTCTGTTCCAAAAAGTGCTAACTAGGAGCGTTGTTATGAGTGTCTAATGGTACCCATTTTCAAGTGTTTCTTACATACCTAAGACAGTTCTGAGACCTCGAACACCAGCATGTTGAATATTCCAGATGGCGCCAAATCATTTTCAGCAATTTATAAGCTCTCATCATTTCACGTTGGCCGACATTTGGTGTTTCTGGCCTAGAGGTTTCTGCTGCTTTTTCGTGGTTTGAACGTGATGATCTCTGCATGGACTTAATTTCCATATTTCTGATTACTAATGAAGTTAAAACATTTTTTCATATACCTCGTTGCCAATTGTATTTCTTCTGTGAAACACTCAAGTATTTTGTTCATTTTTTATCTTATTGAATTATAGTAGCTTTAAGTATATATGTGTCAAAAATATTTTATAGAAGCCTTAATGTGTTAGGTGTGCTTGATATTTCTCCTAGTGTTTTATTTTTATTTATTGTTTTACTTTATGGTATTTCTTGATGACTTGGATATTTTACCTTATTTTCTCATGAATTTAAGTTTCAATTTTAGTGTTACCATTTTATGCTTAGCTCTTTGGTGTTGTGCTTAGGAAATCCTTCCTAAATGCAATTGAATACATTCTCCTATATTCTAAATTGTATAGTTTGATCTTTCCTATTTTGGCCTTTAATCCACCTAGAATACATTTCATATTTTTCTGCATAGAGTTTGAGTTAGAAGTTTCACTTCTTTCTTTCATGTGAATAACCAGTTGTCCCAGAACCATTTACTGAGAAGTCCCTCTTCTTTCTCTGATGATCTGTGATGTCACCTTTGTAAAGTATGAACATTTCCATTTTTTTTTAATGTCTATTTATTTTTGAAAGAGCGAGTGTGAGCAGAGGAGGGGCAGAGAGAGAGGGGGACAGAGGATGCAGAGTGGAATCAGGGCTTATAATGGTGAGCCCAATGTGGGGCTTGAACCCATGAACCTTGAGATCATGACCTGAGCTCAAGTCAGACAGTCAACTGACTCAGCCTCCCAGGTGCCCCGTATGAACATTTCATACCTACATGGACATTTTTTAGTGTGGCATAAAATGTTCTTCCGAACACTTCCAGCAAACCTTTGTAGGGTTTTTTGTTTGTTTGTTTTTAATTCCTACTGTTTCTTTGTGTACCTTCTACTTAAGTAGACTTTCTGTGCCTCAAAACTACCCCACAGCTTCCTTTGTCTTGTGCATTTTGTGCTTACACTTCTGCAATGTTGCCTTGAGTATTGTTTTAGGTATATTTATTTCTCTCTTGCTCCCTGTTATGTGGAAACTTCTGAAAACAGGCATGGTGTTTTAATCATCTTTCATACCTTTGGACGGAATATGTTCTTTTACTGAATAGATATTTGATAAACCATTGAATGAAACTGGGATTTGTAAATGAAGGGCTGTAGGATATTATCCAGTTAATCTCATTGTATTATCCTCCCCATGATGACTAAGATTTGTGGACCACACAAATCTTAGACGGTCAGGTGGTCCCTGACCCTATTTTTTTCTTGAGCTTATTCCAGAACACCTTTCATTATCCATTCCACAGGCAAAGAACTAACCTATTAGACATTGTCCAGAAGTATGAACTAATGTGAAGATACTGCGATCAAGGTAAAGAGATGTATGTGGCAGGTTCGAGATTCTTAGACTGGTTGAGTCCATTGCCAACAATGACATTCACTTCACATCCAGACACTGGGTATTTCCCTAGCATGCTGTGTGGACTCACATCTCTGTGCCATTGTTCCTGCCCCTTGTTGAACAAATCTGCCTTTACAGACCACTATCCTCGAATCTTCCCCCCTCCTAGAGGTTAAATTCTTCTTGTTGAATGCTGTATTTCCATACCTTGACATCACTTCTGGTGCTGCACCAATCATACCATGTTCTAGTTCTTTTTTTATAAGTGTTTCTCGCTCCTGATTTTTCCCACCCAAGGTCAGAGATAATTTTTTGTTTTAGTGTACTTTCTCAACACCTGGCACAGGGCCGTGTTTGGTATAAGTTGGGTTTTAAGGTGTTTTAACTGCAAAACCACTATTTAGGTGTGTAATGTGTTTTGGTGAAATCATTGTGCTACCCCATCTAATAAAATACAAAACCTATGGGAATGATAACACACTTCCACAATATTCGCTGTTATCTTGGTAGCCTAAATTAGCCAAAGAACTTGGAACAAGTGTTTAGTGGTCCCATGTTAGGGAAGTTTTGCTAGGTTAAAAGCATGCTGGTTTTCTGATTGAATGAGTCTGGATAGTTGGGAATTTGTTTTATCAGAAGAGAACTTAAGGATCCTGGGTATTTGAGTTGAGGGTTCAAAAATGGGAAATGATAGGAAAAAGACTGGAGATAAGAGGGTACCAGCTATACATAATAACCCTTTGGCCCAAGGCCCTGTGATGGTTACAGTTCTGGAGGAAGCATCCCGACTTGCTCTTTGATGCAAGTCATTGAGGTGAACTCTTAGTGCCCCCTTCACTCAACTGTTTACTGCTGGGAGCTTCCAGACGGGAGAACATCGGGAAGCCCAGTCAGTGAGCCAGCAGGCCTGGCAGTGGGAGTTTTAGGAGCTGGCATTCTTGTTTCCGTCCTGAAAGTCATGAATAGGCTAAATGGTTAAGTTCATGCGACTAAGCGCAGGGAAGTTTAATTGTATTTCCTCTAAGTAGTTCTTTTAGGTGAAAGTACTTTTTTTCCCTTCATTTGGAAAATACTATGTGTTTATTCTAAGAAATTTGAAAAGACAGGAAAGTATGGGAGAATAGAAAATAGAGAATATAAAACCCCAGGAGATACCCAACCACTCAGAGGAGTTCTCCAGGTAGAAGCCATATTCCTCACGGTGACTCTGTTAGCCTGTACATCCCCATTGGTTCCTCTTTGTCTCTACCATTTTGAGAGAGGAACAACAAATTATCTGGGTATGAACCAAAAACTTGAGTTCTTCTATTTTTTCAGAGTGTTACCTTCTTGGTAGCAGATTCTGAGTATATCCCCGTGACATCTCTTCAGTGCTTTGGACAAGTGTGAAAATAGCACATATTTGTTATTTTTCAACAACCGCACGGGGCTAGTGGTCGCACCCATTGTGGCTGTAGTGCCCCATGACTGCTGGCAGTAAGCTCTTCAGAGAACTTCTATAGTAGCTCTTTGAGTTCATTGAGCTGACTAAATAAAAGACACCCAGTCTTTTTTTTTTTTTTTTTTTTTTTTTTAATCAGTAGGAGGATGGTGTGTGATTTGGTTACCATTTTGAAATTCAGAATGCTAGTTTTGGTCCTTTTTTTTTCTTTTTGAATACTCCCAAGACAACTTTGAAGGAAGGCGCTTCTTTCTTTATTTTTATTTTTATTTTTGAGAGACAGAGTGAGTGGGAGTGAGTGGGAGAGGGGCAGAGAGAGGGGGAGACAGAGAATCCCAAGCAGGCTCTGCACTGCACTGTCAGTACAGAGCCCAACGCAGGGCTTGAACCCAGGAATGTGGCAAGATTATGACCTGAGCCGAAACCAAGAGTTGGACGCTTAACCGACTGAGCCACCCAGGCGCCCCTGAAGAGGGGTTTTTCTATACCTGGTATGTTACCATGTACGGATTTCATCTCAGCATCAGAATGAATCAGACCTTGGCTAGAATGAGCTATTCTAACTATTGTGGGCTTAGATAAGTAGGGATACACTTACTTAGAATATTTACTTTTCATATGTGGGTGCAGGCCGTCTCAGCTGTGGTGAAGTCGTCTCTAGTTAGCCAAGAGCAATCATCATTACATACACTCCTATTCTGTATTTTTTTTTTCTTGGAAGCAAACAATTACAGGGAATTTTCATAGGCAAAATTAATTAAGATTAGAGCAGTTAGTCTTTGCCAAGTCTCCTTCCCACCTTCTTCTTAAACTGATTTATTAATGAAATGCATCTGAAGTAATTAAGATGCAGAAAATAAAAATCTGAAGACCATATTTGTTGGCAATCTGTGTGACTTAACATGTTCTCAATTCATCTGTTCCTTCACCACCACCAGCACCTCTCTTAGCTAAAGTCCTCACCTCCAGAATGAAAGCTTCTACAATTCCTAATCTACAAAAGTGTTTGCCCCATGTGTGCATCTCTGTAATGGCCTCCGTTTCATAGCTGGAAGTCATCTGTGTAGTGAGTTGAATGCCTGTTTGTTTCTTTATAAAACACCTTGATGACAGGCGTGTTGTTTCCTGAATCATTGCATACTTGTTTTTGGGCACATTTTAGTAATTCAAGGAATTAACGAGTAGATGAATGGATGGATAGTTATCAGCTACAATGAATATTTGTGTGCTGAGCTATGGCTTGCTAATTATATGTGACCATGTGAATGTCTGCTGTGTGCCATTCATCATGGTAGATGCTTGACATACATATGCTTTACTTCCTACACTAACTGTATAAGATAGGCATTATTATCTGTCTTATACATAAGGAAATTAAAACTTGGATATTCTGTCCCAAGGCCATACCTGTAGTAGTGGAAGGGGAGGATTTGAAGCACAGGTCCATTTACCTCCATTTCATATATTCTTTTCTGTGTCATACCAAGGTGCCTTCCAACTTTATAATGGAGATTCACATGAGTATCCAGGATTCTTTGGGTAGAATACTCCCTTTAGACCCAGCTATAGTAAGTGCCCCAGAGTGGCTTTCCCAGCCACCTCTTAGTTACCAGGTTTGCTCATGGTTCCCTAAGCCAATGTGTGTTGGAATCTATCCTTTGGTTCTGTCCTTGGCTGTTGTCTCTGGTATCAGCAGTTGATCGATTACAATGTTTCCTAATGTGTAAATGCCCTTGAACACCAGCTCTGTTTTCCCCTGTGGTAAAACAGTGGAGGAAGCAAGCTCAGAAATGATGAACTCTGGCTCTCTGGGGCTTTGGTGAGCCAGTGAGTCCCCCTCACTGGTCTTGCGCTGGCTGGTGACCAGGCCGTAACTTGTATGGTCTTTGCTGTTTCGGGGGCTAACTTATGCTTCCTGTACATCAGGGAAAAATTGCAACAGTAAGCCTTCTGCCATGGAGTCGGTGTTATGTATGACTGACCTTGCTTTGGGCAAAGATTATGCATGAGTTGATGTAGGAACTGATAATAGTTGGTAATATTAATTATAGGCCAAATAATCACCTCAGGTAAAAATAAGTTACCTGCATTTCTAACTGGGCTTTTATTGCCCGAGACTCACCAAGAGAATTAGTCCCATTAATGGGTATTTAGGTAGGAGAATTAACATGAATTTAACACATCCATGCATGGGGCTAGCCAGATTATAGGGCCTTTTTTTAACTTAGCCTCAAAAGGAAGAAATAGAGATTGCAGAGAAGGAAATAAAATTGGAAGATGTATGATCCAAAACAAGTTACTTTAACATCTTATAAATGATCTGAATTTTTTTCTTCCAAAAAACATTTGAGTATATTGATTGTGTATATATTTTTGAAAGGCAGTGGAGAATAGTTCCTATAACCTCAGACTATTTGAGTTAGAACTCAGTTTTTAGCACTAATTATGTGGCCATAGGAAAATTGCTTAACACCTCTGTGTTTCTGTCTCCTTACCTGTAAAATGGGGATAAGTAATAGTACCTACTGCAAGGAGATATTTTGAGGATTAATCAATACACGCAAACTACTTAAAATCATTCTGATACGAAGTTATATTTCATTCTACTGTGTTTGAGTCACTGTGTTAGAAACTAGGTTCTAGAAATACAAACTGCAACTACCATCAGGGATCTTACAGTCTACTGAGGGACATGCCAGAATAAACCTTACAAGGCATTGTGGGAAATGCAGGGAGGGAGATATCACAGGGTGCTCTGGCCCCACAGAGAGCAACCTCCTCTCCCATCCCTCAGCCGTCCAAATCTTGGAAGTGGGAGTTTACCCAGAGGAAATGGTCCCCAAACTTAGTGATGAATTTTGGATAGGAATGTTTAGGGGATAGGACAGTCAACACTACACAAATAAGAGCAAAACTCCTTACCCTAAGAAATACTTTTCCCCCTTGCTGGCTAGGCCTGAGATTGTGCATTTAACAGAAGACAAAACCTTTATTTCACAGAGAAAGGAAAAACACAAATGTCCTTGGGAGAGGTAACTGTTGGTTTGTTCTGAGGGGTTAAATTCTGAAGTCCAGCTCTGTAAGTATTTTTTTAATATTAAAAATTTTTTTATGTTTATTTTTGAGAGAGAGACAGATGGTGAGCGGGGGAGGGGCAGAGAGAGAGGGAGACACAGAAGCGGAAGCCGGCTCCAGGTTCTGAGCTGTCAGCACAGAGCCTGATGTGGGGCTTGAACTCATGAACAAGATCATGGACACTTAACGGACTGAACCACCTAGGTGCCCCCTTTTCTTAAAAAATATTTTTAAGTTTACTTATTTTGAGAGAGAGGGAGAGAGAGCGAGCGAGCGCAGGAGTACGTGCGTGGGAGGGGCAGAGAGGGAGAGAGAATCCCAAGCAAGCTCTACACTGTCATTGTGGAGCCCAGTGTGGAGCTTGAACTCATGAACTGTAACATCATGACTTGACCTGAAATCAAGTCAGATGCTTAACTGACTGAGCCACCTGGGCTCCCCAGTAATTTCTTTCTTTCTTTTTTTAATTTATTTTAGAGAGAGAGAGGAAGAGAGAGCAGGGGAGGGGCAGGGAGAGAGGGAGAGAGATTATCCCAAGCAGGCTCTGCAATGTCAGCGTGGAACCCGACGCAGGGGTCCATCCCATGAACCGTGAGATCATGACCTGAGCCGAAGTCAAGAGTCGGGTGCTGAACTGACTGAGCCACTCAGGTGCCCCTAGAGTCATGTCTAATAGTGGGATGGGGAAGGTGGAGAGAAGAAGCCATGTATTAAGGAAAGACTGGACTTCAGAAAGACAACCCGCACACCAGGGATGAGCCTTCATAAGGAGAGCAGGTGGTTGACGGCAGC
Organism: Panthera pardus; assembly: GCF_024362965.1. Classification (NCBI taxonomy): domain Eukaryota; kingdom Metazoa; phylum Chordata; class Mammalia; order Carnivora; family Felidae; genus Panthera; species Panthera pardus. Next base: position 47,174,828 of record NW_026526688.1, on the reverse strand, counting down.
TGGCTGGGGGTAAGGGTGAGAGGGTGTAGGGACTGGGCACAGGTTTTACCCACACTGAAGCGTCATCCAGGGTGGGAGTTAATACTGGCCAGGTGTTCATCATCGCGATAGTAGTTAGGGAAGCATTGCTTCCTTTAGAAACGGACACCACAAAGGCGTGAGCGGAGGCAATGGCTGGTGCTTTGTTTTCCAGCCCTGGACTCCTGAGTGCTATTTCTCTATAACTCCAGGCTCCATAGCTACTTCTCATCACATCGGTGGTTCGTTTTTGCCTTTTCCAAGTGAACACTGTAGGCAGACTGATTTACTTTTTTCCTCGTCTCTGAAATCGAGAAGTGCTCTTTAGCACTTTTACCCTTTGAAAATATAAAATCACTCAAGGGCTTTCATATTTTCAAAGGGCAGAAGCAACTTTAGCGCAAGAGAAGGGTGCAAAAAGCTGACTGATCTTTTTTTTTTTTTTTTTTTTTTTTTTTAAAGTGCTATAATGAAAACATGTATAAGACATATCCTCCGGGCCCGGGTGTGTGGATGCTGGTGAAAAGGTAGAGGAGGTAAGGAAGAGGGAGGAGAGAGGAATGCATATTGGAAGAGTTAACGACCCCTTTCTCTGTGGCTGGGGTTTTCTTTTCTTTTTCCCTTTTAAACTTACTGGAGAAGAAACAGCCCTTATCCCTGTCTGTGCCAAACCCTTGCTAAGATAAAATAAATGGTTGTCCCTCAAGATTTTAATTAAAAAAACAAAAACAAAAACAAAAAAACACCGCTTTCCTCCTCGGCATCGATTTGTGAAATGCCTGACCCCTGAGAATGAAATCCTAACAATCAGGAATTTGGCAGTGGTATTCCTGAGTGCGCTTTGCCTTCGGAGTGACAGGTGTAGTTATGTCTCCTCGAAAATGCAGACAGAACAGTTCACCTGTCAGGTGAGAAACAAATAACTAAGCTACCAACCAGGCCCATTATCTTCGCCCTGCACCACACCTGTGCTCGGGAGACACCTCTGGTGCGTCCATCATTCGAAAGGGCCATATTTTACCCAATGAGGTGCTTCCTACGTGCAGCTATAGAAATGATCTACTAACTTGGCTTCGTTGGCAGTGCTGAATGTTGGCATTCTGTGCTCGATGGGCTGTTTGCCTTCTCCCAAAGCACGTACAACAAAGTATTATTTGCAGGCAGGATTTTACTTATTTATGTTTATTATTAAATATAAACGCAAACAGTGGCATATGAAGTTTGTGGCCGTTGAGATTCTTACATGCTATTTGCTAGGAATGGTGTCTTCCTTGGGGTACCCAGGGGTCCACAGCATCAGTCAGTGTCATAGGCTCTGGGTCTGGAGTTCTCTCTAGTCCAGCAAGAGAGTGGGACCCAGGATTAAAATGTGAGAGAGGGCAATGTCTGGTAGGAGACAGGAGCCCCTGAGTAACGGTCCTTGCTCTGTTTTTATTAGTATCAGAAGGCTTATAAGGGTAATGGGCGTGCAAAAAGAGACAGTGAAACCATTAACATCAAACTCATGGGGCATGGGAAAAGGGGGTTTTGTAGATATGCGGTGTTAGGGGTTTGGGTCAAGACAAAACACAATTCTGGTGCTTGGGGGGAAGATTGTTTACAGCAAGTGGGGCGCCACCTCTGTTTACCTGAACTGGTTTAGGGGACAAGAAAGAGCATGCTTCCTGAGGGTCAACAAAGCACCTTTATTTTGCTAATTAGCTCCACTCTAGGCAACTTCTCCCTGCTGTGGTCTAAAGTCCTGTTTTCCTGTTTACCTAATTTGGTCCTTCCTTCCTGTGAAAGCACCTTTCTGCTATTGTACTAAGTTGGGGGGCATTTCTGCCCTGAATACCTAACCTTGTTTACCTCCTCTTGGATGTTTTCATCTTGAGATTTCCTAATCCTATACCTTTGTCCTATACTGGGGGCCTTTGCCCTGTTTACCTAATCTGTTTTACCTAATCTTGTTTACCCAAACTTGGCTGTGTTCATCCTATGGCTTTCTAATTCTTTATGCCTTGTTAACCCACTGCTGCAAGCTCAGGGAGTTCCTAAGCTTATTCTCTACAAGTCAGCAGGCTAAGGGACTGCCCCAGATCCTCATTCTAAGAATACACCCAGGACATCACTGGCTGTTTCCAGAATGAGTTGGGTTGGGGTTTGCTAACATCTAAAGCTGATGAGGAACATACTTTGCTATTTCAGTGACTCACTAGTATCATAATGTCTCTCTCTCTCTCTCTCTCTCTCTCTCTCTCTCTCAGCGTAGTCAGGGGACAGGGAGAATGTTCTGAGTAGTAGAATTATACTCTTCCTTGAGTTTACTACAGAGAAGCAATTAATTGTGAAACCCTGTAAGAGTTTATGATCCTGCTTCAGATGGACTTGCCCATCAAAGGGCCGCTTAAAATTCATGCAGAGTAGCAACTGTGAAGGAATACCTAAGACTCATAAATAAAGCAAACCTATCTTAATTTATTGCCAGTACCTTCTATACCCATTGAGCTATTCAGAACCCTGCACAATTGATGTTTCTTTCCTCCAGTTATTTCAGTAAAAAATGAACTCTATTTTATGCCACACAAGCATACTAATAAACCAGTGTTTTGCTGCTTATAAAGGCAAACTGTCACCTGTTAAAATATGTAACTGTCACGGAAAGATAAAAAAGGATCATTTAATAATGATGAACAATGTGCATGTGGCATAAATAGAATCCAAAAGGTAAACAGCAGTTTATTATGCTATAGCCAGTCAGAGCTATTCCTCAGTGGAGGGCTCTCTCTGCTCATCTCTGTACCCTTCCTTTTAAGGGAAATAGAACCTGGCTTAACAGTGACTTGCGCATACGCCCCCCCCCCCCCCCCCCCCGTGTGTGTGTGTGTGTGTGTGTGTGTGTGTGTGTGTGTGTGTGTTTAGCGTAGGCTTATTACTGGTGCAAAATATGGATTGCTGCTCTTATTACAGGGGGAAAATGTTTTTCAGACATATTTTCTTAACTCTGATGGGAACAATCCTAAGTGCTCTGTGTTATTGTTTTCTAGTGCTATATAATAGGGAGTGTTAAGAAATTTGATTTTGCTGGTAGGTTTGGGAAGGAGGATGTTTTTAATTAAGCTCTTCAGCTACTCCCCGCCCCCCCGGCCCAGTGTTGGAAGCCAAATATATCTCTATAAGAATGTATCTGATGCTACTAAATAAAACCAGTGCTAGCAAAAATAAAAATGGGCTCATTATAGCTACCTGGGTTTCTTGATCTCTTTTTATTGACCTGTGCAAATAATATCTCCAAGGTACAATGTTGAAAACGCTCCAGATTTCCTTTGTGATGTAAGGGGATCATTGTTGGCAGTGGTACCATGTTAAACTGATGCACCTGCACAGTAAATTTTAACAGTCCTGGTTGGGGGGAGGAGGGTCTGGGTTGGTGCAACTATGAAGAGGTTATAATGGAACTTTTTAAATTAAAAAATACTTAAGTTGTAATATATTGAACTCCAGGGAAATAAAACCAGAAGAGTTACCAGGATAAGAGCTGTTTCTCTTCTGGAGTCCATTTCTAGCCCCCTATTTCCAGTTAGCATGTATTTACATTGACTGATGTCTTAGAAACGACAATTAAGGCTGGGTGAATAAATATTGAATGTTTTAAAGATTGTGTAAATATTTGCCCAGTAGACAGCCCTGGCTTCTTAAATATTTGGCCTTTTATATTAGGTCCAATTTGAAATGATTTAAAAGCTTACTTAACTATTGAACACAGGGATACCAGCATAAAAAGGGAAAAAAAAAAAGTGCCCTTTCAAGCATAGTTAAATTTAAAGCATTGTCTTGGGTAGGAAATAGAATTTTACCCAAATCAGAGGAGCCAAGATTGTATTGAAAGAATTAAGAAGGGCTTCATTGGAAAGCCACAATCAGTTACTTCCTGGGATTGGGAATCACCGTGGCTTGCTTCCCAGCTCCACACTACGGTGCTCCCCTCACAGTATAAGGTTTCTTGATCTGGAAATTTCATTTCTCAGCAAAATGCTTAAAATAACTGTGTTGTTTGCCAAAGTGATTTATAGACCTAGGAAAAACAATCGCTTCATAAATTCAAGGTAGAAATCTCATAATACTAGGTACTAGAGCAAGATTGGGCTACCTTCCTGCATCCCATAGTCCAGTTAATCTTTCTACCAGAAATCTCTTTCTCAAATTTTTAAAAGCATTTTTAAGTTTGTTTATTTTGTGAGAGAGAGAGAGACAGCTTGAGTAGGGGAGGGAGAGAGAGAGAGAGGGAGAGAGAGAACCCCAAGCAGGCTCCGCACTGTCAGCGCAGAGCCTGACGTGGGGCTCGAACCCATGAACTGTGACATCATGACCTGAACTGAAATCAAGAGTTGGACACTTAACTGACTGAGTCACCTGGGTGCCCCAGAAATCTATTTCTAAAAGCCTCATTTTTATTATTCTCCCCAAGTTGACTGCAGTTCTGTTGCCTTTAAGCTGAAGTACACATTCCTTGATAATGTAATTTGGCCTAGTGTCCTCTTCCAGTTTCATCTGGCAGCACGATCCACTGTGTTCTTTACACTTCAATCACAAAAACATGCCATGAACTTTTCACAGCTCTGCAGTTATGCATATTCCAGGACACAGATTTGCCTGCCCTTTCTATCAGGCTGCTGAACTCCTACTTTGTCTTCTAAGCCCATTTCAAAGGTGGGACCCGCTGGAGATTCTTCTAGTGATTCCATTGAGCAGAATAAATCTCTCCTCTCTGAAGCCATATTTAAATAGGCATTTGCTGTATTAAGTTGCAATTAATAGAGTGCCTATTTCTGTAAATTTGTATGCAACTTTAAGGGATTGTTTTTTTTTTTAATTTATTTGTATAGCACATCATAGATAATAAATTATTATTTTTCTTTTTAACTGATAATGGACTTTTTCATTCAACCTAATGGTGTCAAAACTCCAAATCTATGGCTTTGTATCTATACACTGTGACTTTAGGCTTTAAAAGAGCATTTGAATATTAAGCCTCTCTAATAGTAGAGTAGATGTAAGAATGCAAACCAAAGAAGTGAACTGACCTTAGGTGTGAGAAGTACGTGACTGATGTTTTTAGTTCTTCCCATCCTCCTGGATGATCCATATTTAACCACTGACTTGCCTTATGACTGTCAACAAATTTCCTAGCCTGTAACATTATCATTTGAAAATTGAGAGTAAACAATATTATTCTTTCCTACTGGAAACAACTCCAGTGGTATAAAATTGCCACAAATTTATCTGAAAATAATGTGACTTTTTTTTTGTGCTATAATTAATACCAGCATTCAATTTAATACACTGCCCAGAAGAAAACCAAACCATTTTGTATTGTTTGAGATAAAGCTTACCTGGGTCATCTTTTATTTGGTTCAGGGAAAAACGTAATCAAACTAGGTCATGTGATTTATAAGGTGTAGTGACATTTTGAGGAGTGAAACATGGGCCCATTTATATCCAGCCACAGAATATACAGACTAAATTTACAGCACAAGCTGTAGCTTATCAATTCATTGATCTATTTGCTTGGGCACTGCAGATGTTTTAAGTGTAAATGAATAGAGTGATAAAATTCCTGCACAGACCTTCAAAGTGGGGTTTGCAATATGGATCTCTTGAGGGTGCAGAGCAAAATGTTTTTCTGTGAAATGTTTCAAGTATACAAAAAGACACAGAAAATACTAGTGATTATCCATGGTGCCTGCACTCAGCATCATCAAATATCTAAATTTGTATCTAGAAAATAATAAAAGACATAAAGCCTTTAAAATATGTAAAATGCAAATTGACACATGTGCATGTTCAGGCTACAGGCAGAACCATCCCGTGGTGCATGAGAGGCTGGGAAAAGTAGGGTCGACACAACGCAAAGGGCTTGCAGGGGGCTGTTGAGTGATGTTTTGGTTTTAACTGGTCTATGTAAGATGGGTTCTAGCTGTTCTGCAAACAAATTGTACATTGAAAATAGCCCTCGGGCGCCTGGGTGGCTCAGTTGATTGAGCATCAGACTTCGGCTCAGGTCATGATCTCACTGCTTGCTCGTGAGTTCGAGCCCCACGTCGGGCTCTGTGCCGACAGCTCGGAGCCTGGAGCCTGCTCCAGATTCTGTGTCTCCCTCTTTCTGCCCCTCCCCTGCTTGCATGCTCTCTGCCTCTCTCTCTCTCTCAAATATCAAATAAAACATAAAAAAAAAAAGCCTTCATGAGGCAAGCACAGATGAAACCAGAAGACAACCGCAGAGATGCACTTCTTCAGGTCTCCCTGCATGCTCCCCGTTTTCTATATTGTGAGGAAAAACAGTAACAATCAAATCCGGTTTGACAGATCCTTTTAAAGTGCCCTGATTTGACTGCAGTTAATTATAAATTCTACCTTTTAGTTTGTACTAAAACTCTTACCCAATCATAGTGTGAAGCTATTACCGTGATCATATTACCATATTACCAACGTAAGTATGGAACTATTATAACGAGCAAGGCAGTTTATGTTACTATTTTAAAAAAATTCTTTATCTTTTACAGCAGGGGTTGGCAAGCTTTTCCTGAATAACAGCCAGATAGTAAAATTTGGCTTCACCATACTTAGGCTGGGGCCATAGATTCTCTCCCAACTACTCAACTCTGTCGGCGAAAGCATCCATAGACCATGACTGAATGGTTGAGTGTGGCTGTGTTCCAATAAAAGTTTATTTATAATAGGCAGCTGGCTGGATTTGACCTGCAACCTGTAGTTTGCTGACCCCTGTGTTAGAGATGCATATAGAAACGCTTATGGAAATGATATGATGTCTGGGATTAGCATCAGAATACCCTGGAAGTTTGGAGAGATCTCGATTAGGAAAGATAGGCCTTGTGATGATAATTGTTGAAGTTGAGTGATGGATGTATGAAGGTTAATTACATATTTTTGACAGTATGTGTTCCAACTTTTCATAAGAAAACAAGCCTTCAGAACTATAAAACAGACCTCCAATTTTTTCCCTCTCAGAACGTTTAAAATCAGCATTCAGTCCAGTACTTCATAAAACTTCACTATTTTTGATGATGAATGCTTAGAAGCTTATTTGAGGCTTCTGTAAGCCAAAGGTATTTGGCTGTATACCACTGGAAGAAAAGTTTATTTCCCTTTCTCTGGTAAAAATGGCCACGTAATATGCTCCAAACATTATGACATTCAATTGAAATGCATTCCTTTGCTGGCAAATACTGTTGGAAAGCAGATAGTAAAAAATACTGAAGCTTTCAAGGAACAAGTGTTTGAAGAAACTGTACCTCATGGGAAGTTTGTCTCATAGTTAGGTAAAAGTACAGAAGTTTCAACATCTCAGAACTTATGTTGTTTGTTAGATTATATTCTTTTTTTTTTTAACGTTTGCTTATTTTTGAGAGACAGCATGAGTAGGGGTGGGGCAGAAAGATGGGGACAGAAGATCCCAAGCAGGCTCTGCATTGACAGCACAGAGCCCGATGTAGAGCTCAAACTTATGAACCAGGAGATCATGACCCAAGCTGAAGTCAGGCACTTAACCGACTGAGCCTCCCAGGCATCCCTAGATTATGTTCTGATCATGAAATCTATAAAGATCTGTTCCAGTGACCACTGTATAATAAACCATCCCCAATTTAGTGGCATAATACAACCACCATTTTATTATGCTCTTGGATTCTGTGGGTCAGGAACTGAGCAAGTTGCAGTGGGGGTGGCTTGTCTCTTCTTCATGATGTCTGGGGCCTCAGCAGGGACAACTGGGAATACTTATGACAAGAATGGTTGGGGCTGGAATCATCTGGATATTTCTACACTCATGTGACTGGTATGTTGGAAGCACCTCCACATGGCCTCTTTGGGTGGCTTAGCTTGTCACAATAAGGCAGCTAGGTTCTGAGAGGAAGCATTCCAAGATGGAGCCCTTGGAGAGTGAGTGTTCCAAGAGAATCAGACAAAGGAACCCCACCGAAGACAGAATTTTATGACCTAACCTCAGAAGTCACTTTTGTCATACTGTATAGATTGAAGCCATCATCAGCCCACCTGGATTGAAAGGAAGGGGACCTAGACCTCACTTTTAGATGAGAAGAGTGTCACAGTATAGGGGAACATGGGCAAATCTGCCACAAGGACTGAATTTTTCTTTCGATGAGCCCTTAATGGAGAATCAGAGTAGATAGATTTATGGCTTATAGTTGAGAATTTATGTGAGTGTAATCACTGAGGAGCAGCCGTTTTGATGGGGATACAAATAATTTTTCAGGGTAAGTTTAATGAGAAACCACCAATAGGAAGTTTATTTCTTTAGCCTTCAAGACTGAGCTCTTTAAAAGTTGAGAACCTTATACCAGAGACATTGACCAGCATGTTGCATTGATATACCTTATTTTATGAAAGAATAGGTACTTGTTAAATTATTGTAGAATCTTGACAGTATTTTGTGATGCATTTGGAAATGACAGTGAATGTTTTCTGAGCCATGTGGAGATTCTTTGGTTATCTTGAGCAAAGTAACCTGAAGACTTGTCAAACTTAAAAATGAATATCCTATCTTTCTTTTCTAAGAACAAGATGGTTCCAAGTTTGCTGACCTTTTCTGTAGTGACAAGAGAGTAACCACTAGATTCCCAGCAGTTATTTTGAAAAATATTAGATGTTTCTCATCATTCTAAAAAGGAGTGAAAACAGAAGTGATTTTAAAAATAAACTTCTACAACGTACAGAACATTTGGAAATGAGGCTTTGGAAATGAATTTATTAATTGATAGTTTTGTCACCAAATACTATTTATGTTTCCTAGAAATTCTATATTCATTTAGATAACAGAGAAACAGAATTTTACAAACCTACTTTTAAAGTCTTTCAAATGATAACACTTTCAGTGGCTTTCCACCTTTTGTTAAAAATAGAAAATTTTGGTGGGGCACTTTGGGTGGCTCAGTTGGTTGAGTGTTCATGGTTGATCTCCCAGTTCATGGATTTGAGCCCCTCTGATGAGTTGGGAAATGTGCTGACAGTTCAGAGCCTAGAGCCTATTTGGGATTCTTTGTCTCCCTCTCTCTGACCCTCCCCCCACTTGTGTGCTCTCTCTCTTTCAAAAATAAACAAGCATTTTAAAAATATATATATAATTTTAGTATCTTCTGATTCATTTTAAGAACTGAATGACACCAGCAAAAATGAAAATTTCCTGGATGAAACTGACAAAAAATTACTGAAAGACAGGTAGATGAAACTGAACGGTGATTCAACTACTTGGTGAGGGCATGTGGAAATGTAACTCTGCTTTTTGGTCTGCTTGTTTTCCTTGGGGATCTGTCATGACTCTAATGGCTATTGTCCAGTTAGTGATAAACAGAATTTAGAACCAGAGCCATGAATTCCTTCATTACTAAGTTTGGGGATATATTTTACAATACCATCATAATAGCTAACTTGTATTTAGAACTTCACTAGATTCTGGGCACTGTTCTAAAAATGTTGCTTATGTGAACTCATTTAATCCTCATAATACCCCATGAAAAAAGATGCTGTCATTATCTCTACTTTGGAAATTGAAGCATGGAGAAATATCTGTTGCAAGGTCCCACAGCTAAACTATGTAGATAATAGTGAAATATCACTGTATACATCTTATTTTATTTACTTAAAATTTTCAAAAAAATTATTCATTTTTGAGAGAGGGCATGAGCAGGGGAGGGGCAGAGAGAGAGGGAGACACAGAATCCGAAGCAGGTTTCAGGTTCTCAGCTGTCAGCAAAGAGCCTGACACGGGGCTTTCTCACGAACTGCGAGATCATGACCTGAGCTGAAGTCAGACGCTTAACCGACTGAGTCACCCAGGGACCCCTCAAATGCCCCCTTCTCCATACTGTCCACTCCCCCCCCCCCACTGACCACCTTTGCAAAATTCATGATTCCCATGTGCACTGTTTCCACTTTATGTATTGTAAACGTATTCCTGTATTTATTTATCCATTTGCTTACCTTTCTCATTTATCTTTCCCAACAGAATATAGTTCCACAGACGAAGAACCATGGCAGTTTGATTTTTTAGTCCTCACTGGTTGGTACGATGCCAGTCACACATCCTGTCATGGTCTCTACCACTGCGGGACTGGTACTCCTCTTCCAGATGCTGATTTATTTATCGAGCTCTGTGTGTTCAGCACTTGAATAGATTATTTCATTGAATTTGAATGATAGCCCAATATGGTAGGGCTCATGGGAGCCTGAGTCACCCAGGTAGATGAGGAGATTGAAACTCAGGCCAGTGAGAGTGAAGTACTGGCCCTCACTGACCATGCTGGATAAAATCCTGTGTTCAGTACAATGTTGATGACACCTTCCAACCACCAAAGTTTGAGAAGTCTTTACTGGTACAGAGTAGGACTGTAAAGCTTGGGGTAGGATGGGAGGAGAGATTCTCTCCAGCCATTTTAGTCTGAATGTTTTCTCTTCTGGATGGAGTAAGAAAATTGAGGATAGGGGTTAAGAACTGAAATGGAGGCAGACTGAGAGGTGGACTTGCCTTTCCAACAGCCTTGGGATCTAGCCTAGTTTCCCTCATAAAAACATCTCCTCATTTTCTTCCTGTTGTTTTTCTGTCTGATTCGATGCTAGAGGATGACCAGGTAAACTCATTATGGGGTAAAGCAGTGCATTTCTCAAGCTCTAGATACAACACTGCATGCAGTTGTAGCTCTTTGTACAATTAGGCGCTAGATACTGCCGCACCTGCTACCCTCAAACCATTGATTTAATTCAACGAGTGGCCATCCTTTAAAGAGAAGCAGTTTCTGTTCCTTTTCTCAGTAGACCAGCTTTATGACCAGCAATTTTCCTATTCTGGTTCTGGTTATATTGAATTAGTTTTAAGCCTTATTCACCCAGCTTTTGCCTTTTTCTTCTGAGTAACTTTAATAATAATCATAACAATACAACAGGCTGTCTTACTTAGTTGCTATGACAAAGTGATAGACTGTAATTATCTTTATAGTAGTGGTTGGTGCCATTTATATATTCTTCAAATTAAAAGTAAAACCATGTGTCCTGTCAGATCTTAAATTATAAGATCTAAGACAGAGCTCCACTGTTCATTTATATTTTTATGAACCTCTTAGCTTTGTGCAAGTCTCTAGCAGACACCTGCTTCGTGGCCATTTAAAACAGTGCTCATAACATATAGTAAATTTATAGGCAGTCATTTCTTGCATTTGTCAACTTCTGATACTGTACTTGTGACAGCAATAAAAAAAATCACTATTTATTTCTTTAACTTTTAACATTGAAATGTGCCTCTAAGGTACATGATGGATATGTTACTTTATTACTGGGGATGGCCTCCTGCCATTCTCCAAGAGCAGAGCACATCTGTTTGAGTGAGCTTTGTTTTTAAAATACACACATATCACAATAATCACAACTGATCTTATAAAAGAGATGAATGAATTCTGTCCTGTACTTAGATTTCAGAAAAGTAACCATCCTTAAAGACAGTGTGAAAACTGGATTTCAGAGATTCTTGTATTCAACAATAGATATAGCTATCGAATTCCTATAATTTGCTACGCATCGCTGTAGGCACTAGGGTAAGACGGACAAGTTTCTTCCTCATGGGGCTTCCCTTTGCGTGGGTATGTTTAAAATAAATTGTATCTCTAAGGGTAGCTTTTTAGAAGTCCTTTGTGTCATTGCTATAGATAAAATTATCATGGAAAACACAAGATCGAGGCTCTTTTTAGCTACATGTGCAGTGTCGCGTCAGTGAGGTGTAACATATGGACAGTCTGCCCACCACTGAAATAAAATTCCAAAGGATCCCAGCAGCTGTGGAATGGAGTTAATGCAGTGCTGGTTTTCATATTGTTGGAATTTGAGGGAAAAAGGGAGGTTAAATTGCTGGGTGTTTATGCAGCCCCAAACAAAACTCAGAAATGATATAGAAAAATAAATACTACTTAAAGTAAGATTTCAGTTGTCTAGCTGGAGAGGGTTGCATTCTCCTGCATTTGTGAATGTTTCATCTTAAGTGACTGTCACAGGTTCGGTTTCCTGACATGTGCACGGAGTGGTGCAGACCAGCATGCAGGAGATTCGTTGTGGAACATTCTGGGAGTCACCTCAGGGCAGAGAGGAGGGACAGGACTGGCAGAGGGAGAAGCTGAAAGGCAGTGTGGTTGCTACCGAGGCCTCAGATGCTTCCTGGGAGCTCGGAAACTGGAATAACCCCTTAAAATTGTCCCAAACTGATGCAGGTGCTTATGACTTTAAATATACTCCTTTGTCCTATTTCTGCCCCAAACAGTCACCAGCTCTGGTCCGCCCATGGAGAAGGGGGTGCTCCTTTGAGTGCATGAGACCCTGTGAGTGACAAATCACCCCAAGGACTGGTTTTCAAACTGCCCCTAAGTGCCCACGGCTCTCTAGTGGATTCACAGGGACTCTGCAGGAACTATGAGCTTGAGAGAGTTCTCAGTTCCCATGCTGGATTGCAGTTGTCCTTTCAAAGCTGGTTTCAGCAGTCAGTATGGAAAAAAGCCAGTACCATGGGAGAAACGATGCCGAACAGCAAACGAAGGTAGTAGTGTCCAGTTGTTGAAAGTTCGAGAAGTGTAGTGCCCAGCGGGCACTAAGTCATTAAGACATGAATGTGTGTTAAGTTGTTTGACCTACTTCTAAATGGCAGGGTAGGCATCTCTCTTAATTTGAGGGGTGCCGCGAAAGGCACATTTGGGGGACTCTGGATCAGTGCTGGGAGAGGAGGGCTCAGCTGCAAGCCATCAGCCACCAGTGATCCCAGTAGCTGGGGAACACATGCTTCTGTCCTAAAGATGGACTCTGGTCACAACACATGGCATTCGTTATAAGGACAAAGAATCTCATGTCTCCTAACCTTCCTGCCAAACACATCTTGCAAGTCTACGGACACAAAGTCAAACGAGACACTGCTGCTTCTATTAATCAGCTAGAGCCAACTGGAACACTTAGGAAGGTGTGGTGACACACTGTGTATCTTCTGATCTCGTGGATGCTCTCCATCATGTGAACGTATGCAGACACAGAGTGGTGAGGAAACACGGAGATGTTTCGGGATGGAATCAGAAGGTATGATACGAGTACTGAAGTTCCTTACCCCAGCTTCGTGCTTTGGATCTCCACGCTGGATCTTGTTAGGATGGGAAGCTGAGGGCCAGGCCTCTTTTGCACTGACTGTAACCCCCCTTCCCTCAGCGGGGGTGTCTCTGAGTTCTGGGAAATGGGGTAAAGAGTCTCTGGTATGTTTGGAAAGCTCCCCAGAAGGTTGACTTCAGAATTATTTTTCTCCAGGGAATTTAGACAAAAAGAATAGCAAAAAGTCAGCAAAAACATACTCAACTTGATTTTGATAATTTTACTTTCATATCCTGACCATTTCAGGTTGGTAGATATTTAAAAACTTGCCATGTGACTGATGGTGTTAATTGGTTTCCCAAATCTAGTTGCTTTTCCATTGTAAGAGTGAGTCAGAAAAGTGTCCACAGAGCCTGGAAAGGTTTGTTAAATATAAATCTCAAATTCTCCCCATTAATTTTATTTGTAACTCTGGGAGAAATATAGCGCTTAACCACCCAAAACATTTCATTTTTTCCCCTAGGTTTCCTAGTGTCATTTTTAAGCCTATTATGAACTTTTAATTCATTGTGGAGTTAAAAAAAAAAAAAAAAAACAACTTTCTCAGGAAGGAGGACTCATTTGTCTACTTTAACTGACTGCACATAATTAGGGTTTGAATGGAGCCCATTGTAACCTTTGAGAATCTCAAATCTTGTCTCTGTAAAGTTCAAAAGAGCTTGCTGGTTACCAGCTGGCATTTAAAGAGTAAAATCTTTTCTTAGTCATCATAATATTATGTAGGTTTTCCCGGATGGTGATGTGAATGCGAGGCTTTAAATATACCACGACGCAAAAGGGCTAGCTGGGTGAAAAGCCAAGAGTGAAATGCTTTCTTCAGATGATTTAGCAAATCTCCAGGAAGGATTTGTCTTAAGAACCAACCCATTGCGTCAGTCCTGCACAGCAGCAATCACGTTCTCAGAAACTAAACTGCCTCAAAAGGGAGAGAAAATGATTCTCCAGCTGACTTGACTCTGTAATCTGTTTACCCAGCAAATATTGGATGAGGTCCAGCACCTCTGGGGGTTTGGTGTGTGTGTGTGCGCACGCGTGCGTGTGTGTACAGGTGTGCGCGTGTCTGGCTCAAATGGTTATGACAGGTGGTTTCATGACAAGCAGTTTAATCAGCCTGGAAGAGAACCTTCAAACCTCAGTGCTTTATGATACACCCCATGGTGTCCTTTGGTGGCAGAGTTTAACAACATTAATTCATTATTTATTCTCTCACACAGGTGGGCTAAGCAACAGTTTTATCATTTCAAAGTTTGTGTCTTTGTGTCTGAAATATTGACTATGTATGTTAATCATAGGTCACCACAGCCAGAGGAAATTTTAGTAGGTAAAGTGACTTAATATATTGTGAAAGCGGTTTAGATTGATCAATTCTAAGGATCTTCTTTTGATTAGAACATAACAAAATAAGAAAATAAATCTGTACTTCTGTTTCCCTGCTCTCCCTCATCTGCCTTCTGTATTTTGAGCAAATTTCTCTTCATACTGTTCCTCTGATACCTTTTTTTCTTACCACCCCTCCTCCCAAAGACCTCAGGCAGAAGGAATCTAACATTTTTAGATTAAAAGTTGATAACGTATGTCAGCATCTGTTATCAGTAAATTTGTGTGTGCTAATTTCAGGCAAAGCGCATTGAAAAAAATAGTTTTACAAATACAAATCAATATTGTGACAAATCGATGTGGCAAAACATGTCTTTTCTATAGAGGAACCTGACTTTTCTTTTGTCTGGGACAATATAATTGAAAATTAGTATTCATTTTCTTAGGTATGTTTTTTTTTTTCCCCCTCTGTTGATGTTCAGCTCCTTGAAATGATGCTTATTTGTCTTCATTATTTTTGAAATCCAGCTGATATTTTGACAACCAGTGTGAAGTTCAGAATCTGGCATGTGTAGAATCTAATCTCTACCATTTACTGTGTGACCTGGAGGCAATCAGTGCCCAATGGTCTCCTCATCTGTAAAATTGGCATTATGATAACTTCCCTCCTAGAGCTTGAGATCGTACATAAAGTACTATTGATTTGCCTCTAATTGCAGTTTTGTTCGTATGCCCTTTTATATATCTGATCTCTGTATGACATCTGGTTTTCATTTGTAGTTCTGAATTTTTTCTCACAGCACCATGCCCTTTTGTTTTAAAAAAAAATTTTTTTTTAACGTTTATTTATTTTTGAGACAGAGAGAGACAGAGCATGAACAGGGGAGGGTCAGAGAGAGAGGGAGACACAGAATCGGAAGCAGGCTCCAGGCTCTGAGCCGTCAGCCCAGAGCCCGACGCGGGGCTCGAACTCACGGACCGTGAGATCGTGACCTGAGCTGAAGTCGGATGCTTAACCGACTGAGCCACCCAGGCGCCCTGTACCATGCCCTTTTGTGAACAAAATAATTGTAAATCTCTGAGGGATTAGGGGCATGTGGCCAGAGAAATGGGCTGTGTGCAAGTTCTGATTTTACTTTTTGGAAGATGGGTGGATAGAGAGGTAAAATTCCCTTTGTGGTTTAATAGGTGATCAGTTTTTTGTTAGTGATTCATGGAAATTGAAAATAAAATGCCTGTTTTTTTTTTTTTTTAATAGGCAGGTTATAAAGCTTTCAATGCATAGCCATCTAATAACCCTTCACAAGTTTTTTTTTCAAATTCTTAAGTTGCTGGTACGGGGGTTTATACTGATTTGCCTCAACAACGGAGTTATAATGGCGGTAAGTTTGTCCTCTGTTAAATTGAAAACTGACACGTAACAGATCAAAGGTCAAATATTTGGGTGGCTCTCTACCTACTTACCTGTCTATCATCTGTCTATCATCTGTCTATCATCTATCATCTATCTATCATCTATCATCTATCTATGTCTATATATCATCTATATCTATCTATATCATCTATATCTATCTATATCATCTATATCATCTATCTATATCTATATCATCTATCTGTATCTGTATCATCTATCTATATCTGTATCATCTATCTATATCTGTATCATCTATCTATATCTGTATCATCTATCTATATCATCTATCTATATCTATATCTATCATCTATATATCTATCATCTGTCTATCGCCTATCTATCTACTGCCTATCTATCTACCGCTTATCTATCGCCTATCTACCATCTATCTATCTGTCTATCTATCTATCTATCTATCTATCTATCTATCTATCTATCTATATCTATCACCTATCTATCCTCTATCTATCTGAGTTGCTTCTGGGCCAGAAAGATTTGGTTTTGACTGATTGATTGAATTAACATAATAACCCATTTAAGTGTCCATCAGACTCCAGTGCATGAACATGTGACATTAAGGAGCCCCTCGTGACCAGTGTCAGTACAAGCATTTCAAGTTAGAGTAAGCTTTTCCTGGTGGATTTGAGTGTTTTTGAGCCATTAGTATGGCGCTATATAGATATTAGATGGCTGTATTCAATTACCTTAAGAGGATACTATTAAAGTTTTGATTTATCCATTTCCACTTGTTTTGGTCCCACACTACTGACTGAGCAGTGTTTTAAGTTATGCTACAGTTCCCTGTATAGGTCTGTGTACATGGAGAATCCAGGTAAATTTTGCATGATACAGTGCTTGGGACAGTTATTTATCACTGTTAATAAATCAATATTGGAAATATTGGTTCATTAGTTGGCAGGAATATATTCTTAGGGAAATATTTTAAAGACTGGTAAGTGGTTTGCCTCCCTCCCTCTCTAGGGCTGAGAACAGACTGAGGGTTGATGGGGGTAGGGGAGAGGGGAAAGTGGGTGATGGGCATGGAGGAGCGCACTTGTTGGGATGAGCACTGGGTGTTATATGGAAACCAATTTGACAATAAATTATATTTAAAAAATAAAAATAGAAATATTTTGGAATTAAAAAAACATAAATTTTATGCTCTAATTTCTGGATTATTCATTAAAATTTTCAAATGAAAACTGAAAAAAATAAAGACTGGTAAATGGATAGTGTATCTTCAGAGCTTTTTGTCAGGAAAGACAGGTTTTCAATTACTTATTCCTTTGATAAATCTATTCTGATGTCGGCTCTGTTCTCTGACCAGTGTTCCTATAATGTCTGCTAGCCAAGCCTGTGCCTGCCTTCATTGTCCTTTAGCTTTTATTTTTAAATTTTTATCTCTGGGTGGCTCAGTCAGTTAAGCATCCAACTTTGGCTCAGGTCATGATCTTGTGGTTCATGAGTTAAAGCTCCACATTGGGCTCTTTGCTGACAGCTCAGAGCCTGGAGCCTGCTTCAGATTCTGTGTGTCCTTCTCTCTGCCCCTTCCCTGCTTACGCTCTGTCTCTGTCTCTGTCTCTCTCTCTCTCAAAAAAAAAAAAAAAAAATAGAATAGCAGGGAGCTCTGATGTCCTGCTCAGAGTGCCTTCCAGCCACTTGTGCCCCCAAGATGCACTAGGAAAGTTATGTGTGCCTCTTGCCACACCCACACTCCTCTTCAGCCCTGCCATCGCTATCTATTGGGCATTAGCAACATTAATTTTTGGGGATCATTTCTGCAACCATCCCAGGTATCTACTTCCTTCACATGTAAGTTTCTTTAATTTTGAATACATCTGCATTATATCTAGAGGAAACTCCTTGAAGTGTCTGGTGTGAAAAATATTAGCAGATTATTCCTTATTTTAAAATACCCAGTTGTGGGTCATTTAAGTGGGTATCTGAATTAGGGAATGGATCTTTGTGTGTTTGAGGCTGTATATAACCTAGAGAATGAAATACCTTTTAAAGACAATCCACTAAATGGTCAATTCTGTGCAGCATGGTAGATACCAGTTCCTGCCACCAGTAGTGAGTGAGCATCTTCTATAAGAAAGATGCAGGGTTTAAATAAACCCAGCCCAATCCTGGGCTCCCTGCTGTGAGCCCTAGACCAGAAGAATCTGTAGAGCCCCGGTAGAACCTCCCTCACCCTACAGGAAGGGTGAGGAAGAGGAGGAGTGTCTCCTGAGTGGTCATGATGCTGTGTGGACCCCACATCTATGTGCACATTCATTTTGTACAGAGTGACTGATGCTTACAGAGTTGAGGTGTTATTCCCTGTTTTCCAAAAAGGAAGAAAAATCCATGCAAAAGGAATATGTGGAACTTCACTCAATTGTCCACCTGTACCTTGGTGCGTTTGTATTTATTTCAGGGGGCAGATGATGTTGGGAATAATAGCCTGATCTCTATGAGCTATAGTGATGAACTTGTAAGCTATTTGGAGAACATGAACATAATATAAATTTTATGTGGGTGGAAAATTGCTCCCAAGCTGGCTGACCCTTTGCAGTGAAGAAGAAACTTGTCAGCATTGTATTTTTGTCGTGGGTCATGCTGGTGATTAATGAATGCAGATCCCAAATGTAAAATGTGGAGGAATTAGTCCTCCATGGCCAGTTGATAACCAAGTCTACCACCATAGTAAACCTCAAGGGATGACTGTGGTTTCCCTCTTACCTTCACCGCAGTGCCCTCCACGCACGTATCTACGTGCTCTGATGAGAAACCCTTCTGAAATGACCTGGCTTTGTTTCAGAGAGACATTGGGGCAGAGATGGGCTCAGGCTGTAGTTGCTGTTGGCTCTCCCATAGGCGAAAGATCCCCAGTTTCCAATTAGCTAGAGCAGGTCGAGCCGAAACAGAAGATAGAATTTACGTGGCCTTGTAAAATCAAAAAACATTCAGAATTCTAAGTGCTGTCGTAGAGGAAATGGAACATAATCTTTTCAGTTGTGCGGTTAAAGACTCGAACAACCTACTAGTCTGTACGAGGGGATGCTGCCTTTTCTTTGTAGGGGATCATCTGTAACTCCCCCACTCTGCAAAAATACCTGGGCTGGAAGATATTTTTGAGAAGATAGTAGTGAGGTCTTGGTATTTCATCATTTAGTACTGGATGAGAGAGTCCAACTGTGTCCAGTGTTCTATATTAGGTCAGAGTTGACCTTCCCAATAATATCTTTATTCCCACATCTGCGTGAACCTGTGAAATTGTGTGTGAAATGTGTGTTGGGGGTGGGGAGACTGTTAATATGAGGATGCTGCACAGAGTAACAGGAATACTCCCTCCATTTGGCAACTCCTCCTCCCTGCTATCAGCCAAAATGGAGTTCATTGGCTTGACGATACTTGCGATATGCCCTGATGCTTCGCAGAACAAATTAGGAGACTGTGTATTCTGACTCAGAGCTGTGCCACCGTTTCGTTCTCATTGCTGCTTAGCTCTGTCTTGCCCAGAAGAGGGTGTACGAGTGGGCGTCCATGCTTGGCGCCATCTTGCACTGGTTCATTCTGTACTGGGTTGCCAGGTTCCTCTTCCTACTGTTGTACCCTATGGCTGTCTCTCCCTTCTCAGGTTCCCTCTCTGTTTCCCCATTGCCTAGCGAATAAAGTTCCAGCATGATACTTCACTAAAGCATATGTGTGCCTGTCTCCCAACTCATTATATCTCACAGCTTGATTCCTTTTACCTGTCATGGCAGGCACAAAGCCTCCTCTCTGCTCCCCCAGCCAGAGCTCACTCGGCTCCTCACCAGCTCACCCGGCCTGTGCTGTGCCTCAGATCTCTACTCTGTGATCACATCTCTGTGTATCTTCTCCCTGTGGGCAAACTCCTCTTTATGCTGAAGCCGTTTTTTCAGATACTCTTTCGAGTCCTGGCCCTCATGAAAATTTACCTCTTTCCCAACAGTGCTGCATTCCCCTGTTTTCTCTTTGCCCTCCTTGCCCTGATTCAGTGAAGGAGAGATGTTTCCAATGCTTGCTCCCTGGCTGCGTGGGGTCCAGGACAGTCACCACTTATTAAAGAATGGATCTTTCATCCCTGGTCTCTGTGTGTGAATGTTTCTTGTACTAAATGAGTACTTATGAGTAATTACAGCTCTTTCTCTCCAGTACTTTCTGTCACACTCTACTTTTTAAAATTCTAACATAGCCATACCTCCTTTCCAGAAAACACTCTTATGGGCCGTGTAAAGGATTCTTGTAGGATGTTCTCCTGTGAAAATGCCTTAGGGCTGATGTCTAGGGGAGCCTTGTTTGGCTGTCCACATGGGCTGCATCTTCATTAGTATGGGAAATAAATCCTCTCATGCCTCTGATGCTTCTTAGTAGACGTTGCTGTCTCCACTTCTAGCCTACATCCTTGTTTTCATTTGGTGAATGGTGTCACAATAATATCCTGAATCTAGGCAACCTTCTCAGCTTCTGTATTCTCTGTTTTGTGAATTACTTTTTTTAAATGTTTATTTTTGGGGGAGAGAGAGCATGGGGGAGGGCCAGAGAGAGAGGGAGACACAGAATCCAAAGCACCCTGCAAGCTCTGAGCTGTCAACACAGAGTCCAGTGCGGGGCTTGAACCCACAAACTGTGAGATCATGACCTGAGCCAAAGTCCGATGCTTAACCGACTGAGCCACCCAGGCATCTCAGTTTTGTGAATTACTTTTATATCACTTCTTGAATATCCATGTTTAGTGACTTGCCCCTTTACATGTACTTCGTTATTCTTTTAGCTACTAAAATATTGGGTATTTTGTATCACTTAATAGCCTTCTACACAGGATTCAGTTGGAAAGAACAGTTCTCAATCTCCAAAGGCTCAGAGGAATTTGCAGAGGCAGGAATTTGGTCTAATTTTTTTTTCTTTTCTTAAAATAAGAAGGAAAAAAAAAACTAGTGCTCAATGGCCTCTTTTTATAAACACCTCATGAAACAGTGGTCGCTCTCTGAATACCGCTGTCGATGTTACCACAGCATCCAAGACCACAGAACAGCATGCTCTTGGCTTGTTGGCTACCAGCCCTTAGAACAACCTAGCATAGTTTCCCTTCCTTTTTACCTGTTTCCTGCTAAAATTTAGTTGCAAATTGTGTAAATGTAGTCCAGTAACTCCCTCTCTTCTTATAAGAGACAATAAACCAAATATAGCTCCCAGACCCCCCACCCCCACCTATACCAGTTTTAATTACTTCTGTAAATGCATTATCAGAAGTTTTGTCACACGTGAGGTCTCTTTAACAAGGAGGAGAGGTTATCAGGGAGAGGATAGGATTTCTGTAGTTTTGTCCCATATGTATAACTTTGCATAGACCCTTCTAAATTACTGAAGTTGATATATGAGAGTTTATAAAACTTGACTCGGCACCATAATTTCCAAGGTAAAAATACTTCCCGTGTTTTTTAAGATGTTGTTTCTGTGCTGAACTTTATTTTGCTACTCTGACAGTCAGAAAACAAATGACCTATTTCCATCTCAATGTTCCTCCTTAGAGCAGTAGTATTCATCACCTAACATAAAGTCAGCTACTTCAAATAATACTAATGCCACCTTCCATATATATTGATTATGGATTTTTAGTTTTCAAATCTAGAGTGAAGCATTTTATAAAGGATTACCCCTTTTTTAAGCAAATCTTGCCTTCTATGAGAACATCAGTTTATCTGAACAGACTTTCAGTCTTGGCAAACACTTCTGATGTTTTAAGAACTCTCAGGTTGGCCAAGACTAATACTATCCATGTGCACGTGGTTTGCACCAACATCATTCACTTGGTGATTTAATGCTCTTTGGAGGTTATTTAGAGAGGGTTTCACTCTTGAAATTGTCTGTTGTAGAGAATCTAATATGTTTGTCACAAGAAAATGGAATAGTCTGCGGTTAAGATTGAGTAAGGTACAGTGGAGAAAGCTCTGTGAGTCTTTCAAATATTTTTCTTTTTTTTTTAATGTTTATTCTGAGAGAGAGAGAGGAACACAAACTACTAGGGGAGAGGGGCAGAGAGGGAGAGAGAATTCCAAGTGGGCTCCACACTGTCAGTGCAGAGCCCGATGTGGGGTTCATTCCCACAACATTGAGATCATGACCTGAGCCGAAATCAAGAGTTAGATGCTTAACCAGCTGAGCCACTGAGGAGCCCCTCAAAGGGAAAACTGCTTTATAAACAAAAAAATGCTAAATGGAAGTTCACAATACTTTTAGTGACATGTTTATGGAGATAGTTTTAACACATTAAAGTAAAAATACCTCATCATGTACAAGGGACGATAACTTAATTGGAGAAGATTTGCTCAGGTAGTGATTTTCTTCCCCCCCCCCCCCTTTTTTTTTTAAACTATTTGATGTTTATTTTTGAGAGACAGAGTGCAAGCTGGGGAGGGGCAGAGAGAGAGAGGGAGACACAGAATCGGAAGTAGGCTCCAGACTCTCGGCTGTCGACACAGAGCCCAACATGGGGGCCCAAGCTCACGGGACTGCAAGATCATGACCTGAGCCGAAGTCAGATGCTCAGCTGACTGAGCCACCTAGGCGACCCTTTTCTTTTCCTTTTTTAAATAGAGTATTATCTATTGGGGTCTTTCTGATTCCCTTTGTCCCCCAAATATAAATAAAAGACTTGATTTCTAAGTATTCCTAGTAGAGTCAGTGACCAGCATCAGCCCTTAGCAGTGTGCTGTCTCTGTGAAGATGCTTGGAGATAGTGAGATGTGCCATGTTAAGTCAGCATTTAGCCTGTGGAAGAAGTTCCCAGATGTGGGCTGAAATCACTTGGGGAGGTTTAAATATACGGATGCCCAGTTTCCAACATCAGAGTTCTTATATAGTTTATCATAGAATGGGGCCCAAGGATAAGTATTTCTTAAGAGTTTTCCAAATAATGCTAGCAGATCCAAGGTTGAGAACTACTTATATCAAGAATCGTTCAAGTACCTAGATTCTTCAAAAAGATCGTGAAACCTTTTCATGTGAGTAATTTCTATAGGTATAGAAAGGGACTCTTACTGGGAAGGAATTCATTTTAGATTGAGGAATGATTTAGTGAGAATACCAACAAAAAATCTTGGTCTTGGTCAGATCTGGAAACAAATAGAAAAAGGTAAGGAATACATGAAGCTATATCAAAGTATATTATGCTTATGTATACTTTTTGTTGAGATAATTACACTGAGTGTAGAAATTATATATATGAACCAGTTACAGACTCAGAGGGCATATGTGGCAATTATTAAACTAATAGCAAATACTTATTTTTTAAAACCCACAGGTTGTAAAACCGTTTTTTAAACTTAATTTTAAAAATTGCTGCTTTTGTGGAAACCTGGGTGGCTCAGTCGGTTAAGCCTCCAGCTGCAGCTCAGGTCATGATCTCGCAATTCATGAGTTTGAGCCCCGTGTCAGGTTTTGTGCTGACAGATTGGAGCCTGGAACCTACTTCGGATTCTGTGTGTCCCTCTCTCTCTCTCTGCTCCTCCTCTGCTTGTGTGTGTGCGCGTGCTCGCTCTCTCTCTCTCTCTCTCTCTCAAAAATAAACATTTTTTAAAAATTGCTGCTTTTGGAGCACCTGGGTGGCTCAGTCAGTTGAGTGTACTACTCTTGATTATGGCTCAGGTTGTGATCTTGTGGTTCCTCGGATCGAGCCCCGAGGTGGGCTCTGTGCTGACAGTGTGGAACCTGCTTGGGATTCTCTCTCTCTGTGTTCCTCCCTCACTCATGTGCATACTCTCTCTCACAAAATAAAGTTAAAAAATTGCTACTCTTGCTGACAGGGATTTACTTTGCACACGAATGTCAAAAATATCGCCTTCCAGGGCACCTGGGTGGCTCAGTCGGTTGGGCGTCCAATTTCGGCTCAGGTCATGATCTCACAGTTTGTGGGTTCAAGCCCCACGTCGGGCTCTGTGCTGACAGCTCAGAGCCTGGAACCTGCTTCGGATTCTGTGTCTCCCTTTCTCTCTTCCCTTCCCCTATTCAGGTTCTGTCTTTCTCTCTCAAAAAGAAATAAACATTAAAAAAAATATAAAAATATCACCTTCCGTTGCCACCTCCAACACTATTCCATCTAAACTCCCAATTCATGCAGTGAGTTGGAGGTATATTACATCCTGAAAATTTCAGTGATCTTAGTATTTATCTCTGGTAAAGAAACCACATCTATTTTTGATTTAGCATTAAAGAAAAATCTGGGAAAAATTATTTAACAATTTAATGTGTATTTTCTATAAGTAAATCCTTTCTTGATCTGAGTTATATACTCTATAGTATAGTTGTTTTAATCATTTTGCCTTCATTGACCTAGAGTGCATTTTTCCTTTTTGTTGCCCTTTTGACTTGTGATTTTAAAACAGACTCCTTCCGGTTGGCTTTGAGATACTTGTTAGCACCTAAATGATAGTCTCACTACATGGCAACACTCATTTCTGGTGTTTTTTTAAGCTTATGCAGTCATACAGTATTGTATAATTGTAAGACTTTAGCTTCCATGGCCTACAAACCCAAACTGTAGCGGGACAGGTGTGCAGATGTGTGACAGTGATGAGAGGCTCATTGTTAGGTTCATGGATGAAGAAAAGGCCTGTGGGTTTCCCCAGCCCATTCTGTGAAGGCCAAACACCTTTCCCTAGGTCTTCCTAGGAGAATGATAACATTTGTTATAGGACACTCTGTAGCACAGGGAAGATACCCATATAATATGTAGTATATATATTACATATATACCATATAACTATAATATTGCTTAGAAGTAATAACTGGTTTTAGATGAAGCTTCAAGTGAATTTGATTTCTAGGGTCCTATGAATCTGTAAATAAAATTAAATTTATTCTTAGGGATAATCAATTTGAGTGAACCTTCTGGGGAGCATTTACTTTGCTATTATATGAGATGAAAGGGAAGAAAAGATCAAGTTGATTGATCAATTACAGTTACTTAGTGATTTGGGGTAAACCGTTTGATCCAGAGCACAGAATGGTAAAGAAACTGTTTCACGTCATGTTAAACTTCTTATTGAAAAAAACTTCCTTGGTAAGACCCAGCAAAAGTGTTTCACTTGGAGAAAAGTTACCCCACAGAGGACTGGGGGAATCCATAGATCTATTTGCTCACCCATGTACCTGACAATGAGGCAGTCAACATTGTCTGGTTTCACATCCGTTTACCTGTAGTTTGGAGTTTGCAAGCCATGGATGTGAAAGTCTGGTGATGATGTAGTTAATAAGTTTTATATGACACTACAAATTATAACATTAGAAATGGAAACATTAGAAATAAACCATGATGAGCACTGGGTGATATACGGAATTGTTGAATCATTATATTGTAAACCTGTAACTAATATAGTGCTGTATGTTAACTATACTGGCACTAAAATAAAATTTAAAATAGACTTAGAAAGGGGCACCTGGGTGGCTCAGTTGGTTAATTGTTTGACTTCAGCTCAGGTCATGATCTCGCAACTCATGAGTTAGAGTCCTGTGTCAGGCTCTGTGCTGACAGCTTGGAGCCTGGAGCCTGTTTCCCGCTCTCGCTCTCGCTCTCTTTCTCTGCCCCTCCCTTGCTCTCTCTCAAAAATGAATAAACTTTAAAAAATAAAAAAAAAAAGATTTGGAAACAAATTAAAAAATAAAATTTAGACCAGCACTCAAAAAAAAAAAAAAATGAACAATTTAGCGAGCATATCATTTCTAAGGAAGCAATTCAAAATAATAACTATTCATGGGGCCCCAAGTTTTATATAAAGATGAAAAAGCTGGGAGTTATGAATTACTGTAGCCTTCTTTTAAATCTGTCTTGACAACTGTTAAAAGGCATTATCATCAAAAATAGGGCTGGGTTTCACTATTTTTCAACACTATAGTTTATAGTTTCAACACTATATTTGTGTTCGTCAAATATAACCAACATATGGGACTTTAAGAAAGTGTGACTAGAAGGTGTTTCAAAGCAATTGGAAGAAATAACCAAAGATCAGCTCTTCTCACTACTGTTGGGGAGAGGCTTTAGAATAAAACCCCTAAACCAATGCCCAGTACCCTAAGTGAAAATTCAGTTGTTCAGAATTATCATTAGTAAGCTAAGAGAAAATAGAATGTAGGAATTTGAAATCACTTCTGTATTGTTGTATGAGTCAGCCAACCAACTAGTCTAGAAGTAAGTACCATCAAGATAACGTCTGTACAAGTTCACAGGGCAGTTATGACCCACCATGTACAGGGGCCTTTGGAACTGCTTGTGGCTGAACAGACCACTTCTGAAGTGGGAAAGCATTGAGCTGGAAAACTCAAGACTTGATTCTGGACCCAACTTGCCCTGTCTCTACAGTTGGCTCTTAGATAATTGGGGTACTTCTGGGCTCTGCTTCTTTATGTTAAATGGAGTGTATTCTGTGACCTTTAAGGCCATTCCACGTCTGAGATGCCTTAATACTAAATTCGGTTTCTTCCATTTCTACCTCTTGCATTGTTGAACTTCAGCTACTATGTAAATAGTAGCTTGTAAATATCAGCTAATATAAATGCTAAATATTGTATATTAAATATTCAGTATAATCTTTATCCTATGAATATTATGTATTAAATATTAGCTTGTTAAATATTAAATACATTAGAAGTATATAATCTTAAATAATATAAACATAATTATATATTAAATAGTAATATAATATATACTTATAATATTATAGTTACATTTTTATATATATAAAATTTTAAAAATCAGTGCCCGGTCAAACTTGAAACTGAATTTCATCTTTAGAGGAAATGATGTCTCTCTGAGCTACATCCGTATCTGGTTAGTTGAGGTTCAGTAATGCAAAAGGTATATGTTTAATGTATTAAATATAAATATTATTTATATAGCAATGTATAACTAGTATTTATACTATATCTTACACTATATTATTATACTGTATATTATAAATAGTATAATATATACAGTATATATAGTGTATATATTATGTACTATACATTATACTGTTATACTATATCATGGAATATAAAAATGTGTACTATAATGTATAATAAATATATTATAATTATATAATACGTAAAGTATAATTATATCATTAAAGGTATAAATCAAATAATATATATTGTATATAATAATGCTCCATGTAATGAACCAAATTGATTCTTCATATACTTACCTGAAATGTTTGCTGTTAGTTATGAGAAGATAGGTGTAACCGTGTCAAAAAGGATACGTTTTTCCCTTAGGCATTCACCCACTGTTTTTTTCTAGTTCTTGAGACCACCAGTTGTCTTTCCCCATTTGGATAACCTAACTAAAGTTAGGCTGTTTTCTAAGTGGAGAGATTCATAGGTGGAAGCTGGCCATTTTCTTGGGAAATTTTGGAAAGTCAGGTAGCTGGAAGGAGTTTTAACAATTTGCAAACTCCAAATCCCTTTGTGATTGATACGGTTCAGTTTTTTTCTTATTCTTTTCTTGATTTGTTATATTTCCTCTCTTCACTAGTTTCCCATTTTTGAGGGGGATCTAAAGTGTCCGAATTCCATGCAGTGCATTTAAAAAGAATTTGTTCTGCATCTCTAATTACCTTTATTATGTTAGGATTTTACTCATTTTGCCAAATTGCCTTGCTACAAAGCCCATTAGAGATTTTAAAGACCAGGATTAGTGCATGCTGCATATTCAGAACTTAAGTTATTAATTCATTTCTAGGGAAATTTTTTGTTCTAATTATTATAGCATTGCAATATAGGACATGGTCAAAGTTTCCAGAGATGGTTAAAGCAACTTGAATTTATTTGAAAACAAACTAATAGGTTATATTCAAGGGTCAAAAATATCATACCAGTCCCTCATACCACATAGTGTCTATTGTGTGATACTCACATTTAAAAAAAATTTTTAATGTTTATTTTTGAGAGAGAAAAAGAGAGTGTATGCCCAGGAGGGGCAGAGAGAGGGAGACAGAGGATCCAAGTAGGCTCTGCGCTGTCAGCACAGAGCCTGATGTGGGGCTCAAACCCACGAACCATGAAATCATGACCTGAGCCGAAGTTGGACACTTAACTGACTGAGCCACCCAGGCACCCCAGTAATACTCATATTTTTAAGTTGAAGGGCATTCAGCAAATACCGTCATGCCAGTCTGTGATTTTCACAGTCAGCCATGTAATAGCATTGGTATTGGTGGATTCCTTAGAGTTGAAACTCCTACATATGAAATTAGTTGAGTTAAAGACACTTGTGAAAGCAATTTTGTAAGTTGTGGGAGAAACCGATGTTTAAGCAGTGAACATCAGTGGGAAGCTTATGTTTGTCTCCATTCACTTGAATCAACACGATTGACCCCAGGCAAAATAGTACTCTGTGTGACCATTTTTTGATGCCTCTCAAAGAGTAAATGTTTTGCATCTCTCACTTTCCTTCTCTACTTAGAAAAATTTCTCATAACTAGTTCTACAGATACTCCTTGACTGATTTAAGAAAACAATTTATTCTAAATTGTGGCTTAATCAGCTTTCTCATTTTTCAATAAATAAGCATCTAGATATCAGTAAAATAGTTTGTTAGGAGGGTGGAGGTGTTTCTGAAATGTTGTGTCCATTTTCTTGGACCTTCATCTCTAGTGATAAGAGTGGCAGAGGGTGGAAGGATTTATATAATGGAGTCACATCCCTTTAGGAGATTGTTCTCCTAAATAAGTTGGCTGAGGCCACACTGGGCAGTTGAAGAGCCAGAGGGAGCTGGAGTTCACTCCAGCAGTTCCCACTAGGGCATAGGCCCAGCCTGTCCTCCAGTGGACCTTATCTTAACTTCCTTCATCACTACTTTGGAGGATTATTGATGAAACTGCATAGAAAAGTTTTAGGCCTTTCCATATTAGCATTTATTAGGTGATAGCTGTGACAGGTGTGAACTGTGTTTTCTAAACTCTTCTCTATGATCTTTTTTTTTTTTTTTAATTTTAATAAGTTGAACAAGGTGCAGTATCTACACTCAGCAAGGTAGTAAGAATACTAAGGCCCCAGACTTGTTTAAATTTGGCAGAATCCCTTGACTTCCATTGGGTGGGTTAAGAACTGGGGACATCTTTGGTGGTGACAGCTGAGGGTAGGAGCCTGGTCTTTGGCCAGTGGCATTCTCCCTTAGCTTTACAGTCAGCACTGGCATTCTTTGTGGTCAGTCTCAGAGATGCTACTCCTGGGCTTCTCTCCTTGGGGTGAGACCATAGGCTTAGCCACAGGGGCCTCTTTTGCTGCTCTGGAAGGTCACCTCTAGGCAACAATATCTGCTAACTCTCTAGAGCCTTTTCCCACTGATTTGAGCTCTGCATACAAACAGGATCCAGGACTGTTACAGAAACACCTTCCCTGGATCCTTCCTAGTCCCAGAAAAGCCAGTCTTTTCTCCCCAGTTGAGCCATTCTTGCCTTCTTCCACCCTTGGACATTACCATCCCGTCTCACCCCTAAACTTTGGCTCCATGGTCTCCTTGAATGCGTTTTTTTTTAATCTTTTTTTTTTTCTTTTTTAATGTTTGTTTATTTTTGAGAGAGAGGGAGAGAGAGAATCCAAGCAGGCTTCACCCAGCCAGAGCAGAGCCCGATATGGGGCTCAAACCCATAAACCTGTGAGATCATGACCTGAGCTGAAATCAAGATTTGGACGCCCACATGACTGAGCCACCCAGGCGCCCCTGAGTGTGTATTTTAAAAAACAACTGTTTTAATTCTCACTTGGGAAAAGAGAAGTCCACTTCTCAGTTCCAAGGGCTTAGGTGGTCTTTTGAGAATGTGTGTTGGAGGTGGGGTTGGAGATGGGAATGGAGTACTCCTATGGCACCAGAACAAAACACAAATTAAAATCTTAGTCAATTATAGTCTTCCCTAATTCTTTGTTAGAATGAAGAATAATTACTTAGACTTTTATATTTTTGATTGCCCTACTTTCTTTGGATATTACCAGGTGGAGGAAAGGAGGGAAGCTGATGAGCAAATGTGTGTCGAATAGGTTTCAGACGCGTGCATTCAGTGGCCCCAAGGGTTGCTTTAAGAAAATAAAACAAAGAATGGGGTGCCTGGGTGTCTTAGTCGGTTGAGCGTCTGACTTTGGCTCAGGTCATGATCTCGCAGTTCGTGAGTTTGAGCCCCGCATCGGGCTCTGTGCTGACAGCTCAGAGCCTGGAGCCTGCTTCAGATTCTGTGTCTCCCTCTCTCTCTGCCTTTCCTTTGCTCACACTCTGTGTCTCTGTCTCTGTCTCTGTCTCTCTCTCTCTCTCTCTCAAGAATAAATAAACATTAAAAAAAAATAAAGTGAAGAAAATAGTGCAAATATCCAAATACTGTCAGGAAAATTCTTGGAAGGACATGTATCGGGCAGTTCTGGATATAAGCATTGGTGTTGGCTCCTTCAGAGAATGATTATCAAGAGAAGGGACACTTGAACATTAATAAAACTCTTAGACTAGAAGACATGTGAGAAAGTTATGTATGCTTTTGAGTAAGAAGCTGTGTTCTTTTCATGTCTTATTCATGTTTATCCATTTGAAAATTTGTATGCAGTATTGAGCTTCAGAGTTGAGTAAGATAACATCCCCAACGGTTGAAGACTGAACCCTTGTACAAAGAAGTCAGATTTGCTGGGAGCCAACCACAACACAGTGGGTTCAGTACAGTCAAGATGGTGTGAATGAAGCATTTCTGGAACGCTGAGGAATAGGTACAATGCAAACCTGTTCTGGGGGAGCAGGACTGAACTTTGATCTTGTAGGGTGAATGGGTGTGAAGTATATCAGATAAATAGTAATAGATGGAGATGTGGAACTCCAATAAAAGGAAGAGTGTGAGCAAAGCGAATAAAATTATGAACTGATTATGGAATGTTTGAGGAATGGCAGGTCCCTGGTAGAGTGAGCGTCAGGAAAAAGTTGCTGAAGATGAGGCTAGCCTCAGATCTAGAGTCTTGTAGGAACTTTTAAAAGCATGAATGCTTCATTTCACAGACACTAGCAAGTTATCAGTTATTTATTATTATTATTATTATTATTATTATTTATGTTTATTTATTTTTGACAGAGACAGAGCATGAGCGGGGGAGGGGCAGAGAGAGAGGGAGACACAGAATCTGAAACAGGCTCCAGGCTCTGAGCTGTCAGCACAGAGCCCGACGCGGGACTCGAACTCACCGTGAGATCATGACCTGAGCTGAAGTTGGACGCTCAATTGACTGAGCCACCCAGGCACCCCAATCAGTTATTTTTAAGCTGGAGAGTGATATGTTCAGATTTCTGTGTCAGTACTTTCTTCTTTCTTTTCTTCCTCCCTTTTTTCTTTCTAGGTGATTCAGGTGCCTTGTAGAGAATATAGGAGAACAAAAATTAAAAACAAAAAACATACATGGAGCCTGGCACTGTCATACATTGCTGGTAGGAATGCAAACTAGTACAGCTCTACTGAGGGAAAAGTTGGCAATATATAACAAAACTACATATGCACTTAGGATCCCACTTCTAGGAATTTATGCTAAGGATCCACCTCCAACAATCTGAATAAGATTATTTATTGCAGTATTGTTTGTAAGTGCCAAATGCTAGAAACAACCTAAATTTATACACATGGGAGAATGATTGAATAAGGTATATCTACACAATGAAGTACTACACAGCTATAAAAAGTGAGAGGGATTTCTGTGAACTGATTGCTATTGAGTTGTTTCCAGAGTATGTATACTGTTAGGTGAAGTACAAATAAATTTCTATATGCTACGTTTTATGTAAGAAAAACAGTGTTTGAAAATATGCACGTAACTGCTAATTTGTACTAAAGAAATTGAGGAAGCATAAATCAAACTAATGAGATCAGTATTAGGAGGGGGATGAAGAAAGACTAGAAGGAAGAAGGGAGCAGGAATAAGGTGGTAGAGTTGAGAGAGCAATACTTCTCTGATTACATACATGAGTGTTGTACTGCCTTTTAGAACCAGAATAATGTTTTATATGTTTAAAAAGATAATTAGTTAAAATTTACTGGGATGTGAGTGGAAGCTAAAGGGAATACAAGCAATATAAAAGCTCCTAACTGTATCATAAATGAGTTAAATAACCATCTGAAGGAAGAAGAACTAACCTAAGTAACTTTGGAGAATAGCATTTTGACTATTTACTGTAAGACCAAAGGTAAAAAAGTCTTCTCAAATGCCATATTTTACTTAGTAAATTTGTTTCCCACAGAGGTATAGGTTAGCAATTGTGTAACTGCATTGGGTATTTCAGGATTGAACAAATGGGTAAATATTTTTTAGATAATCATTGGATTTTTCACTATTGGAAAATAATTTACGAATAAGGAGAGGATGAGGTATAGAATAATTGGTCTTTAATATACAGACAGATATCTACAGAAGTATAGGGGTATGTGTGCTTGTGTGTACATGTACCCACCTTACTCTCTAACTTCGTCTAACGGGGACCAGAGGCAGTGACAACCCAGTAGCAATGAGCACACCTGACAGCCAGATCCTGGTTTCTAAATACCATTCTCTAATAAAAAAGGAACTACACTTCCTTGGAAAACTGATTCCAGAACTGTAGCAGAGACAATATGAGTCAGAGTTATTTTGTAGTGCCAGGAACTGTTTAAAAAAACAATCGTGGGAATATTTTGAAAGGACACAGAAGCCAACCTGAAAGAACTCTCAAGGGCCAAAGCTGGAACAAGTTGGGCAAATAAATGAATAATTAAGACAGTTTACATTATAACCCATAGGATAAATGTCCATAAGTCCATACTGATACAAATATTTGAAAAAGCAAATAAATGGGAGAGGAGGGACTATATTCTTTAGAGAATTCCATTTGATGAATGTAGAATGAGGGAAATAGAAAATCACCACTGGACATACAGCCCTATAACAAGTATTACAGGCCAGATCCAATGATGGAGGCTAAGATTTATGAGTGAAAATTTGAATAGAAACAGGATATTTGCAAAGTCACAAGGTATCTCCTCCAAAGTATTCACTAAATTACAGAGGAAAGCATAGAAAACTTAGAGTGGAGAAATCCTGAAGGTATCACTTCCATGAAGTGATCAAAGTTAGTATCAGCAATAATAAGACATTAGCATTGTGTCCTTCATATGATGCACTGAGAGGGACCAACCATCATTTTTGTGGTTTTCTTGCTAAAAAATACATAGCCTCAAATCTAATTTTGAGAAAACATCAGGGAAACATTGAGGGACATTCACAAAGTCACTGACCAATTTTTTTTTTTTCTCCAAAAGTGTCAAGGTTGTGAACTATAAGGGAAGCCTGAGAACGGCTATAAACTGAAGGAGAATAAGGAGCCATGACAGCTCAGTACAATGTGGGATCCTGGATTGGATCCTGTAACAGAAAAAAGACACTCATGGGAAACTGCTGGAATTTCAGTAAGATCTGTAGTTTCAGTAAATTGCATTGTACCAACATTAATTCCCTTGGTTTCATAATTATATAATGATGTTATAAGCTATTAACATTAGAGGAAGATGAGCAAAGTGTGTAAAGGAATTCTTGGTACGACGTGAGCCTAAAATTACCAGAGACCTAGTGGGAGAGAGACAGATAAGGAGGCTGGGACATGATCTGAAAATTTCGGCAACGGTTGAAGAGCGATGGGTTTGAGAAACATAAAATTTTGTGCCTGATGAAATGGAGTGAGAGATAGTGGAGGCTGAGAGGAGGGAGAAAGGGTAGAATTTGACTCTTGTTAATCCAGTTTGGATAAATTCCGCAGCTAACCCTTCTCCTTGAAATATTTATTTAGCATTGAGCGGCTCAGTGGTGCCATTGGGTTTTGAGGAATGAGAGAAACTCCAAATCTCCAAATGGAGATGGGCCAGGAGCCAAATCTAGAAAATCCTTCCATGGGAGAAATTCAATCTCTCCACTCTTCCTTCCCTTAGGGTTCTGGATGTTTTCTGCATAATAAAAAAGGAAAGCTACACCAAATGCAACTCAAGTGCCCTGCAACAAAATGACCTTATTACCAAATGGAAGAATTGCATGTCTCTTTACATATTTTTTTTTCCTCTGATGCTGTGCAATATCAGGACTTTCAGGATTTTCAGAAGCTTCTTTAAAGAACCTTCTTTCCAGGACCAGGGTGTGTGTGTGTGTGTGCGCGTGCACGCACGCATGTACGCACAAGGTAGAACAAAGAGCAAGAATTTTGAAGGGATACTATATGAAGGCAGGATAAAAGATGAGATTTTAAAAAATTCTTTGGAGAACACATATTAAGCATTAATGAAGATCTTGTATTTGTAAAGTATTAAAAAATACTAATGATTGAGGAAATTTAGACATTTAGGATTTTAAGGTATTAAATGTTCACGATAAATAGGCCGTCCTCTGTACTGGGTAGTAAAATTAATAGAAATTACCATTTATTGAGTGGCATGCCAGACACCAGGGAATATTTTTAAATATGTGCATTTTAATTTTTGTAAAAACCCTACAGTGTAGTTATTTGACAGGTGAGCAATCTAATATTTGGAGCAGCTTTGCCCAAAAGAAACATAATGCAAGTCATAAATGGAAGCCATATATGTAATTTTTAAATTTTTTTCAAGATTTTACTTTTAAGTAATTGCTTCACCGAATGTGGGCTCCAACTCACAACACCGAAGTCAAGAGTTTCCACCAACTGGTGCCCCTGTGTTTTAACTTTTAGTAGCCACATTTAAAAACCTAAAAAGAAAGCAAGTGAAATTAATTTTCGTAATATGTATGATTTAACTCAGTTCATCCAAAATACTTCAATATGTAATCATACAAACATTACTAATGAGATATTTTACATTTTTGTAGTATATTTTTAAATTGGAACCTATTTATACATAGAAGACATCTCGGTTCAGATGCACAATTTTCATTGGAAATACTAGATCTATATTTAGATTTTATAAGATATTTAGATTTTATAAAATGTACAGTTGAAACGTTTACATACTCAAGTTGTTCCAACATGCTTAAAGTTGTTGCAATAATTGAATAAAGTTGTCTGGTTTTAAATTTAGATTTTAATCAATGAAAATGAAATAAAACTTAAAATTCAGCTCCATTGTCACACTTGCCACGTTTGACGTGCACAGTAGCAACGTGTGGCTAATGGCTATCACGTGGGACAGGACAAGTTTAGAGAATGACAGTTAATTCCCCAAGACTTCCGAGTTCATCGGTGCTGGAAGTGACATTTAGTCTGAATTAACATAACTCAAAATTTCATGGTCTTTACTCTAACTTCTTGCATGAAAATATGGTTGCTTAGCAGAAGTTGGGTAGTCATGAGAGCTCACTTAGTCAAATGCATGCTCCCCTCTGCTTTTTGATAATTGTACTTTGGCTGATGGGCTGGATGCCTACAATCGATTGTCCACTGTGGGGCAGCTTGTTTATAAGCATGAACAGGCAGGCCTTCAGAGAGAAGCAAGCAAACACACTTCACAGGCAGAAATGCTAATGTATTTCTTAGTTAATCTCCGTTATTGCCACAGTGAAAGGAGAACAAAAATGCAAAGGGTTAGCTGAAACCATTTCACTGGGGAGGCTGGTTCTCTTTTACCATGGTTTTCTAGTTGTACTTCATTAAGAGTCTGAGTTGATTGTCCTTGTCATACTGCTTTTAATTTTGTATATTTGGGGGCTTTTTCATGTTACAAAACAAAGGCTATTAGATTCCTCTTCTCGAGGGACTCACATTGATCTCCCCAGCGAGGAGTTGTGGCTTCTAAAACAAGGGAAATCTAGACAGACTCCTTTAATTGGCAGAGAAAATTGCCAAGGACTTGATTTTTCCCCCCACTCAGCATCATTAGAGAATCATTTTGAGGTTTCCTATGTTTCACTATTAATAATATTTTTTTAAAACCCTGCAAATGCACTGGTTTCATTTCTGGATGCTGGTCTATTACAGACATGGGTCCTAGGATAGACACTTGCTTGTTAGTGATTTGCATTTTGACAACAGGTTTTCCTTAGGGGGAAAAATGTGCTGGGCAGTGAAAGCATGAAACCCTGTTTCTTGACTGTGGCCATTCTTCAGATGGTGGATAATTGTTTTTGTACAAAGAGAAGGAGAAGCGTAAAAGAAGAGAAATTGAATGACATGCAGGCGACTTTAATTTCATAATAACTTAATCTACGTCAGACAAAATAAAATGAATCACAACCTAAAAGGAAATGACTTTCTAATGAAAATTATTCAGGCATGTCATTTACACTGTGTGTGTGTGTGTGTGTGTGTGTGTATTCCTATTTCAAACAGAAAAGCCATTAAACAGGACAAAAAAAAAGTGAATATTAAAGCCTGTAGTAATTTTGTAAGCCAGGGTTTTGTTTTTCTCTTTAGTTTTCTATATGAAATGTTGGATGCAAATTATATGGGATAAAATAATTGTTCTCTCCCTGAACTATAGTCACAGGGTGACCTATTGGGTTTGCTCTATTTACTGCGTCTGCAGCATAATTATGAAGACTTAGCTATTCTCCCAAATAGTTACAGATGTGGGAGAAAAATAAATTACTTTTGCATGCTAGCCCTGGAAGTCGTGCTGTTGTAATATAATGTAATCGGCCATGAACAAAAGGAAGTTATTATATTCATTTATACTAGTTTGAAAGCCAAAGAAATGTATTATATTATTTTAGGCTGAAGAATTGAAGCAGTGCCATTGATGATTTTCCCCTCCTGATCATCCAGCTTGACTCTCAAGGTCATCTTCACGACCTGTGGTAATTTCAGCCTTTCATGTTAAGATAGAAGC
Organism: Panthera pardus; assembly: GCF_024362965.1. Classification (NCBI taxonomy): domain Eukaryota; kingdom Metazoa; phylum Chordata; class Mammalia; order Carnivora; family Felidae; genus Panthera; species Panthera pardus. Next base: position 47,138,081 of record NW_026526688.1, on the reverse strand, counting down.
AAATCATGATAGCTGTCATGACATATTTGAAGACTTCTGAGAGGGGTTATATTTGTTCTGTATGACTTCAGGTGGGAGAAACTGGATCAATGGCTAAAAGTGACAACAGGACAGAGTTTAATTAATTGAGTGTAAGGAAGACCTGATCGTGGTCAGAACTATCTAAAGGTAGAATTGAATTCCTTGAGAGCTGCGAGTTCCCAGTTTCTTAATGTCCTTGAAGGTCTTTTCCTTTAAGGCTAGAGATTCTCCAGAAGTAGATAATCAGACAGGTGGATTTAGAAACAGCAACAAAAAAGCATCTAAAGTCTTTTTACTTCCAACCCCAAAACCCATGGAATCAGACCTCTAGAGGGAGCCTGGGTTTGTAGCAAAAGATCATAGGATTGTGAATGAGCCACTTGGATATCATGACTTTGGGAAGATTGCTCCTACCTCTGTCTTCCTATATGTATATGAATCAGATATTTAGAAGATGTAAGTAGGAGGAATTTTAATATATAAATATATAAATTTTAATATATATTTAAAAATGTAAATATATTTAAAAAGAGGGTAATGATACTTTTTTCCTTCACATGAAGAAATACAATTAGCGTGGCTTTCTGTGATATATATATAAATCTATTTGCTAAATTTTAAATAAACAGCACTTTAACAAAGATAGTGAAGTGTTTCACGCTTCACCTGAAATGGCAAAAGAATAACAGGAAGTTCATTTGAACTGCACAGGGGAGCATGTAAATGATGCAAGGTAGGCAAAAAATAGTTATGAACTTTGAAAGAGGTGGCAGATTTTTTCCATTTAAAAAAAAATTTATTTAAAAGATGTATTCAGTATGTTCTCACCTAATGATCACCCTTTGACTTACTGGCTTAAAAATATCCAGTTTTTCTCAGTTTTCTCAAGGTTACCAGTTATGTTTTCAGGTTTGAAATACACTTATAAACCTAATCTTAGTCATTTTTTTAAAAATCACTCCTTTTTAAAGGGGCAGATGCTGTAAGCGGTGTCATTTTGTCTGAATACTATGGAAAATATTTATTGAGACATATACACAGAGAGCGAGAGGCAGAGACAGAAATACCTGTCCCTTCTAAGGGGTTATTTTGAGTGAGCTTTCTTCATTATTTAGGTCTTATTTATTTTTTGTTTATCTTTTATTTTTTAGAGCGTGTGAGTGGGGGGGAGAGGAGCAAAGGGAGAGAGAATCTTTTTTCTTTTTTTTAAAGTTTATTTACTTATTTTGAGAGAGAGCACAAATGAGGGAGGGGCAGACAGGGAGAGTCCCAAGCAGGCTCTGCACTGTAAGCATGGAGCCCTATGAGGGACTCAATCTCATGAACTGAACCATGAGATCATGACCTAAGCCAAAAAATCCAGAGTCATGTTCAACGACTGAACCACCCAGGCGTTGAGACATCTTTAAATTCTTAGCAAAATGTTGGTAATTCTTGGTTGCTAATCAGCTTGGTAACACTTATGAACTACCTCTGGAAGGGGATTACTTTAGATTTATTTAGTAGCATTAGAGGAAGAAGACCTTCCATCATAAATCATCACCATAATGAATCATCTCTGAAATGTGACATCTCAGTTGTTTTTTTTTTCTTACATAATTTAGTGAAGTTGGGATTCACTTCGGGGGTGAAGAGACATTTTTTTTTTCTAAGTCTGAAGTTCTATTTATGTTTGAAATAGTGTAAAAACGGGAAAGTTGAAACATTGATTACATTCTATTGTGTGGTTTGTTGTTGTTGTTTGTCATTTGGGATTTCCAGTTGAAAGACAATTTGGCAGATGTCAAATTTTGTTGGGAAAAGGTATTCACAGTTGGGGAAACAGAAAACAGTACCATAGCTTAAAATTCAAGGGCAGGACTTAATGTTGAGTAATGATACACTTTGCATTGTCTCATTACTACTTACTGGTTCTAGGTCATCTTCAGATTTGTTATCTACCTGGTGTTGTCATTCCGCTCTTTCCCAAGGGATTCAGGTGAGGGGGTATCATTAAACTAAGCAGCTGGTATTCAATATCTCCTGAGATGGTTGCCACCCAGCCATTCGCCTGGTTGTAGTTACTAATGGGACGGTGAGAAGACTTACAAGTTATTCTTTGGTTAAGTGAGCAGAGATTCAAGAGAGAGTGAGAAGGGATGAGTAGGGGAAAGGGAAGTCCCCTTAGTACAAAATCATTTCAGTTGCCTTAAATTGCAACGAGTTGGGAATAGAAGGAAAAGGCAATGCATCCTCATTTGCAGTGTTCCTGGTTTAATTAACCTTGCATTTCCACTTGTGTAGACTTTTGGGTAGGTGAGGAGAGAATGCTCTGGGATAAAATTGACCTTGCTCTCCTACACATGCATATGGAAATGACATGCAGGGACTTTACAATTAATATTGATTCAATGTCAGAAGCACAACATTGATTGCAATGGAAAAGACTGTGGGAGGGAACCTCCTGAAATTTTCATTTGGAATGTATGAAAGTGTAAGCCCCAATTATTGACTTATGTGGAGATATTGAGGGTACATGCTGAGGCCTGTGATAATCCACTTCTCCTTTGCTACAGAGGCAGCTTTTTCATACCACTTTATGTCTTATGTATTTCTTACTAAAAAGAAGGAAATGTTTGCAACAGAAGCAATAGAGTTACTTTAGCTTTTTCCATATAATGACATACATGTGTCTGTAAGTAGCAGCTTAGAGGGCAGATTTTACTCTAGCAGTGATTTTTGTGTATCATGGGTCTCCGTCAAAAAGATGTCCTGTTAGTAAGTAATTAACAAAGCCTTACATGGAGTAGACACCACCAAATTTTTACCAGTTAATACAATGCCATTCTCACCTGGGACACCATTCTGTGACATGAATCCAAGGACATTCTTACAGTGAGACTGTAGACATGTGAACATGTTTTATGACCAAACAGACCTGGGTTAACAACTACCAAGGGGAAGTCCAATTAACAAATTTATTCATTTGGGCCCTATTTACACTTCTGCTGTCAACTCTAATTACTTATTTTTGAAATAAAAACTTTGGCCTTCACTGTGGTCTCCGGTGCCTGTCAGTGAATGATAATCTGTTTGAATCTTCTCAACCATATTAGAATTTCACAGGTCGGCCATCTGGTCGTAGGAACCAAAGCTCAATCAATATGTATACATAGAAAATGACAGCTCCTGAGAAGGGGTAGTTTCAACTTCAGTGAACGCATGGTTAATGTTTACACTAGAATTACATACATAGTGATTTGTGAATCAGTAATTATGATTCCATGCCATGGATGTTTTAGTCTTCCTTTCTCTCTCTCTTTCCCTTCCTTCCTTCCTTCCTTCCTTCCTTCCTTCCTTCCTTCCTTCCTTAGAGGTCGCAATTGAGCAAGGGGCAGAGAGAAAAAGAGAGAAAGGGAAAGAAGCAGGGCTCACCTGAAGCACGGCTTGGGTTTTACCTGAAGCAGGGCTGGAGCTTACCGGATGCAGGGCTTGAAGTCATGAATCATGATCATGACCTGAGCTGAAGTCACATGCTTAATGACGGAGCCACCCAGGCGCCCTGGTTTAGTCTTTAATAGGAAAGGGCCATTATGCTATTAAACTTAGAGGACCTGAAGCCTGTGCCTTGACTGCTTGAAGGCAGGAGAAGGGAAGAGAGAGAGCCCAGTTGGATAGATGATTTGCCTACAGCAACCCTGGGGGTCCTGATGGCAAGATTGCCATGCTACTTACTTATCATTTGCTTTATACTTGGTGCCTTCCCTACAAACTGCTGTCCACAAGAACACTGACTGAGAGCCCATCCCAGCTCAACTGGGCTCTTTCTCATTCCTCAACAGTGAACAATTCTGGAACCTTCAAATGCTTGGGAACTTCTCTCACAATTTTGGTAACAACAGACGATGATGTTTGCTGATGAGTAGAGCTCTGTTTCAGCCTGTGGGTTTAGAAATGGAAACATGGCTTGGATGAATGACCTTGCCACCCAAAGGCCCAGAATCCCAGAGTAGCAGGGATTGGCAGTGATTGCTAGCCCTGCACGCTCCTGTTGACACGCGACACTGAGGTGCATAGGAGTTCAGCTGATGTGAGACGGCATGGTCACAGCCTCATGGCTCAGGGACGACACCCAGAGTTGCCTCCTGTCCAGTCTTTCAGCCTGGTTGCTTTTTCAGGTTCCTAGTTCTCGTGGATCTTTGACTGTGTTAAAGGAGAATTACGTGTCTGGAAACAGAACTTTTCTTTGTCAATGTACATATTGTTTAAGGGTGAGTCCACTTGGAAACAAATTAACACTAAAGCATAAACATTAGTTCCACAGGTTAATTGTGGGTAGTTATTTTTTAGTGGCTTTCATAGCTTATTCTATGCTAAAATATAGAATTCCTCTGAATCATCTCACTCACATTTTTGTCAATAAAGCTACTCTTTCCCCCTAATAATCTAGAATGTTCTCAAACTTTAAAAGGCAGAAGCTTTCCCTGGGAAGTTTATGTAAGTTGCAGATTCTGAGGTTACAGCCCCCAGAGATTGCTACTGGGTGGTTCCGGAATGGGGCTGGAGAAACTGCTTGTTCAACTGGCGTTCCAGGTAGTTTTGTTACAGAAAGTCAAAGAGACATTTTGGAAATCGTCAACCAAGTGTGCTGGTTTTGAATTTTGATGATTTTTAAATTTTAGTCGTCATTTTTTGAGAAATTATGAATTACAGTATTGCCTTGAAATGATATACATCTAAGTGTTTCATAACTTGGTGCTATTCAAGATTCTTCATGTGTTACCTTCTATTCTGGTAATTTGATTTGTAGACTTAGACACTTTACTCAAATACTCCTTGAAGTTCTGTGTCTTTTTTTTTTTTTTTTTTAGAAAGACCACAGTGCCATAACAGTTAACATGTTACCTTTTTAATTTTGTGTGTGTTTTAGTGTATAATCCAATGTGAATGTGAAATCCTATTTGTTTTTATGGCTTTCTAAAAGAAATATCCCAATAAATAAAATAGAATAAATGAAAGATGTGGAACAAAGTGGGGGCTATCCTTAAAATTTTCTGAAATTATTAGGCCTTTAGGAATTTACAGCTGATTTACAGAGTTCTCTAGGGGAAAAGGCATTATATATGCAGCAGTTAGAACGGTGTTCTTCACAGAACTTTATATATTTTTTTAAGTTTATTTATTTATTTTGAGAGAGAGAGAGAGCGTGTGCAGGGGAGGGGCAGAGAGAGGGAGAAAGACAATCCCCAAGCAGGTTCCTCACTGTCAGTGCAGGGCCTAATGTGGGGCTTGAACTCACTAAGCCAAAATCAAGAGTCGGATGTTTAACCGACTGAGCCACCCAGTCACCCCATCACAGAGTTTTAAGAATAATTTAGAAAAAGGGAACAAAGGATGAAAGAAGGAAGTAAAAGGGAAAAGAAGGAAAAGTACTGAATACTTATACTGTAAATGTATTTGCATACTGGTGTGGCTCTTGCTGTATATGGAGTATGTCATGAATTCTTTTCTAATTTATCTCACCAAGCGTAAAGTGTCTTCTGTGTATGGGACAAACTATCCTAGATGCATTTGTTTGCTAGGGCTGCCGTAACAAAGTGCCAGAGACTGAAATGAATTTTTGTGAAGTTTTGGAGACTGGAAAATACCTTCAGGGTTGGTTTCTCCTGAAGCCGCTCTCCTTAGCTTGCAGGGTGTTCTCTGCTCCCTATATTCTCACACATGGGCCCACACCCCCTGGTGTCCCTCTCTGAGTTCTAATTATCTCTTCTTAGCAGTTGGGTTACATTAGGGTACCACCTTTATGATCTCCCTTAACCTTAGTTACCTCCTGACAGGCACTATGAATCAGTCATCTTGGGGATTAGGAATTAAACAGTAAATTTGGGGAGTGTGCATAGTTCAGCCTAACAATGGATGCAAATCTTAGAGGATGACAGAGTAACAGGTCTTAAGATACAAAATTTAGTGGGCAGATTGAGCTATCCTACTGTAATGTGAATGATAAGGTGATGATTTTAAATAGAGCCTATGAAAGCCTAGAGAAGAACAAAGCTGTCATAGGGCCCCGTCAGGAGAACTTAGTGGAGGGGGTTATATTTGAAAAAGGTCTGTGGAGCCAGATGCAGTTTTGTAAAAGGAAGGGGGGGGGGCATGCAGAGTATTGAGGCAGGGTGCATGGCAGGGGGGTTGCTTATTTGGGCATCTACAAGTAGAAGCAGCGAAAATGAGAAAGTGTACAGGGAAATGATGGGTCACAAAGCTCTTTCAGAGAACATTAGAAAAGGTCTTGACACTGTGCCGGTGATTTGGACTGTGGATGACAGGTGTTCGTTTTGCGCAGAGGAGTCATATGATCACGGGGTTGTAGCTCCTGTAGGAAGAGTCAGAAGTTCAGACTCAGAAGCAGGGTTTTGCATGATCTTGACTGGGTAAATTAACCTCAGAAAACCGTAGATTCCTCATCCGTAAAGTAGAGATAACACCTCCCCACCTTCATGAGGCTCTCGTGAGGACTGAATGAGAGAATGTATATAATGTGCTTGCCTACGGCAAACACTCAAAGCTAGAGAGGAGATCTTTGGTTTTATTCAGCAAATACCTATATGCCAGGCATGGTGCTCCAGCTGGGGTTTAATAATATGAAAATGATTAACATCGTATAGGATTTAAGATACAATGTTAGACCCTCAGCACCTACATTCAAAGCAAGTAGTTTGAGGACTTGATGGAGGAAGGAGTTGGGAGAGGTGCTGGAGGCAAAGGAAACAGATCAGAGCTATTTTTGAAATGTACAAGGAAGGGGCGCCTGGGTGGCTCGGTTGGTTAAGCGTCTGACTTCGCCTCAGGTCATGATCTCGCGGTCCGTGAGTTCGAGCCCCGCGTCGGGCTCTGTGCTGACAGCTCAGAGCCTGGAGCCTGTTTCAGATTCTGTGTCTCCCTCTCTCTCTGCCCCTCCCCTGTTCATGCTCTGTCTCTCTCCGTCTCAAAAATAAATAAACGTTAAAAAAAAAAAAAGTACAAGGAAGAGAAATCCGATCCTCAAGAATTAGTGGGATGTGTTTTGGGGCACCTGGGTGAGCCTCGGTTGAGTGTCTGACTTTGGCTCAGGTCATGATCTCATGGTTTGTGAGTTTGAGCCCCACATCAGGCTCTCTGGTGTCAGCACACAAAGCCTGCTTCAGGTCCTCTGTCCCCTCTCTCTCTGCCCCACCCCCACTTGTGCTTGCTGTCTGTGTCTGTCTCTTTCTCTCTCAAAAATACTTAAAAAAAAAAAAAAAAAGATGCTTCATTCCTGTTTAAATCTAAAGAATTCTAATTTACCAGTAAACAAGTGACAACATTTGTACAACAATTCGTTGTTGTTGTGAGTTCAAGCCCCTATCAGGCTCTGTGCTGATGGCTCAGGGCCTACCTCAAATTCTGTCTCCCTTTCTGTCTCTGCTCTTTCCTCAATTGTGCGCATGTTCCCTCTCTTCTTCTGTCTCCTTCTCTCTCTCTCTCCCTTTCTGAAAAATAAACATTAAAAAAAAATTAGTGGGATGTGTTGTAACCTGTCTGATCTGCAATCCTTGTATCAACACTCCTGATTCCACACTGGCGTGATACATTTCCATCTGTTTCCTAGAGAAAGGGGGAGGGGATCTTCTTGTTTTTTTAATTTCCCCATTCTTTTTAAATTCTGGGCTTTTATGCTCACGCTGTACTCCATTCAATCAGTATTTCATTCTCGGAGGTAAACTCATGTTTCCCAAACTAACATTATTTTTCAATTAATTAAAATCAGTTAAGAACAATTTAATTGAATGCTGTCACAAGCACCATAAATCACTGTGATGCTTGCTGTCATCACCCGCTTCTGGAAACACCTCTCGTGGCAACATCCGACACAGCTTATAGTAATATCCAAAATGTTTAACCAGGATGACATAATTGTCAAATATGTAATTGTGCTTTTACTGCCTGTAGCATTCACTACCATTTGAAAATGTCAGGAATTACTACTGCAGGCAAGTTGAACATTTAAATATATGTCCAGAATACATCCTCTGCCAAGATAAAGCATCCCTTCTCCTTGGTAACTTTAAAGTTTAATGTCCTGTGTATCAATAAGCGTCTTCCCGTGTGTTCACATGACATTTCACGTTTGGGAAGAATGGAGCATCGTCCAGCCCCGACTGTGTGACCAAGAATTATTAGATGTGGAAATGGGATAAAAGGATCTTTTGAAGGCAATAAAGATGGGTTTGTCATACTGGGTAATATTTTAAAATGAATTTTGACATGTTCAATAGACTTCCTAACAAATGATTAGCATCTCCGAATACTTACAGACTATAGTGACATCAACTGTCTCAGGATGGTTGTCAGATCATAGCACAGAGTCGCTGGAATCAAAGGAAGTGTTGAAATTGTGTGGAATCTCCCCCTCTGTATTAGCAGTTCCTGTTTCAGCTTAGGACCGTATTCCCGAAAATAAACTCTCACTAAGCTGTCACTGTGGTCTAACATTTATTTACTCTTTGGCCTCATAACAAAAATCGTCAAATTAGTGCCCTCTTGCCAGCCTCCTCCTGGACCAGCAGAGTAGCTAACTGTATCAATGCGCACTTAATTGACAATTAAAAAAAAATTTTTTTTTAACGTTTATTTACTTTTGAGACAGAGAGAGACAGAGCATGAATGGGGGGAGGGTCAGAGAGAGAGGGAGACACAGAATCGGAAACTGGCTCCAGGCTCCGAGCTGTCAGCACAGAGCCCAACGCGGGGCTCGAACTCGTGAACCACGAGTTCATGACCTGAGCCGAAGTCGGACACTTAACTGACTGAGCCACCTAGGCGTCCCTTACTTGACAATTTTGTATCAGATGGCAGAACAGTTCTAACAGCTGAGTAAGCACATGGAAATAATTCAACAGGTCCTTTGAAAGGAACAATCAGTTCACATTCTTTGGAAACGGCTACTTAAAGGGAGTATAACAGTTACAACCAGAATAGATACCGGTCCACGTTTATTTTATCAGACTTCACCCATGATATGTCATTAGTATGGACAGCACTTTTTGTTTTTTTACAGTACAAGAAGTGCAAGCCCATGTAAATTGCAAATATGCATCCATTTAGATACTTATCTAGAGGGATACAGTTCCTGGAAATCTTTTCTTTGTCATTGAGTACAATAATGCTCTTTAATATCATGGTGCTTTGTTTCTGTGATGCTGCATTTGACTGTGCTGAACTGTGGCACAGAAAACATTTGAGCATATTGTAGACTGCTTATCAAATTTTCTCTTCCATGAAATGAAATAGAGCCATGTCCCAAGTGATCGAAAATTACTATAATTATTCCATTCTACATGGAAGTTTTGTCATTATTGCAGAAAGAAAATCCAAGGATCCTTCAAGCCAGCAATGGGCAGACTCTTTTGAACATGGCTTTTTGAACTCTTTTGACATGGCTTCCAAGTGAGGTAAGGCAGGTGGGAGGCTTGAGGGATCACATCAGTCATCAGAGACTTGAGTTGTCTTTTTGTTGTCTCCATTGTAATTAAGAGGATGGACACAGCATGGGGCCACCGGGGTCCAAATACTGACTCTGCCCCCTGGGAGCTATGTGATTTTGGCAGTTTACAACCTTTTTATAATGCAGTTTCTTCATCCCTTACAGAGACACAGTAGTAGTACAACCCTATAGGATTGTTTCGAAGATTGAATGAGTTTATGTATCTTTATATCTTGAAGAAATGCCTGGCACATAGTAAGAACTCAGTAAATTTAGCCATTATTATTATAACTTCTGTTAATATGAATTGATGTGTTGAAGTTAAGTACTGTTCAATTTTTTGATGCTTCGTTGAGCACGAGAAAGGTGTCAGGAGAATGGAAATGTTCTAATTTTCTAAATTGATGGAACATTTGGATTCTGAAAATAATAGATTGTTACAGTTCCTCCTTTGAAAAATTCTAGTCAAAATTACTAAACAGATGGCTCATGAGTGCTCAGAAGAAAACTGTGGTGGTCACTAACCATCATAGTGTGTTAATTAAAAGCAAGTCATTTCAAACTAGCCTAATCTCATTTTTTGGAAAGAGTTACTGGGTTGTCAGAATAAGAGATGCCTTACTGGGATTTCTGCAAGGTATATGGATTCTTTCATTATATATTTTGATCAAAATGAAAAAAAAAAAACATAAGAGTGATTAAGTAGAGTTACTATTTTTGTAGGTAGAATACTGTAAGAATGACTTTTATTCTCAAGGGAGGTGTCTTGGCTTAAAAACTATAGTTATTTTGCCCATTTTCATTCAGTATTTTTATCTCTGGCTTCTGTGAAGACTTGGAAAACATGTGTATCATGCAAGTGACACACATTTTGGAAAGGTAGCTAATGTCGATGACAAAAGTAAATTTCAAAAAAAAAGTGATAACAGTGGTTGATACAAATGAGGTAATGTTTAATGGAAATGTAAAATTATTATTTTATGTTTATTTGTTTATAAGTTTTGCCAGCTGGCACTCAGTGATCCTACTGGACATTATTTATTTTTTAAATGTTTATTTATTTTTGAGAGAAGGAGAGAGTGTGTGTGCAAGCAGGGGGAGGGAGGGAGGGGGGGAGAGAGAGAGAGAGAGAGAGAGAGAGAAAGAAAGAAAGAAAGAAAGAAAGAAAGAAAGAAAGAAAGAAAGAAAGAAAGAAAAGGAGACAGAATCAAAGCAGACTTCAGGCTCTGAGCTGTCAGTGAAGAGCCCAATGTGGAGCTCAAACTCACCAACTGAACTGTGAAATCATGACCTGTGCTGAAGTCAGATGCTCAACTGACTGAGCCACCCAAGCACCCCATTAATTTATTTAAAAAACACAATACTAAAGTGGTCTAGGCTTAATAGAAATTTATTTGAAAACACTTCGAACCTTTAAATGAAAATAATTTTCTTTTGCAGAGTCAACTCTCATTGGTTGACTTAAGTAAAACAGTAGCTAATATCCAGTAGTGACAGAGTCCCTACTTTCCAGGAGCTTATAAAAAAGTATGGGTGAGGGGTGCCTGAGTGGCTCAGTTGGTTGAGCGCCGACTTCAGCTCAGGTCACGATCTCACGGTCCGTGAGTTCGAGCCCCGCATTGGGCCCCTGTGCTGACAGCTCAGAGCCTGGAGCCTGTTTCAATTCTGTGTCTCCCTCTCTCTGACCCTCCCCCATTCATGCTCTGTCTCTCTCTGTCTCAAAAATAAATAAACGTTAAAAAAAAAAAAAGGTATGGGTGACAAGACTACAAGTAGTAACAGTACGGAATAGAAATACCACAGAGGGGTAAGCATAGCATTTGAGAATTCACAAAAAACGACATTTAACACCACATGAAGGTGTCTGCAAATGATCCTCAAAAGAGGATATAATTAAACTCAGAGGGTTAGGAGTTTGTGAATTTAGGGTAGGGGCATTGGTATTCTAGGTTGATAAACTATAGAAAGGGCCAAAGATGTGAGCACATGTGTATTCCAGGATTGTAAGTACCAGTGGTCCAAGTAACCATAGAATGGGAGGTAGAGACCACTGAGTTTTAACAGCTTATATTCATGTATGCTTGGTACTTGTAAAAGTGTTTTACTGTATTAACTCATGACTATAATATAGTAATGAGCGTTGTGTCCACAAGCTTTTGCTGCATAATAGATAAACCCACAGGTTAGAGACTTAAAACAATCACTGTGATTCATGGGTTTCAGATTCAGCAGGGTAATTGTGCCGGTATGGGTCAGGCTTGGATCGCCTTGGCTGGATTTGCCAGAGATTCATCTCTGCTCAGCTGGTTGTTCATCTAGTAGATAGTCTAGAAAGTTCTCTCATGTCTAGCGATCGCTTTGGTTTTGGCTGGGGTAGTGGAAGAGACCTGACCCCATGTCTCTGGTCATTGAGTGGCAAGCCAGACTTCTTCACGTGACAATCAAAAGGTTCCAGGGTCAGCAAGGAGACCGATCTCAACGCTCAAGGCACCTTAAAGCCCCTGCTCATGTCCAGAGCAAGTCACAGGGTCAGCCGAGATCAAAGGGAGTGAGAAATGGGACTCTGCATCTTGAGAAGAGTGAAAACATGTAGGAACAGTTTTGTAATCTGCTACAATTTAACTCACCTTGAGGTAGGTGTTTTTATTGTCAACTCCAATGACCTTTGAGGTACAGGGAATATTTAACTTGGTCAAGGTCACATAAGTATCAAGGGCAGGTCCGGGATTTGGCAACAGGGCAGTCTGTGTCTTGATTCTTACCCACTGTAGTCTGCTGGCTCTTGAGGGAAGAGGTAGGATAGGTCCAAGACTATGAAGAACAATGTATGGTGTTATGAGAAGTTGGGTTTTTATCCTGAGGGAAGAATGATCAGAAAGAAGTCTGATACGGTCCCCTTGACAGCTTGGAAAGATCAATTGAGCTGCGTGATGGCGAATGCATTGTCTGAAGGAAGTATTGAAAATTGACAAGTTGACTCCTCAGTACATTAGTCTATCATGATGCTGATGAAGACTGACCTAAGGTAGTAGTAGTTGGATAGCTATATAGTTTTAGCTAAATTAGGGAAATGCCATGTTAAAAATAATCGTGTGTGTATGTGTGTGTGTGTGTGTGTGTGTGTGTATGTATATATATATATGTATATGTATATACATATATACATGTATATACATATACATATGTATATATATGTATATATGTATATACATATATATATGACACTATTGACTGGATGTTAGCAGCTTGGGAAACTGGAATCATGGATTTATAACACATTTAGAGAAGTACAATTATTTTGTCATTTGTTAGTCAATAATGAGTCATCAAGGCAAAAGATTTTAGTTGATATAAGTAAGTGATTGGAGTTGACAGTAGAGGTGTGAAAAGGATGTCTGTGAATACATTTGCTAATTTGCTTTGTAAAGTTGTAAGTCCCCAGTCTGTCTATAAGTGAAACATATAGGTGGTACTTATTCAGTGAACACAAAACTCCTTTGTGATTGTCCATCTGCCAAATGAACTCACAAGGTGTGAACGTATATTTGTACAGAAGACTGACTTACTGTCCTAGAAAAATCATACATTGACCTACCTACTTGAGAATGAAAGAGGGATTTTGTTATCCGATTTCATTTAGTGATTCCGAGTCTCTTGATTTCTGGGATGGCTCGTGAGCCTGAATGAAAATGATTACAGATTTAATCGAGAGTATAATTATTTAGGTTAAATTTGTATCGAGCCTGCATTTTGGTATGATGAGTAAGTAAGGTCAGAGATAATGCAGAGACTATGGAGATTAGTTTTCTTCATTGCCTATATTATATTGCACTTTCAGGAAATATACTGTCAGATGGGTTGGCAATATTAGGGGCCACCAGAGGACATTCATTTAATCACTGAGAGCAGCCGTAACAGCCAAAGAGCCAATATTTGAAAGAAAATGAAGTCATTTCAGCATAAAATAAATGCTCTGACTTGTATAGGATCAGCTAACATTTCATCTTAAAACTTCGAGCTTTGGTAGGGACCTTGGACAGCACATTTTCAATATCTCCATTTACAGACAAAGCTATTGAGGCTCAGAACACTTAAATAACATTTCCAAGGTTCTGTAGCTAATTAGCAGCCTGGTTAGGAAAATAATCCAACTTTCTAGTTCTCGTCCAATGCATATTCCATTATCATTTGCTATTTCAGTGGCCCATAATAGTTGGGATTAATTTATCCCCGAATATCATGTTCGAAAGAGTGTGTGCCCATTACCACTAAAATAGAGAACTTGTGGCCATTTGCTGATAGAGAACATCTCTTCTTGAATAGTTACAGGAGTTGTGACGATATTTAAAAGAAGGCACTTTGAGTTGTTTTGGTTAGCTGACCTCACTGGCTACAAAGACTTTGTAACAGTATCTAAGTTTGTCATGGTTAAAGGTGTGATATTTTACTTATCTGTCAAAAAATTAAATGACAGTGTATCAGGATGTGCTCTGACTAAAGGATGCTAAATCCCATTAGCAACACTTCAAAGACACGGATGGAAAGCAGAGTGTCCATATCATTACGTTACAATGAGAGATGTAACCATCAGTCAAAGTAGACATTCTTTTGGACCTACTGTGTGCACTCTCCTGCTAACAGCGACCTGGGAAAACAGATTACTTGGCAAACTCAGAATCAGGCTGAGAGTAGGTGTTGATAATGGTCGAATACTTCACAGGTCCAAGCTAATACTGCCTCTTAACATCTGTGCTCACTACCTTCTGCCAGGACAGGAGAGCTTGGTTTGGTGACATGGATAACACACCTTCCTGTCTGTATGAGGATCAGCATGGCCAAAGCTTATTCTAGTGACCACGTTCCCATTTGCTCGAGTTCTAAACTGTCATCCTTTCTGGTTGATACTCCTGCCTCACCCCAACCACCACATATATTAATACTTAAAATTTTTTTTATATGTTTTTGTTTATTTTTGAGAGAGAGAAAGAAGGAGCAAGGCAGGGGCAGAGAGAGAAGGAGACACAGAATTTGAAACAGGCTCCAGGCTCTAAGCTGTCAGCACAGAGTCTGACACGGGGCTCGAACTCACAAGCTGTGAGATTATGATCTGGAATGAAGTTGGATGCTTAACTGACTGAGCCACCAAGGCACCCTATATTAATACTTTTTCAAGTCTAGTTGGGCATCAGAGATCTCTCTGAAAGGGGACTTTACATATCTCTGATCTCATTTTATTATTTAACTTTTGGAAGGCAACCTGATTCCTTTTACTTCCCAATTCTTGGGCAATACCACATCACCTCATTGTCTGCCTCTAGCCCCACCTAGGTTGGAGTCCAGATTCTACATAAATGTTGAAATACTTTGCCAGGTTTAGCTGGGCTAATATGTAAAGATCGGTTACCTTCCCGGTGCTCAGCAAAGCTCTGTAAGTAAATTCTCACTTACCTATGAATAGTAATGAAGCTGACAGATTGATTCTTGTAAGCAGTATAAAAAGTAAGCACATGATAAATACATGAATTCCTAAGGAAGGTACAGAAAGGATAGACTAGGAAAGCATACACTGGGTTTGAAGCAGGCCTCACTGCTTAACAACTCTGACCTGAGCAGGTATCTTTACATCTGATTCTGTTTTATCATACATAACATCTTTTTTTTTTTTATTTTTTATTTATTTATTTATTTTTTTATTTTTTAATATATGAAATTTACTGTCAAATTGGTTTCCATACAACACCCAGTGCTCATCCCAAAAGGTGCCCTCCTCAATACCCATCACCCACCCTGCCCTCCCTCCCACCCCCCATCGACCCTCAGTTTGTTCTCAGTTTTTAACAGTCTCTTATGCTTTGGCTCTCTCCCACTCTAACCTCTTTTTTTTTTTTTTTTCCTTCCCCTCCCCCATGGGTTTCTGTTATGTTTCTCAGGATCCACATAAGAGTGAAACCATATGGTATCTGTCTTTCTCTGTATGGCTTATTTCACTTAGCATCACACTCTCCAGTTCCATCCATCATACATAACATCTTAATGATACCTGCCTTTTAGGGTTGTTTTAAGATTTAAAGCAGTGTATACATTAAAGGTTTTATTAATATGGCTACCACATAGGTGTTTAGTAATTCTAGATTTTTCCATCTGAGAACTGTAGATTATTGATATTTAAAGATGGAAAAAGTAACTTCACACTGGTTATTATCCTTAGCGCAGTCAGAACAGCCTGAACACCCATCAGGCAGTGCATTAGTATATCACGTTCTCGGTTATGTTAACATTAAAAATAAAACTGATATTTTACCAGTAAAATGGGTTCATCATAAAACAGCGGAGAATTGCAATTCACGACATGCAAGCTGTGGTAAAACCATAGGCAAATCCAGCAAAGGAGAAGAGCATTATTTTATGGAGAAGGAGGAGGAAGTTGGGAGGAGTTGTTTTGAATGACAGTCCGTTGGAGAAAAGCAAATGTTCAGGATACAGACGGTTTCTCATTGGCTGAGTTGCAGGGGTAGTCAGTTCCTTATAGGGGAGGCAATGTGCATCTTTTCCTGTTGGGTCCTGTAATTGATGATTTTTTTTTTCCTATTGAGGATTCTTCTGTTGGGGTCTGTAATTGACAACTTTCTGTAATTGACGTCTGGTTCCTCTCCCCCTTGTGGCCTCCTGGCTCCATTTTAGTGAGGTTTCCTTCATTAATTTTTACCTTTCCCCCTTTTGGTGAAGATCTTTCTCTGAAAGCACCACTAATCAAGAGTTAGGTTTTCTTAACTCTGTGGTCTTTTGGCCCTTAGTGCCAGGAAGGACCTTTCTGGGGTGTCCTGTTTCATGTTGGAAGAAAATTGTATAGATTGCAAACCAACTGAGGTCGCATTTGAGTAACAAGGAGGAGTAGCAGGGAGGACTGTCAGGCACTTCCCAGTATACTCTGTATTTATCAAGTTAATAAGCATTGGAGATCATTTTATGATTGGGGTACGTTGTTGTTTTTCTTTTTTTCTTTTTTTTTAAAGGCTTGACAGGCAGCAAGTACAGAATGAAAAGTGACATGATCCAAACTATATGATGGTTCTAAACCAAGGCCCTTGGTCTGAATGTAGCCAACCAGAGATACGTTTTTGGCCTTATTGTGACTTATGAGAGCAAAAGGTCTCTTAACTGAGGCCAACTCAGAGTCCCTTGTGCCCTTAGGAAATCATCGCTTAGTGTCCATGGAAGCAGAGTAGTGAAGGCTGCAAGAATACACTGAAAGAACAAACCAAGTGCGTTTGGGAAGATACGGTACAGATAGAAACACGAAGCAGTAGTTGATGAACATTTCACCTAACAACAAAACCTCAAAGATGTTTTGAAACAGTTTTATGGGTGTGCCCGGGGGGGCTCAGTTTGTTAAGTGTTTGGCTCTTGATTTCGGCTCTGGTCATGATCTCACAGTTGGTGAGTTCGAGCCCCATGTCGGTTTCGTGCTGACAGTGCAGAGCCTGCTTAGGATTCTCTGTCTCCTTCTCTCTCTCTCTGCCTCTCCCCTGTTTGTGTGTGTGCTCGCTTGCTCTTGCTTAAAAAAAAAAAAAAAAAAAAAAAAAAAAAAGGCATTAAAAAAAATAAAAATAAATAAAAAATAAAAAAAATGAATTGCAAAAGAGCTGTTTGGAACCGAACATGTATCAATAATACAGTCTGTAAAATTATAAATTTAGAAACCATGAATTTGGATAAAAATCGAAAGTCAGTTAATAGTTTAGATGAAAAGGAGACTTTTGTGAATCCAGAATTACAGAACCTTGTAACCCTTCAGAAAAAGCAAGGGAAGAGATTAATTTGTCACGAGATCATGATGAGGCTGTTTCTAAAATGCCATAATCAAAAGAAGAGGTTTCCCCCTTTCACGAGGGTTTGGGAAACATGAACAAAGACATTGCCTTTCCACAAAAGAGAGAAAAGAAGCAACAGTAAGAAAAAGAGAACATAGGCTGGGCTGGACATCCTGGGAAGGTTTTCTTACCACACACCATCTGCTTCAATTCCAGGTAATTGTTACTTTCATGTCCTTGGATGGTGAGGTACAGTCAGGGTTGGGTGCTTTCTTTAGATGTGCCACAGGAATTCAAGAGTTTACTTCCTGGAGTTTGGCAGCACAAGGGCCGGTTAGCGGTACCTCATAAGAGTCCAGCGAGATTGAAGAGTCTTTCTGGAAGTATCTTTTCCAATAGATGAAATCTTCAGGTTGCCAGGTGTGATTCTTAAGGTCTTCATCTCTGGGAGTGCATGTGAAAAGATGGTTCTACCAAAGCATGGTAATTTTTCAATCGAAGCTGTTGTACGTTTGCAGTATCGATGTGTATCCCTTCTTATCCCCTGTGGGCCAGAGGAGAAAGGGTCCGAGTATATTGGACATCTTGCAACTATCTTAACAGGGTAAGAGTTTATAAATTACAGAAGAGGTGGATCTGAGATTTAGGACTGCCAGCAATGCTTCCAGCCAGGGTAGTTGAAGGGTCTCTACGTATTTTGCCAAGTGCGTCTTGACAGTGCCCACATCGCATTCCTAACCCTGAGGATGGAAGATAGCATGCGGTCTGGAAGTGTTATAAGGATTTGTTGAAACACGTGCTGAGTAAAATGGGTTCCTCGATCACTGTGAAATTCGAGAGTGGCTCCCCAGGTAGGGATGATCTTTTCTAACAGAATTATAACCATAAAAGAAGCAGTGTGGCCTGTCGACAAGAGAAAACTTCACTCCAGTGAGTCAACACAAGCCATGACTAAAACATGTTTATATCCATGAGATACAGGGGAAGCTGTAGGAAATCCATTTGTACGCACACATTTCCCTGGTATGTACTTTGGACAGGTGGGACAAGTAAGGTAGGCACTTTTGGTGGCCTTATTATCATTTCCCTGCCACTTTTGGTTTATGAACGCTATGGTTTTGTCAGTAGACCAGTGGTTTAATGCACATACAGGGGTAAGTAGTGGGAATTTTAGAATTTGGGGGAGGGCTGGATTATTTGGTCCAAACCAGAGTTCTCTCTTTTTGTGGAACAAGCAGTTCTTAGGTTTTCTGTATTGCCTTTCTTTTCCTAGGGCCAATTGTTGGGCATCTCTGGTCAGTTTTTCCAAATTATCATTTGGGAGAACATCTTTTTGGATCATGACAGAAGTTTGGCTGTTGGTTTCCTTGAGAGCAGCATTTTTGGCAGAAATATCAGTGAGGTAGATTACTTTGGTCTCCAGGGAGTTGAGTCTGGAATGCCCAAGAACCTTAATAATTGCCAGAGCAGCTGGCAAAAGTATGGCATTTAATATATTTTGGACATGGAAACCTTTTCTAATGTTAACCCCATTGGAGGTAAGGAAAGTCCAATTTCCATAACATTTTAAAGTCATGACCTACCTCAAAGGCATAATGACTATTGGTATAAATATTTATGTTCTTATTTTTGGCTAAGGTACATGGCTGGGTACAGGGGATCCCATGATTATTTCTCCAGTGGCCTTAACTAAAAGGGCAGTGGCAAGCGTAGCTCTGAGGCAACAGGAATATTCCTGTGCCACAGGGTCTAGTCGTTGGCTATGTTACCCGATGGGGCCATGATGGTCCCCATGTTTTCGGTAAGTACTCCCAGGGCGTTTGCTTCCCTCTCATATACAAAGAGAAAAGAGGGAGCCCCTGAGTGGCTCAGTCAGGTAAGTGTCTGACTCTTTATTTTGGCTCAGGTCACAATTTCACGGTTTGCGAGTGTGAGTCCACATCAGGCTCTGTGCTGAGAGCACAGAGTCTGCTTGGGATTCTCTCCCTGCCCCCCCGCCCCCCCCCGCCACCACCTCTCAAATAGAATAAAACTTTAAAAAATAATAATAGAGGAGGGAAGTTAATAATTAGGATGTCCAAGATTAGGGGCCTTTATTAGGGTTTTCTGTAAGGTCCCCAAAGCTGTGTCTTCTTGATCTTTCCAAATACTAGGGTCAGGTTTGTTGTTGTTTTTTTTTTTTTAATAAAGCATATTGTGATTGAGCCATAAGAGAGAAGTTTGGAATCTAATTTCAACAGTAGCCAACCAGTACAGGAAAACTTTGTAATTGGTGCTTAGGTTTAGGTTTTGGGAAGTTAAGGCTGCCATGAAGTCTGTCTGGATTCAGATGTGATCCTTGTTCTGAGATCACGTGTCCTAAGTATCAAACCTCAGATGGAATGAACTGCAATTTTTGTTTGGAGACTTTATATCCTTTTTCTTTTTTTAAGGCTTATTTATTTATTTTGAGAGAGAGAGGGAGGGAGAGAGAATCCCAAGCAAGCTCTACTCTATCAGTGCATAGCCCAACTCCAGGCGTGATCTCATGCACTATGAGATGACCTGAGCTGAAAACAAGTCAGCTGGACTGACTGAGCTACCAAGGTGCCTTGAATTCATGTCCTTTTAAGGCCAGAAGTTTTAACAGGTGGATGCTGGCTTCCTGTGAAGAGGTTAGAAAAGGTTTTGCTTTGCAGAGAAGCAAATCATCTACCGTTGTAACAAAATAGAGCTTGCATAAAACTTTCTATCACCCAAATAAGTCTTTAAGTTTTGTGAAATGTGAGAAGGACTCTCTGTATAACCCTGGGGCATTACTGTGCAGGTGTATTGTTGTTCTTCCCAAGTGAAAGCAAAAAGATATTGGCTGTCTTCATCAACTGAAATATTTTTTAAAAATGCAATGCATATATCAGTTATAGTAAAAATGCTTTCATTGAGAATGGATGTCATGGAAATTAGGGACAAGAGGATGCCAAGGGATAATAATGTTATTTACTGCTCAGAGGTCCTGGGAAAACCTTTGTCGTCTGCCATCAGGTTTTCTTACAGGTAAAATAGGGTTTTTACAGTGACTAGTTGGGGGATAATGAGACCCTGAGCCTTGGAATATTCTATTGTAGGCTTGATGCTTTGAAGGACTTCTTTATTTACAGGATATTGATTAATTTGGTGGAGAGCTTTTGAGAGATCTGTTTGAATCTTGATCAGAGGTACACTGTGAGTTCTCCCAATATCAGTTGAAGATTTCACCCCTAAAGAGGATGGTAGCTAATCCCATTGGGACCAATGATCAGTGTCCCCAGACTCAGCCATAGTGCCATGAGTCAGAGCAAATAAAAGATGCTCAGGAGTCATTTAATTGCTCTGGTTGGCTATTTTGAGTACTACTCTCAAATTCTAGAGTTATTTTCACCTTTTGGGAGAAAGCTAATTCTGGCGTATTTTTCTAAGAAATGTTAGCCCAATAGGTAAATAAGAACAGAGAAACTAAAGAAAAAAGAGTGGGTGTCTCTCAAAGGGCCCAACCCAAAGGGAATAGGTTCTGAGACAGGAACCTGTTGCGATAGTTTATCAGAGATCCCCAGTATTTGAGATATTTTGGTACCTTGAGGCAGAGGCTGCTTTATGGCAATGGGTTTGAGCATCCAGAGGGTAGTTCTGGTGTCAACAAGGACAGAGTGAAAGCTCCCCAATGTGGAGAGTGGTTTTTCTGAGCTGATTAGGAGGGAGGATTGGGAAGAGCCCTTGTAGTTCTTGGAGCCTCCTCATTGGGAATTAGAAAGACATTGGAAAGACTGAGTAGGGGGCCGAAGGCACTCAGCGAGGTGCTTAATGTTGTAACCATCTCTAAATGTCCTGGCCCTTTGCAATAATAACAGGTACTAGGAGGTTTTTGGTTTCATTTGCCAAAGTTGAAAATTAAGAATTTTAGAGGTCTTGGACTCATCTAAGGTGTGAACAACCTGGTTTGCCAAATGAATTAAGTCTGAAGTGGACATAGTTTCTCATTCTATCCTGGTCCCTTTAACTAAGGAGAAAGATCCTGGTTCAGCCCATTAATAACCATAGAGGGGTAAAGAAGACCAGAATTTTCTTTAAACACAATTTAGAAGTGATTGTAATAGTAATGAACAGATTCACTGGGCTTTGGTGTGCAAGCCTGAATTTTGTTCCAATCAGTAGGCTTAGGAAGAGCTCCTATAGTTGCTCAGTGGAGATTTCCAGTGAGTGTTCTAGCATATTGCCAAAAGATAGGCATAGTTTCTCTAAACCCCTTTTAGGATGTTCCCACTGGGCGGGTTTCATCCAGTGTTTGGCCTGACCCTCACCAACAAGCATGTGGACTAAAAGATCTAAATCTGAGAAACCAGGCTGGTAAGGCTGCTAAATTTGAATATGCTAAATTTTTCTGAAGACCTGTGTGGGCCCTCAGTCACATTGGGAAACTCTAACTATGGTCCACAATTCAGCTTTAGTCTTGGGAACAAAAGAAATTTGGGGTTTCCTTGGATCTTAAGGAGACGTCATTTTTATTTTGTTTTTTAATTTGTAATTAACACGCAGCATCTTTTCATGTGTTGTTTGCCATCTGTATATAGAATACTTGAGTTCATGGAGAGAATTAGAATGGGGAAACTGAGGGCGTAGAGGAGGTGGGTGGAGACATGCAGAAATGAAGGAGGAACGTGGTAGCAAAGGTGGAGCCTGAACAGCAGGTGGCCAAGAAAATGGGGGAGGGAAGAGAGGAGTCTTTTTGACTTTTTCTTTGATTGTTTATTTGCCTCAGTCCAGTAATTGTATTTCTCAGAGAGCCAGTTTTAGATTTGTAATAACATTTGGAACCTTCAAAATACCAATCAAAATGGGCATCTCATTCAGTTTTTTCAAAGAAATATTCATTCATTCATTCATTCATTCATTTTTGAGCTGTGACTTTCTAATTTAATTTTTAGGAAAACAAAATTGGAGATTTCAATCAGAGAGATTGAAAGGTCCCTATATGGCCATTGAAGTTCTAAATGATGTTTGGTTGAATCAGCCCATTTAATTAGAAATGTGCATGAGGAGGGACCACAGTTTTTAAACATAAAAACTGGCCAGGGTCCCAGGTGGGGTGTGTACCCTCAAAACATGTTGATGACAAGGGTCTCATTTCTTAGAGATTTTTCCTCTAGAGCAAAGAGAAAAATTCCTAAACTGCTCAGTTGCACACAGGAAGGGCCTGTTTCCAAAGTAATTGGATGAAAGTCTGGCACAGTTTTGTAGGAATAGTCTGGTTCTAGAAACGAGTTGGACCAAAGTCCCAACGAGTGCTTTTGGAAAGGACAAAGCCTTAAAATGTAGCCCAAGTAAAGCTTGGCGGGCTCAAAACTCAAGGAGGGTGGAGCTTGGACTCTGGGAGAAACTTCCCTGGAAACTCCAGGGTCAGCAAGAAAGCAAAGCACTCATTGGGCCTTATGGACACTGGCACCTGTTTGCTTACCAGCCTTGGAATTGTTGGCCGTCTTCTCTGGATTCTGCTGCTCTGACACCAAGTCATGCTGATCTTAAAAATAGTTATTTTTATCAGCAAAATAGGTTTCTTCAGGAATAGCAGATTTACAATTCACAATAAGCAAGGAACAGCAAAACCATAGGCAAATCCAGCACCCAAAGGAGGGAAGTGTTACTTGATGGAGAAGAAGGAGGAAGTTGGGAGGGGGTGTTTGGAATGAAAGTTGATTGGAGAAAAGCAAGGGTCGAGGGTGATAATAGTTTCTCATTGGCTGAGTTTCATGGGCAGTCGATTCCATGTGGGACATACAATGTGCATCTTTTCCAGGTGGGTCCTGTAGCTGAGGATTTTTTTTTCCTGTTGAGGATTCTTCTGTTGGGGTCTGTAATCGACAGTTCTTCGTATAATTGATGTTGAGGGGCACTGCTCCCACTTCTGTCCTCCCAACTCCATGTTCCTGAGGTTTCCCTTTCCTAATTTCTGCAGTAAGAATATAAATTTTGACTGCAGGCCTTTGGACACCTAAACTGCAAATATGGGAGTTTCTGGAATAGCTGCAACTTACCCATTCTGGGTGTACCTGAGTGTATCCTTATAACACACAAAAATTAATACTCACTTAGGAGTTTCCTATAACAGCTAATCTGCCTAAGTACATAACATCTTAGAGAAAGACCTCATCAACATTTCCCTGAACAAGAGTCCTCTGTTCTCCTTTCAAGTCTTTAGGAAAAGAAAGGATTCTATGATCCCCCATGGTAGCATTCATAACCATATGTTGTCTGTGTTTAGTACTTAGCTGACAAGGCATCTTCGAGCTCAGCTGCACAAGTGTGGTGATAAAGTTTGGATTTTTTCTCCCTTGTATGAAGTGTACAACCACATTATAACTTCCTATTAAAACATACCCTTCAGGCCGACTTAACATCTCATTTTTGGAAAAATGAAACATATCTCCCTCTGCCTCTCCCCCCACTGGCCTCAACAGTTTTGACTTGCTACAGTGTTTAGAATACATTTTTAATTTGCTCTTCTATTTGTCAGTTTTTGTTGTTGCATAAGCAGCAGCCTGAGAATCTTTAAGGGCTGCATGCAAGGCTGCCTGAATCCTTGATACAGTGTGCACTTGGATAAAGGTCAGATTCATCTTGTATTCCTTAATAAGATTGTCTATTTCCCTATGATATAGAATAGGTTTTATCTCTCGGAAATGTGTATTTCGGTTACTACCACTTTGCTGTCAACTTACTTTCCATGAGCTCCTGCCTTTTTCTCCTTGAAAGTGGTGGTTAGCTAAGGGAGCCACCAGTCTGAGATAAATTGATTTCAACTTACATAGTGAAGAAGCCAGAAGAGAAAGAACAAGACTATATTTTGGCCATAACGTTGTGGTATGATTGAAACGTTGTAAAGCAACCAAAGGTATGCCTTCATAAGTCTCATGTTCTTCTAGGATATGTCTGTAGCATCTGGAGACCAAAGAGAAGTGGGGACTGTCTGTTCCTTGCACCATGACTTGCTTTTGGGCAGTGGGCTACAGTGATTGTAGGTCTTAAACCAGATTCTGTTCAACACACAAACTTCTGTTATGAGGCAACCCAAAGCTATCGCACAGTCTTTCTGTAAGCTCACGTAGGACCTCATCAACAGTCCTCATGACTGCAGCAGGCATTGGGCTTGGAAGGTTAACTCTGTAGCAGGTTCAATAACATGCAGATGCTAGGACCAGGCAACCACATTAGCAGATCAGAGACCAGAGTCTCCCTTGAAGTTGGGGTCCCGGGGTAACCAGTGTTTAATATTGTAGGTGCCGTCTCTAAGCTGCTAGGAGGCTGCTGGCTTTCTGTGCTGTGATCACCTCTCATTTCACCATCCCTTAAACTGATTAACAAATGCTGTGATATAAATTTTAAGAAAGCCTTTTGAATTGCTAAGTGGATGTTTGTATCTGTCTTGTAGGCAGGAAACAAAAACCCACAGTACTTGCATCACAGGGTTTCTTAGGAATGCATTAGGAATGTATATGTGAAATGCTGAGGGTGGTGGTGCCTTCAACATAGTAGATGTTTGCTTTCATATCATCCACGTGGTCGATCATTGGTCGTAGGAGGAAAACTACTTTTAATAACTGCTATGAACCTAGGACATAATATTGTCGTATGAGCAGATTCTAGTGTTAAGAGTTAGCCAGAGTGAAGGGTTGTTTGTTTACTTGGTTAAGGATTTTTTTCTTCGTCCCTCCCTCCCTCCCTGCCTCCCATCCCTCTTTTTTTTTTTTTAATTTTTTTTTTTAACGTTTATTTTACTTTTGAGACAGAGACAGAGCATGAACGGGGGAGGGTCAGAGAGAGAGGGAGACACAGAATCGGAAGCAGGCTCCAGGCTCTGAGCCATCAGCCCAGAGCCCAACACGGGGCTCGAACTCACAGACCGTGAGATTGTGACCTGGGCTGAAGTCGGACCCTTAACCGACTGAGCCACCCAGGCGCCCCTCCCATCCTTCTTTAAATGGCACATACTAATATTTATTACCTTCTAATTTCTCAGACTAAATTTCAATACTTAATGCTTCTTAGTCTTTACATAAAGAATTGAAAAGTGTCCCTTCCCTCCCTCCCTCCCTTCCTTCCTTTCTCCCCCCACCCCCATCTCAGTTCCTTTAAATTAGAAAACATTGTGTTTTCTGCTAGAGTACCTCATAAATTGACTAAGACAAAACATGTGTAAATCTTTATTTTACATACTCACCTTCTTAGTTTCTTGGGATTAGCATCTGTTTTGGATACATCCCTTTCCTTGTGGTCACATATTCCCTGTGTCAATCTGTTGCATTCACACAGTGATACAGTTTTGGATTCCCCCAGGGGACTAAATGGAACATTGTGCTTTAATCCCCTCCCTGACCCTGCCTCCTCAAGAGTACTTAATCATGATGTGAATAGGGAATAACTGTATGTGAATGTCCCTCATTTGCAATGCATGTTGTGTCTGCCTCTTTAAATAAAGTAAAGGTTAATATGTTGATTTCCTATTTATAGGTAACTTAATGCTTCTAATTTTTCCTAATCATGGCGCAAGGTTTTGGCTCAGTACTACAATTTCTTAAATGATCTTTCTAAATCATTATAATGATTTGATGAGTTTACTACTCTCCGAAGAGGTCGGATTGACAGGTTTAAAGAGACAAATCATACAGTACTTTTTTTTGCCACATAATATCTAGTTACACCAGCAGGTCCTTCTATTAAGCAAACCGTATTTCTGGTTGATGTGTCTTTCGGCTTTTTCTTTTGAGCCCAGACTTTTCTTCTTTGGCAATCCAGTTTAACAGTAGTGCTCATATGACCTTCACATATATCAGAAGAGAATCGCACAATATTTAATCTGAAAGCTGAACTAATACTATCCATCAGAGAAAGTAGATATTAATTCATTACATCATTTCCCTTTCTGACATTAGAAAAAAAGCAACTTGACATTTTACTGCTTTTCCTTCCTTCTTTCCTTTTGCACATGAATTAAACTTTAGAAAAAAGCCTGTCTTCAGACAGTATGAGACCTGGAACCATCTTGAGGAGCTAACCAGTTACTAATCTTTGCCTCAACAGACAGACTAGGAACAGGCTACCTAATTGGTATCTTTTTGGTTTTGTTCTGTTTATTTGACATAGCCTTTCTGGGTCACTTGGCCTGTAAGGCAATGCAGCCAGTGCACCATCCGTAATGAGCTCCAAAATTACTCATCTGCCCACCTTCTAGTCCTTTATTAATTTTGAGTCATTCTAGACAATGTAAACTATGAAAAGAAACAGTTTTTCCAGGTAGAATCAAGTCTGGAGGATCATTCACTTACTCAACAAATGTAACTTTAGCAGCTCTTTGTGACAAAGATATATTGGGCACTGGAAATAGTGCTACCACTAACTCCAGACACGTATGGGATGTCTATAGTGTGTGAAGCAGAGTTCCATGCATTTTTACATATATTAATTCTAGTTTTCCTGGAACATCCATATGGGGCAGGTACTATTATCATTTCCATATTAGCAGTAAATAAATGGAAGCACAGGAAGCTTGTTACTTCTCCAGGGTGGAGCCGAATCTGTACCTAAGCAGTTGGTCTCTGGAATCTACCCTTTTAAACTTGTCAAAAAGTAAAATTTAACTGGTAAACTCGAAGATCTAATTGGCTTTATTCAGCAAGGCTTGAATTTGGCAGCATCCAGTCTAGCAAGTAGAAAGGAGCTCCTAGGAGCTGTCCAAGGTGGAAGGTTTTTAAGGATGTTCTTAGCAAAAGAGAAGAAGGGATTGTTTCTGGCAAGGTAACTTTTCCTCAGGGGGGAAGAGCAGAGGTTTTATCATGCAGATTAAGTCACCATCCTTTGGGGGCTAGAGAACTGCATCATTGTGACAGATTACTTCTTTGGTAGGGACCCGAAAATTCCTGACTGGTTAAAACTCTGTTTTGGGGGTAGGTTGAAACTGCAGTTAGGTTAGGTATGAAGCCTGCTTTTCTGCCACTTAGCAGAAGTGACTGCCTTTTGAGCCTGTGGTTTTCTTTTTGACAAATTCATTGGATAGTTAACCACTTGCACATAGGTGATTGATGGCAAAGTCACTGCCTTCATCCGGCTCATGGGTTGGGCTGGCAAGGTGTCCAGTTTTGTTAGGTACAGTCCCCTGTTCACTGCTCCCGAGAACATGCCGTGTGTATACAGGTTCTGTGCACACATAAGAATAATGGTTGAGTCATTCCATTCTCTCTTCGTTAAATGGATGTTTATTGAGTACTTACTATGTACCAAGTACAGTATAAGACCCTGGGAGCCATAAAGAGGAATAATAAAAATCTTTTCCCCAATTTCATACGTAGTTTCGGTTGTTCATTACATCATTTTCATCTTTCATTTTCCTGCTGCTTTAAAGTACTTAAAAAGGATAATGTAGATAATGTAGATATTAAAGAGCATTCCATAAATTCCAAACCGCTGTGCAAATATTAGGTTTTATTTTTATCATTGCTTGTTTTATTGAACAACATTTCATGTGCCCTTCTCATAGGTGACTTTAGCCATTTGTTAATTCCATTTATATTCTTTCCTAATGATTAAACTTGGTGTTTGTGGTTACTGGGTAAAAGACACATAGTCAATTAAAATTTCAAAACTAATATTCAATATGAGATGGCCATGTCGCTAAATGAAAATGCATTTTATATGATGAAGGGAAGCTGCAAATTTACTTGGATTTTTCTATCAAATTAGCAGCTTGCTTGTTACCGAAGATGAATGCTAATTAGTTCTCTGTTCTGCCAAAGGCATCCCATCCCTGCCCCGGGACGGTGTTTGTAAAGCAGTCTCCATTCTGCAAGGATTATTCTTGCCCTCTTTTTTGCTGGCTCTGACATGAAGAAAGGGCAGGAGAGAATTATTGTCATGTGCCAGGAGCTGTGTTTAATGATAACCACTCATCACCACATTTATTGGCATGACTGAACCTGAGATAGTCATGTCTTCCAAAGTAGAAGCCAGCCTTGGAAAGCCCG
The DNA here is from genome assembly GCF_024362965.1 of Panthera pardus. Classification (NCBI taxonomy): domain Eukaryota; kingdom Metazoa; phylum Chordata; class Mammalia; order Carnivora; family Felidae; genus Panthera; species Panthera pardus. Next base: position 47,109,744 of record NW_026526688.1, on the reverse strand, counting down.
GGGGTTCCAAATGAAATGGGCTGTTCCCTGCCAGGGAAACCCTGAAACCGATAAAGGCCAACAGATGAGGGGACTCTTGGATTCAGGGCTAAGACAGGCAAGTGGAATCCAGTAGGGAAATGATAAAGCAGTCTTTATCGTTGAGTAAAGTATTTTGGGCTTTGGGGTCAGTGGCAAAGCAGCTAACTTTCATTTATTTATTTATTTATTCATTCATTCATTCATTCATTCATTCATTCAATATATGAAATTTATTGTCAAATTGGTTTCCATACAACACCCAGTGCTCATCCTGAAAGGTGCCCTCCTCAATACCCATCACCCACCCTCCCCTCCCTCCCACTCCCCATCAACCCTCAGTTTGTTCTCAGTTTTTAAGAGTCTCTTATGCTTTGGCTCTCTCCCACTCTAACCTCTTTTTTTTTTTTTTTCCTTCCCCTCCCCCATGGGTTTCTGTTAAGTTTCTCAGGATCCCCATAAGAGTGAAAACGTATGGTATCTGTCTTTCTCTGTATGGCTTATTTCACTTAGCATAACACTCTCCAGTTCCATCCACGTTGCTACAAAGGGCCATATTTCATTCTTTCTCATTGCCACATAGTACTCCATTTCTTTATCAATTCATCAGTTGATGGACATTTAGGCTCTTTCCATAATTTGGCTATTGTTGAGAGTGAAAGCAGCTAACTTTCAAAACAGATCCTTAAAGCACAGTTAAGAGGCTGGGGGTTCATCTGGGTGGAGCAGTCACTTAAGTGTCTGACTTTGGCTCAGGTCATGATCTCACGGTTCGTGAATTCTAGCCCTACATTGGACTCTGCGCTGACACTGTGGAACCTGCTTGGGATATATTCATTCTCTCGCTCTCTCTTTCTTAGGAAAAAAAAAATTATAAAAAATAAAAACCCAGATTGACCTGTTGCAGAATTCTCACACAGAGAGTCATGACAACAGGCTTTTCTTTCCAGGAAGCAACTTATTTTGTGCCAGCACAGCTCAGTTGGGTTCCTGCCAGAAGAACTGAGCCCCTAATGCCATGTGGAGTAGTTTTTTATACAATTTCTTTCTCTTTGTCTCCCATACTGGTAACACACAAACATGCAGTCTGATTGAGTGGTCTCCTGTTGCAAGGTCATGAGCAATGTCACCTACGCTGTATAGCCAGGTTGCCTTGAGGTTTTTGTCTTTTTTTTTTTTTTTTTTCATTCCTTAAGGGACCCTACCACAGGGTGTCCAAATGTGGTAGCACATCGGAAATGATGGAGGGAAACTGAAGGCGGGGAGACAAAAGGTCAAGGCAGACAGTGAGAAACCAGAAGACACTTTTATTTTTATTTTTTATTTTTTAAATTAAAAAAAAATTTTTCGATGTTTATTTTTGAGAGACACACACACACACACACACACACACACACACACACACACACACACAGAGTGTGAGTGGAGGAGGTGCAGAGAGAGAGGGACGCACAGAATCCAAAGCAGGCTCAAGGCTCTGAGCTGTCAGCACCCAGCCCAACACAGGGCTCGAACCCGCAAACTGCGTGATTGTGACCTGAGCCAAAGTTGGATGCTTAACTAACTGAGCCACCCAGGCACCCCAAGAAGACACTTATAAAAGGCGAGGCAGGGAGGGCCCAGATAATGGTTAAAGAGCACAAGATCCACAGGAACCCCAAGAGCAGGGTTTCACATGGAGGAGAAATAAGAAACAGACCATCAGTGGGCCCCTGTGTGCTGGGAGGTGCAATTCTGCAGAGTCAGCAATCCCCAGCGACACATGCCACATGAGCCTATGTGTAGTACGGGGTCCTGGATGGTCCTAACTATATAAATGTGTTGGACATCCAGGGGTGGCATCATTTTGTTTTCAGGTGCAACTGCGATGGACTCATAGTGGACGTTGCCCCCAACCAGTTTTACTTGTGGAGGGAAGGGGATGTCTGTGGATTGGTGAGGGTGCGCAGATGCATAGTTGTATGAGGAGAGCATTACCCAAAGTGCGTTACCCAAGTGTCTTGGCAGAGAGATGAACAGGAAGATAATTGCCTGTTAAAATCAGACGCCCGCGGAGTTCTGAAACCCGTAGCTCTAATGGTACTTTTTAAATCGTGTTTCCCAAAGGATATTTCAGTCATGAGCACACAGCTCACTTACTTGAAACTATGTATTGTATCAGTTAATTTTTACATGGACTAAATGGCCTTTTCAGATGATTGTAGCAGTGCTCTTTGCTCTGGAATGCATTTTCTGCAGGTATGCGTCCCATGCAGTGTGTCTGCTGACCCATCTGCTGTCAGTGACCTGTGCACACCTGGTTCATCTCAACATCCCAAAATCTAAGAATTCCCAACTTTCAGCAAATGCCATGTGGTGCGTATTTGGCAGGAAGACCATTTTCCTCCTTCCAGAGTTCTGTGACTCTAGGGGAGGATTGACAGGGCTTCTTTGCCAGAACCCTGTCTTCTGCGTTGACTGTACAAATGTCTCCTTTGAACAAGGTGCTTATCTTTTATAGGGGGAATGTGGAAAGTTGGTTTCTAAACTGCTTAATTGACTACAACTGCTCTTTGTGAGCTTAGCCCGGTCTGCGGTTGTTGAACTATGACTGCCTGGCGATCCGCAGTGACGGATTGAAGGTGACAGTCTGAGTTAAAGTTCTGAGCTCCCAGCTGGTCAGTTGATTTCACAAGTACAGTGTTGGAAGAGTCATTTATCAGAAGCGTGAACCCAGAGATTTGAATGTTTGAGGTGACAGCTGTTAGACACACTGCTTAGAGAAATAACTCACAGAAGATTAGGATAAGACAGTCTTTGATAGAAGACAGTTGGGTACATTTGTTCATTTTTGGTCTCTGTGACTGGGAAATTGTGGTAAGGAAAGATCGCCGTGGATATTTCTGCTATTTCAATGCCAGAGTGGTGGGTGAGCCAAATTTCGGTTGCCGTAACCCTTATATAATGTGTGTGTATGAATTTGTAGAAAAATGTTAAACCCTGAGGAAGAGATAACACGGAAATCATTTTTAAAGAACGACTTATTTTTGTGTGTGTGTGCCTAATGCTCTATTAGTGGTGAATTGATAATTTGTTTGAATTTAAATTTTTTAAAAAGTTCATGTGTTTTGAGAGACAGTGCAGGGAAGGGTCAGAGAGAGACGAGGGGAATCTGAAGCAGGCTCCCCAATAAAGCCAGACTTGGGGCTCGAACTTATTAACCATGAGATCATGACCTGAGCCGAAATCAAGAGCCAGACACTTAAACGACTGAGCCACCCAGGCAACCTGATAATCCCTTTGAAAAGACATATAACATTGGTTCAAATCCTTTTTAATCAGAGGTGATGACAGCTGTGCTCTTCAGACTGTGAACCCTTTCCTCCTCCCAGGGAAGTAAAATTAAATCATCATTTGCCATGCTGGGTTTTTTGTTTGTTTGTTTGTTTTCATTGTCAAGTTGAAACATTGGCTTCTAGCAAGACTTTTGACATTAATTTCCTGGCAGGGACCTAGGATCATTTTATTTTTGTGAGATAGTAGCTCCAGTCACAGCAGAAGCTCAAACTCTTTCTTCCCTCCATAATAATGATGCAAATTACACTTCAAAAAGTGTGTCTATGGATCACCCTTCTTGTAAACTTCAGTTGGTATCAGGCCTCCTGATATAACATATTAGGCCTTCCGATGCCAGTCTCCAAGGCAGCTAGGACTTGAATTTGAGAGAAAATTTAGTATATCAGCTGAGACATCACATATAAATTTAATAAAGTCAGATTGGCCCAACGTGTAAACGCTTCTTCCAAGGTAGTCAGTCTGTATCAGGAGCTGCATTTACTCTTTGAGGCCACAGGGGTATCATTGGGCTTATTACCCATATGAACTGGTTCTTTCATGATACATTTTGGAAGTATTCTATTGTTGTTTCTTCCCAAAACACATGCTCATTACACTATTTGTCTTTCTCTGTTTTTTTTTTTTAATTTTTTTATTTTTTTTAATTAATTTTTTTTTTGCATCTCTTTGCCCCATATCCCTGTTTTAAAACACATTCCTGCATGATTTTATGATCTCAATCTTATGCTCTGAGATTCTAATGAGTGATTGAGTTCCAGAGTTCTTTTAGTTATAAAGTCATCTTTTTCTCCAGGTTTTTTTTTTTTTTAATTTTGTGGAGTATAACCTTTTGGTTTTTTTCTGTTTTTGGTCTGTTTAATCTCCGATGTGTATTATACCTGCTACTCATCACTGGCACCTATAAAATAGATATGATTTCTCTCTTGTCCAGGAAATTGCACTCAGGTTGAATTACTTTCTGGAAGTCAGAGCCAAAGTTTGATTTTGGAATTGTTCACTTCTAAAATCCATTCCCCACCCCCACTGCCATGCAGTAGTCCCCAGTGCTGATACCCTTTTTCTGTAGATAAGAAGATTACGTATTGCTGATCAAAAAAGAAAAAGATAAGCATCTTTCAGCATATGAAAGTAGTTTAAGTAGAGAATATTCCCCATTTCCTGGTTTTTATTCAGGTGACATATCTAGAAAATGAAAGAGAAATTAGATGTCAGTCCCAAAAGCAATAAATTAGATTGGAGTTCCAATGAGACTAGAGAATAGATAAGCACCAGAAACCTGGTTATTAACTTTTGTTAGGAATAGCTAAAGTCTCATTCATTTTTTCAGTTGTGTTTTGGTATTTCCTCTTTCGTGACTCCTTTCCATATGTTAGGCTAGGGTCAGATTTGCTAGAAAGTTGAACCAGTAAAAACAAAGCCCCCAAAACTAACTAATAAAAATAAAGAAGTCCATAACTGGGGCCTAGCCCAGTGTACCTGAAGATGCCTCACCCTAACCAGGGTCAATGACACCTGTGCCCTTGGCTTTTGCCTCCAGGATTGTTCTGAACTCACTCCACTATGTTATTTACTGCTTCTCTGCTGGTCTCTAGACTTGTACTTATGGCCCTTAAAGCAGGTATGGGCACTGCTTTATTCACCTTGTAATAATAATAGCTAACATTTAATGCCCCCTTAATACATTCCAGGCACTGTGCTGAACACTTCAGCTGCATTATCTCATTTAATTGTTCGCACTTACAAAGGAGAGAATAACTATGGAATAACCTTTGGAAATTTAGTAACTTGTCTGGCATTTCGCAGCTGCTAAGTTATTTGCCAGAAGTCACAGAGATAGTACGTAGGCAAGTCAGGTTCCAACTCTTAATTCTTCTGACTCCACAGCCTTGGTCCTTGGCGGTAGTTGGTACTAGGTTACCGTTAACTAACACAGTTTTTGTCACATATTGGTTGCTCACAAGGGCTTCTTGAATTGACAAGAGCGAGACTGTATTCTACTGAAACAAATTGAGGCTTCTAATTAGAAGATTAAGGTTTGAATTGCATTTATGCCACCGTTGGCTTTGAGACCCCAGTAATTCACATCATCTCTCTGGACTCTCTTCTGAATCAGCCGTAAAATGTGGTGGAAGGGGTTAAATGAGCGCTAAGATCTCTTCTAAACTCTGATGAATAAAATCAGAAGTGGTGACTAGAAAAATCATCCAAAACCGCCAGCTGGTGCACCAGTTATTGGGCAAATAGCTATTGCTTTATTCCAGTTGGTCCTCACTTCGGCTGTCGTGGTATAATTCCATTTAGATCCAATCTAGATACGTTTTTGCAGGGCCTCTATCATTTTTCAGAATGTTTGAAAAACAAAATACATTTGGGCTTCTAACCTTAGTTTGGAAATCTGAAATATACATAAGATGATATGAACGAGGCTGACTTTGATTACCGTATAGTGACATAGCTGGGGGCTGCAATAAAAAAAAAGAAACTTATAAAATTGAACTCGATATGAACCATGACAGGCCTCCTTAATGCACGGATGCTTTGGCTTTCAAGTGTATTCTTTCACTGCATTATACGAAATGTGGATAAAGTGATAAGTGAGTTTAAAAATGATTGTATAAGTGAAGTGCACTGTCACACTGTAAAGCATTTTGCCCTAGAGAGACCAAAAAATGTAAGGCAACCTCATTTCCTTTCTTTTAAGTATTTTCTGGGTTGCTTAGGGTTGCCAGTGATGGGTTGGTTGGTTTGTTGTTTGCTAAATTAAGATAATCTTAGTCTTGAAAAAAAAAATTTTTTTAAGGAATTGTTATCCAAAGGGGATTTTTTGAGAGGCAGAAAACATAAATGCAGCAAGACTGAGAAAGATAAGGGCTGAAAAAAAGAGAAAAGAGCCAGAGAGAGAAATAGATATTAATTCATAAGCCTATATATAGATAATTGAAACTGTATAAAGGCACAGGGTTTATACCTTGGGGAGGCCACTGGGTTTAAGTCCAATGATTCAAAAAAGTGAAAACAACCAAGGTTGATGATTACGGTCGTTCCCTTCTCTAGCAGTTTATCAGTCCCTGAGCTTGGCATTGCCTCTCCCCAGCCTGAGTGCCGTGAATGGGCCACACAAACTCCTTTGTTCCTCTTGTATGGTAGCCAGTTCCATCTGTCGTGGTAGCAGTGACCACAGGGCTTCAAGACGACCTGCAGGCTGGTGGAGCGGGTGCGAGCTGTGTTTGCCTGTCTTGTCCTCAGGTCCTCTGTTATTTGCACTTCTTGTCTGGTTGCTCAGTACTTATTGACCAGAGAGAAAGCAACTCGAGTTTTTATTACCAGTCTTTGGACATGGAACAACCTTTGAGGTCAGGCCTAACTTACATACAGTTTTGTATAATGTTTTCTTTCCATTGCAAACGGGTGCTTCTCACCAGGAGGGATAATGGACAGGACGTGAACATGGTCGAACTGCCTGAAACAAAATAAGAATGAGGTTTGGATTCTGCCTTACATCCATCCTCTATTACTACTAACTGTAGGGTATTTGCCAAGGGCTTCTACCTGTATGTCTCATCTGAAAAGGGGATTACAGTGTGTCCTTGGCCCAGATCTTAGGAGAGTGCACTTAGGGTACACTTACCTATAAGGCAAAAGTCCTTGCATGTAGGTCATGTTCAATATTTGGTAGTCATTATTATTTTGATTGTACTTATTTTCTCTCTTGCCTGAAGGGAGTAGACTCTTGTTTTGATATAGGGAGGCCTTGCAGTTGAACCATCTACTGTATGTTCTGACTTCAGAATAACTCGGTGAGGACCCTCTGTTGAGGGATAAGATCATAAGCTTGCTGATTCAGGCCAAAAGAGGCTAAAATTAGGGTAGGCCTGAAGCTAGGAGCGTGCTCACTTGGCAGTGTTTAAATGTAATAATATCAGAAACAGGGTTAGCTTTCAGTCTGGACCCATTTTGGAATCTTTTACTATTCTGTAATATTGCAGAACAGGTATATTAAAAGCTCAGTCTCGAAGTTCCTGGCATTCTCAAATGCAAATCTTCCAAGTGAAGATGGTGGCAGCACCACCCCCACCCCCACCAAGCCGGTGTCTTTCTTTAATTGTCTCATAATAACCTTACGTATTTTTCAAAATGCGAAGACTTCATCGGAACTCTTGTTAAATTTAGACAGCTCTTTTGTGTTAGTGGTTGCAGTTACATACTTTGAGTACTGACGTCATACCATTGTTGCCAACAATATTATACCGTTTTAAAACATAAAATAGTGGTAATTAAACACTGTAGTTATACACAATCAGCTTGCAGTTCTGTAGGGGCAGACCAGTCCTGATTAAGACCAAGCAAGTTCTAGGCCTTTCACTTCGGGGCTAAGAAATCTGATAATGGGCCCGCTGCTGGTGAGCGCTGAATGCCCCCCTCTGTCCGGCCTGGCCTGGTGACTGCAGTGGGGTCAGAGCGTGGGTTTAGTTTGAGGTCTGGACAGCTGCAGCATTGGGACCAGCTGGTCCTCATTCTGGCACTGACTGAAGTCAGGTAGGCTCCCCTCAGAGCTCCAACTCCTTAACAACTCTGAGTGTGGTTAACACACGGCTCTGTCAAGTGCTTGCTGCCAGTATTCCCGCCCAGTTGGGGTGAGGAACTTGTCGCAGTTGTCCTTCCAAATAAGCTGCTCCGGGGCACCTGGGTAGCTCAGTTGGTAGAGGTCTGACCCTTGATTTCAGCTCCAGTCATCCCGGGGTTGGGGGACTGAGGCCCGTATCCAGCCTCTGCACTGAGAGTGGAGCCTGCTTAGGATTCTCTCTCTCTGTCCCTCTGCCCCTGCCCCATGTGCATTCTCTCTCTATCTCTCTCTCTCTTAAAATAATAAGAATAAAAAATATAATAATTTTAAAAAGACACTCTGAGGTCAAAGATGGATTTCCCATGCAGCTAAAGACATTTAAGCATTATACCTCTTACTTGTATGGGGCTGGTTCCACGAATCTTGACAAAATTTTGTATTTTTTTATTTTGTAATCCTAATGTGGCCCCCTCAAATGGTGTAACTTTTAGGTCTCTCTGAATGGGGGGAATGAGTATTTATTTTAATCGTTATTTGGAGGTAAACCTCATGCTACAAAGTTAAGTTAGAACATAGAGTGCTTTACTACAGCATTTTAAAGTGGTAAAATAATACTGTAACTTGTGTCAGTTATCACTTACCTAAATGTTCAGATCTGGGAAACTTTGGGAGGGCCTCAAGTTCAGATCTAAGTATGCTAAGTGAATCAGCCATCAGCATCAATAAAACTCCTCGAACAGAGCATTTTCCTATGTAGAAAAGGTGTGGCAGACAGTCTCCTTCAGCACAGATCCAATTTGATGGTTTTTTCACTTAATTTTATATGCAGTGTGTGCTTCTCATTTTTACATAACTTCACAACCCCGGGGATTGGAATAGCGGACACCGAGGAAAATAGATGAAAAGAGAAAGTTAACAAAAACGCACGTAGACCAGCAGAACTGCAGAGATCACAGACAGCTGGGAAAGATAGGCAGCATCAGTGAGAAATGGAGTTGATCAAAACTGAGGTTGTCCCTGGGGATTTCACTTGCAGGGAGGTAACAGAATCGCACATTAGAACAACAGGCATTAGTTATCCCTTTATATCTTATAGGGGAAAATAAGTGGTGTTGCACCAAGTAAAACTGAATTAAAGTCAGTATACTTCTTCGAAGTAGAAATTTTATCACACGTGAGGCTGCAGGCTGTGTTGGCTGAGGCACAAACATTGGAGTTGGAATGCCAGATTTTTTTATTGAGATATAATTACTGTACAGTAAACTGTACATACTTAAAGTGCACAGTGTGATAAATTTTGACCTATATAGTCCTGTGTGAAACTGTCACCCTAATGAAAATAATAAACGTAACCATCACCCTGAAACATTTCCTCGTACCCTTATGAGTCCCTCCCTGCCTCTTCTGTACTCTCCTTCCAGGCATCCACTGATAGGCTTTGTGTTGCTACAGATTAGTTTGCATTTTCTAAAAGTTTGTATAAATGGAATTGTATGTGTTCTGTTTGTGTGTGTGTGTGTGTGTGTGTGTGTGTGTGTGTGTCAAAATTCTGACTCAGATCAATTGTTTTGAGATTCACGCATGCTGTTGTAGTTGCTTTTTATTGCTGAATATTTGGTTGCGTGTACATGTGGCAGTGTTTATCCATTTACCTGTTGATGGACATTTAGATTGTCTTTACTATTTGGCTGTTACAGATAAACCTGCTGTGAGCCTTCGTGTGCTGGTCTTTGGCCATGCATTCCATCTCTTGGTTAAATACCTAGGAGGGAAGTGACTGGGTCATATGCTAGATGCACATTGGCTACTTGGATTTAAATCTCTGTTGTACCACCCAGAGCTTATGACATGGAGTTACTCATTTAATCTGTTGGTATGTAAGGGACAGGTCTGTTAGAAGGATTAAATAATATAATTCATGTGAGGCATTTAACAATGTGCCTACCGTGTAGTAAGCATCTATCATCTTGCATGTAATTTTTTTAACTTTAAATATTTTAAAGCTTTAGAAAGTTTCAGTGTTGAAATTTCTTAGCTTTGCTTCTCGGGAAAATTCATTCAAGAGGAAAGGGATTATTCCATCAAGCTGCCTCATGGTGGGACTGATAAATACTCTATTTAAAAGATAGGTTTACTTGTAACAGGAGGTATGTGCATGGTTATTAGCTAATGAAATACAAAGAATGCTTACCAGGCTGGCAACCTTTGAGATGAGAGATTGAAATGAGAGATTTCAGTCTCTGGAAAGCTATCCATATATTAAAATTCACAGAATGTGTAACCAGTTTAATGAGAGTTAATAATAAATATCCATTATATATGAAGACTCAATGATAAAAGAGCTAAGATAAAGAAAATGCAGTTCTGAAGCTTCTCTTTTAGTTCGTGTGTAGTAATTGAGGAGTGATTTCCAGGTTGAATGTGAATCCACTTTCCTTATTAGCTGTGTTGCTTTGGGGACATCATTTAACCTCTCTGCCACTTAGAAGAATTAGCCTCCAGCTCCAAAGTCTATGATTCTGTGACACATTATATGACATGATACTTCTTTAACCATTCTGGCACTCCCTAAAATCTAAACATTGAGTTGGAATCATTTTTTAATTATGCCCATGGAGAGTTTTATGATTGCTTAAGGAGAGGTGTAGATATTAATGCATTTATGCAGGAGTCCTCACTAGGTGTCCTGATTCAGTGCTGTTATCTTTCTGGTCTGCATGCCAAAAACAAGCAACGTATCACAAGAGACATAGCCGAGCTCCCCAGTTTTATCACCACTGACTGAGGGGTCAGAGCCCGGCAGCGCCCTCTCTCCAAGTTTGTCTGAAAGTCGCCTAGACCTGAGCATTACACAGAAATTTTTCTTTGCTCGCAACTGTGGAGCAGTACGTGAAGAAAGGACCCTCTTCTGAGGATGTGGTTTTTGAAACACCAAGCCCAGATAGACACAAGGAAATGGTGATTTTTCTGTTTGATTTTGAATTTTCCTGTTGTTTGGATACTCTTTTCTTTTCAGCACTGCCTTCTATGAAATTAACCATAACGCCGCACTTAAATCGACACCTGCTCTCTGTCTTCTCAACTAGCAGCTGGATGAACAGATGCCAGTGAGGAATTGCTGTCCAATAACCATCCTGCCCTGTTTTGTCAGGACTGTTATTTGCATTTTTCACGTTTATTTATTTATATGTATAGCTGCTTATTCCTGAGTAATATTCAAAATGCTGACCCCATTGTGGGAGAGTAATGATTTAGAAATACTGCAGTGGTTATAAATTCTGATACAATATATCATAGACCTGAACTGCAGAATGATCTTCATGCTGTCTTTTTCAGATGTGCACTTGAGGAGGCATCAGCGTCTCTCATAAATTTCAGCCTCCCTGCCCCCCACATCTCAACATGACCCCCAGAGCATATGTAGGAGACGATATTTGATAGGAGTTTCCAAGGTTGCTGCTAATATCGCTTCAATTAAAAATTGGTTACTTTTGAGGTATCCTCAAAGGCAGGAGAAACTTACGTGGCCATAACTTATTTAGATCTTGCTTTTGAGCAGAATGATTTCTTTCCATTCTGACATAAGGAAATAATGTTTTGGGTCACTACTGACATTTTATTCATGCAGGTAGCCTATTCAGTGGGTCTGCTGGGACTGAGCGCATGCATGGACTTCAGCTTGCAGTCATCAAGAAAGCAGTCGGCTTTTGCTACTGAGTTCAGAGACTATGCCCCAATTTGTGGGCAGTTTCTCTTAGCATTCCAGTGTGGTACACAGCATATGTTGAATTTTGCTTCCTTCAGTAACTCGCTAGAATATTTTGTCTCAAACAAACTCAACTTCTGATCATGTTTGTTGGAAAAACTATGTAAAAGCCTCATTCTATGCAAATATGGAAAAACTATATTTCCTTTCCCTATTCTGGGGCTAAAAACAAAAAGCAAAATCAGATAGTCAAGAAAGTCAACTGTTGGTTTAATTTCAATATTTCCACAGTGGTAATCATATTTTTAGTTATTACTGTCAAAGTTATAAATTATTAAAGGTCTGTGTTTGTGATATTTTTTCACTGCTGCATTATCCAAATTGATTGGCATGCGGTAAAAATTTAATTTGCCTTTTGCTTTCTCATTGCTTTAAAATGTTTTCAGAATGCAAATGATCGTATTAAAATTGTTGTACACTATTCATAATCAGTGTGCTAGTTCAGTGTTTTAAAAGGATCCTCAAAATGAAACCTTTCAACATTCATCCATTGATCTTCTTGAATGTCTGTATTTTTTCAACCTAATTTCTGGGGAATTAAATGATCATTTAACACAAAGGTAATATATTCTCCTTTAGAATGTAGCAACTTCACTAGAATACATTTGCATAGGATAGTTTGCCCACTGCCAGTCTCCCTAAGAGGAGATGTGTCTAAATTTTCAAATTTGCTATTCTTAAGGGTTTTTTTAAAGGTTGAGCAACTAATAACTGTGGCATAAGGCATTTGTGTCTAAAATTCAGTGATACCTTTAGCAATATTCATTCAATCAAGTTTGGCTGTGTGTGTGTGTGTGTGTATAAAAAAGAACCATGAGATGATTTGCCAAAAAGCAATGTTTGATTCCCTAGGATAGACTTAAGAGCTAGATCATTTGAGCCAAAGAGCAGTGGGTACATAACTCATATTCAGAGTTTCCAGTGACCATGGAGATTTTCTGTTAGAGACCATTGCAGGATTGGCTTTGGGCCACTGGGGAAGGTCTGTTCCCATCTCTGACTTCAATATACTTTTTCCCCGCCTCAATTTTTTTGACATGCCAGTTTCTCCTCTGCCTTCCTACCTGCTTACTTCCCTTCTGGTCTGTGACCCTTTCCAGGGTGCATTTAATAAGGCAGGAAGACAGGACTAGTGGAAGATTTTCAAAGGCACCCTCGCACACCCTGTGCTCACAAAAGTGCGCAAAATCATTTTATCCCTATAGTATGGAATACTTCTCTGTCCCATAGCAGGAATATATGTTCCTAAATACAGATAGATATTCTTGGGAATGCCTCTGTTTGGGATCATGGAGGAATATTGTAAGCTACTGAATGACACATGCATCACCATAGCCCATGGTTGTGTGTGGACCAGAGCTGTTCTTAGTCTGTGGTGTTTAATTTAGTGACTGACTGCTTTATTTGCAATATAGCTACTAGTTTGGTGTGTTTGAGGGCTTATGTGGGCATTAAAAACTGTGGATAAAAAAATAAGGCAGCCAATCAGGTTGGAGAAAGTGTTTATCTCTTCACGGTCAGTGGGATGATTTGGCGTCTTCCATTTACAATTTACAGAAAATTTATCTCCTTTGTCTCTGGCACCCAGGTTCAGAATTCTCTGCTCCCCGTGTCACAGTGTATTTGAGTATATGGGATGTCACACTGGGAGAAAAACCAGAACATGTATATACCAGCGTGCAAAGCTTGGATAACACATTGGACTCTGACTTGGTGGCCCTGCTGTTGAGATTTACATGGGGGACATAAACAGTTGTTGATTTATTCCAGCCTCGAAGCTCAGAAGTCACATGTTTCTAGTGATAGGTTAGGTGGTTAGAAAGTATTTTGGTCACAAATCTATTCCTTTGATACCCGCCTTCCTGAGAGTGGAAGATATTTACAGGAGAATAGAATGGTTTTCTCAATCGAATCTTCCATAGTTTAAAAATTACTGGTTTGAGAACCTGGGATCATGCCCTGACCTATGACTATTATTTGTGATTATTCGCTTATAATTTGTGATTATTCTGTGTTAACACAACTAAACCACAACAATACCAATTTTTGAGAGCTGTAACTAACAGAGCAAAATCCCTAGAATTTTCTGCCATATAAGTTATATTGCAGTAATTCAGCATCTTTCCATTATAACCTAGAAATGATTTTTGTAAATACTCAAAACTAAATGTGTGAAAGATAAGATGTCACCCATATTTGATATATAAGGTGAAAAAATAACAAAAGGCAGGGCTTTAGATGATTCTCTTTGAGTGAAGTTCCATGTTATATGGGTTTTAATTCTGGCTTATTCATTGCACAGCTAGTCTTCCAGGTAGAAAGGTAGTAAGAAAGACAAGCCAAAACCAAAATTGGGACAGGAATATGAGGGAGAAGCTTTTGTTTTTAGAGGGGACAGATTTGCAGTTGATTGAACTGATCCTTGGATATGCTAACAGCCACTGAATTTACTGCTTCCTCCTTTGGAAACATCTTGGCTTGTCATCTTGTTATAACCTTTGCACAAGTACTCAGAAGAAAGTCAAGATCCTTAATAATCATGTAAATTAGGCAGAACAGACACATCTTTGATGGGAGAAGGAACTAATACCGAAACATGTTATTAACAAATGGCCAGTGATGTGACAAATATTTTGTACACATGGAATTAATAGTGAAACATGCAGCCGCCAGCTAATAGTTTTAAAATGAGAAAATCATAGTTAATTCAACTTTATGAGACAAACATATTGAAAAAGATGTTGTATAAATGGCTTCAGTAACATGTGTTATTTTCCCCCCGTTATTTATATTTAGGAGAATAGGGTAAAATGTTGGACACTGTAATTTTCCAGTGGCCTAAATGCCATGCTTCATGGTATCAATATTATAGAATATAGGTTTTGCCCTGCCCCCACCCCCATCAACAAGACTTTCTTGGTTCTCAATCTTGTAACATTCTGAAAAATTTAACTTACCATTGATGTAATAATTGAAGTGATTTCTTCCCAGTGTGATTTGTGGTCTAAAAAAAAAAAAAAAGTCCTCCGTGGAATTTTTAGGGCTCGGTGGAGCTCACGGATAGGGGTCTTGTGAATAAAATAAAACTCAGTGAGGCATGTCTGTGAATTCTGATTATTCCCTGTGACCTGAGAATCCCAAGTAGATCAGATTTTGTCTGGTGGATGGGCAGAAAGAAGGAAGGTTTCTCTTGTACCCTGATACTCATTCATTGTGTGGGACTGACTTGATCTTCTATCGAGTGACCATGTGAGGAGTTTATAAAATTGCTTGCCATGTGTCCTGATTCAAAACACATTGACTGTGATCCTCTGTGATACATACAGGAAAATAGGAACCATCAGGAGAATTATTGGTAACCCACTGTGTGCAGCTAATGGGACTGTGGGCAAGAGAAACACCCCCGTAAAACCATCCGCAGGTTTGGACCGTTAAATATAAGTTGCTTGTATCTTCAGGGGAAGATGACTGCTCTGCCAAATCCACTGTTTACCAAGAAATAGGAAAGGTGTCTGGAGCAGTGTTTTTTAACTGTGTTTTTTAGAGTCATATAAGCCATCATCCTAAGGAAAAGACAGGATACTTGGTAAAAACCTGATTCCTGAGTACAGATCTATTGTAACACAGTCTCTGGGAAGACTGCATGTCATATACTCTCCATTGGTGATTCCATGGTTGTTAGAATTTGCCAGATTTCCTTTCTATCTCTTCTTACATCTAATGCTGTTGTTCATCTATCTAATGTTGTTGTCCTATTTCAAAGTAAGCTGCAGACAATGTGATACTTCATCTCTAATGGCTGTGAGTGCCATGACATTTCATCTCTAACTGCTGGGGCTGGGGGTGACCAAACATTTTACGTAAATTTCTGCAGCAACATGTTCTACAAGCTACAATTTGAAACCAGTCTTCTGAGGAGTGGTTCCCCAGCTTGAGAATCTCCTGGAGGTCTTGTTACAGAGTTTCTGGCAAGTTTAGTGGGTCTGGGCTGAGGGCTAGAAATGTGTGGTTCCAACAAACTACTAG
Organism: Panthera pardus; assembly: GCF_024362965.1. NCBI lineage: Eukaryota > Metazoa > Chordata > Mammalia > Carnivora > Felidae > Panthera > Panthera pardus. The sequence continues at coordinate 47,094,034 of NW_026526688.1, read as the reverse complement.
GTGAGACTGACACAGCCGGCCTGGGAACACTTGGAGAGGAGAATCTCTGTTGTAGTGTGTTGAGACACAAATTGTTTTTAATGAGGAGTCAAAAACCACTGTTTCTCATCCAGACTGTCAAGTTCCTCTTTTTTTTTTTAAAAAAAAATTTTAATGTTTGTTTATCTTTGAGACAGAGGGAGACAGAGCACGAGTGGGGGAGGAACAGAGAGAGAGAGGGAGACACAGAATCTGAAACAGGCTCCAGGCTCTGAGCTGTCAGCACAGAGCCCAATGCGGGGCTGGAACTCACAGACCATGAGATCATGACCTGAGCCGAAGTAGGATGCTTAACCGACTGAGCCACCCAGGCGCCCCTGTCAAGTTCCTCTTTTTGTTTCCTCCCTCAAATGTCTATAATCTGCTGAAAATGGAATCACACTTTAAATTACACCATATATTTATATTCTCATTGAGTGTCTTTTTTTGTTTGTTCACTAAGTTCATTGCTAAGAACTCAATATCCTGGGTGAGAAGAGGTAAAGACGAAGTACAGTGGACAGTGTTCTCATGGTGGGTTGCTCTCCATGGGCTTGCATTCTAAGGACATTAGATCTAGGTAGGACTCAGATGTATTAGGTAAGATTGGTGTTACCTTTAACATTTCTTATCCAGTCTGTGTGCTACCATGGGGAGGGTGTAGGAGAGGACGGAACTTTAAAAATAATGTATAACATTGTCACTATGTAGCTGACACTCCATTATCTACCCAGGAAGATTGGGGCTACTCTCGGGCACTCTGGTGGGCTTTCTCTGGCTGACCGTGCTGGACCTGAGTGTGGGTATGTTAGAAATGGAATTAGTCCAAGAGAACTGGTGGATAAATAGCTCTGAAGGTATCTGACAGCATCTCTCCAAGGTCCCCAGGAGGGTTGGGCCCCATGGTACAGAGTAACCTGCTCAGATTTATACCCTGTATTGCCCTTCTTCCCTTCCCTCTCCCTTTGGATCACTCTACCTACAGGCTTTGCTATTATCCAATCACGTGTCAGCGCTTCCTAGCAATACATCCCAAAGAAACCAACTTTCACTTACATCCCTGTCTCGTAGGTGATTTGGGTGTGGGGAGGAAAAACTTACTGCCAGGAAACTAGAAAGAGCGCCCAAGAACATTTGTATAGCAACTCAGGTTTTTAATAACTCTTTGTGAACTATACCTATTTTATTAGCAATGGACGTTCATTATCAAAGAACCAGAAATTTCATGTCCCAAAGCTTGAATGTTTAAGTCACATAGTAGCAGGAAGTGAACGTGGGTGTCAAATCACGCACCGTCTCATACCCCTCACCAGGACCCCCAGGGTCTAGTCTCAGTGCAGCGTTCTGTTCAGAAGGACATATCCATCAATGGCGATGAAATTTAAGTAGCAGAAATCCTTTAATTGTATTTCTTGGCATATTTAAAGGTTAAGTATGTGAAACATAGTAATTCACCTCTCACATACCCTTTTGTTCTATCCACACCTGTCAAATGCTACTGTAGCTCCTGCACTTTTTTTTTTAAGTACAACTTTGATTAAAACTCTCCAAAAAAAAAAAAAAAAAAAACGCTACCCAGAATCAGATTGGTGTCACGTAGCCGCCACTCCCTTCGGTTTTCTTCCTGAATTTACGTGATATTAGAAATCTGAAAGAAAGCGTCTGCGTGTCTGGGTCCCTCCTTAGAAGGTTGGGAGAGAAGTAGCTGCAGAAGCAGATTCCTAGTCTCCCTTAGCAGGTTGGGCGGGGCTGGGACCACCTGACGACATTAATTAATTAATAATATGTGTTCTATTACACAGCTATTTATAGTGTGCCTTACTTTTCTGTGACAAGTTTTTTTTTGCACTTGTGATGCATTGTATACTTTCCTTTTTGATAATTATGTGTGCACAGTCATTTCTACTGGACTTCATAGGTTCAATGAAAGACTATAATTTATTTGCCTAGTTGCATACTAGGCATGGTTGGTATTTCCATTTTTTTCTCCTGTAATAAGTTGTGCTGCACACATATTTATGAACTGACTTGCTAATTTCCTTGGGATCATTTGTATGAATGGAATTACTAGGTTGGAGATTGCAGTTTTCAAATATTCTGATATATGTTGCCGAGTAATCTTCCTGCAGTACATGTATGGCTGTGGTGTTTTTGCCAGGACCTCAGAAACCTAAGAAGTCATCATTCTGTCTTAATCTTTGTCACTCTGATAGGTAAATAAATAAATCAGTAAACAGTGTCTTGTAAAACTTGGTGTTTTTTTTTTTTGTTTGTTTTTTTTTTGATCACAATATTGACACTTCTTTTGGTGTGTTAGAAAAATCTCTTCTCACTGGGCAAATTGCTTTTCTATCTGTGGCTCACTTTTTCAGTGAGATATTGTTAGTCTTGATGTTTTGTGTTGGAGTGCTTAATAGATAAAAGAAGTTACCTCTTTTTCTGGGCAATATTTCCCAGTTTGGCATTTTCTTCTTTGCACGTTAAGCTTTTACACTGGCTACTTGAAGACATACTTTAAAAAAAAAATAATTTATTTTGAGGGGGTGGGGGGGAGAAGGGGCAGAAACAGGGAGGAGAGAGAGAATCTCAAGCAGGCTCTATGCTGTCAGCACAGAGCCTGACACGGGGCTCGAACCCACAAACTGTGAGATTGTGACCTGAGCCAAAGTTGGACGCTTAAGCAGCTAAACCACCCAGGCGCCCCCCCCCGCCCCCGGATTTACACATTTAATAAACAAATTAACAGTCTTCTTTTCTGATTGATTCCCTTTTACCCTGTGATTGCTACAGGCTTCAGTTTTAGTCATAGCAGCAGGAATACCTTGTTGTCTATGGTGGCCATTGTTTTCTTCAGAGCCTCAGAAACAGGAAGGCACTTATAATGCTGTAGTGTTGCTCTTACACACGTAAATGAATGTGTTTGCAAATTCCAATTAAAGAAAACTTTTAACATTCTCCTGGCTTAAAGTTACTCATGTACATAGGAATGTCATAAGGGGTCCATCAGAGGGTACAGCAGATTGCGTATCAAGATTGGTGTTACAAATGTGAGAGGGTTTGAGAGAAGGCGGTGACCATTGTCAGCGGGGGCTGTAGCTTCTTGTCCAAGCAGTGGCCTGAAATGGCTCTGTTGGGGTTTCAGTAGGTAGAGTAGCAGAAAAGGCAATTTTGAGTCTGGTTCTATTTTTCCTTCAGCAAGTGTGAAAATAAAGGAAACCACATTTAAAATGGAGTTGAGGCGGGGGGTGGGGGTGGTGCCTGGGTGGCTCAGTTGGTTAAGCATCTGACTTCTGCTCCGGTCATGATCTCATGGTTCAAGAGTTAGAGTCCCGTGTAGGGCACTGTGCTGACAGCTCGGAGCCTGGAGCCTGCTTCACATTCTGTGTCTCCCTCTCTCTCTTCCTCTCCCCCACTCACACTCTGTCTCTCTCTCTCAAAAATAAATTAACATTAAAATTTTTTTTTTTTAAAAATGGAGTCGGGAATCCCCGAAGGGGGCGCTCTCATGCACATGCCAGTCATTGCAGCCTGCATAACCAGCAGAAGGAAGGAAGATAAGAATTATCTTGACAAGGGAGGACATTTTTCACATAGGAATATCATCCCTGCTTTTAAGAAGAAAGAAGGAAGAAGATCCTTCCCTGCCTCAGCAACAATGCACTCACCATTACACTTGTACCCAGTGAGATACCACCACCCCAAACTCCGGTCTTCTACACTGAATTTTATTTAAGACAACTTTCCTTGACTTCCTCCTAAAACCTAATAAAAACTGACCTCTCTTTGGGGCGCCTGGGTGGCGCAGTCGGTTAAGCGTCCGACTTCAGCCAGGTCACGATCTCACGGTCCGTGAGTTCGAGCCCCGCGTCAGGCTCTGGGCTGATGGCTCAGAGCCTGGAGCCTGTTTCCGATTCTGTGTCTCCCTCTCTCTCTGTCCCTCCCCCGTTCATGCTCTGTCTCTCTCTGTCCCAAAAATAAATAAACGTTGAAAAAAAAAAACAAACAAACAAAAAAAAAACTGACCTCTCTTTTGCCTCTTTGGACTTGCCTGTGGTTCACAATATCTTGCATGTCCCTAATTGTAATTCCTCTGCTATTCCTGAATAAAGTCATTTTGCTCATAAAATAACCATTTGGTTTATTTTTAAGGTTGACACAAGAAAGGCCTCTTTCAGTACGAAGCAAATAAATAAAAATAAATGGGAATGCCAGTCCAGGGGCCAGCTGTTCATCCACAATTGAGTTGCCCAGTAGCAAGATCCTGCTGCCTGCGTAAGGTCAGATGACCTTCTGGGCTACTCTCCACATAAAAGCACATGATGGCCTTGAGTCTTGGGTCAACGTTGGCAGTAAAAATACATGATTTCCACGATTCTGCTTGGAGAGGATTGTGCCCTCTTCTCTGTCTTTATTTTGGGTTCGCATGCATTGGCTCAGATGATCATACTGTGTAACCATAGAACACTGTGAATGATATTCCTGATATGCTGAATAGCTGTGCAGGAATATAAATGATATTTATGAGCAAGTTGGGAGTGCTTTAAATATTGTGAAAATGCTGACTTTGACACATTGGGGATAATGATGCAGAAACAGTAGGCTCTTTGTAAACTGTTTAATGGCAACAATTTTCTAAATCAAAGCAATCTACCCTTCTCCATTTACAATTTCGTCTCCAACTACTATAGTCTCATAAAGAGGTTTAGTGCACAGAATCTTTTGCTTTTCTGAATGGTTATCCGGTACTCTGATGTTTTGAACCACTTAGATTTTGTCTTTCAACAACTTAGAAATGTTACTTGGGGGCTGGAGGGGTTTGTCATTGTGGCCAGAACATGGTGTTGTTAATAGATACAAATTTACTTAAGAAGTACAAGTTTCAAAATGTGAGATGATGTCCTCCTGTTAGTGTTTAACATTCTAGGTAAATATCAATACTTACATAAGTAGGTTTGTGTGCTTGTTTAGAAATAACAAAATGGTAATGTACGTATGTCTCTAGCCTATTGAGAAAGCATTTGCAGTAGTCAATGACAGAAGGGTTTTACAGTGCAACTCAGTTACATTTAATGTTTCCAATATGGCAAAGTTTAATCTGTATATTAGCTTTTAAATTTGCTAGGTCATATTTACCTTAAAATGCATATTTTTTCTATGTGGGAGCTGAAAAGAATTCTTGTAATCTAAATATGTGTGTATCCAGTGCTGTTTACATTTCATAATGCCTACATTTATTCCTGACCTATTGTATCTTTATTTAATGAGTTTTCATTGAGAATTTTCCGTGACCCCTTTGCTTACATCAGAAGAGAAAATAAGTTGATGTAAAATAGCAGAAGTAGCAGAGAAGAATACCGGCTAGAAAACACTTAAACCTTTCCAAGGGAACCCGGAGAGAACTTTCCTACTGTGTGGTTCTTGTCATGTGGAGCCTTTCTAGAGACAAAAACTCTGCTGTACTCTGCCTTAGGTACACTGGGATAACACATCTCAATCTTAGTAAGTTTCCTCTGGTTCCACTTTCATTTTCATTTAAAGAGAGAGATTTCTTTTATTTAGGGAAGGAATTTTCATCATCTTTGACAGCGTAAGGCATGGGAAGAAAAGTAAACGTAGCTGTGTGCTCAGAAACACAATATGCCAAGTTTATATCTCTGGGACTTTGCTATAAACTTTTATTTTAAATGTTCTTCTGTGTGCTCACAAAAATTTAGAGGATATGAAACATATATTAGATTTTTTTTTTTTACCTCAAACACTGAATAAAAACTCATGCATGAAAGTGCCTAATAAAATGGATAATGTCCAAAGGAAGGAACAAGGATTTTATGATTTTAATACAGACCTGACAGAAAAAAAATTAAGTTAAAAAGCAGAGTCCTCTCTCTGTGAGGTGTATCACCAACGAGTGGAAAGATAAAGAAGATTTGCACATTTAATTTCTGGGGGTCTTTAGTGTCTCTCTGTAGTCTATTCGGACTTTTGGGGTCATGGTACATATTTTCCATGGAGGGGTTCCAAGTCATTCTTACCCTGTTGGAATTCTTAAAAGAGAAAAAAATATTCTGTAGGTCCAAAAAAAAAAAAAAGCTTTGCTTACCTGATGCTCCTCTATTTTGTATATTCTCCTGGGGGGGGGGGGGAAGGGAAATGAGCTGTAGCTTGATGTAAAGTAGACAGAAACCATCAGTAGCAGCCATGATATCACCATTATTTAGACTAGTAGGAACTGACAGAGGAGCCTTGTGGAAACAGTCATTGGCTTTGTGTGGAAGTGCAAAATCAGATTAGAGGCTTCCAGTGATAATGACTAATTAAATATATATTTATGTAGAAAGTCATGAAAACTGATGAGGACTGCAAAGATTTGAAGAATCAGAAAATACTGGGGATATATGGAATTTCAAGATGTATTTCCATCTTCAGTTGTATGTGCTGTTTGCTGCTTTTTTTCAACATACAGTTGCACAGTGTGTGCATTCTAGTCAGAGCAGGCTTAATGGCCAAAAGAAATTGGAGAGCGAATATAGCAGAGAATTTCCAATGAACATCTTAACTTCAGGAAAAATACAAAACCATAAAATAAATATATAAAAATATATACATATATATAATACAGATATTAGGTTATATTTGTATATACGTGTAAATATTGTATTATGTCTTCATAGAAACAAGAATTTTTTTTAATGTTTATTTTTGAGAGAGCATGAGCAGGGAAGGGGCAGAGAAAGAAAGGGAGACACAGAATCCAAAGCAGGCTCTAGGCGCTGAGCTGTCAGCACAGAGCCCAACGTGGTGCTCGATCCCACGAACCACAAGATCATGACCTGAGCCGAAGTCAGACGCTTAACCAACTAATCCACCCAGGTGCCCAGAACCAAGAATTTTTAAGCTTATATATTAAGTATTTGATACAATAAAGAATCAGATATATTTTTTTTGTTTTGTTTTGAATACACAATGGAATCAGTTGCTCACTTAGATACTGGAGTGTCACTGTTCTAAATATTAATCTATTAGAATTACAATGAGTGTGCATATTCTCAGAAGTTAGCCTTCACTACTCTTTCACGTGCACATCTTTTTAATTTTTCTTCCCTCCTAATGGTTCTGTGTGTTGAATGTTGGCATCCACAGCAATGATTTTCTCTTTTTGTTTTGTGTTTCTGTAAAACCACATTGGGTCTCTTCAGAGTAACACAATACATCAATGTAGACAAGACAATGTATACATTAGAGCACAATAGCCATTATTCTTTAGGTTAATGGAAGCTTGGCAGAAGTTGAACTGAAATTAAGCAAATATAAGAGAGGAATGCTTGCCATCATTAAAAGGATCGTGAAGAACAACTTAATGTTTTGGAAAATGGCCTTGGAGGCTTGTAATGTGAGTGTGGTCAACAGATCACAGCAATTGACAAGTAAGAAAAGTTGACTCATTTGGACCAGAAATAGGTTCTGTGTCACAAAAACCTAAATGGAGGCTGATTCCATGAGCAGCAGCTGTGTTGGCTCATGAGCTACAAATCTACCCCTGTAGTAGGTTTTGTAGGGTGTATTTAGTCATGGTCCTCAGAGGCTTTGTAACCCATGCTTCCTTTTCACTTTTTAGGAGATTGCTTACATTGTGTGATGGAACTAAGGCAGTGACCATCTTTAGTCTATTATGTGGTCTCTTGAGTTGCAGCTGATGTGCATTTTCTGGGATGAAGTGAGAATTCTCTGAAGAATACTGATGCCAGAGGCACCTGTGTGGTTCAGTCGGTTAAGCATCCGACTCCTGAACTTGGCTCAGGTCATCATCTCACAGTTTGTGGGAACGAGCCCCGTGCCAGTCTCTGTGCTGGCGGCATGGAGCCTGCTTGGGATTCTTTTCTCTCTCCCTCTGCCCTTCTCCTCCGCTCATGTGCGCGCGCGCACACACACACACACACACACACACACACACACGCTTTATCTCTCTCGAAAATAAGCAAACTTAAATAATACTGATGCAAAATTTCTGCAAAGATCATCATAACTGGCATCACACCCTGTGCACCCCCCTCCCCCCCGGGGAATACTTAAAACTCATTCTTTTAAACCTGTGACTCAATTCTTTTAGGGTTTGGTTGGAGGATATTTGAGTGCCATCACATCCTTCCTTGCTAAGTCCACTCCTGTGAGCACGGTATGGTCACAGGTAAGAAAGAGAGAACGTAACCTGGCCTCAAGATCAGTGCTCCTTGCACTTTATGCTTTTCCTCCTGATTGTTGTATGATTTTAATTGTAGAACGCTTTAGAATTCAATTTACGTTTATACTGTATATCCAGGGGAGCCTGGGTGACTCAGTCAGTTAGACATCCAGTTTCGGCTCAGGTCATGATCTCGTGGTTCCCGAGTCCCACATTGGGCTCTGTGCTGACAGCTCAGAACCTGGATCCTGCTTAGGATTCTTTGTCTCCCTCTCTCTCTGCCCCTGCCCTACTCGTGCTTTGTCTGTCTCTCTCAAAAATAAACATAAAAAAAATAATTACTTTCATTAATATTACTACTGATGCCATCTGAAAAGTCTTTGGGTATTAGGAAAGTGTAAGGTTCACCATGAAAAGTAAAAGTCTTCAAAAATTCTAATTTTCTTATTTTATTTATTTTTTTTAATATTTATTTTGAGGGAGAGAGAGAGTGGAGAGAGAGAATCCCAAACAGGCTCCACCCTGTCAGTGCAGAGCCAGATGCAGGACTTCATCCCAGGGACTTCAGGTCATGATCTGAGTCAAAATCAAGAGTCAGACACTTAGCTGGCTGAACCACCAGGCACCCCCAAAATTCTAATTTTCAAAGGAGAACACACATTTAGTTACAAGCAATGAGTCCTGTCAGTTTTTCTTTTGAAATGGCAATCTTTTTATGTTTATGAAAATGTCTGCTAAATACCCAGTTTGAATAATTTTTTAATCTTTCTTTCAAGTCTAATGTGGGGTTCCATGAGAAAAAACAAAAACCTTTCACTTATAACTGAGTTACACAAGAGCTTTTCCTGTAGACGGGCCTCCTGGTCTGGTATGCACCAGAAGGGATTTATGCGTAATTGTTGTTATTAAAACAAACATGCACTCAAGGGTGAAGACCTAATAAAATTAATGAATTTTTAAAAGTTTATCCATTTTTGAGAGAGAGCACGCGTGTGTGCTCACACACAGTGGGGGAGAGGCAGAGAGAGAAGGAGAGAAAGTGAATCCCAAGCAAGCTCCACACAGCACAGAGCCCAAAGCAGGGCTCAAACTCATGAACCATGAGATCATGATCTGCATCGAAACCAAGAGTCAGACACCTAACCGACTGAGCCACCCGGGCGCCCCTGGGTGGCTCAGTCGGTTAAGTGTTTGACTTCCGCTCAGGTCATGATCTCATGGCTCATGAGTTCGAGCCCCGTGTCAGGCTCTGTGCTGACAGCTCGGAGCCTGGAGCCTGCTTCGGTTTCTGTCTCCCTCTCTCTCTGCCCCTCCCTAGCTCACACTCGAATTCTCTCTCTCTCTGTCAAAAATCAATAAACTTAACAAAAAAGTTAATGAATTTTTACTACTTCCTTAAGAACTTGAGGCTGGCACTTACTTTGGCTGCAGGTGTGTAGCAATGAAAAGTAGAGCAGCCGTGGGGCACCTGGTTGGCTCAGTCTGTTGGGTGTCCGACTTCTGCTCAGGTCTTGATCTTGCTGTTGATGAGTTCGGGCCCAGTGTCGGGCTCTGTGCTGACAGGTCAGAGCCTGGAGCCTGCTTCGGATTCTGTGTCTCCCCCTCTCTCTCTGCCCCTCCCCTGCACATGCTCTGTTTCTCTCTGTCTCAAAAATAAATAAACATTAAAAAAAAAAAAAAGAGCAGCCATACTAGACTGGTAGCTTTGGTGCTGCTGTTTTAATTCTGCTAAGGTTTTAATTCTGCTTGAAGTTTAAACCACCATTGATTTTATACCATAAGGGCAATGTCCGTGCAGTGAAAGAAGAAAATCATATTTTAGTAGTATTAGTGGAATCGTTTTCTCTTCCTGGATCCCCTCAAAGAGTGTTGGAACCCGTGGCATTGTGTGGACCACATTTGGAGAATAACGGCTTTGGAAAACCTGGCACGTATCTACCAATGTATTAGTACAAGTATGTTTACCGTTCCATTGTGTGTAATAGAGAAATAGAAATAACCCTATTGCCCATTAGCTGGGGGATGGGTAAATAAACTGTAGTATAGTCATAGCACGGGGTTCTATCTGTAGAGCACGTTAGGTGAAAAAGATTCCAGCAGGTGATGTGGTCTCCATGAGGGCGCGTATCTCTGTCTGTTTTATTCATGCTTGCATCTTAAATGAGTTCAAGTGCCCAGTACATACTAGGCACTCAGTAAGTAGTTTTTAACAAGTCAATAGTTCCCGTTAATAAAATTCAAGAGTGTGCAAAAGTAAGCAATAGAAAACACTGAGGAAATAATAAACTCCCTCACCCCTCCCCACTTCGGATTCCATAAGTCACTTCTGGCTTTAAAATGGACTCCGACAGTGAGTTCGTATTTTCCAAAGGATTGTTTTTGGCATAATTATTAGAAACAGTCAAATTGCCTATCTTCCATCTTCCAAGTCTTCATGGAAGTGACATTTATAGTTCATTCAGTAAACCAGGGGTGGGGGAGTTATGTTGAGAAAAATGTGTAAGAACATCCTGTTTTCTGTGTTTGAGTTTGTTTTGATTTATAATCTGTACACCCTCTTCTTTCGTGACCACGAAGTGCTTGCGGACTGTTGAGTTTGCTGTTGCTTTTGTTGTTTTGAGTACAGTTCCCTATATTCATTACATGAAAAGTGTTGAGATTTTATTTAGTGGGGAAATGGTGGATTCTGAAAAATAAAACCTTCTTTTAAATAGGAGGTTCTGTCCTGAGGCTCCATGTTATTCTGGTGAGGAGATTTCTTTCTGTGTGTGTGTATGTGCGTGCGTGTGTGTGTGTGTGTGTGGTTAAGCTTTATAAATAGCCAACTTGAACACACTAGCATAAACCTGCTTCATCTTTCGACGGCTGAAAATGAGCTGCAGGAGTCCACATGTGTGCAAGTACCTTGTAACAGAGGCCCCATTTCCAAAGACATGAAAACCTTTTTTTCTCCTAATAGATCATTGAAAATTCTTATCTTTTTTCTTTCTTTTACTGAGCTAGTACCCACGTGGCTCATGAAACTTTTAAACCGATACAGCTTTTAAAAGTTAGAGGTGATCTTCTAGAGAGATTTCTAAAATATTCCTCATAGTGGCATTTAAAGCAGCTGCACTCAGAATATTAAATAAATCTATACATTTTGCAGAGCTGGACAGGTTGACATATGCCAGTGCAAATATTTTTCATGTCTCCTATATTATGGCAGTGGCACCATCAGGGTGGCATCTTCCCTGCTGAATTATAGTTGGGGCCATTCTTCCTATGGTAATCTCAAAGATCGCTGAACCAAACAGCTGCTGTTCTGCACGTGAAGACAAAAAATAATCCCCGAGGAAAGAAAACATTGATGCCATTAAATAACTACCACCCACAGAAGTGAAGCTTACTAACTTCATTGTCCCTACCTGGCATTCATTTGGCTATTGCCTAATACAAGAAATGGTTTGTGTGAGTGGACTTAGAAATGATAAAGCTTTAATTTTATCTTTAAAATTATTGATAATTTGGGGTACCTGGGTGGCTCAGTCGGTTGGGTGTCTGACGTCGGCTCAGGTCATGATCTCGCAATTTGTGAGTTCAAGCCCCGCGTTGGGCTCTGTGCTGACAGCTTGGATCCTGGAGCTTGCTTCGGATTCTGTATCTCCCTCTCTCTCTGCCCCTTCCCTGTTCATGCTCACTTGTGTGCGCTCGCTCTCTCTCTCTCTCTCTCTCTCTCTCTCTCTCTCTCAAAAACAAACATTTAAAAAAAATAAAATAAAAAATAAAATTATTGATAATTAAAAAAAATGCAAGTTAAAATAGGAAAGTACCATTGTTTCCCCTCTTAAGATTAACAAAGGATTAAAAGTTTGATGATAACCAGTGCTGTTAATTGGCCTGGACATGTTCTTGGCACATGCATGCACTGGGAAATTGGTACCGGACGATGGTCGTGATGGTGATTTCTCATTATCCAAATTCCGTAAAAGTGATTCATGTATTCCCTTTTCTGAAATTTTTGTAATAAACAGAAAATAATAATAGTGTAAATATACAAAGATGTTTTTACATAAGGACACATCCAAATATTTCTAGTATTTGTAAAAATTAAAAAATAAGCTAACTCCAACATTAGGGGGTTGGAAAAATATATAAATTGAGAGGGTATTGCATCACCATTAAAATAAGTATATAATTCTAGAGTTACTGATATAGAAGGATGTTTTTACAATGTTAAACGAAGCAGTCAGTTTCAATTCTTATTAAAAATTATATATACACGTGCAGGAAAGATTTACACATAAGTGATAACCGTCTTTCTGGTTGCAGTGATGTCCAGCAATTTTGGATTGATTTGCTTGGTCCATACTCTCTTTTCAGGCTTTTCCTGTTAATCATTTGTTGTGTATATAATTTTTTCCCAACATACTGACTCATATGTATACACATATTTTAGAATGATTACCAACATGGAGATAATTAACACGTTTATCACCTCACATAGTTAACTTTTTATTTTTTTGTGCTAAGAACACTTTAGATTTACTCTTCAGCAACTTTTGAGTATATAATACGATATTTTAAATTATAGTCACTGTGCTGTATCCTCAAAACTTAATCTTCTTACAACTGAAAGTTTTGTACTTTCACCTGTATCTCATTTCCCTTTCACCCCAGCCCCTGGCAACCACCAGTTCATTCTCTGTTTCTGTAGAATCAGATATTTTTTTTAAAAGTTAACGTTTATTTTTGAGGGGGAGAGTAAAAGAGCAGAAGAGGGGTAGAGAGAGGGAGACACAGAATGTGAAACAGACTCCAGGCTCCGAGCTGTCAGTACAGTAGTGCCTGATGCGGGGTTCGAACTCACGAACCGCGAGATCACGACTAGAGCTGAAGTCAGATGGTTAATCTGCTAAACCACCCAGGCGCCCCAAAATCAAATTTTTAAAAATTATTTTTGAAGATTGTACCTATAAGTAATAACAGACATTATTTGTGCTTGTTTATTTCACTTTGTGTAACATCCACCAGTTTCCTGTAAAGTCTCAAATGTTGGAATTTCTATCTTCTCTTTATGGCTGTGTGTCACATTCCACTGGGGGTGTGTTCGTATGTGTCTATGTGTGTGTACGTATATCACATTTTCTTCACCTATTCATCTGTCAAAGGGAATTTAGGTTGTTTCTATATTTTGATTATTGTGAAGAATGCCACGGTGACACGGGAGTGCAGGTAGCTCTTTGAGTTGATTTCATTTCCTTCACATATATACCCAGTAGTGGAATTACTGGGTCTTATGATGTTTTATAGTTTTAGTTTTTTGAGAAACCTCCATACTGTTTCCCACAGTTGCTGCACGAGTTTGCATTCCCACCACTAGTCCTCAAGGTGTCCCTTTTCTGCATATCCTCACCAGCACTTGTTACTTCACGTTTGGTTTTTGTTTTTTCATAGGAGCCATTGTAACAGGTGTGAGGTGATAATTTACTGTGGTTTTGTCAGTCTCTTTACATTTATTAATTTTTTTTTAAATTTTGTTTATTTATTTTGAGAGAGACAGAGCATGAGCAGGGGAGGGGCAGACACAGAATCCGAAGCAGGCTCCAGGCTCTGAGCTGTCAGCCCAGAGTCCAACCTGGGGCTTGAACCCACGAACCATGAGATGATGATCTGAGCTGAAGTTGGATGCTTAACCAATTGAACCACCCAGGTGCCCCTAAATTTATTTAGTATATGATGGTATAACTAGTACATAATATAGATAATATATGATCTGTCCTGAAGAATGTTCTGTGTGTGCTTGAGAAAAACATATACTTCTGTGAGATGGAATGTTCTGCATGTGTCAATTAGGTACATCTTGTCTAAAGTGTGGTTCAAGTCCATTATTTCCTTATTGACTTTCTGGATGATCTATTCGTTGTTGAAACTGGGGGTATTAAAGTCCCCTACTGTTATTGCACTACTGTCTATTTCTACCTTCAGATTCGTTAATAATAATTTACTGTATTTAGGTGTTCTGATATTGAGTGTATATATATTTACAGTTATGTTCTCTAAGTAAGTTAACCCCTTTATCATTATACGATGACCTTCTTTGTTTCTTATTACGATTTAATGCTGATAAATTTGATGTTAGCCTTATCAAGTTTCCATTGTACATGATCAGTCTTTTTTCTCTTGCTGCCTTCAAAACTCTCATTTGTCTTTAATTTTTGAAAGTTTGAGTATAATGTGTCTGGGTGAAGATTTCCTTAGGTTGATCCATTTGGAGATCTTTGAGCTTCATGTGCCTGGATGGCCATACATCTCCCCAGGGCAGAGCAGTGACATAAGATCTAGGGTCCCCGTGCAAAGCAGCATGACTACAGCTCTGGTTTTGGTGGGTCAGAACTCATATTTGGGACCCAGAGTGTGAGGATACAGTGGAAAGAGTGGGAGATCAGTCAGGTTATGGTGGATCAGAGTCCCAACTTGGACCTTGATGGTGGGGTGCAGGGACGTAGTATTTCCTGTCCTGGGGAAGAGACCTACTGTCTGGACTCTGGGCAGCTCCATCATCCATGTTTGGTGTTGGCGAAGACTCTGGGTCTTCGGTAGCAGAGAGTGCAAACATTTATGGTGGTGAGGCTTGCTGAGTGTCTTCTTTCCTTTTCCTGGTGGGGTAAAATCCTCCTGAGGGGATCCTTCCTAGTGCCACGTTGCTCTGGATTATGGAATGGGGTGATTCAGGAAAAATACTCTCTGGGTTTTTCTATGTGGGCATCCTTGGTTTTGGGGCTCTACAGGGTTTCCGCGGGTTTGTTACAGTCCTGAACTTTCCCAAAACCATTTTCATAAGTTTGTGGTTGTGTACTTGCTGTTTTTGTTGTTTTGGCAGGAGAAGTGAGCTTTGGGACCCTCTAGCCCCCCATCTTGCTAGTATCACCTCCTCAATAATTTTAAAAGTAAAACACTGTCAGCATCAAAAATTACAGAAAATTCTGTTGTCTAGTGAAAACCAAGAAGATGTCTCCATTGTTTTTTTTTTAATTGCTCCATAATTGCATTGATTCAAATGTTGCTAGAAAGAAATGATTCATTAACAAGGAGATTAGAAGACTTTTGTTATATAAAGATGTTCTCAATGATGGCATTTCCTAATGACCCTTGACTAATATCTGTTTGCTTTTTATAGAGCAGGATAGTGGATGCATTAAAGCCAATTAAGTGAAAAAAGTAATCTTTGCAACTATGACCTTAGATGGACAGGCTCCTAGGAAAAAGCTTGATAAATACAACTACATTTTAAAAATTCTCACAGCAAAACCCTCATAAGCAAATTTGAAAGACAATTTGGGAAAATGAGTTTTGGAACTTCTATCACAACTAAATGGCTAATTCCTATAAAATAAAGAATTCCTAGAAATCAATGGGAAGATGACCAGTAGCTCAGTAGGAAAACAGCAAGAGAATATGAACCAAGGGCTCACAGAATAGAAAGCACAAAGAGATTTCATACATAAACAATCAACAGAATTGTAAAACAGAACTCCAAAATACCAAATTTTTATCTGTCAAATTGGCAAAAATCTAACCACTTAATAAGACTGTTGTCAGGTCTGTGGATACAGATAAACATTGCCTTTGGGACTGTAACTTTATACAGTCTCTGTGCAGGCAAAATTGTCTGTAGTTTTCTAAGTTATAAATACAGATAGAGTTTACCCTTGCCATCTGCCCACCTGTGCAGTTGAAGATCTTTGTATAACTTTATACCCTCAAAAAACTACTTCTCGCCTACTGTTGACCAGAAGCCTTACCAGTAACATAAACAGTTGATTAATACATTGTGTGTATGTTTTATATGCTGTATTCTTACAACAAAGTAGGCCGTAGAAAAGAAAATGTTATGAAAGTTGTAAGGAAGAGAAAATACATTTCCAGTACTATACTGTATTTATTGGGGAAAAAAAACCACATGTTAAGTGGATTTGCACAGTTCAAACCTGTGTACAAGGGTCAGCTGTATGTACCTTTTCACCCAGAAGCTTCACATCTTAGAAATGCTAGAGATTTTGCATGTTAGCAAATGATGTACATAAGAGGTCATTCATCATAGCATTGCTGGCAAGGTGCACAGATTGCTGGCATCTAATGTTCATCAAGGGCTCTGATTAAATATAGAGCAGTGTGTTATGTATTATTACACCAGAAATGAACAAGATACCTCTCTCTATATATTAATATCAGAAAATCTCCCAAAAATGTATTGGAAAAGGGAAGGTCTAGGACATTGTATGATGAATGTGTAGAAAAGGGGGAATGTTAAAAGGGGGAACATAAAATTTTTATATAATATGTATATGTGTATATACCCCCCACAAATGTATATGAATGTGTGTGATATCACTATATAAAAGCAAATGTGCTTTCATTGAATAATGTATTTCTAGAAATATGCACAGGAAACGGAATATATTTGTTGTCTCCAGAGAATGGCACTGTGTGACTGGAGATAGGGTAGAGAGAGTGACTTTTCTCTCTATTCCCTTTACAGACTTTAAAGTTTGAATAATATACATATATTACTTGGCCTGAAAGTAAAGGAAACATATATATTTAAATATAAATTAGATATTAATATGCCTGCCTGCAGTTTGTTTCAGGTTTGTTCGGTAATTACTCGCAAGGTTGTATTGAATACAGGAAAATTTATGGGAATCCCTGAGTGCTATTATCTCTTTTTCCTGTCTCAAAAGTCTTAATTATGCAAGCAGGATAAAAAAAATAAGTGGGTCACTTCTTTCTGGGCCATGGGTTTATTCTTTTTTCTTACCCCTGTTCTTGTCTTTCTTCTGATATAGTAGGCAAAGCAGGGACAGTGCTCAAGTACATGAATGACAGCCTGTCATTGGAAGAGTTCATTGTGGGAATTTTTATGAGTTTATGACATCTTTGTTAATAAGCACTTAAAATTATCATCTTACAGGATGTTAACAGAGGGGTGTTGTGAACTTCATTGCAACTTGAGCTATTTTATATGCACGTGTTTTCAAGGTGACAGAGGGTTTTTTTTGTGGTTATGCATAATTTTTTCTATTTTGCTTTAGTCTATGTAGTAACTACCATCATTGGCCTGGTCACTTTTTATGTTGCTAGTATACTTTCACTGAGAAGAGGGAGAGGCTCTTTGATACCAAAGAAACAATTTTTAAGCTTAGGATCCTAAAAAGGTGGCCTTGTTTTCTTAGTTCACTTATAATTTTGTCCCACTTATCCTGAGATAATTGCTGCATAAGAAACTACCTCAAAACTTACAGGCCTACCATTTTATATAGCTCACAGTTTTCCTTTGGGTAAGGATGTTAGGAAGGGCCTGACTCTGTGGATTCGTTTTCATCCGTGCCTGGGGCTGGAGGATCCATTTCTAAGATGGTGTCTTGGCTCAAATGTGAGGCATCTCAATTTTCTGTGACTTCTCTGTCCACACAGCATGTTGTCCTACACGGGCCTTTCTGTGTAGCTTGAGATTCTCACAGTAGGGTGGTATCAAGGTAGTCCCTTTTCTTCCATGAGAGCTGGCTTCCTAAAGCGAGTTTTCCAAGAGACAGGCAATGAGAGCTTCCAGGGTCTTTAGGATGGACTTGGAAACTGGGCCGAATCACTTCTGCTATAATTCTTCTAGTCAGTGCAGTCTGAGAGTCGACTCTGGTTCAAGAGAAGGAGACCTAGACAGCCTGCTGGTGGGTGGCATGTCAGAGGATTTGTGACCAATTTTAATCCATCCCCACTTTTTCTCTCTCTCTCCCTTCCTTCCTTCCTTCCTTCCTTCCTTCCTTCCTTCCTTCCTTCCTTCCTTCCTTCTGAATAACTTGGACAAGATCCTAAGGACTTTATTGGAAAGTTTTAAAATGCCCTCATTGAGCTCAAACCCCAAAGTTCACCTTCCTTCCGTGTTAGCAATTAGCCTGTGCTTCTGTGCCAAGTCAAAGCAACTTAATGTTCTTTACCTCATTAGGAAATACCTGCCTAGATGGGAGTCGTGAATAGTGAGCTCAGCTTCTGTTCTTTGTCTTAATCCTAGCAGTCTGTAACCTGACCCTTAGCCCCAAAGCTGTGCTGCTTCTTCCTTCTTCCTTGGTCTGCCATCTTGGTACGTCTGACAGATTGAAGTGGCTGCTGAGAACTTGTTATGCAGTCCCATCATTAACAAGACACTGGGGCTTATTTCCGGTTCTTCAGCTGTCATTTAACCACTGCTGTGGACCCCGGGAGTATGTAAGAGTAGGCTAAGCATCTTGTTTGTGTGTGTTTCCCCAGCCCTAAGAGGCTCTTGGAGTATGGCCAGTGCTCAATATAGCTACATAAATGAATGGTGAATTTCATGAACCTACTCCCCACCCTTTTTGTCCCTCCTCTTCACGGTTACCTCTCTTTTGGCCACTCGTCTATATCTCATTCATCTGAAGTCTACCAGTTGATTTCCCTGATACCAGTCTTGTCCCTTTTCTGTTTTATTTTTTTCACATTGCAGCTGAAGTGATCCTCCTAATGTGAAAATCTAATGATGTGATATCCCTGCTTAAATTTCTTTAATGGCTCTGTTGCCACTAGAGTGAAATAATCTCGATGCCTCTCAGTGATTGGCTCTTGGTTTCCTCAGGCCTCACTGTGACCCAGATTCCCCTTCTTACTTGATGTTCTATCTGTTTGAACTACTCTTGCTCCTCTCCCATGCCTTGCATATTCTTAACTTTAGGTCATGTGCTTGGTGTCTCTGCCTGTGTCCTCTCCCCCTTCCCTTTTCTTTCCCTCACCCTTCCACTTCTTAGGTCTCAGGCTGGAGATAGTTCCTTCAAGGGATCTTCCTTGACCTACCAAAGCCGGGTCTCCACTGCTGTCAAATGCTTCTCATTCACCCTCTTATTTTCTCCATGGTACATATCATTGCATGTGGCTGTGTTGGCTTTGCTCATTTGCTAGTCTCATATCTTCTCATAGACTGGAAGCTTGCAGGGCTGGAGACTGGACATTTTTGTCTGTTTTGTTGTTGTTTTGTTTTGTTTTTAAATTTGAGAATAGTTGACACACAACAGTACATTAGTTTCAGGGGCAAGAGACTGGAGTTTTTTGAGTGCTATATTGCCACTGCTTTGAACAGTACCTGGTATATCCTAGGCCCCACATAAAGATCCCCTCCCCTCCACTCCCCGCCCTCCTTCCCTTCCTCTTTCCCTTCCTCCTTTCCTTCCTTCCTTTTTGTTGTGTTTTAATCTAGATAGTTGACATTTCCATATGTCCGACTTCCAGATGAGTGGGAAGTTACTATAATTTATAACAGCATCTTTCCATATTTATATCAAATTTGGAGCACTGGGAAATTCTTCTTTGGCCTCCAGATCTTTGCTTTCTCTCCAGATATTTTAGATCCAAGTGCTCTGTTCTAGTATCTGCTATATCATGTTTGCAATCACAGTTCAATATTCATCTCTTCTTTTTTTAAATGTTTATTTTTGAGAGACAGAGACTGAGTGCAAATGGGGGAGGGGCACAGAGAGGGAGACACAGAACCCAAAGCATGCTCCAGGCTCTGAGCTGTCAGCACAGAGCCCTGATGCAGGACTCGAACCCACGAACAGTGAGATCATGGCCTGAGCTGAAGTCGGACGCTTAACCGGCTAAGCCACCCACGCGCCCCCAATATTCATCTCTTCTTCATGAGATCTCTTTTAACCCTTGAGCGATTTCATTCCAACTACCTCCATCCTTAGGAAGCGTCCTTAGATTTGTGATACACACAGTTTTGTCCAGTGACAGTTATTCATGATTTCCTATTTAGAAAATTTTAGGAACTAGTGGAGCTGATACCATGATAAGCCTTTGTTAGGTTAACTGAAAACTGGATTTTTATATGAGTAAGTTAAGAATTAACCTATTTAAAATCATGATTGCTTGTGAAGATGTAAGATACAGGTGGAAAATGGACCTAGAGATTATAAGCCTTTTAAAGAAGACATTGTATTTGTTTTTGAAGGGACATATTTTTGTTTGGTTTTACATTGTTGCTTTTTTACACTTAGCAAAAGCCCTGAACACTTCTGTGACCTGTGGTTTTTCTTTTCTTTTCTTTTCTTTTCTTTTCTTTTCTTTTCTTTTCTTTTCTTTTCTTTTTCTTTTTCTTTTTCTTTTTCTTTTTCTTTTGCACATGAACTATCGACACTCTCAAAACAGAAATTCTTTACACAGCTACCAGCCTCCATATGGTTGCTAAATCATGGGACGAGAAGGCATCATTCCTTTAGAATATACATCCCTTTGTATATATCTTTATATGTGGACATTTACAGTATTATCAAAATCTCCTATGTGTGAGAGGATTGTGGTTCATGTGGCAATCCACGTGAACCCTGTATTCCTTGGCCTGTGGTATTCTGGTTAATTGAATATCTGATTAATGAAGGTACCATTTATACCCTACATGGATCGCCTAGTGTTGAAAAATATGGTGTAATATGTCTAGTCCCCTATTCCTTTTGATACCTGCATTATGACTCTTGCATTTTCTGGTCTCTCAGCATTGAGTATAGGAGCTTCTTCAAAGGATACTCTGTTGGGGCGCCTGGGTGGCTCCGTAGGTTAAGCACCGACTTTGGCTCAGGTCACGATCTTGTGATTAGTGTGTTCGAGCCCTGCGTTGGGCTCTGTGCTGACAGCTCAGAGCCTGGAGCCTGCTTCGGATTCTGTATCTCCCTCTCACTCTGCTCCTTCCCCACTCATTCTCTCTCTCTCTCTCACTGTCTCAAAAATAAACATTAAAAAAAAATTTTTTAAAAAAAGGATAGTTTGTGTTGTGTTCATTAAGGAGATATTTCTGACCATTTTCTATGATGATTCAGAAAGTGGTATAGGATCTAAAATTATGAAAACCAATTATCATTCTACCATAAAAGCTTGGAAGTGAGGGTTAATGGAGAGTTTCTGTGCATTAGCTGTCACTGTGATCACTTTCCATTTTGCTCTGAATTAGTTGAAATTATTGTACTTAGTGTACAAACTCAAGAATGAACTAGAAATTTGGTTTTTGTTAGGGTTCCCCCCCCCTCATGTCCCTGGGCCATCCCCAGTTTCTTTCCCTGTGCTTGAAGGCTCTTCCTGCAACACATTAATCAAGTGTGGGTCACATGTTGTGCTCATCTCCTCCTGCCTCTGCATCAGCCTCCTGTCTTCTGTCACGTGTGAATGTGAATAGCTCTTCCGAATGGTTGTGATGGGTTGAATTCCTGTAATTCACACATCTCTTCTATAGGGAGCGCTTCCATTAGAGAATCTCTATACTCTTAATTTTGTCAAATGCTTCTTCCTTTAAAGCAGCTTTTGTGAACTTCATTAAGTCAGAGTTACAGAAGATGCGGTCTCTGATCTCGGGCTTTGCCGAGCTGCTGACTGGCCTGATGTGCTACTCAGCATATTCTCTGGAATGCTGAGTGTGTTCCAGGATTCTGTGCTCTGCTTTGTTTAGTGCACTGCCTATAGGTTACCAGTCATTACTTGGAAAGAAAATTGTATTCTCTGTTCCATGCATCTGAATTTTAACTGCAGCTGTGCTCTAAGTCAAATGTGTGCATTTCTGAATTCAATCTATTAATTCCTGCTCTCTGACAATGTATTCAGGAGTATGGGGTTGGTGGTAGGTTTAAAGTATGGCTGTATTCATAGGGACATATATATTCCAAGGGGCGATATGAAATTGGCAATATGTTTTTTAAAAATAGACACCACAGCTACTGACAATAGTTGAAAAGTCCTCCTGTGTTTTTTTTAGTTGGTCTCCCCAGGTGGGAGAGTTGTGATTGGAATCTCATTACAAAATCACTGTTGCTTTAGATAGCTTTATTTTTATACAACTTGCTTTTAAAAAGATTTAAAAAAAAAGTACATACCCTCAAACTTTAAAACCACGTCTTGATTCATTTTTGAAAAAGAAAATAGGTTTAAAGAATGTGAAAATATCTGAAAACAAGCATGCTTTGCCAGGATTGTGATGATGGTATGTGGGTAGTGGACGAGTTTCAGGGTGGATGCAAATATTAAGTGAGGTTCAATCTTCTGTATGATGAAATGGAATGCCTGCCAGACCAGGAGTGAGAACACTGGGTTCTGGTCCAGGCTCTGCACCGGTCTCCTGTACTGCCTTTCTTTATGCAAATATTCTCACCTCTCTGCTTCAGTTTCCTCCTTTGTAGAATGAAGGAGTGAGACTAGACCGTATCTAAGACCCGATTGTGAAATCTCCTGGCTGCCCTTGACTTTAACATGGATAAGGGCATGCATAGGGCAATTTGACAGTAAATTGTCAGACTGTACAGCCTCTCCAGAACAACAAATATTCAGGACTAAAGTCACAAAAAATTAGCCACTTGTTGCAGTGTCTTCAAGAGGCCAACTCTGAACGTGTAGAAATACGGATCCTGGACTGGTTTCTTTCAGGTGGAATATTGACTGTCACGGATACGGGTAGCAGAGCACTCATAGAAATGCAGGGATGTGTGAGGAGGTCATTAGTTTGCAGCCAGCAGAGGCTGCGCGGGAGGTAATTTGGGTTCCCAGAATCGCTTGCGCAGCTTCTTTCGTGCGTCAGAGCTGAAATTTTCCAGTGTTGACCAGCATTCCCATTAGTGTGAATCTTAGCAACGGCTTTAACTGGCCATCTGCTTCAGTTGTTATTTTCTTTGCTAAGGCAGACCTGGAGTACCATTCTGCATAGAGCAGTCCAGATTGGTAAAGGTAAAAGGTACCTCCCAGAATGCATATTGATCAGGTATCAAGTACATGTTGTATATTGTAATTCATTCAAAGGTACACATTTTACTAGTTTTGAATTTGGAAGTACTTAAAATTGATGGCATCTTCCACGTAAACTTGGCAAAACCTTTTTTTCTTCGTGGTCTGTAAAATACTGGTGCATCTTACAATCAATGATACTTTGGATTGGGTGGGATTATGAGATTCACCTGTCTCACCAACAAGGCTATGAGTCTCTTTATTTAAACAATATTCACTGTAGAGACAGAAAACCTCCAGGATATGTTTGGGATGTTGAGATGAAGGAATTGTGCTAAAGATAACCTTTTCACGAGGTGCCCTTGATGGCCCTCATGCCACTCCTCTGTAGCTTTTGCTTGCTTACTTTAGTGTCTAGTAAAAAGTGTTTTTATGGGATTAGAAATCTCTAAGTAAATGGATTTTCCTTTTTGCAAATGCACTTCCTTACAAGAAGATAGGTGTTAAGCACTTAGCCCAGAGCCTGACACAGAATAAATGGCAACCATAAAGTGCCTTCTGGGTAAGAGCACTTTTTGGCTGGGGGCATGGATGTTGCATTCCCATATTTAGCATCCTGTAAAGGTAGCCATCTCTTACCAGAGGCGACCAAGGGCCGAAGTGTAGTGTAATAAGCCAAGGAAGAATCCATCTGACGTGTGAACCACTCTGACAATGGAAATAACTAGACCCCAAGGTATAGATTATTTTTGAATTTTTCATTTTGAAATATTTTCGGACAGATTTCAAAACAGTTGTGAAAACAGATTCCTGTAAACCCTTCTCTCAGATTCCTCGCACTGACATTTTCAAGAACTACAGTGAAGTGACCAAAATCATGAAGTTAACATTATTTTCTTCTTTTAAAAGTTTATTCATTTATCTTGAGCATGGGGAGAAAGAGCAGAGAGAGACACACAGACAGACAGACACAATCTTAAGCAGGGGCTTGAATTCACCAACTGTGAGATCATGACTTGAGCAGAAATCAAGAGTTTGACACTTAACCAACTGAGCCACCCAGGTGTCCCAATTCAGTAGTACCATTTTCTCATCCAGAGATGAGCACACTTTTTCTGTAAAGGGCCAAAGAATAAGTATTTTTGGCCTTAGTGGCCATGAGGTCTTGGTAGCCACTGCTCATCTCTGTTGTAGTTTAAGAACATCTGTGGATGATACTGAGATGAACAGTAATGGCTGTGTTTCAGAAACTTAAATCATAAATAATAGGTGACCAGTTGGCCTTAGTTTTCCAACCTGTGAAACTAAGACCTTTTGTGAAATGCATCCATTTTCTTGCTCGTATCCTTTCTTGGGCCCAGAGTCCAGTCCCAGGTGCCGTGTTACATGACCTCATGTCTCCTCTCGTTTTTGGGGGGAACAGTTTCTCAGTCTCCTTTTACATTTTGTGACTTTAAAACTTCTGAAGCATATTGGCCACGTATGTTTTAGGTTGTATGTCAGTTTGGGCTTTTCTGATATTTCTGCATGGTTGTATTTAGATTGTACGTTTTTGTTAATAGCACAGAGATGACACTGACCTTCCCTGTACACTCGCTCAGGAAGCACACTGTTTATTTGCCCCCTTATTGGTGATGCTAATATGGGTGATTTGAATGGTGTGGTATCTGCCAGGTGTTTCCACTGTAAAGTTACTCTCCTTCCATTTTCAATTTAAATGTTATGGGCCGTCTGGCTGGCTCAGTCAGTAAAGCATGCCACTCTTGATGTCGGGTTGTAGGTTCGAGCCCTATGTTGGGTGTGGGGGTTACTTAAAAATAAAAATCTTGGAAAAAAAGTTAGTTTTTCCCTTTGCAATGATCATACTTTGTGACTATGTGTATGAGACTACGTATTCCTAGTTTTGTCCCTTAATTTTATTTTTTAGTCTTCCCTTAAACAGATAATACCATATTGTCAGAAGGTGCCCTTGTAGTTTCCATATTCCTTTTTCATTTATTGGTTAGAATTTCACCGTAAGGACCTGCTTTCCCTTATTCCTTGTTTGTTTTTATTAGTGGGAGTTCACAGATTGTTATTTTGTACATTGGGCTAAGTCATTTTGTTTCTCGAAACATCACAGATTTGGCTGCTGGGAGGCCCCTCCAGTTGGCTCTGTATCCTTTTGAATGTCCCCATCACTTTGTAAGTGCTTCCTTATGTTCTGGAGCCACAAGATGTTCCAGGTTCATCTTGTGCTTTGCTTACTCCGGCCCTGGAATCAGGGCCTTTTACTAAGAATTGCCAACGTGTAATATTAAGTAATCATATTTAGAAACAAGAAAGAGAGGAGTTAAGTATTCTCTTGTTACTCGAGTACCATAGGCTTTATGCCCTTTAAGTGAATAGAACCATAAAATATATACATAAATGTACACACACACACACACACACCACCCATTTGTCTGTGTCTATATTTGTCAGTTTATATACTAAAATTCACACCAATACCTCTTTTTTAAAAAATGTGTATTCATTTTTGAGAGAGAGTGTGCATGCCAGTAGGAGAGGGACAGGGGCAGGTGGGGGGTGCGTTACAGAGGATCCAAAGAGGGCTCTGCACTGACAGCAGAGAGCCAGATGTAGGGCTTGAACTCAGGAACTGTGAGATTGTGTCCTGAGCAGAGGTCGGATGCTTAACCAGCTGAGCCACCCAGGCGCCTCCCAGTACCTTTAATTTCAGTCCAACATATGGGGAGTCCAGCCTTTCCCTATTCCTTATTTATAATTGCCTTCCATTCCAGTAAGAAAGCTGGCTCCCATTATGCAAGATATACTTATTTCTACAATCGTGGAATAAAACAAGGTACTTTTGAAATTGCTACCCTATTCTTTTATGAAACACACTATGAAAAACTTTCTTTTATGAAAGACACTTTTATGAAACTACCCTATTTTATGAAAGACTGTGTGTGTGTGTGTGTGTGTGTGTGTGTGTGTGTGTGTGTGTTTTGCCTTAGCCTTAGATGATGTAGTCAGTATATTATTTTCCAGGGTTACCTAGGGTACTCTCCTTCAGTGTAGCTATGCTGTCCATTTGTAGTGAAGTTAATTTCATTTTAGTGTTTGTGTACCATTTTCCCATATTTATTTATTTTAATTGCTTATTATATAATGTACAAAACCTTACCATAGTTCTAAAGTGAGAAATACATGAAAAGTTATAGTCAGAAATGTCACTCTTTCTGTCATTTCTGTCCCTGTCCCATTTATACATTTTTTTTTCGTTCTGCCCCCACTTATCCCTTGGGTATAACTAATCTCCTTAGTGCCTAGTATATGCTATGATACATTGTATACAAGTGAGCCAGATACAGGCATGCTTTTATACATTCTTCTGTATCCAGCCACAGGAACGCATATGTGTAAAGTATTTTTATTGTAGCGTTGTTTGCAATGGCAAAATATTGTAACCAATCTAAATGTCCACATATAGAAGAAAGGTAGAATTAACTATTTTACATTATACATCCATAGGATGGAGTGCTGTGTAGCCATAAGAAGATCTCTTTGAACTTATCTGGAGATGATTCCAGGGTATATTATAAAATTAAAACAACAACAACAAAAAAGTACCTAAGGAATAGCTTTAAGAGAAGGTCCCAACTGGAAATCCTTATACCATGTACCTTCCTGAAGTTGTTTCCCTGCTGCTCTTTGTCTAAAACTGTCTTCAATGGAGAATTTTTTCTCTTTAGCTGCAGTTTTTATAAAAAAAAAAAAAAAGGGGGTGGCGTGGGGTGGGGGTGGGGATTGAGGAGGAATAATGAAGTAACTCAGAGTTACCAGTCATCTCTTACAGCAGGGGAGATGAAGCATTTGAGAACTTCCTTGGTCAGAGATGGCAGGCACTGGGAGAAGTGGGGAAGGGCATCTCTGAATGGGCTATAATTGAGTTAGTGGAGGTAACAACTCACTGCAGATCTCTTGACTTAAATGGTCCTAGTAATTATGTTATTGCAGAACCTGTCTTTGAGCCTGTCATGTCTACACTACTCTCCCCTGTGAACCTCGCAGAGAATACAGTGTATGGCATTTCCCCAGTGACTGTGGAACACTCTTTCTTCTTTTTCTTTCTCCCCACAACTAAGCATCTTGTAGAACTAGCGATTCATATTTTTCACCCTTTGTCTCTCTCTCTCCCTCGTTCTCCCTCCTCCATCCCCCCCTACCTGCCTATTGAGAGAACGATTACATCTTTTTAAGTCTTCACTGTCCTCGTGCTTTCTTGACCTTCCACAATTCTTGTTTGCCTTTAAACTTGTTTTGTTTTTCTAATTTTCTACTCCTTGTATTAAAAAAAAAAAAAAAGTAAGATTTCAGACATATTAGACTTTCTCACTTTGGCAGGAACCCTGCCCTCCGCAGATGATAATCTGATCGTAAATGAATCATGTTGGGGACCCATGTGTTGGGGGTGGATGGGAGAATGTGTCCTTACACCTTCACAGAGGGAGAAACATCCCTTAAGTACTAGAAACAAGATAGAACTATCGAATGTGCTTATCTCAATTCTGTACAGTCTGAAAATACTTGAACTCTGAATCTATGATAGTATAAAACAGCAGATATAAAAATAGTGGCGTCAGCAATTAAAACAAAAAACATGGCATTAGCTACAGACCTCTGTAAAAGAAAATAGGCAAGAAGAGAAAATTGATAATGAACCATCTATCATTCTTTGGGCTGAGGGAGCCATGAAGTTTGTTTTTACAGGCTTGTTTGAACAGATGAGCCAAACAGTTAAACCTTCTGTGTGGTGTGGGACCTAACAAGAAGGTTGTTGGTACATAATTCATGTGCAATTCCCCTTGCTCCTTCCTTTCTCCCTGCCTTTCTTGTTTCTCTATGCTCTCTTCTCTCTCTCTTCTCTATACTTTTGTATACTTTGCTATACCTCTATTTTAAGTTTATTCACAAGATTTCCTTTAAGGTGTGCTCTTGCACACAGGTGTAATCTGCTTTGGGTTTTAATTGGAAGTTGTGGTTTCATAATGTGGCAGAAGGTTATCATGGGGGAACAGAACAGATCAAGTGAGGTCCATTATTTTTTTTTAAGTTTTTTTTTTTTTTAATTTTTAACGTTTACTTATTTTTGAGACAGAGAGAGACAGAGCATGAACAGGGGAGGGGCATAGAGAGAGGGAGACACAGAATCCGAAACAGGCTCCAGGTTCTGAGCTGTCAGCACAGAGCCCAACGAGGGGCTCAAACTCACAGACCGTGAGATCATGACCTGAGCCGAAGTCGGACGCTCAACCGACCGAGCCACCCAGGCGCCCCATAAGTTTTTAAATGTTTACTTATTTTTGAGAGAAAGAGAGCGCACAAGTGTGGGAGGGGCAGAGAGAGAGAGAGGGAGACACAGAATCTGAAGCAGGGTCCAGGCCCTGAGCTGTCAGCATGGAGTCCAGCACGGGGCTCAAACTCACAAACCGGGGGATCATGATCAGAGCCACTGAGGCACCCCAGATGATAGATCGTAATCCTACTTTAATTACATTATATCTAGCAATGTAAGGGATTACTTTGCAGAAGAACAGTGTTGGTGATTAGCATATGGTGATGACAAGACGGGCCTCTTCAGTTGTCTCTGTCCTTAGGAGTGAGCTTCTAAAGGTGAAGAATCAGGTGGAATTGGGGATTCACATACTATTCATCTTCGTATTTTCAGCATCGAGATAATGTGGAGTGGAATGCAGAAAACATGGCAAGTAGAGCTATCCCGTGAATTCATTTTATTTAAATTAACGAGTACAATGATCTTCCTTTCAACAGTCAGGTTTTAGAGCCTCAGAGGTTTAGTGATGGTGCTTTTATAGTCGGGTGGAAAACACTAATGGAGATACTTATTTTCGACAGCTTCCCTCCTTTGCCTTGCTCCAGTAGTACTGAGTTGATTTAATTGGCTGTGTTCCTCCATAGATGTGTCCTATAGACCTCCTTTTTTGTGGCAAGTGGCTCCCCGCGGAATAGGCGTGTTGGTTGTTCTGGGATGGTATGGAGACAATTCTAGGTTTTCTCTCCATTTTTTTGTTTTCTTCATTTTCCCTCCTAATAGATGATCATGAGCAGACCTACATCTCAGGAGCTTTTGTTCCATAAGGATTTTATGAGATCTTTCTCTCCCATACTTTCCCTGTGTATCCAATAATCATATTGTCGGTGGCATAAGGAATGGAAAGGTAAACCTGCTCACTTGTTTTCTGGGCTGCAGTTTTCTTTTTTCTTTTCTTTTTTTTTCTTAAAAAAATTTTTTTTAATGTTTATTTTTGACAGAGAAAGCATGAGTAGGGGAGGGGCAGAGAGAGAGGGAGACACAGAATCTGAAGCAGGCTCCAGGCTCTGAGCTGTCAGCACAGAGCCTGACGCAGGGCTCGAACTCACAAACCGCGAGATCATGACCTGAGCCTAAGTCAGACCCTCAATGGACTGAGCCACCCAGGTGCCCCTGGGCTGCAGTTTTCTGTCTTTTTGCTTTTGGCATCTCTTTCCTTCCTGCTTTCTTGTTTCCCACTCTTAGGGATATTCTAGCTGTCTTTTCCTTTCTTCTTTTTTAGAAAAATTTTTTAATGTTTGCTTATTACTGAGAGAGAGTGAGAGGGAGGGAAGGGGGAGGGGCAGAGAGAGGGAGACACAGAATCTGAAGTAGGTTCCAGTCTCTGAGCTGTCAGCACAGAGCCTGATAAGGGGTTCGAACTCGCAAGCCCTGAGATCAGACCTGAGACAGATGCTCAACTGACTGAGCACCCAGGTGCACCTCCTTTCTTCTTTTCTTTATTTCTCTTACTCCTTGAGAGAATTTAGTGATGAACATTTTATCCACAGTGTCTAAGAAGCTAACATACCTTTGGTGGGGGGATGGGATTTTTCTAATTAAATTCTATCTGTGGTCTTTCTCACTTAACCTAGTGAAATATGACTCTGTGATAATCTATAGTACAGAGTAAATGCCATATACTAACCATGGCTATTCATTTCTAAGGAAGGTTTTCAAATGGCAAATTAAAAAAAAAAAAAGCTTGGGTGCTCTGCTATGGCATATGGCAAGGCTAAGATAAAGAAAGAATATAGTTTGTAGTAACAGATGGATTTGAACCACACTTGGATCTGTTGAATACTTTTTAATATTTAATTTACAATGAATCTTTAATATAACATTTAACTAAGTGTTCTGTCATATTCTTTTTAAATGTATGAAGCCTTTTCTGTGTAATTGTGTCTAGAAGATTTCATAAGAATATTGAATGTTTAAAACTGTCGTTGGAGGAAAAAAACAGTAATTTTCCCAAGATTTTTACGGTTCACTTTTATTTGTGCGGTTTAGAATGTTGTATATTTTTTAAATAGTCTGTCAACTTCTTTATTTCCTGTTAGCTGCAAAAAAAAAAAAAAAAACTGGGACAAAGTAATAAAAGTAACTTTAGTCATGAAAATGAAACATACATGAAAGCCGTGCTGAGGCCATTGAATCCATTGTATTTGTTGGTATGGAGCCAAGTACCACAGTAGTTTTCTAACAATATAAGAAATTATGGTTGTAGCATAATGAGGATTGTTACCCTTTGTGGAGATGAGCTGAAAAAGTCACCAGGGAAGTGGTAAAACAGCTTTGTCAATCACATCTAATGAAACCTAAGGAAAGTTTCTGTTGAATTATGTGTACCTGTTAAAACATTTCATACAAAATTGATTTTTTAAATTTTTTCTTTCTTTTTTTTTTTTTTTAACGTTTATTTATTTTTGAGACAGAGAGAGACAGAACATGAATGGGGGAGGGTCAGAGAGAGAGAGGGAGACACAGAATCTGAAACAGGCTCCAGGCTCTGAGCCATCAGCACAGAGCCCGATGCAGGGCTTGAACTCACGAACAGCAAGATCATGACCTGAGCCGAAGTCAGACGCTTAACCGACTGAGCCACCCAGGTGCCCCTTAATTTTTTTCTAAAAGCATATTAGGCAGTGGGGATGGGGAAGTGTAGTTGTAAGATGTGTTCTGATTTATGCCTCATGCTGCTTTGCTGTTGATGGCTGTATCTTTGTTGTGCTCTTAACACCCGGGTCCCATTAATGTGAACGAGAGAAAAGTAAACTAGTGTTGCTATTTCCAGGCCAGTAGGTATTAAATACCCCCCTCCCTTGTGTTCGATGATGTTTTCTGTTTTGGCACAGGTGAAGTTAGGAGATGTTAAAGGAACGCAAAGCTCATCGAGGATCATGGCTGGTGTCAAGCTTTTGTCCAGTAAATAGCAGGTATGAGAAAGGAATGCCACTGACTGAACGTCTGCCTTTCCTGGCTTGGTAAAAGGAAATTGAACCCTTTTACCATTTCTTAACTGTTGACAGCCGTCAGCACTTCCCAGGACACTCCTACTGGAAAGAAAAGTCGGTCGGGTCAGAATTCTGGAAGTCTTTATCTCTGAACACTCATTGTACAACCTTTTACAATTCTGAGTTCTAGAGCTTTCTTATTTGGTTCCAGTTTTACTTGCCTCACTGTATATTAGGGTAACTATGTCTACATAGTGTCCCACCAGGAAGTTTAGACATTTAGATGTTTAGTTTAGGATGTTTAGAATTAGGGTGTTCTACAGTGTTCTTGGTTAGGACCTATGCGCTTTGGTCCTTTTGAACAGATCGAGTATGGAGACGAATAGTTGTCTAATTGGGTGGGTTATGGAGATGTCCTGGTGATGTGTGTCATCTAGTCTTTGGTTCTTTGATCTTAGCCTCTGATCGGAGTCTTGCTCTTGCTTTCACTTCCCCCGCTCACACACTCACCTTTGCCAATGACCTGAGAAGATGCATTGCTTGATGTGGCTCGTCACTAGTTTTTGGTCTGCATTGATCTTGTATATTATTAGGAGTCAATATACTTTTGCAGAAGAACCAGACTGGCTTATCTACCAAAGCCATTGCCTGATAGGTGAAGCTGGAGCTTCAGAATGAAGAGGAGTAATTTCATAATGGGTCAGACAGTCTGAATACTTTAATTCACCCATTTCATTCACATTCCCTTTGACCGAATCATCCTTTTGTCCACCCCAGTGAGTGCCAGAATACTATTCAATTCAGGGCCAGTGGTTTGCCTTATTTTGTATGCCAGATAAACAGCCTCTCCGTTCTCTGCCCGGTCCTCTCCCATCTCACGCATTGGCTAATTTAGATATCCTTTCCAGAAGGATAGCCTTTCCTCTTATGTTTCTTCAGTGGCTTCCTACGTGGAAAAGAATAGCTTCATGAATGCTCAGCCTTTCCTGACTCTGAAGGACCTCAAATGGCAGCGTTCTCAAAATAGTTTTACTTTCTAAACAAATAAGAGTACAAAGTGAAATGAATTGTGAGTTATTCGTGCCCCGCTGTTCAGTGACATTACCGCACCATATGGTGCTACACTGAATGATTTCAAACATACTGGGAAATGCTACCTACTCCACGGTACAATAGGCATTTCTTTAAAAAAATACATGTAGCAATAAAACATGGCCATATTTATCTTTCTCTTGTGTCAGGCATTTTTTTTTAACACAGCTTTTATTTTTTAGTTAATAAGCATCACATAATAGGAAGCTGCATGCTTGTTCTACTCTGCACTGGGACATATGAGTGAGCCTGGTGAAGGTTTAATTACTATCTCTGGTGCAATAAAGCCACAGTTCGTGCAGCCAAGGGGCCCCCTGATAAGGCAGATGATGTTGTTATTTTGGATTTACCCTGTCTTGAGAACTTATCAGCAATGCATTTAGGATTGCTTACCCTGGAAGGTGGATAGGGAATTGGGAGGAGAGGCGAGAATCAACCATCTGCAGTTGTACACTGTGTGAACATTTACACCCCAGAGTTAGCTCAGAATTCATGAGTCTAAAGTCATCTTCACTTTTTGATACCATTATATGAAAAAAATGTGGATGAATACATCAGTGTAGATACTTCCTTATCTCATTTGAGCACCAGGATTCTAGAGATCAAACTGGTCTTTCTTTCTTTGGTATGCTTTGTTTTCCAAGATGGGTTGGGAACTGTTTTGTCTTAAGGGAAGAGGTGAGCAAGTGAGTGAATGATGTGCATTTAAAAGGCTATGTTTTTAATGCAGTGGATTAGCTTCAGGGAATACCACAACTTTGCAGAGGAACCATGGTTTTTGTTGTTGTTTGTTTTCTTTTGTTTGTTTTTTGTTTTGTTTTTGGTGACATCCTAGTAGTTTTATGTACATCTTAAATGTGTATTGATGATATTGCATTTTGGTTGGAGAAATTACCGCTGTGTTTCACTTTGCTTTCACCATAAATGGTTCCTTTGCTGTTTAGTACAAGAAGTAATTCACTTAAATGATGACAGAACGTATATGTTTCAAATAGAGTTCGTCTGCTGTTCCCAGCCAGGTGTCCAAAGATGATGATGTCATGGTAAGGGTTTAAAGTTGCACTGATCCAAAAGCAGTTGGAGGAAAGAAATCCTAAGGAGAATGGCTTTTCAAGGAGTATTCACCCATTTCTGGGTAGGATGAGAAGCTTCCATGAGAACAGTCTCCTGTGGGGTTACAAGAAAGGTAACACAGCTTGGAGAATGCACAAAGCATCTGTGTGTGAAGAACGGACTAGGTCTGGTAGAGCTAGGTTGGGTCCATCATGAGACCAAACCCAAAGTAGCCTATTAGGAATTAGCAGCTCCCTTGCTCACTCCCCACTCCTTCTATCCACATTCACCTCCATGTTGAACATGAAGCAGGCTCCCAAATGCTTCTGTTACTGTCTCAAAAAAAAAAAAAAAACTCAATATATTGAGTATTATACATACATACATTATACATAATTACATTATACATACATACATTATACATAATCTTCCTCTGCTTCCTAACAGAGGTCCCAAACGTACATCCAGTGTCTCCATTGATTCAGACCCTTTGTGACACGAGTGGATTTGGTGGCCATTTTGGATTGCAGAATCTAAAAACTGAAGCACATTTTATTGCTGGTTAATACATTGAGCATTAAATGCTCACAGTTTTGCCTGAGATTCTTTGAAGGTCTGCTTTAATAAGGAGGTAAGGTGAGTTGTAATTAGCTTTCACAGGTCAAATTTTCATATATAAATGAACTGTCAGACAATGAGAAAATCCATCCTGTTATAAGGTGCTAAATGTTCTTTTTACAACCTTTTCCTTATTATTTATTGGCCTAGTTTTTAAAATCATGTATAGTATAAAGGTGGAATTCACCACGAATTATATTCAAATTACTGGAGACTATAATAAATGGTTGACAGTAGTGAGATTGTTTCATAGGGGACAATATGTGAAATTTAATGTAGAATGGGGAAAAAAATTACATGTGAGTTTCTGTCATCTCTCTCACGTTGGAAGGTGAGGGGAAGAAAAAGCTCTGTACGTTGGCCTCCTATGAAAGACTGTCCACAGAACAACAAAGTATTTGAAGCAGAAAGCGTCTGTTGCCAACGCTTTGTTAAAGGGCCAAGGAATTTAGTATGAATTACTGAACTATGCCTTCCTAAATAGTTCCTACACTGATAATTGCCGTACTGGCTGGTGCTGGGGAAGGAGAGAGGAGAAAGAAAGTGGGCAAGACCACTTCTACCTATAGGGATTAGAGTTGGTTAAGAAACCCTCCACCTGCTGTCGAGCTCTTATCTAATAAAAAAGACAACATGCACACCAAACATAAATGTGAGTTACAGTTCAGACCACGCGCAATGATGGCAAACCAATCCTCATACAATAACAATAGCAACAAATAAGATTAATGGTGGTGGCTTTACAATCTATATTTAATTTTAACAGTGGGAATCCCATTTGTTAGAAATCGCTAACATCTTAGAGCAGTAGAATAAATAAAGGTCATTGAGAATTTTCTTCTCTAATCCAAACTATTGATTTCAGCGGAGTTTCATGGAGTCTGCAGTTCCTAATGCTATAGAGGATTTGCCGGGCAACTGAATTTGTCCCATTAGTTCAATTGCTTTTTTTAAAAGAGGAATTACATTTTTAATCCCTTTAGGATAGGAACCCAGGTGGTATTTGGAATCCCAAATGCTGATCATTTTTAGATTCTTTCAATATGAAAATTCAAGGTAAAGATACCTCTCTGTACTTTTTGTACCTCTGAATCTCAGAAGAAATGTGAGACAAACCCAGAAATTGGTTTTTGCAGACTGCAGTCCATATCTCATTGCGCTAAAGAAGTTCTTATATTGTGCATTTAAAATTTTTTTTTCTTAAGGAATGCAAGTGGGGGGGGGCAGAAAGAGGGAGACACAGAATCTGAAGCAGGATCCAGGCTCTGAGCTGTCAGCACAGTGCCTGATGTGGGGCTCAAATCTACAAATAGTGAGATCATGAGCTGAGCCAAAGTTGGATGCTTAAACAACTGAGCCACCCAGTTTTTTTTAGTCACAGAGAATCTTACCAGTTTCTATCTTTAGTAAAATTGATATTTCAAAAATGCACTCCCGTGGAGCTGAAGTATGAGTAAAGCACACTGAGTATTGTCTTCTTGGGGGAACCCCTTTGATTTGTGCTTCTTCATCAACACTTGTATTGTGTGTCTTTGATTCTGGCCATCCTGGTGGGTGTGAAGGGGCAGCTCACTGTCATTTTGATTTGCATTTCCGTGGTGAATAATGCAAAGACCAATCCAGGGCAGGTTAGGATAGAGAAACGGATTGGTGGCATACAACTGACGGTCTAGAAGTCGACACTCATACTTAACGGTCAATTGATTATCAAGGGTACTTTGTATCATGCACTTTCTTTTGCACTAGCAAGCACATAAGCACCAGCAACAGAAGCAACGGACAGGCACATAGGCATTTTAAGCCTCTCCCAAAAGACCTTTGCGTAACAGGTTTTTCTTATCATAACTTTGAACAATAGTCCAGAGAGAATTTCTGCACAGAAAAGTATTTGGTAAGCAAAACGATGGTGGCTTACGGGTGTCCTTGGTGAGGCAGAACAAATACAAGGTGTGGTTGGTCAGTGAGTAAAACCCACGGAATGGTGGCTGCTTAGCTGGGTTGCAAAGAGCTCTGGGCTAAAAATCCTCAAGTTCTATGTGTGTGGGTGACCATGGGTATTTGGAAGGAGGAAAAAGCAGATGCTTTTTTGCTCCTGGTATCTGCCATTGATAAAGAGTTGATAAGAATATGTGGGAAGACTTGTCCTCCAATCCTGTGACTCCTTTCATTCTTCTTGGAAGTCAGTCTCCCACTCCAAAACGTTTAGTGGCTCCTCATGCCTGATAATGGAGTCTCTTCAGAGGCTTCTCCAATGTAGTCCTACCCTCCTCCTTCAATATCCAAGTGCTCCCTGATGTGACGTCTGTGCTGTGTAACCGGCCCTGTCTTCCTTCTTCCCTCTGCTCATGGGATTCCATTAGCCAGGAGCCATTGCCCCAGCCCACCATGGCACACATGCCTACCATTGTCACGGGCAGCAAAAATCATAACTTTCTCATAAAAATGTCCTTGACTGCCTCATCTCATGATGCTTGTTCTCTTTTCGACTTGCCTTTGGTAAACTGGGGTTGCCATCCGTGAGTCCTTACGTCTCCTTAGATATTTGTGGATATGTCATCTTCTTCAGTTGGATATGAGGCTTTTCCACAGAACTCCATGAGGTGTTTCATTTTGTCTCCTTCTCAGACCAGACGCCGTGGAGTGCCTTGTTGCTTAGCACATATTTTTTTTTTGTCTGGCCATATGGATCATTGCAGACCTTCGGGACAAAACTGCCTTTGGATGTCCGACCTGATCTGGGGCACAGTAGCCCTCTTGCCTTTGTAACAGGGTGACACTTTTGGTGGAACCCTATCCTGGCTCAGGTGCAGAATGACTGCTGTCCTGTCATGTGGAGCATAGGTCTCTTATCTGCATTTTAAATCTTTCAGGAGCCCCTGGCTCCCACGGTGCACAGCCTTCTGCAGGGCACAGCGGGAGCACAAGGGCAGAGAGGGTTGAGTGCCGTGTGTCTCTGCACGTCCTGGGTTTGGGGTTATTAAAGCAGAGTGTTTCCGTAAGTGTGGCACAGTGGGAAAGCTCCCCACATCACCTTCTTGTCTGCTGACCCCTGCTTCCTGCTGTGCAGCCTGGGAATATATTAGTAAGCCTCTATAGGACTGCAGGGACAGCTTGAATTCCTTTGATTCATCTGCCCTTTTCCCTCTAGTTTATCTGTGTTTACATAGAAAGGTGGTGGTATATATTAGAAGAGTCTCCAGGTGAGCCACGAGGAAGACATTCATATATGTGGACACTGCTGGGTCACTGGGACACCGTGGGTCACTTTTCTGAAGGATTTAGCAAAAGGGTCACATCTGCACTTTTTTGTTTGGCTTGTTTTATGTGCTCTTCTTCCGAGTCTGTCCATTTGCTCTGAGCGTCCAGTTAGTTTTCCTCCTGAGACAAGTTGTCCTTTTTTTTTTATTATTATATATACTTTATTTCTGTTTTCCTTTTTATGAGGTTCAATCGTTATCCTCCTACCTTATTATGTACATTCCATCGTCATCCAGGGTCTTTGCTGCCTTTGTGTGATCTTCCCTGGAACTGATTGTGTGACACTTGGTGTCCAGTGATTAAGTGATTACAAATCACTTGTAGCTACCACGTCTCATGATTCACCTCCTGTCCATCTTGACCTCCATCCAAATTTTTAGCGTATGTCTGTATGCAAGCCTATATGTACGTATTTATTTAATTTGAGAGAGAGGACACGTGCACGAGTGGAGGAGAGGGGCAGAGGGAGAGAAGGAGAGCGAGAAAGAGCATCTCAAGCAGGCTCCATGCTCACTATGGAGCCCAGTATGGGGCTTGATCCCACGACCCTGGGATCATGACCTGAGCCAAAGTCAAGAGTCAGATGCTCAACAACTGAGCCACCCAGGCACTCCTAAATTTTTAGTGGTTTTTTAAAATTCTGTGAGGATAAACATTCTGGCTTCTTAACTCCTATGCCCTGTCTCCTTGCTTCCAGTGTCTTGTGACAGCCCTTCCTATAGAATCATAAACATAGGGTCCCTAAATACATCTGTTGTCAGAGAGAGAGACCTGATGAGTGCTGTTTTCTGCTCACAGAGGAAATTTTAGCTTGGGATTCCCTTTGCATTTGGCCTCAACCCTCCAGAACTCTTGTAGTGTTTCTCTGGAGCTTCCAGTCTCCTGCATGGGTTCCAGGCAGAGCAAAAGGGTTTGAAGAAATTGGCCCAGTTCTGAAGAGTCTGGCCAGCCTTCTGTTCCATGTCCCACTGAAAAGGATGCATCACATGACATTTGAAGCAGAGGCTCCTGTCCTCCAGAATCAGTAGCCAGGCCCTGGGTGTCCTCTTTGTCTCAGGTCCCCTTGCCTGATAATTCCTGTGACCCAGATTGTGGTCTGACCTTCCTCTTTGACACTGACCCCTGCTCATGCCCCAAAACTACAGGCCTAGATGGTGTCGGGGGGTCTACCTCCTCCTGTTCGGCCAAATCCAAGACTGTGCCCTACCCTGTGAGTTGATATGTTCAGGTGTCTCCTGCTAGTAGTGTGAAGCATCCTCCATCAACGACAGTATACGCCTTCCTGCCTTTGATAAGAATACGTGGGAAGACTCATCCTCCAGTCCTGTGACTCCTTCATTCTTCTTGGAAGTCAGTCTCCGACTCTGAAACCTTCAGTAGCTCCTCCCCTGAAGGGATAATGGTGTCCCTTCAACACCTTCTCCAATGTAGTCCTACCCTCCCTCTGCATTATCCAAGTGCTCCCTGATGGACTGTGTAACCGGCCAAGGTCTTCCTGCCATATGTTTTTGGCTGCACCTGCCTGATCTTGGCCTGGTTTCTGGTTCTCACCCTTCCTGGAAGTAAGCCATATGTCCACCCAGGACGTGGTGCTTCAGCATCAGTCTTTTAGCCTAACCCCTGGGTTGTGAAAGCTCCGTGGGGTGACACGGCACCATGGAAAGAAGAAAGAGGAATAGAAGAGGTGGACCCTGCAGTTGTGGTGGGCTAGAAATTCCTCCAGTGACCCCAGTCCGATTACCTTCTCATTATGCTCCTTTTGTGCCAGTAAAAAGCAGAAGGCCAAGTTCATGGTTGTGTCAGGTCCCAAGTGTGTGGAGGTGTCCCAGCAGGTGTCCTTGATTATTCTGAAAGCCCCAGAAAGAAGAAGGTTAGCAGAAAATTCTCTGATTTTTTTTTTTTTTTTTTTTTTTTTTTTTTTATAGCTACTGCCCATGTCAAGGAGAATAGATGTTTCTTTTGATTTCCTATATTGCTGATTGGGGAAATAGGAGTGATAACACTAGAGTTGTAGTCTCCTGAGATGAGGAAAGAATAAAAGTCCTCTAATTTAGTCTGCTCATTTGACAGGAGATAACTGAAGCCTAGGATGATTTAC
This sequence comes from Panthera pardus, assembly GCF_024362965.1. NCBI lineage: Eukaryota > Metazoa > Chordata > Mammalia > Carnivora > Felidae > Panthera > Panthera pardus. Next base: position 47,054,663 of record NW_026526688.1, on the reverse strand, counting down.
GTGTCCTGCCAAGGTCACAGCTGCTCAGCGAGGGTACCTGAGTCCCTCTGCAGTGTTCTGCCCATTTTCTGTGACACCGTCCACATCGTTTACTTAAATTTCAGCTCATTTCCCACCAACAGTTTATCTTCTTCTTTTCCTTCTTTGTGCAAATGGCATCACACCAGCTCCTCAGTCTTCCAAGCTGGAGCTCTTAACATCCTCTTTACCCTTTCTCTTGACCTCTGTCTGTCACTAGCACTGGTGGGTTCTACCGTCTCCAGATCTGTTCTTGTCCTCTTTCTTCCATTATCTTTGTCTTCTTTGGACTTGGCACTTGTGTCCACCTGACTCTTTTCCAGAACAAATACACTAGGGACTGCAGTGGGTTTTCCTGACTTTCTGGGGTATCCTGCCCACTCCCAGATCTACCTACCAAATGCATGGCTCCCTTTTTCTCTCTTTTGCATCCCCTATCATCCAAGTCTCCCTGGACTCTCAATTGCCTTAGAGCATCTGGGACCCTGAGTTAGGAAACCCAGTGACTTAATGTGGAGAAAGCAAACCACAGCTCACGTATATGCAAAGGCTTATGTGAGGAGACAAAGAGGGCATACCGGTGCTTCTCAAGGTTAGCTTGCCCTCGTCTTGTAGCCTAAACAGTGTGCACTTTGCCATGTTAGGCTGCCATTTTTATATACATTTGTCGGATAGACTTGTATGCATTTATGTACACGCATGCTCAAACACAAGTATGTACGAATATGTTTGAATGTATGCAAGTAAGGGCACATGGACTCTCTATTAGGCTGGAGAGAATGATGTTGCCTCTAAAGCATGATCTTTTATTTAGGTGAAGTTTAAATCTCTTCATGAGGAATACAAGGTAAGAATTTCGGGGATATGGTTTTTACTCATGTTGATTATACTTTTTAATTATAATTTCATGCTGTTAAGAGTGGTTTCTGGATCAGAAAGTTGAACGTAAGGCTCTTTTGATCTTGATCTCACAAAGCAGAGGAAGCAAACAGTTTATTGTACACTTACAAATTAGATGAAGAAAATGTGGGATCTTACAGAGGAACAATGTACACTGATAATTATGGGAGTATGTCAATCTGTGTATATTGTGCGGAAACTGATAGTATGTATACATTCTAGTCATAGTTCTTAAACCTGTAGCAGCGTTCATATCTGCTCTCTAGAGAAATAGAACATTCCTGAAGATGAAGTGCTTTGTCTAACAGTGTGGTCTCCAGGGCTCTGCTTCCCATCCTCTTGCTCTAAGTGTTAACCTTCTAATTAACCGAAAAACGTTCACCAAATAACCAGTAGAATGGGAACGTATTATGGCAGACCCCGTGGATAGATACTAGGATATGTGAGCATGCATGCACATGTGTGTGTATGAGTGAGAAAATTCTACCAGGAAGAATTACCGATTTGGTGAGATACATAAGGTAGTCAAATTAATATAATCAGCATTAAAAATCAGCTTCCTAAATGTTCCAGATGAGTGGAAGAGGGAACTCCTAGGAATTGCAATGAGATCTGTGTGGGTTGACTGGGGTGATCATGAAAGCTTTTATGGAGCAAATGACACTTATATTTTGCCTTTAGAGTCCAAATAATTTATCTTGTTCTTTTTACCTCTGCCTTTTCCATGGCCCTGAATCCTGGGTGACTTGTAACTGTAGATGTTCACACTGGAGAGAAGCTGGGCCAGCTGTGGCTCGGTTAACAGATCCCTTCCAGCTGTTGAATTACACAAGCCCCCCAGTCAGGGATTCAGCTTTAG